>NC_062561.1:197826855-198470701 GCF_022837055.1 Prionailurus viverrinus | reverse complement strand
CTAACTACGTCCCTGTGGCAGCCCACACAGCTTTTAGATATTACAGAGAAGCCCTGATGCTTCAACAAGTTGGGCAAGGAGGAGAGAACCAAGCAAACTGTCGGCAAACAGCTTCCCACCTCTGCCCTTCTGCCACTCTGTCACAAGTTATGGCTTCCGTTCAGAAACGGTTCCTAGGGGCTCTGGCTTCCCCCTGCCCCAGCCTCGTCCCGTCCCTCCGCCTGTTCCCTGTGCTCTCCTGACCGCCTAGGTCTCATCCGCCTCCTTTGTCCCCCTTCAGGCAGCCGACCTGCCTCCACCGCTTCCCAACAGGCCCCCACCTGAGGACTACTATGAAGAGGCCCTTCCCCTGGGACCGGGCAAGTCCCCTGAGTACATCAGCTCCCACAGTAAGTTCTCGTCCCCTGCGGGACTGTCCTGCTGGGGCTGGCGTTCCAAGGCCAGCACCGTCCAGCCCCGCCTACGTCCTGAGAACCTGGCTTCTCTAATGGTGGCCTGGGAGGGCGGTCAGTGGGCGTGGCCCCAGGGATCAGGGGCTTAGGTTCCAGTCCCAGTTCTGTGCGGCCTTGGACAACTCCCTTCCCTGCCCTGAAAATAAGAAAGGGGCTGTATCCATGGATATAGATGTGCCTGGATGGAGGTACACAAATGACCGCTGCATCCTGGGTCCTAGCACTGAACCTGCTGCTGGCCTAAGTGCTCCTCCTCGGTGGACTGGTGAGACGGTTCATACTTAGCAGGACCGCATCTTCTAGGTGGGCGAGGTGACAAAGTCAGTGCCTAGGATAAAAAAGCACATGGCTGGAATCAAAAGGTCTCCCATGTAGAGGGTGGTCACCCCAGGGAATTCACAAAACGATGCAGGAAGTTATAGAAGCTTTACTTATATTTAGCTCAACACTTCTTTTAAAAACTTTCCATGTCAATGTTTTAGAGTTATAGTCTTTATAATCTAATAATAGCATAATGCTTGTAAACAGTCTATACATATAAGAGAGAGACATATATGTATATAATTTGCCCATAAATAAATGGAAGTACATTATATGATTACATTTTTACTGATAGGTGGACCCGATAAAATAATTTAGAGGGCACTGGTGCAAATTACACTTGAAAAATCTCTTAAATCGGCCACAAAGAGTCTCTGCTTTTGACCGACCTCTTAATGGGTTTCCTCCCACAGTGAGACAAATGGGTGTTTCTCTGAGGATCAGAGAAGTCACTGGCTTGGATATAGGAACTTCACGTGACACACAAGAGACTCTATCCTGGTCTTTGTGTGCCCCAGCATTCGTAGTTGAACTTGTATGAGATAATGTTTATGCGATGCTATCCTGTCATTCAGTAGCTCAGTGGAATATCTTCCAACCGCCAAAAAATAAATAAAATAGGTCTGTCTGTGCCAATCAGACATGAATTCCAAGATACAGCCACTGAAAAACATTCAAACGCTGCAGAATACTGCATTTAATAGGATTCCATTTGTTCCTTGATGGGGTACACGCATCCCTGCATTCATTTAAATGACTCTCCTGGGATATGCAAGAAACTGTCAACAGCATTCCCCTGTGGGAATTGAATGGAAATCTGGGTGAAGGGAACATACTTTCCCATTCACTCTTTTGTACTGATTGTGCTTTTTACCCTGGGCATATTTTCTGTATTGTAACAAAATACACATAACATGAAATGGACCATGTCAACCATTTGACGGGTGTGCAATCAGTGGCATTTAGTACATTCACAGGACTGTGCAGCCAGTTCCCACACCTTTTCATCACTCAAAGAGGAAACACCATCCCCGTTAAGCAGTCATTCTTGTTCGCCTTCCTCCTGCACCCCTGGCAACCACCAGACTGCTTTCGGCCCCTATGGATTTGCCTATTCTGAATATTTCACATGAATAGCATCATACAATGTGTGTGGCCTTTTGCGTCTGGCTTATTTCCCTTTAGCGTAGTGTTCCCAAGGTTAATCCGCATCACTGCGTGTACCAGCCCTCATTTGCTCTTTATGGCCAAGTAATATTCCAGTGTAGGGAGAGACCACGTTTTGTTTAGTCTTTCATCAGTTGATGGACGCCTGGGTTCTCTCCACCTCTGGGCTACTGCGGTATATTATTTTCACCACTAATAAACTAGTTAAAGCAGAGTGAAGTGCTGGGCTTGGACCAGGGGATCAGTGGCTGTCTTCAGCCTTGAGATTCTTGGTGTCTGTGGGGCTCCAAGCGGCGGTTTGTATGGGAAGCAGGTGACTTTGTTCTGTTCTCCACTTGAGGACAGGGGAGGAGGGCGGAGACAAAGTGCTGCCGGGCCCTGAATCCCAGGCCAAGCCCCTCAGCTGGGTGAGGCCCCTCCACCTCCCCAGGGAGCTCATGGCTCCCCTCAGATGAGGCAGCAGGGATCCTGGGGCAGGAGGGAAGGGCGGGCCTCAGGAAGGGTCAGGGAGCTTGACCAGGGAGAGGGCGCCAAGCCCATCAGGGAATATCCTTCCTCTGACCCGATGTCCAGCCCTGCCAGGTGTTCAAGAGCACTGCCCCGGGTGTCCCCTCCCTCTTCCCCGTCACACCTCCCCCCACCATCCACCTCACAGGATGTTGCCAGCATCTGAGGCTTCAGAGAGCCTGCTGGGAAGGGCAGGCTGGGGCCATCACTTGGGAGCTAGCACTGGGTATCCCAGTCGCTGGGAATTCGAGTGCTGCTGTTCTCAGGAAACAGATGGATGGTAGGGGCTGGGAGCCCAGAGCAGCACGTTGCAGAACCTTGTGGTTTGACAGCCAGTTGTACTGGGTGAAGAAGGAAGGCTTCCTGGAAGAGGGTATGTGCCCCTATTCCCTGAGCAGGCAACCTCAGTTCTTATCTAGGCTCTGTCACTAGCAAACTGTGTGGAGCCTCAGTTTCCTCATCTGTAAAATGGGGCTGATACCTACCTCCCTGCGTTATGGGAATCAAAGGAGATGAAAATAATAATGACATCTAGCATCCGTCTAGCACATTCTGTGTGCCAGGCACTGTGCTGAGAGCTTATATGCATTTTATCACTCGTCCAAGGTGGGCACTGTACACATCACTTTAGGGTGAAGACCCTGAAATGCAGAGAAACTGTGGGATTTTTCCCCCAAGGTCACTAAACAAATGGTGGCGACAAATTTGATCTCAAATCTGATCCAACCCAAAGCACGTGCCCTTAACCCACTGGCCTTCAGAGCATGCCCCAGCGACCATCTGGATCAAAATAATCTTAACTGTTGAAAAAAAAATCCGATTTCTTGAACTTCCGTATAGTTTTTATTTTTCCATGTTTTGGAATGCCCTATTAAATAGGCTTTTTAAAAAAAAATGCAGATTCCTCAGCTCAGCCCACACCAGTGAATCAGAATCTCTGGGGGTACGGCCCGGGCATCTGCATTTTAAAGAGACCCCGGTAGCTCCGATGCAGAATACAGTTTAAGATAGCCCCCACCCCTGCGCTGTGCTGCCAGCTCAGTGGGTATGTGCTGGGAAAATTCCATGTAGACAGCTGTTGTGGTCACTGTTGCAAGCACTACCATTATCTTCTTTAGTCCAGTTCCTCCGTGGTAGAGCCACAGAGGTTTAGGAGAATCGCTTTCACCAGAGGGAGCAAGCATATGCATCAGGAGGGGAGTGGGAGGACTGAGGTGACAGAAGACAAGGGGGGCTAAGCCCAGGCAGCTGGAGCACCACTCCTTGCCGTACAGGGATCAGAGCCATGACCAAGATACACACACACACACACACACACACACACACACACACACCAATGCTGTGGGATCACTGAGGAGCGGCTGACTATTCTCTGCCCGAGAAGGTCAGAAGAAAGATCTTTGATCTGGGTATTGAAGGATGAGTTCTCTAGCAAAAGCTAAGACAGCACACAGAATAGCATGAACACAGCCTGGAGGTGTGACGGGGCCCAGCAGGGCAGCTCCTGGTCACAGGAGCACAGAGAGCATCCGGGGAGCTAGAGCAGAGAGGAGGCCCCTCACCACGGCCAGGGAGCTGCGGGGAGCTGCACTGTCTCTTCCCCAAGCAGGGCCAGGGTGTCTGGGGTCTTCCCCAGCCACAGCCCCTGCAGTCTGCCTGTCTCTCTCCAAGGTGCTGCTCCCTCTACCAACCCCACAGATGGCTGCAGCCCAGCCCACTCCATCATGGACGGCTACTACGAGGATGCAGACAGCAGCTACCCTGCGACCAGGATGAATGGGGAGCTAAAGAACTCCTGTAAGTACGGGGCAGGTATTCAGAAGGGTTCTGTCCTCAGAGAGCAGGCCTGACCTGATCCTTGGAATACACGTGTGTGCCAGCCCCTCTGGGTCACCACAGAAGCCCCAAGCCCTGGTACTCAGTGAGTCCAGGGTTCAGTGGAAGGGCCACTGGCATGGGAGTCAGGAGCCCTGGATCTAACCCTCGCCCTGATCCTTGGTGACTGACCTCGAATGAGTCATTTATTCTCTTTGAGCCTCCAGTTGCCTTCTGTATAAAATGGGGATTTGCGGGTGCTGTGAGAGTCCCTTGAGATTGTGGATGTGAAGCTGTTTGGGGTAATGACAGTAGCCGATGTTCACTGAGTGCCCGCCGAGTGCCAGGCACTGGGCTGAACGCTCTGCATTCACTGATGCTCACAGCCGGATGAGGTAGATACTGTCCTTCATTATGACCATGTTACCGATAAGGAAGTTGGACTCTGAGAAGTGAAGTCACCGAGATCGCAAGGCCAGTGGTAAATCTATACAGCATGGTGCCCATGTGCGGGTTTAGCGATCACCATGATCACACCTCACGCCCACCCCCTCCTGGTCCCGGGACCCCGGGGCAAGGACATCTGCACAAGGGTATGGAGGTGCCTCCCAGGCAATGACACAGTAGCGGGTCCTTTCCTGTGGTTCCTGCAGACAACGACTCTGACGCGATGAGCAGCTCCTACGAGTCCTACGACGAGGAGGAGGAGGAAGGGAAAGGGCCACAGCCCACGCACCAGTGGCCCTCGGAGGAGGCCTCCATGCACCTGGTGAGGGACTGCAGGATATGTGCCTTCCTGCTGCGGAAAAAGCGCTTCGGGCAATGGGCCAAGCAGCTGACCGTCATCAAGGAGGACCAGCTCCTGGTGAGTGGCTGCGGATATGTGCCTCTGGGCCTCATGTGGCCTTACGTGTGTGTGTGTGTGTGTGTGTGTGCGTGCGCGCAGGTGTGTCTGCCTCAGTTCCTCTGGGCTTGCTTTGTGCACAGAGGCTCTCCCACTAGAGCAGAATGGAAACACACACACACACACACACACACACACACACATATTCAAAGACCTGATAAAGACGTTGCCAAGTTTTGTTTTGCCAGGAATGAATTTTTTATCACTTAAAATTATTTTATTTTTGGGGCGCCTGGGTGGCGCAGTCGGTTGGGCGTCCGACTTCAGCCAGGTCACGATCTCGCGGTCCGTGAGTTCAAGCCCCGCGTCGGGCTCTGGGCTGATGGCTCAGAGCCTGGAGCCTGTTTCCGATTCTGTGTCTCCCTCTCTCTCTGCCCCTCCACTGTTCATGCTCTGTCTCTCTCTGCCCCAAAAATAAATAAAAACGTTGAAAAAAAAAATTTTTTTTTAATTATTTTATTTTATTTTTTTAGAGACAGAGGGAAAGTGTACAAGCAGGGGAGGGGGGGGAGAGAGAGAGAGAGAGAGAAAGAGAGAGAAAGAGCATGAGCACAGGAGAGGCAGAGAGAGAAAGAATCCCAAGCAGCCTCCATACTGTCAGCACAGAGCCAGACGTAGGGGCTAGATCCTATGAACCGTGAGATCATGACCTGAGCCAAAATCAAGAGTCAGACACTTAACTGACTGAGCCACCCAGGCACCCCAGTCACTTTAAAACAATGTTTGTTGTTTTCATTAGGCAAGTAAATGTGTTCATTTATAAAACTAGAGAAAAACATGATGAAAACCATTTTTCAAAAGCCACCTACAATCCCATTGATCAAGGGCTAACCACTGTTAAGTTTTAATATACATATTTCCACCCTCATTTCCACACATCTGTCTTTTCTAAAACTGAGCCCATTGTAACCAAGCACTTACAATGGAACTTGCTTTCTTAGTTTTTTTTTTTTAATTTGCCATCATTTCATAAAAGAAAATGTGCCTTTAATTCCAGAGTAGGAATGCGGACATAATTCAAAAATATTCAAAGCTGTTTAACCCCAAGTCTGTTGACAAGCCTTGCCCAACAGATACTCATTTGAAACATGACATTTTTTTCATCCTGGAGCAGTGAGAAGCTCACCCCAGGCCAGAACCAGTCCCAAGGTCATGACCCTTCTTCCCACTCCTTAGGCCATTTTTTTTCTTGACATATTGCATTGGTTAGGATCTCCAACACAATGTAAATGTCGGTGGAAGAGCAGACGCCCTGGTCTCAGTCCAGAGCTCAAAGGGAGAGTTACAATAATTCACTATTAAGGCTGATATTTGCTGTGAGAGGTCTGTAGAAGGTCTTTATTATCACATTAAGGAAGTCCCCCCTCTGTAGCTCTAGTTTGCTCATTTATACTACAGATGGGTGGGGAATTTTATCAAATGCCTATTCTGTGTCTATTGATAGATGTGGCTTTTCTTTTTTTTCTACTTATATGATGAATTATAGTGTTGGTTTTTAAAGGCTAGTGCACTCTTGCAATCCCAGAATAAATAAAGTCTTGATACAGTATGCTTTTTATATGTGTCAGATTCCATTTGCTAATTTTTTTGTAGGGCTTTTGCAACCAGGTTGAGATGAGCTTATCATTTTTCTTTTTTGGAATGTCATTGTCAGGTCTCAGTATCAAGGTAATGCTGGCTTCATAATAAGAATTGGGAAGTGATAATCATTGATAAACTATTGATAAACCAAGCCCAGTCTTCCATCGCGCCTAGAATTCTCTCTCCCACATTCCTGCTAGGTAGCCCATTAAGAGCACGGAGCTGGCTTCCTTCCGAGCCAGGCTGTGTCTTCTCTGGTTCTTTAGACTAGAATGGTCTTCCTAGTTTTATGCTAAAATCTGCCTCTTCCTGATGGGTGGTTGTGCCCCTGGGGCCCCGCAGTAGCCCTTGAGATCTGAAGATTGTCCAAAAATGCCCCCTTTCCAGACTACTCTTCTCTGGAATGAATAGCCACAGCCTCTGTCTTCATGCAGTGCCCACAGCTGGGCTTGGTGGGGGAGGTCTCTGTGGGGTAGGTCGAGCTCCCCCAAGTCCTCCTCCGCCCTCCCCTCCAGAAGGGTGACCCCGTCTCTTCCTGCCCAGTGCTACAAAAGCTCCAAGGACCGGCAGCCGCATCTGAGGCTGGCGCTGGATATCTGCAGTGTCATCTACGTGCCCAAGGACAGCCGGCACAAGAGGCATGAGCTGCGCTTCTCCCAGGGGGCTACCGAGGTGCTGGTGCTGGCACTACAGAGCCGGGAGCAAGCCGAGGAGTGGCTCAAGGTACTGTGCCCTCTCTGCCCCACCTCTCCCGCCCCTCCTTCCTCTCTTCCCAGGCCCGGCTCTCAGCACAGTGGGCTCTCATCCCTGGGAGAGCAGGCCTTGCTCAGGGGAGGGGTGGTGATCGGCGACCTGTGCATGGCGAGGGCTTACTCGTGGAAGTGGGCTCAGACATCTCCAGGAGACAGACCCCAGGCTGGAGTCCTGCCTTCCTTCTAGTTACTTGAATCCCCTTTCTGACACCCTTACTGTGGGCTTGTCCAGGCTGCACATGTGTACCTCCTGGAATGGGGAGCTTAATATCTTTAAAGGAAGCTAATTTTATCAGTAGATAAAGCTAATCCCTTAAAAAAAAAAAAAAAAAAAAAAAAAAAACAGGAAAACTCCTTCCTGTCTTAGGTGAAATGTGCATGCTTGCAACCTCCACCTGCGGTCCGGCTTCTGCATCTTGCCTCTGACTGCAGAACAATTAGAGTTACCTTATGCTGAGCACTTAACTTCGGGCCACATGTTGCGCTAAGAGCTTCACATCCATGACCTCATTTACTGTTTGCAATAGGACTATTATCGTTCCCCATTGTACAGATGAGGAAACTGAGACACAGGAATCTGACGTGACTTGCCAAAGGTCACACAACAGAGTGGTTTGAGCCAGGATTAGAAGCTGACGAGGAAATCTCCTCCAAAGGCCATAGGCAGGGTGCCATAGTGATGACAGGGGAGGACTCTGGTGGCACACGGACTTGAGTTCAAGTCCCAGGCCTAAGTGGCACTTACTGGCTATGTGATCTTCTGCAAATGACTTTGCCTATCTGTGCCTCAGTTTGCTCTTCTGTAAAATGGTTCTTGTAAAGATTCTAGAGAGCATTTAATAGGGTGCCCCCTAGGCAGGAAGTACTTAGTAACTGTCAGTGATCACTGTGGGATGGTGGTGGGGCCCCTATCCCCAGTCCCTTACCGCCGGCCATGTCCCTGCACCCTGCCCCTCTTTCACTCTGACACCTTTCTGCCTTTTCCTCTGATCTTCCTGCTGAAACAAAGCAACCAAACACCTTCCTCCCTCCCTAGCCTCCCTTCCTTCCTGTGACAATCAGCTCTCCCCTGGGATGTTTAGTGTTGCTCATTATCTTTGTCTCAGGAGGGGAAGGAAGTGAGAGAACCTGCTTTCTGGGGGAGCCTCTGCCCTCCAGGGGCCGGGTGGGTCAGCAGAAGGAGCCCTAGACTGGAGATTGAGACTAAAGACTGAGCCTGGACTGGAGACAGTCTTGACATCCCGATGCTGGCAGGTCATTAGTCCAGAGGTTAAGGTCAGGCAACCATGGCTTCATTCTCAGAGCCCCATCATCCTAATCTGTGACATGGGGATCCCACTTGTCCCTGCCCCTCAGGGCTGCTATGGGGATACAGTGGGATAACCCACGTAAAGCCACGGATTGGTGAGCAACCAGTGGTGGCCATTCTGATTTCATGCTCAGGTCATGTGAATGCCACGGAATCTCAGCTCCCACATCTTCAAAATGGAGGAGACGGCCCCGGCCACCCTATAGGCTGATGCGGAGGTTCCGCATGGTCACAGAAGACAGTCCCTCACGCTTGTGCAGGGCGTCCTGGTTCACGTGGCCCTTCACACCCACGATCGCACTGGTCCTCAGGCAACCCAAGGACATAAGCAGAGGGCCAGTATTATCCCCATGTTACAGACAGGGAAGGCGAAGCCCAGAGGAGAAAATGGCTTTCGCAAAGCCACACAACTAATTAGCAACGGAGCCAGGTCTAGAAGCCACGCCTCTTGGTTCCCAGCCCCCTGACTTTTCGATTCAAGGGGTAGACACAGGAGAAAGCCGTGTTCAAACCCTGATGGGCCCCATACGTGTGGCGGGAGGCCACATCGACCCATTCCTGCTGCCTCCACAGTATCCCTGCCCACCTGCTCACAGCTGTGTGTCCTCTCCACAGGTCATCCGAGAGGTGAGCAGGCCTGCCGGGGGCACAGAGGGGGCAGACATGCCCAGATCCCCAGTCCTCGTGTGCAAGCTGGACCTAGACAAGGTACATCTGTCTCCACAAGGCCTCCTCTGTGCCAGGCAGTGGTGACTCAACAGGGGCTGTGCCCCCGGGGAAATTCACAGGCTGGTGGTGAAGCCAAGCCATAGAGCTGGCACCTCAGCGTATCAATAAACGTCTACTGAATTGATGAACGCACGAATGAACGAATGCCCATGTCCAGGGTGCAGTGTGAGCCAGAGGAGGGAGTAACTAACACCGCCAGGACAGGAGGAAGTCGCGGTTGACCGGAGCCATTTAAAGCAAATTGGGAACTGTCAGAAGAGTGTGGCCCGATGGGACACAAGCGAGGCGGTCATTTAGCGATTGCTCAGGCAGTCGGAAAGTATGTGCCTAGTGCCTTTGCTTTGCCAGGTGCCGGTGGGTGATGAAGGGACTCAGCCCCAAACCCACACACACGGGGCTCACATGATATAATAAAGGTTAGTATTCATAGAGTATGACTGTGTGGCCGACAGTGTCCCTGATGCTTTACATGAATGGCCTAATTTAATTTCCACAACAACTCTTTGACGAGTCACATTTTCAGAGGAGGAAGCTGAGGCACAGAGAGGTTTGCCCAAAGTCGCAGAGTCAGTAAGAAACAGAGCAAGGATGTATATACCCCCAGACACCTGGCTCTTGATGGTTTCGCCGTCCCATCGCTCACGGAGGGGCAGACTGAGCTCTGCTCGGGGAGCAGGCCGGGAGCGCCGTGCGGCAGGTGCACAAGAGCCATCCTGACAGAGACACACGCTGAGCTCCCCAGGGTGGGGCAGATGCGAATGCTGGGCTGCAGGAGTGCTGGGAGGGAAGAGTACCAGGTACCCAAGGGCCTGCTCCTGTCTCAGGCGTCGGGGAAGCTTCTCCGAGAGAGCACATTTGTGAGAGTGAACAGCTAGTAAGGAAGGGCGACACTGCATGGGGGCAGAGGTGGGCCAAGGGACAGGGGCTGCTGGGGCACAGTGGAAGCAAAGCTGCAGGGTCAGCATGTAGTCCCTAGGAGAGGACAGGTAGGGGGATCTCATGCCAGGCAGATGCTGGAGAAGTGCAACCCTACCCTCACTTGGCCCTTGCCGTTAGTAGGGCCTGAAGGAAAGCAACGTTGACGGCGTAAACGTGTAGACGCATACACGCACCTGCAGGTGCGTGCCGTGGTTCGGTCCCGGGCGTGTGCAGAGGAATGTTCCTGGGGCCGAGCGTATAGGGGGAGGGCAGCTCAAATATTTAGGAGGGTGTGTTTGGAGTGGGGACATGGTATCGGTGGCTCTGTCTCTCCATGGAGTCTTGTACGTGAAGTGTCACCGTCATTAAGTCAGTTCCAAAGTGTTCAGAACGTGTTTTGTGTTTGCCTTCTATCTTGATGAAAAACTTAACCACCTGTACACCATTGCAGAACAAATAGAAACAAATAACTTGTTTCACACTTGTTTCTCTCCTTGTAGGGGAGATCCATTATGCTTTTGACAGATGGCCCAATTCTGACCGTTGCCATGTTTCCAGCCTTTGGAAATCGGGGGGAGCACACGGCCTCTCCTATCTCCCCCTGCCCCCAAGTTCTGTGCGTATAGCAAAGCATCCCTGAGCCTGGTCTGGGAAGTCGTTGGCAGGAAAGGTGGAGAGGCCTCAGAGCTCTGTAATTCTTTTTAAATGGGTTGGTGCCATTTCAATCCTGTCCCAAGTCTGGCTGGCACAGTTGAGCTTTTTAGAGCAAGAGGGCAGCACTTTGCGGAAGTGTTAGAAGTGATTCGGTCTGTTGTCTGTTGGCCTTGCCATTGCACTTGGGCCGGCTCCCTGGGGAGGGTGTGCCTCAGGTGAGAAAACAGAGCCTTGGGGAGAGGAAAGGATTTTCCCACATCCTCATGACTAACGACCCCTCTCCTGTCACCACTCATATCTCCCGGTCCCGAACTATTCTGAACATGCCAACCCGTCCCTTTCTCTACATCCTGTCATCTTAGCGCCTCCCTTTCCCGCGTCTGACCTTGCCCAGGACGACACTGTCTTATGTGGCTCTTTCCCTTACAGTCTGTCCCCACGTTGCCACTGGCGATCACTCCCTAAACCAGTTGCATTACATTAGTATCCCACTTAAATACCTTCCCACTTAAATGCCAAATATGGAAAACCCTGGGAATTTATTACACCTAATTGCCTGGCTCCCCAAACAGGCTGTGAGAGATTCGAAGACACGACCATCCTAAGCCAGCATTGTCTTCCCCATACCTGGCATAGTGTCAGGACGTGAGAGCTGCTGACAAATATCTGTTAGGCAATCATCATGTGCAGAGGTTGGGGGTATTGAACCAACAAAGGGGGACCTCTGAGTGTGCCCTCTGACATGGGGCTGTCTGTGTCCCTCCCCAGAGACTGTCTCAAGAGAAGCAGACCTCAGATTCGGACAGCCTGGGCATGGGTGATAACTGTTCCACTCTGGGCCGCCGGGAGGCCTGCGATCATGGTAGGAGCCTCTGGGGGTTCAGGCTGGAGGATGTCAGAGCCGGGAGGGGTCCTTCCTGGGCACACAGCACGGAGCAGGTCCTGACCACCCTGGAGATCTGGGAAGGGTGACCTGCTCCGTCTGCACCTGCAGCCGCAGCCAGGCCCCATTTGCGGGCTGAAAGGGCCACTGGGAAGGCCGGGGTGGGTGGATCTGGGACTTGGGGCTCCCTCCCTTCCCCTAACCCATCTCCATGGCAACAGGCAAAGGGAAGAAGAGCAGTCTGGCAGAGCTGAAGGGTTCAATGAGCAGGGCTGCAGGCCGCAAGATCACCCGCATCATCAGCTTCTCCAAGAAGAAGCCGCTGGCTGATGGCCTACAGACATCCTGCCCCGACCAGGAGGTCCCGTGCTGTGGTGGGTCCTGGGCACCAGGAGGAGGATGTTCAGACCCTGCTGCTGTGGACCCCTGGGCTAAGCCAGAAAACCCTCTGAGCCTCCTCCACCTTGCCCCCAAGGCAGAGGAGAGAATCCTACCTAACCCCCACGGCATCAACATTCCATGCCTTTCCACAACACTCAGCAGAAGGAAAAGCCAACTGACCCCCCTATTTCTGTGTTCCCTGTGACCTTAGCTGCAATCACCACCTGCCTCTGGGCCTCAGTTTCCTACACTGTGATGGAGGGAGAGTATCTTATTTCCTCTTGGCACATAACATGCTGGGTGTGTAAGTTACGAACCAGTCTTTTTTTTTGAGAGAGAGAGTGAGAGAGAATGCGAGCAGGGGAGGGGCAGAGAGGGAGACACAGAATCTGAAGCAGGGTCCAGGCTTTGAGCTGCCAGTACAGAGCCGGATATGGGGCTTGAACTCACAAACCGTGAGATCATGACCTGAGCTGAAGTCAGACACAACAGACTGAGCCACCCAGGCGCCCTGACCCAGTCTTATAAGGAAATTTCTTGGATAAAAATCTTTAAGTACTTTTATTATAAGTGCATTCAAATGGCACCTGGGTGGCTCAGTCAGCTGAGCATCCGACTTTAGCTCAGGTCATGAGTTCTGCATTTGCTCTCAGTGCAAAGCCCACTTTGGGTTCTCTGTCCCCCTCCCTCTCTGCCCCTACCCCTGCTCTCTCTCTCAAAAATAAATAAAACATTTACAAATAAATGCATTCAGTGTGAGTTAGATATGGTTTGGAAGGGAAGACATATTAGTCCGTTCACGTTAATGCAATGTTCCATGCACTGGAATCCAACAGAAAATTCTGTATTTTGGATATGCAGTAATATTCCATTAAACTTGAAAAAAATATTATAAAAGCACATGGCTATAAAGAAATATTTTGTAACCAGTGAATCAGGGCATGTTACTGGGGGAAAATTGATTGAAACCTAAAATGTTAAGAAGGAATTCTTAAACCTGTTGGTCACCAGCCCCTTCTCTTGGCTAGTTTTGTTCCCACATGCTGCCACCAGGTGTCAGCATCACCCATTATTTTCTGTCTCATTAATAGCTCTGGTATTTTGAGAGGAGGAAAGTTGTGTCTTTTATTCACCCATACAATAGTCCCTGCCCTTTTCACCAAGCTCAGTGTGGTACAAAGGCCGTGTAGCAGTATGGGAACGTGAGTGTCAATCCTCATTTCATGTAGGGAAATGAAACTCAGGGGAAGAGGGTACCGGAGGTCACAAGCCCAGAGAAAGTGAGCGGATCCTGGACCCACGAGGTTCCTTTTTCCAGCTAGAGAATGAGGATTGTCCAGGCACTTCGTCCACAGGATATAGACCCAGGAACATGATTCAGAGCCCCCACCTTGGGTTTCCCCAGGACCGGGTTGTCAGGAGGTCATACCCACTGGTCTCCTCCTCCCAGGCTATCTGAACGTGTTGGTGAACCAAGGCTGGAGGGAACGCTGGTGTCGTCTGAAATGCAACACCCTGTACTTCCACAAGGACCACACAGACCTGCGGACTCATGTGAATGCCATTACTCTCCATGGCTGTGAGGTGGCCCCAGGCTTTGGGCCCAGACATCCATTTGCCTTCAGGATTCTGCGCAACCGACAAGAGGTCGCCATCTTGGAGGTGAGAAGAGAGAATCCAGGAGGTTCTTGGTGGTGGCGGCTGAGAGGAGCACTGGCCTGGGTGTGGGCTTTTGTTGGGGGCCGGGGGGGCCTTGCTCCTGACATTACAGGGACTGAGGAAAAAGGAAAAGTAAGCCCAACTACTGCCAAGTGACCAAGAAGGACTACCAGTTAAAATACAGCATGCCCACTTAAATTGGAATTTCAGATAAACAACAATGGTTTTAATGCAGATATATCCCATGCAATATTTGGGATATACTTATACTGAAAAAGTATCTGTTGTTTATCTGAAATTCAAGTTTGACAGAGCATTCTGCATTTCTATTTGCTATATCTGGCAAACTCTAGAAGTACGGCTTGTTTATTCACCCCTATCTTAAAATCCCAAGCCTAAAAGGCCCCTAGTCTGATTTAACCTGGATCTGATTCTGGAATCCCCTCTAAAACCTTCCCACCAGTGGCCATCCACCTCAGGTAAATCACTGCCCTTCAAAGCAGCCTGCCCCTATCAAGCAGCTATGTATTTTTTTATTTTTTTATTTTTTATTTTTATTTTTTTTTAATATAGTTTATTGCCAAGTTAGCTAACATACAGTGTGTACAGTGTGCTCTTGGCTTCAGGAGTAGATTCCCATGATTCATCGCTTCCTTACAACACCCAGTGCTCATCCTGACAAGCACCCTCCTCAATGTCCATCACCCATTTTCCCCTCCCCCCCCCCCCCACCGCTCCCATCAACCCTCAGTTTGTTCTCTGCATTTAAGAATCTTTTCTCGGGGCGCCTGGGTGGCGCAGTCGGTTAGGCGTCCGACTTCAGCCAGGTCACGATCTCGCGGTCCGTGAGTTCGAGCCCCGCGTCAGGCTCTGGGCTGATGGCTCGGAGCCTGGAGCCTGTTTCCAATTCTGTGTCTCCCTCTCTCTCTCTGCCCCTTCCTCGTTCATGCTCTGTCTCTCTCTGTCCCAAAAATAAATAAACGTTGAAAAAAAAAAATTAAAAAAAAAAAAAAAAGAATCTTTTCTCGGGGCACCTGGGTAGCTCAGTCAGTTGAGTGTCCGACTTCGGCTCAGGTCATGATCTCACGGTTCGTGAGTTCAAACCCCGTGTCGGACTTTGTGCTGACAACTCAGAGCCTGGAGCCTGTTTCAGATTCTGTCTCCCTCTCGCTCTGCCCTGACCCTGCTTGTGCTCTGTCTCTCTGTCTCTAAAATAAATACACATTTAAAAAAATTTTTTTTAATATTTTTAAAAAGTCTTTTCTCATAAATATGGAGAACAAACAGAGGGTTACTGGACGGGGTGTGGGAGGGGGGATGGGCTAAATGGGTAAGGAACATTAAGGAATCTACTCCTGAAATCATTGTTGCACTATATGCTAACTAATTTGGATGTGAATTAAAAAAAAATGAAATTAAAAAAAAGAGTCTCTTATGGTTTGCCTCCCTCTCTGTTTGTAACTATTTTCTCCCCTTTTCTTCCCCCGTGGTCTTCTGGTAAGTGTCTCAAATTCCACATAAGAGTGAAAACATGATATCTGTCTTTCTCTGACTGACTTATTTCACTTAGCATAATACCTTCCAGTTCCACCCACATTGCTGCAAACAACAGGATTTCATTCATTCTCATTGCCAAGTAGTATTCCATTGTATATAAAAACCACATCTTCTTTATCCATTCATCAGTTGATGGACATTTGAGCTCCTTCCATAATTTGGCTATTGTTGAAAGTGCAAGCAGCTGTATTTTTAGAAAGATGGTCTCCATATTGAGTTGAAATCTTGAAGCTCTGTGAAGACCGGAATCATACCTGCTTCATATACTTTTGTTTTTCCAGAACCCAGCATGATGCCCAGCCCATACTAAGGCCTCTTTTGCTATTTGTTGAACAAATGGCTGAATGAAAATGTGATTTTGGGGCGCCTGGGTGGCGCAGTCGGTTAAGCGTCCGACTTCAGCCAGGTCATTGGGGCGCTTGGGTGGCGCAGTCGGTTAAGCGTCCGACTTCAGCCAGGTCGCCATCTCGCAGTCCGTGAGTTCGAGCCCCGCGTCAGGCTCTGGGCTGATGGCTCAGAGCCTGGAGCCTGTTTCCGATTCTGTGTCTCCCTCTCTCTCTGCCCCTCCCCCGTTCATGCTCTGTCTCTCTCTGTCCCAAAAATAAATAAATGTTGAAAAAAAAATTTAAAAAAAAAAGAAAATGTGATTTCATCCCACCCACTCACTGTTGTTCCCACCCCCTGGCACTCACCCTCCTCTCTGAGGTCCTGTAGAATGCGTTGAGTCTCCCTCTCTTCTACATATCAGTCCTTTGGCTTTTTAGAATTTAAAATGTTAATGCTGAAGGAAACATTAAAGAACTCCTCCCTCAGAGTACAAACAAGGAAACTGAGGCCTGGGCTGCCAGGTGCTTTATCCAAGGCTCCAAGGGGGTCATTAGCCTCTTGGTCTTATCTTAGAACCAAAACCCAGCCTCTGGACCTTGTTTTCTTTGCCCAGTACCCACTGCCTCACCCATTTCTTAAATTTCAAGATATATTGCCTCTGTCACTCAACTTTTACTTTTGAGAGGGTGAGATAGGTCTCTTTTGTCCCTTAAATTATACACAGAGCTTTCTGGCAAGAAGTGTGACTCCTTTATTCAAGTTTAGCAGTCGTGTGCCAAGTTGATTTCATAATAACGCTCTTTAAATGAGAACTAACGGGGGGGGGGGTTGGTTACAGCAACTTCTTGGCAATTTTCCTGTATACAGTGCTACAAAAACATTGGCAATTATAAGAAAAAATTTTTTGATTGGGTTATGTGAGAAACAGCCTCCTCTAGCAAAAAGTAAGTATTAAGAAAAAAAAACCAGGGAATGCCCAAATGCTGTTTTCACATCGAAATGGCTCTGAAGATAGTGGGGAGTGGTGGGGGGGGGGGGGGGTGCGGCGGGCAGTGTGTCTTAGAGAGATGGTCAGGGAGGACTTCTCTGAGGAGGTTGCATTAGAGCCAAAACCTGAATAAAGAAAAGGTAAGGAGCCACTCGGGTTTCTGGATGCGTGTTGCAGGCCTGTTCCCCTTGGACCCGGAAGTACTGGGAACACAGCAGGTACTATACAAATATGGGTCCGGCTGAAGTGAGCAGGTAGCCTGAGGCCCTAACAGTACTGAAGTGCAATCAGCCTGTGCCTCCTTTTCCTCAGGCAAACTGCTCAGAGGACATGGGCCGCTGGCTTGGGCTGTTGCTGGCGGAGATGGGCTCCAAAGTCACCCCCGAGGCGCTGCACTATGACTACGTGGACGTGGAGACCTTAACCAGCATCGTCAGCGCAGGGCGCAACTCCTTCCTGTAAGGGCCGGCTCCCCGCAGCCCGCAGCAGCCTCTCAGAGCCTCTGAGCCCAGCCGTGGGCAGTGGGAGGGAAGGGAGGAAGAGCTGAGGAGGACGCCGCTTCCTTGGGAGGTCAGAGGGGGGTGTCTTCGCCTTCCAGCAGGCAGGCGTGAGCTGGCTAACGGAGGTGGTCCGGGGTCAGGGGGAGCTGTGGATGGGACGAGCAGAAGAGCAGAGGCCCTTTGGGGTAATGATCTGGGCTCGGCTCTAAGCCACGGAACCATAGGTTCTCACACCCTCGGGCATCAGGAAGGCTCAGGGCTGGTCAGAAGAGCCGGGTTCCAGCCGCAACTCATGAGCAACAGCTTGGGGTGGTTGCTTGCCAGCTTGGATCCTGTTTTCTCGCTTAGAGAATGGAGGTGATGAATTACTTGCCTCTCAGGTGGTTATGAGAATCATGTGGGTCCCTGCCTGCGAGGCCTTAATACAGCAACCTCCCAGTGCTGCCTGCCATGGTTGCCGTTACTAACCTTCCAACATCCATCGCAAGCTGCTGCCAGAATCGAACGAGAGTGGACAGGAAAGCACCGTAAGCCACAAAGTGCCATCATCATTGCACCTTACCTTTTCTAGGTATGCAAGATCCTGCCAGGATCAGTGGCCTGAACCCCGTGTGTATGATGATGTTCCTTATGAAAAGATACAGGTAGGGTCCCTTGGGAGTGCCTGGGAACGTGGCAAAGGCCACTGATCAGCTCTTCCTCTCTCTCTCTCTCTCTCTCTCTGTCTCTGTCACTGTGTCTTTTTATCTTTGCCTCACAGATGATTTTCATTTGCCCGGCAGCTGGAAGGGGAGGGAGGACCCTTCTTGCCATAGATCATGGCTCCAGATAAGGAATCCTCGGCCCAGGAGGCTGGGTAGTGCAACAGAAAGCTCCCCAGATCAGGAAGAGGAAAGGACTCTATATAATGCAAAGCACTGTGCCGGTCTGAGCAAGGTGTTGGGCTCTCCAGCTGTTTACTGCTCTCCAGACTGATGGTGCTGACTCAGTGGGGCCTGGAGCGGGGGCACTAACTGGGTGGCCACTCCCATAGACCTTCATCTGTGGCATCCACAGTCTGGGCTTCAGCTTCCAGGATAGACTCTCCCTGTCTTGCTCACTAAATCAAGGAGAGGCCAGCTCGTTCATTTACAGCGAGGCCTCTGTAGCCATCACATGAACCACACTGCTTCTGGCCGCATGTCCCGTGTCTTTTCCTTCCACGGGAGAGCCAGACAGCCACATTCTGATCAGACACCGGTGGGCGGGTCAGGCCTCACGGCTAGGGGAGAAAGAGGGGATCCGGCTGCCAAGGAAAGCAGACATATCTGCGCGCCAGGACCCCTGCCCTAGACGGTGCCGGATGACACAGAGCTCTCACCTCTGAGACTCCCTTTTCTAGAAACTTCTCCAGCCATCCTCCTTCCACTTATATGGTCTTTCTTCAGATTCATATGAGCCAGTGGATGCAGCTTGAGATCTTCCTCAACTGCAAGAGCTCAGTAGCAAGACAGCTTAGTACCTAGGGGCATGAACTTTGGACTCAGGGCTGAATCCGGGTTACCTTGGGCTTCACTTCTCTGGTCCTCACTTGCTGGCTTCAGATGAATACATAAAAGCTACCTGATTGAATCATTGCAAGAACTAGATGAAATACTGTATGGGCACCATGCCTACACATTGGAAGGTCTTACACCGAGTAAAGAGTACTATTGTTATCAATATCATTATTATATTACATTATTATCGCATTCCATTCATGGTTCCCTGAGCTCTGACAGGGTTCTGAGTGCCCTTAATACTCATCATGCACAAAGGTATAGCCAGTTTATTAACTTATGTTCCTTCCACCATTGGCTGACATCATCCATGACTTTTTATCTTCCTTGAGAACTCTATATTTAGCCATTTCGGAAAATTTCAGGGACACTTCCAAAGGATGTGAAGAGAGAAATATCTGTGATAAATCAGATATGGGGGGCGCCTGGGTGGCTCAGTCGGTTAAACGTCCGACTTCAGCTCAGGTCATGATCTCGCGGTCTGTGAGTTCGAGCCCCGCGTCGGGCTCTGTGCTGACAGCTCAGAGCCTGGAGCCTGTTTCAGATTCTGTGTCTCCCTCTCTCTGGCCCTCCCCCATTCACGCTCTCTCTCTGAGAGATTCTCTCTGAATCAAAAATAAATAAACGTTAAAAAAAAAAAAGATAAATCAAATATGGTCACCTACAGCCCTCTGAGACTTCCCGATTTCCTCTCAGCAGATATCCCAGTTTAAGGGCGCCTTCTGCTGCCCCCAACAGGAAGGGATGAGGATCAAATGATATATGCTAGTAGAAGTAGTCTATAAACTGTTGAGTGCCGCCCTGGTCTAAAAATGTAAGACCTAGATCTCAGAGGTCCTGCAACGCTCACCCACCACACTTGGACCAGAACACACACCCGCATTGAGGGCCCTGAGCCTACCTGTACTTCAACTCCTTTCTCCACCTCCCATCCAGGACGAGGAGCCCAAGCGTCCCACTGGGGCCCAGGTGAAACGCCATGCCTCCTCCTGCAGTGAGAAGTCCCATCGCGTGGATCCGCAGGTCAAAGTCAAGCGCCATGCCTCCAGTGAGTCCCATGTGGGAGGGAGGAAAGGAAGGAAACAATCCGCAGGGTAGGGGGTCTCAAATCGAATTCCTCCGGACGTCAGGCAGGCAAATTAATGAGTGAAGTGAGATATAAGAAAATACCCTACCGTAAGAAAAATGACGGCACAAGCCAAGTGCTGAAGGGCAGCTAGCAAGTGGCCTCAGAGGAGAAACACTAGGGAACGGGGTGGGGGAAGACTGCAGGAAGCCGGAGAACTCAGGCTCCAGCTATAGGGCTGGCCACTACCCAGCCCCAGCCGGTGGCTCCCATACAGCCATGCCATCCCAGGTTTGCAGATTACTCAAGAGACCAGAAATCTAGCCATTATGTGAAATTCACTTATTTCTTAACACTAGCAATTAATTTTCAAAAATGTTAGCATTAAATAAGGCCAAATATGTTTTTATGTTTCATCGTCTCTTATATATGTATGCACATATATGCACGTGTAAAATTCATCCTCAGGCTCTGTCTGTTCCAAAGCTAACAATTTATAATTTCTGATCTGGGGTGACAAGTGGAGAAATGAACTCCTCCAGATACCCTTCAGGCAGCTGCCTGGAAGGCACGGCTCGCCTCTGTGTCCTAGCCCGGGCTCTGCCTGGCATCCCCATAGGAGCTCCATGAGTTGCCTGATTGCCACACAGCACAATACAGGCTAAGTATGGCAGGCTATGGCAAATTCTGTTTGATTTCCAACACTGATCTCTGCTCCTGTGTGATTTATGAGCAGGCCAGCTTCCTGTAGGACAGCACGTTCCAAGAGTCTTTTATTTATTACTTTATAGTTCTGCCCCCTGCACCTGATCACAGTCAAGTTCTGTCCCTTGCTTTTTGAAGATTAATTTTTTAAATACTTTTCTTTATTAGATCTCCATTTCATGAATATAGACAATCTCTTCTGGGGGTCAGGAGAGCTATATTCCGTTCCCCACTTGATCGTTTAATTCCTGCGTAACTTTGGAAAAGTCCCTTCCCCTCTCTGGGTCTGAGTTTTCCCACTGAACAATCAGACGCTTGTTGTGTAACATTCCTGACGCTCTACTCTCACTGGCACTGGAAATATGGGCCTTTATGGAATGTCCTTTTTAATTTTTTTTAAATGTTTATTTATTTTTGAGAGAGAGAGAGAGACAGAGCGCGAGCGGGGGAAGGACACAGGGAGAGGGAGACACAGAATCCAAAGCAGGCTCCAGGCTCTGAGCTGTCAGCACAGAGCCCGACACGGGGCTCAAACTCGCGAACCACGAGATCATAACCTGAGCTGAAACCGGACGCTTAACCGACTGAGCCACCAGGCGCCCCTGGACTGCCCATTTTATTTTATTTTATTTTTAATTTTTTTTTCAACGTTTATTTATTTTTGGGACAGAGAGAGACAGAGCATGAACGGGGGAGGGGCAGAGAGAGAGGGAGACACAGAATCGGAAACAGGCTCCAGGCTCTGAGCCATCAGCCCAGAGCCTGACGCGGGGCTCGAACTCCCGGACCGCGAGATCGTGACCTGGCTGAAGTCGGACGCTTAACCGACTGCGCCACCCAGGTGCCCCAGGACTGCCCATTTTAAAATGGAAAAGTAGGGGCGCCTGGCTGGCTCAGTCAGAGCATGTGACGCTTGATGTCGGAGTCATGAGTTTGAGCCCCACGTTGGGTGTAGAGATTACTTAAATACATAAAACTTAAAAACAAATTTTTAAATAAATGAAAATAAAATGGAAAAGTAAACTGAAATAGGCATGTAAGACTAAAGAAATCACAGAACATTAAAAAACAACAACAAAGAAAACAAAACACAGGTTCTTCAAATCAAATGTTATAGTTAAGTCCAGGTTATCAGGGATATGGAAGGAGAGCTGCTCTGGTTGGAGCTGGGCCACCCGCCGGCCCCTGCTTTGCCCCTGCAGCAGCCTGGTAGCCGTCACTGTGAAACCACAGGGCTCCTCAAACTACGGATCTAGTCCGACAACGTGTCTCAGATGAAACAGCTGAAGAACATTAAAGAGAAGGGTCTTGCCCAAGGTCATGTATTAGCTACCGATTACTGGGTAATAAATTACCCAAAATTTACTAGCTCCAAAAGTAAACATGAGTCACGTCACAGTTTCCGTGGTCAGGAATCCTGGAAGGGCTTCATGAGGCAGTTCTGGCTTGGGGTCTCTTGTGAGGTTGCTCAATCTGTTCAGTGTAAATGACTGTTTTCCTCTGTATTTGTGTCCTTCCAACTCTGGAGATGTTGAGGTACTATTTATTTTATAAAATATTGGGAATAACAGATGGTGGTTGGGGACTTTAAGGTCCTTATCTGATACAACACTGACACCATTTTGCTTTTTATTTATTTATTTTTATTTACCAGTCTATCGAATCCAAAAGTCTGGGAGAAAACTCCCCTGGGATGCCATTGTGTATCTGGCAAGTTGGGGGAAGTATGGGTCCCCTTCTCTGCCCTCCATGCTTTCTTTGTGATCAGGGCCATTGTGACAAGAATTGATTTTTGCATGCATCACTGGGGGACCACTGCGATCCCTACAAGAGCTAGAGAGAAAAGACCCCCAATTATTAGTAACCATGGGAATCGCTCCAAACTCCACACCCACCAACTTAAAAGGGCTGTGTGTGACTGTCTGAAGCAAAAAAATAAATAAAAATTGCCCTGAGAGGTTAGACTATGGCATCACTCCAGCTAGAGCAGTAAATGCACGACATGGACCCTGGAGTTCGACCCTTTGGGCTCAAACTGGGCTCTGCCATCATTAACAGTGAGACCTAACATCTCGGTGCCTCAGTTTCCCCACCAACAAAATAAAGCTAATAATAGTACGTTTTTATGTAGATTAAATGGAAATGCATGTCAATGGCTTAGCATATAGTAAATGCTCGATACATTTTTGCCATAATTATTTGTTATTGTCCACCATAATGTAGAGCCTCCAACAGACTCCTGGGGCCCCTCGCTCCCCCAACCCATTTTTCAGGAATAAAATGGGCAATGCCTGACTTTAGCCCAACTCCTTGATTTTCTATGGATCTGAGTTATATGTATCTGTCTCCTTGTCTTACATATATCTGAGAATTGACTGTAAAACGCCCTTTTAAAGCTAAAGTGTGTTATACATCACAAAAATTTGTTTCTTATCATCATCTAACATTTACTAGGCACTTCTATAGATACTGTACTAAGTATTTTTCATGAGCTATCTCATTCAAAACTTAGCACAATGCCAAGAGGCCAATTTGATCAATGTCCACATTTACAAATGCGGAAACAAAGGCCCAGGGCATGGCACAAAACACCACTGTTCACTTTTGCCCTAAAGTCACACAACTAGTAAAGGGCAAAAGAGAACACAAACCTCGGTCTGCCTCGTTCCAAAGGCCCTGTTCCTAGTCTCTGTGCTCTCCTGCCTCCCTTTTGCTCCTATTTCCTTGGAGGATTCACACCAAATTTACCTTTTTAGATCTAAATATTCCCATTTTACAGATGGAGAAGTTGGGGCTGAGAAAGACGCCAAGGTCACCCAGGTACCCTTACCAGAGGTCAGGAATGGGGGCCTTTTCCTGTCTTCTATCTGTGCAGGTGCCAATCAATACAAGTACGGTAAGAACCGAGCTGAGGAAGATGCCCGGAGGTACCTGGTAGAAAAAGAGAGGCTGGAAAAAGAGAAGGAGACAATCCGGACAGAGCTGATGGCACTGAGGCAGGAGAAGAGGGAGCTGAAGGAAGCCATTCGGAACAACCCAGGTACCTACATGGGTGCGTCCTGGGCATTCAAGGTGGGGGTGGGGCTGGACCTTGACACCTCCCATGGCAGAGGTCACCTGGTTATGCAGGACAAGTGGGCTTCTCCTCCCATTCTTCCTCCTCCTTATCCTCCTTCCACCTCTTCCTCAACATCATCATCATCATCCTTCCTAATGAAAGTGCCATCAATTTAAGTGCCTATTTAAGGGCCAATTTAAGTGCCATCAGTTTACTGATTTGGGGTAAGGGAATGAAGACGCATCACAAAAATGCATACACTTAAGGTAGCAAAATTTGGTCTGACTTTAGAAATGGTAACATGTGACAACAGAGTGTGACTTAGAATCAAGGAAATAGGAGAGACCGTTTTGAGCCTCACATTAATTCACTCATTCACGGATGTGCTGAACACCCAGCTGTGTGAGACACTGGCCCTGGTTCTGGGATTGATGGACAGAGACGTGTTCCCAGGATCCTCTTCGAAAATCCAGGGCCGTAACCCCTGCAGACTCAGGCTGCTCTGGGCTCCTCTGCACCCCACTTTCCGCCGTTTCTTTTGAATTCTCCCTGTAGCAGTAGTTTGGCATAATTTCAGCCTGAGGTTTGCACACACGTGCTTGAGAGAACAGAGGGTCTTTGTCCTTTATAAAATATATCCAAGGTCACATAGCCCCATGAGAATCTGATGGGACCTATGGACCCTTTCATAAGGAGGGAACAAAACCCCACAATTCACAGTGTTACAGACAATTGCAGCAGCCAAGAGCTTATGCGCCCTCAGAGCTCACCCTTAGATTGCCTAAAAATCCATGAACCTAACTGAGAACTTCTGGCTTAAAGGTTAAGACTTCTGTGGAGCCAGGAACCAGAATCTGTGGAAGGAAGCATAGGAAAGCAGTGTGGTCTCAATATACAAAACTTACTTTTTATTTTTTTTAATGTTTATTTATTTTGAGACCGAGACACAGCTTGAGCGGGGGAGGGGCAGAGAGAGAGAGGGAGACACAGAATCCAAAGCAGGCTCCAGGCTCTGAGCTGTTAGCACAGAGCCCGACGTGGGGCTCGAACTCACGAACCACGAGATCATGACCTGAGCTGAAGTTGGCCACTTAACTGACTGAGCCACCCAGGCGCCCCAATATACAAAACTTTCTAAGAGTCAAAACAAGAGTTTGGAGCAGGCTAACTGTCCTCCTTACTGTGCTCAACTTTTTTTTTTTCTGTAACCCATCACTTTGTAATATTAGATTATTTATTCTATTTATTAATTTAATGTATTGTTTATTCTCTCTCATACACACACACACACACACACACACACACACACACACAAATGTGAACTCCATAAAGGCAAACATTGCCTGTTTTGTTCACTGATATATCCCAAGGGCAAGAACAGTGCCTGGTACATAGTAAGCACTCGCTAAGTGTTTACTGAATAGATGGATGGATGAATGAATGAATGAATGAATGGAAAGAATTCACCATTACTGGAAAATCCTCCAGTGCAGCCTCCTATTTGTCCCAGAGCAAAGAATGAATGGAGCTAACGTTTAAACCTGGTAAGGCCCACTGCAACTCTTGGCATGAAAAAGATACGAATATAGGGTTGCTAGTTTAGACTGAATAAGCAGCAAAATGGAACCCCTGGTCAATGTAAAGCCCTGCGTTATAATTCAGTTACAGGTAAGAGAAACCAAAGTCAAATTGGCTTAGAAATGAAAAAAAAAGAAAAAATCAGCGTGCCTGGCTTGTTCGGTCAATAGAGCATGGGACTCTTGATCTCATGATCATGATTTCAAGCCCCATGTTGGGCATAGAACTTACAGAAAAGAAAAGAAAGAAAAGAAGAAAAGAAAAATGTAATTGGAAAACTGAGCGATCAAGTATAGCAAGGTCCAGATATTTAAATGATGTCACCAGGAAGCATATTTCTCTAATTCTTGCTTCTGCCTTCCTCCATGCTGATTGCATTGTGTGGCCTCATGGTGGCATAATGGCTGCACAGCTCTACCCCTCACCCAATCCTCCCAGCCACCCCGGCAGAGAGAACTTCTCTTCCCAGCGGACCCCACAAAAGTCTCAGGATTCCCTCTGATTAGACCAACTTTGATCTCTAAGCCGATCAATGTGACCAGAAAATGGAATTATGATTATGGGCCAGATCTAGGTTATGTGCCAACCCCCTGAACTAAAATGAGGTCAGCACCATCCAAACTATAGGGAATGGGAGGAGAAGGTGGTTTTCCTGTGGAAAATCAGGGTTCTGTATCGAGAAGGTGGGGAAATGGGTACAGGGCAGGTAAAAACCACACAACCCCGCACGGAGCTGGCACCCTGGGCCGGAAGTCCATCTCTTAATGGGGACAAAGGGCTGGGAAAGCCACGGGGCAGACTAGAAGCGGAGGCCCTGCCGAAGCCCCTGATGCTTCAAGCCAGGCTCAACCGTGTCTCACTGATGTCTTTGGACCCAGGAGCGAAGTTGAAGGTCCTGGAGGAGGCCGTGGCCACCCTGGAAGCTGAGTGTCGGGCGAAGGAGGAGCTACGGATTGACCTGGAGCTGCGGCTGGTGGCCGTGAAGGAGCGCTTGCAGCAGTCCCTGGCGGGGGGCCCGGCCCTGGGGCTCTCTGTGAGCGGCAAGACCAAGAGTGGGGTGAGTGTGTGCCCTTCTGTGCCAGGGGCAGCTGCTCCCTAACACCCTCACATGCTATAGATCTTCAGGATCATTCTTTGCGGGTGGGAGTTAGGCTCAGTTACAGATGGGAAAATGGAGGCTCAAAGCGGAGGGAAGGTACCAGAAGACCCGATCCCAAAGAGGGGGTGGCACGGCTAGGGAGGGGGCTCCTGGAGCAAGTTCAGGCTTATCTGCCATTTGACTTTTTATCCTGAGTGTGATCTTAGAAGTAGCCTTTGCGTTATTAATAATTATAGCTGTGATACATTGAATAAGAGCAAACTTGTGTTGAACAGTAACATAGGTCAGTGTAGCATTTGAACCTGCGTGACCTCATCATCTTCACAGCAGTCCTGTGACGTAGTGCTATGTGTATTTGTGCCATTGGATGTACAAGGAAACTGAGGTCAGCAATGTCAAATGACTTACTCAAGGTCACTCAGTTAAGTGGGAGACAGGATTCCCAATCCAGGAAGTCTGACGCGGAGCCCTGTATTAGCCACGGTACACGTGCCCTCTCTCCGGGTCCCCAGGGTACGGGGCCGTCCTCAGGGCTTTGCATCCATTATCTCCAGCGCTCCGGGCAACCCTGCAAGGTAGATACTCTGACCCTGAATGAGACTTCCTCAGGGAGAACGTGGCTGCCCTGGGTCTCCATCACTACTGACGTTTAGGGCCAGTAATTCTTTTTATAGGGGACTGCCATATGCATCGTAAGATGTTTAGGAGCATCCCTAGCCTCTGCCCACTAGACGCCAGTAGCTCCACACCCAGTTGACAACCAGAAATGTCTCCAGAAATTGCCAAGTGTCCCCCGGAAGGGCAAAACTGCCCCCATTTAGGAACCGCTGGTCTAAAGTACCAGTGGGCTCATCTGTTATCCTTTCCTATAGCACTTAACCACAATGTGCGTATACATATTATATGGATGTGTGTGTGTGTGTGTGTGTGTGTGTGTGTGTGTGTGTGTCTTGTCTAATGTCTGTCTCCCCCCACGGGATTGTATTTTTATTAAAAAAAAATTGGACTATGGCTGTTTTGTCCTTATAGCCTTAGCCCTTTAGAGTCTAAAAAACAGTAGGAGGGCCACAAATGTTTAACGAATGAGTAAATGTTATGCCTGGTTTCAGACAAGGAAATTGAGATTCAGAGAGACTTGTCTAAGTCTGAGCTGTCACTGGGAATGGTATTCTCACTGTTGTTGTCTGAAGCCACGCTGTCTGCCCCTGTGCTTCTTCTCCGTGGGACTTTCCAACCTCATTTACAGATGAAATGCTCAGAGGACAAAGACAAACTCACTGAGGCCCAGTGGGAGAGCTAGAAGTGGTTCACTCATCCCAGCTGCTTCCTCCCACTAGTGTGCCCTGAAATTCACTTCCCAGGGGGCTTTTCCACTACTTTTGAGCCTTTGTTTAAAAAATTTTTACTTATTATTTTTTTTGAGAGAGAGAGAGAGAGAGCAAACAGGGGAGGGGCAGAGGGAGGGAGGGAGAGAGAGAGGAGCTTAAGCAGGCTGCACACCCAGCACAGAGCCTGACACAGGCCCGACCCCGCAACCATGAGATCATGACCTGAGCCAAAAACAAGAGTTGGACGCTTAACCGACTGAGCCACCCAGTTGCCCCTACTTTTGATCCTTTTGATGGTCTTTGGAGATAAAGAGAAGTCTTCTCTCAATTCCCTGCAGGCTCAGCTGTTAATATGTCACTCTTAAGGAACCATATCGTAGTAAGGTACTAAGCAACTATCTGGAAGATTTCAGAGGTGACAGCACTCTAGAAGATGAGAACGAGGGCCACTCGCCTGGGCGGTTCAGTAGGTTGGACGGCTGACTCTTGATTTCAGCTCAGGTCATGATCTCACAGATCGCAGGATCGAGCCCACACTGGGCTCTGCGCTGAGAGCACAGGACCTGCTCGGGATTCTCTCTCCCTCTCTCTGCCCCTCCCCCACTCTCACACGTGCACCCGCACACACTCTCTCTCAAAATAAACAAACATTAAAACAAACCAACAAAATGAGAAGGAATGCAGGGCAGAGGTTAAGAGAGAAGGCTGTGGGGTCTGAATCCTGGCCCTCCCACTTGCCAGCTATGTGACCTCGGGCAGTGACCCGACCTTGCCATTTCCCTTATCTGGAACATAGTTTGACCGATACTTAGTGTCTACTTCATAGGTTTGGAAAGGCTAAAGGAGCTAATCCACGCAATGCCTGGTACATCGTGAGGGCTCAGTAATTCTAGACGTCATTACCTTTATTCCGAGGCCCTCAAGCGTCTTCCTCCCCTCACCCTGTTTGGTGCTGGCATGTTTGCGCTATTTGCATGTTTGCAAATATTCTATTTGCGTTCTTTAGAGGGCAAGCCAGGTGTGGGTAGCCACCCTAGACCTCACCTATGTAACTACTTCTTGTCACCAACAGGAAACTGCACATAAAGCCCAGAACAGTGCCTCAGAGCAACCTCTCCCTGTCAACTGTATTTCTGAGCTGAGGAAGAGAAGCCCATCCATCGTAACCTCTAACCAAGGAAGGGTGCTACAGAAAGCCAAGGTATAGCAAGCAATAGCTCAGCTAATTAAAATTCAGACACCGGGCAGCCTTCCGATGGAGCCTCACCGAAAGCCAAAACATCATCTAGTTAGAAGGCAGAGAAATGCCAGCACATCCACGCAGTTAAACTCAGGAAGTTTGCTCTGAGAAGGTCCTCAAATCTCGTTCAGTCCCTATTGACTCATTCTTAACACACAGTTCTAACAAGCTCAGTTTTCTGGTTTCTGAGCCTCCAGTGGGTTTGGGGACAGGAAAGGCCCTGTTTCATAGTTGAGGAAACCCATGATCAGGAAGTGAAGAGACCTGTCCAAGGTTATGCAGGGCATCATTGCAAGAGCTGGGCGGCAAACCCACCTCTTCCAATTCCAAGTCCAGGGCTCCCTCCATGACACTGGCCCACAGTCTGATCATCTTGGGGCTAGCTGTGTTACAGAACTTTTTGGATTTTAGAAAGGTAATACGGTACACAGACTGAATATGATGAAAAACTCCAACAAATTCTCGGGAGGTCCCCTGTAAGCAAACACGTTAAAAATTTTACAAGGCACATGAATCTTCACCCCCTGTAGAATAAATAGATTATAAACAGCCTCATATCAGTTCAGGTCAGGTTTTGCCACCAGTTGAGTTTGTGCCCAAACACTTTAGAAAAATTTTGGTTTTGGGGATTTCTGGATTTCAGAACTGGGCATAAGAAATTGTGGACTTGAAAATCAAACACCCGAGCATTAGGACATAAGATTAGACAAGTAACCAGCCAGAGGCGAGATCATCTAGACTAGATATCAGCAAACTTTTGCTATAAAGATCCGGATGGTAAATATATGAGAGCCTGTGGACCACAGAGTTTCTTCCAGAATGACTCAGCTCTGCTGTTATAGCAGGAAAGTAGCCACAGACAACATGTAAACAAATGATGGACATGGCCGTGTCCCAGGAAAACTTTATTTATGGACACTGAGGTTTGAATTTCATAAAATTTTCACATGTCAAGAAAAACCGTTATTGTTTTGATTTTTTTCCCCAAACATTTAAAAATGTGAAAATCATTCTTAGTTGATGGGTGCTACAAAAACATGCAGTGGGCCAGACATGGCCTGTGGGCCAGTTCGCTTCCCTTTGACCCTTGTAAGCCATGGAAAGAACTGTGAATTTTGTTTTAACATTCTGAAAGTCATTGGCAAGTTCCGGGCAAAAAATTTTTGGAGACGAATTACGTATTTAAAAGACCGTTCTGGAACAATGGTGAGAACTGGTGAGGGGACAAGAGAGACCAGTCAGAAGTAGTCATCTAGATGAGAGATGAGAAAGGTTTGGTGGGGGTGATTTGAAGTGGATGGCTTTGGAGGTAGAGACGAAGGATTTCCTGGTGAGGATGTGGAGGATGAGGAAAAGAAAGGAATTAAGGGCGATTATTCCTGTCATTGCCCTCGGCAACTGCAGTGTAGATGGTGAACACTGGGGGAAGAGCAGGGTGGGATCGGGGAAGCTTCCTAGCAAGAATGTTCGAACCATCCCTGTGAACCCTGGTTCACACCATCACCTCCAGAGCTGGCTGAAAATCCCTTTGCATCATTTAGGGGTAAAAAGCCATTCACTATTGGCCAAGACATCAGTATCCCTCTCAGATGAACCCCCTACACAGCTCCAGGGGAAAGAATGGAGCCCTGTGAGCCCCCTGCCTTCACCCTTCCTTACCAAACTGCTTTGGTTTCTCTCTTATCAGCTTCCTCCTCCACACCAAGGTCCAGTGGAACAGCATTAGCGTCAAAAGTTGTCCCCATTCTCCTCTCTATGGGCCTCAGTTTCCTTGTCTGAGAAAGACAAACTTTGTGATATTTGGGCCCCCCCTGAAGATGAGCCCCAGTGTGGAGAAATGACTTACCCAAGGCTACAGAGAGAGAGTGAGACTAGGACCCATGGCTCTCTAATCTGGTCCGTGGAGATCTTTATATAATTAGGTGCCATAGAATGTTTTTATCCTGCAAGTCACATAGAACATTCAGCAAACTGACTCGTCCTATCTTTCTGTCCTTCAGGAATGGGAAATGAAGAAGACCTAGAAAGAGGGTGAAGATTTCATTCCTAAGGAAATACGAGATTGCATTGGAAACACTTTTTTCACCAGGAGATGCCAAAAGAATCGAAGTAGCCCCCGCTCTCCAGGGCACCCAAAAGACCAGCGTTTATCGTCCGCATGATTCTAGGGGATATGGGGAGGGAAGAAATAGAAGGGAAGAGGGACACGGAGAGTGTCCTTATAACTTCACAGAGGGTGGAAAACGGGTGGAGGGAGACAGAAACCCGCACGGTTGCACAGGTTTTGTGAAACGTCTTTGCCCTCTCTTCCGAAGAAGGAACGAAAGCACACGTGAATAAGTCCCATTCTCAGCATCCCATTCCCAGGCCTCAGGGCAAAGGAAGACAGCGCTGAAGCCGGTGGTACAGCACAGAGACAAGACTTGATCAGCTGATCACACTTGGGCCCTACTGGATTCATGCTGGGCATTGCCGACAACCACTGGACAACATAAATAGGCCGAACTATCAGTAGAATTTCCCTGCCTACGTAAAGGTGGACGAAAGCTATAGACGACATGCAAATTCTGCAGTCAACCCTTTTGTGCCTTACAACCAGGCAGATGCAGCTACCAGAACCCCACAGTGGAGTGGTTTTCATATTAGAGATCGGAGATGCAGCAGGCAAGGGGAGGCTCAGCAGCTGACTTATTTCGAGCTCTTAGCGAGAGTGATGGGAACATTGGTTCCTAACGTCCCCAGGATGCTGCAGGCATTGTAGGGTGGGGCCATTTGTGGTCAGTCAAGTCCTTTACCTACTTCATGTGACACTCAGGCACCAGGAGCAATGGTTAGAAATCCAAGTGATGCTCTTTATGTCTTTATCCTTATTTTGCACTTGGAGGCTCTCCCCGGTCTGCCCTTCCTTATCTGTTGATCGAGTAAAATCATCAGGGAGAATCAGAGGACAGTGGCTCACTTCTGCCATAGTGCCTTTTACTTACACTTGATACTTTTATGGGGAAGCAAGGACCTCAAGTCTGGGGCAGTCTCCTTGCTGTGCCACTCGCTACTTTCTCAACACTATAGGCGCTATTGAGGTCTTTACATTTCCTTCCAAAAACAGATAAGGCCAGTTAACTGTTAAGAGCTCCAAGTTTAGCTCAAGGAGAAGGGAAATCCCAGAACAGCCTTTGGACACTTTGATGGAGTTCTCACACACTTTACCCTACCTAGGGCTTTACAAACGTGTGCCTTATCCAAACTTTACCACCCTTGGAGACAGCCAGGAGCCCGAATAGGGAAAATAACTCTGACCAAAATCGTCCAGCTGGCCAGTGGCAAAGCGTAAGGCTTAGGGCTTATGAGCCTGGATCTACACAGGGTTGGGTTTGAGCCCTGCCTCTGCCACTGACCAGCTGGTGACTCTGGGAAAGTCACTCGCCCTCTCTGATTCTTGTTTTCTTTACCTGTGAAACCCAGTTAATGGTTCTATTTTCCTCCCAAGACTATTGGGGAGATTCAATGAGATAATACATGGGAAGCATTTTGCATACTGTCTGAGAAACAAGAAATCCTCAGTCAATAATGGCTTTCATTATCAGCTAGATAACAAATGTCTGACTAAAAATTCTGCGTTCTTTCTACTGAAGAAATGATGTGTATATGGTTATTACAGCCACCAAAAAGCTAAAAGGCAACTAATCCATAACTGACAGTTTGCATCCAGATTCCACTTAAATATCTTCAACGAGAAAGGAGCTCACATCATCTGGATTGTTAATGTTTTTTTAAGTGTGGATCCTGGAATGACACCAAATACTCCAATTACATCCTCAGTGTGTCCTCAGTGTGTTATTTTGGGGTTGAGCATCTCTTCCCACTGATAGATCTTGTGACACCACAGAATTAATAATAAGCATTTATCGAGTACTCCATGCATCAGGTACTGTGTCAGCCAAGGCCAGCTTCACGGGCACACAACCCGTGTGCAGTCACAAAGATGAGTAGAGCCCTGAGTTTGGTTTAAGGTGCTGCTGTTGCCCTCTTAATAATTTTTTTTAATGTTTATTTTTGAGAGAGAGAGAGAGAGACAGAGTGCGAGCGGGGGAGGAACAGAGAGGAGGGAGACACAGAATCCAAAGCAGGCTCCAGGCTCTGCGCAGTCAGCAGAGAGCCCAGTGCGGGTCTCAAACAAACGGACCGTGAGATCATGACCTGAGCTGAAGACCAACACTTAGCCGACTGAGCCACCCGGGTGCCCCTTTGGCCCTTTAAATTATGTAGCCAGTCCTGGCATTACCTAATCACTTTTCCAGGCATTATCCCTTTAGTTTGCACTAAAACTCTGTGCGACAGTTTCTGGTATCCCAGTTTTCACAGGTGGGGAAAGTGAAGCACAGAGGGGTTATGTCACTTGCAGGAGAGCACAGCTGGGAGGTGCTGGAGCCAGCAACCCTTCCTCTGAGTTCCAAGGTTCTATTTCCTTCATGTCTTACCCCCCCCCCACCCCCCCACCCCCGAACTGCAGCATTCAGAAGCACACTAGCGCTTAATACCTAGACGAATGAATGGACACACGTATGCAGCCTTGATGTTAAGTCAATCAGCTAAGAGAGTGCAAACAAAATGGCTAAAGCACAGAGGCCAGTCCTTGTCTGTGAAAATGCCTCATTTGGTTGTTTTTTTCAAGGTATAGGCTCACGGCTCTAGGGTGGAGCTGAAGCTCCATCCTTCCCGACCCTGCCCCAAGTGTGGGGACTATCAGATTTCTGACGTCCCTGGATCAGTCGGGGACCCTGAGCAGGTGTACCAACCTCTCGGAGCCTCAGTTTTCTCAAATGTAAAGGGGATCATAATCCCTTCTGCACCCACGCTGCTCTTCTCCTGAGACGAAAAGGAGACATAAGGTATTGGTTACAACACATTTGAGTTGGGCCTTGGATAGAATACAAAGATGCAAAAGTCTCCAGCTCTGTCCTCAAGGAACTTGCAGACCAGGAGAGAAAATCTGACCCAAATAGCTGCAGTATAAGTAAACCATGTTACGGTGAAAATTTAGAATAATGAGGACACACCTCCCATTCCTTAAATAATGTTGTTGTTTTTACCTTGGGGACTATGCAGTAACTAGTCTAGCAACTCCAAATGCCCTCAACCCCAATCACCAGTCTATATTGTCAGTTTTCCATACTAAATCTCTCTAAAATTCTTCCACTTCTTCCTATCTCCACTGACACCAACCATTCATTCAACAAACATCTGGTATGAACCTACCATGTACACCTACTGTACTAGACAGATGTCAGAAATCACAGCTGTGGACCACACAGTCACCCTCATGAGGCTCAAACTCTAGTTGAGAGAACAGAAAGAAAAGAAAACAAATGAAATACTAATATGGAAACAAAAACGTGCCCAACACACCTAAAAGAGTAGCTACTTCAGACAGGGTGGTTAAAAAGGTCTATTAAGGAGCCCCAGGACAAAAATACAGCCCTCCCTTGAATGGACTAGTCCAACAGCTTGTCTCCCTACTTCTCTGCTTAGATCCAGCAATCTGTCATAGGGGAGTCAAGGCCACCCGTTACACATGTAAAGGTTTTGTAACATGTTCCCACTGCAATCAGAGTAAGACTCAAGTTCACATTCAACAAAAAAATTTTGAACTACACCAGGACACTGTTCCACCGTTCATTGGAAATAGACAAGATAATCTCTGCCCTAACGGAGCTCACATTCTAGCAAAGGGAAATGAGAAAACGCATTTTAAAAAACATAATAAAGTCAGAAAACAAGGGAATTGGAAGGGGAGAAAGCAGTAAGAGTGATGTGGGAGTCGGGCTCCAATTTTTTAAATCCCTCGCGTAATCTGTTCCGCTAATTGTGTGTGTTGCCCCTCTTCCCTCCAATATTTCAGCGCGTTACTCGCTATGTACTCTCCCTATTGACTGGGTCTTTGCAAAAGCTGTTTACCTCTACCTGAACCACCTTCCTCCTCTTTGCATCTACGCATCCTTCAGTTTTCAATTCAACTATTTTTCCTTCTGGGGGCAACTGCCCACACTCGGCCACATCATGTTCCAGGCTTCCGTGACACCACGCCCCTCACCTTTAAACACCGGTCATATTTTGACTTAATGCGTTTGCCTTCGTTTATTGTTTACAACTTTACGTAAGCCCCTTGAGGGTACAGCTGAGATCCCCCGTGTTCCCGGCGGATTTCTCGACGAACACGGAGCCTGAGTCCTACAACAGGAACCCACCCTACGCTCCCCACGCGCGAGGGACCGGAAATGTCGCGTTCCGTCGGGGACACCGGATGGACACGAGCACGGCGCGCAAAGACAGCCGGAAGTGTGGCGTTCGCGACCCGGACCCTGGGCCGGGAGAGCCCGCGAAGGCTGCCGGGAAGAGTGGCATCTAGCGCATCTCGTCATTTGGAGCAAGTGCGCTTGCGCTGCCTCCGTCAGCCGGGTTCGGGAATATGGCCGCGCGGTCAGTGTGGGCGGTCCGGCGGCTGGTGCAGCGCCTCCTGGCCTCGAGTGCCGCGTCCGAAGGCAGGTAAGCGAAGCAGGCCGCGAGTGGAGGGTTGAGGGTAGTGCGAGACGAGCGAGCTGGAAGGACGGTTGTGGGCTGGAAGGGCGCGAGCTGATCCACCAAGCTTCTCGGCTGCTCCGATCGGGCGCTCACGGCCCCATTCTACAGAGAAGGAAACTGAGGCACACAGTCGCGCCTTCTCGCCAGGCCAAAGAAGGTGGGAAGAGCGGAGGTCACGTTCCTCGGAGGTGGGAACTCTTCAGCCCCAAGCGTCGATTGAATTGGGGATGTACCTTTCCCGGCCTTTACTCCCAACCTCCCCAGCCAGAGTGTCCGCTGTTAAATTGGAATTCTCCCCGTTGACTCCGTGTGTGCCTCTGGGCCAGTCCCTTCCCTATTATCCCGGCTACACTTTACCTGTCGGTAAAAGGAGGGCGTTGGACTTGGCCTCTCCAAACGGCCCTTCCACCTGCTCCCCGGAGTCTATGAAGTTCCATTTGCTGCTGCTTTTCACCATCGGCTGCGGCACCTTTTATCGATCACTTGTCATGCTGATTGTAGAACTGTATGGGTAGTTCTTTTTATTCTCCCGTTCAATCGAGAAAACTGAGGTTTAGAAAAGTTGAGTAACTTATCCAAACTCAAACACTCCATAATTGTGGAACCCAGCCCCAGATTCAGGGCTCTAGAATCTGCTCTTTTAATTAGTGAGCAGCGTTAATTCTCAGGAACGATTCCGTGTTTAACTGTTTCTTCCTGAGAAAGAATAAAAAAAAGAGTGAATTGGGGGATGGGTGAGGTTGGACTTCCTGAAGTGTAAATTAAGCCGCGGGGTCTCCGGGAATTTCACATAACTATTTGTCACCTTTTTATCTTAACACACCTGACCTAGCTAGCACCCTGCCCTAGCACCCGGGTGTGAGGTTGAATTCAAGGTTTCCGGCTTTTTTTTTTTTTTTTTTTTTTTTAAGCCTTTTTGGCAGTTTGTGATGTAGGTACTGGCCAGAAGAAGAAAGTTTCCTTCTGATAAAATTTCCCCTCCATTTCTGAAGCAGGAGGAATTGAGGGGATCAGCCTCAACTCTCCTCTTCAGACTTGGGCTTTGGCCATATTCTCTCTCTCTCTCTCTTTTTTTTTTTTTTTTTTGCCATTTTCTCTTTAAACTGGCCCTGGGAGTATTTTGACCTAATTTCAATTGGATAAATGTAGGTTTGTTAGGGGGTTAGGAGAAAGGAGGTATTTCACCCTGTGTGATTTGCCCCAGATCTATGGTGATCATATTTTCTGAACCAAAAATGGAGAAACCATATATAATCTGACACCAGATTGTAATAGCAGAGCCCAGTCCTGGCCTGGAAGGAAAGTCTGGAACATAAAAGTCATCTTGCCCATAGCTTTATACTGAATGTTCCCTCTCCCTTTCTTGACGCAAACTCCTTTTCCCCCTTTAAATCTTTGCGTGGATGTCACCCCAGTGACTGCCCTTCATTATATGCCAGTTTATATATGTAAACTGTTTGTTTTAAAGAGCTCTGTGCTCATGGGTTGATTTTTATTGATGATTTTACTTCAAGTCAAATTATGAGCATCCAGGAGGTGTAATGGAAACTTCCTTGAAGGAGGAGTCAGACCTGCTACAATCCAAGATTTATAAAGTAGCCCCTGCTCTAAATGTCTTTCTTTGTAAACAACTGTATGTCAGACATTTGAGCTGTACCAAATTCCAGATTACAAACATGATTGAATACAAAGATCTGTTTTATTCACCTGTTTTTAGTGCACCCGCTGGAATGTATAGTGTTTTATAAGTATTTAATTGACGTGATTTTACAGAGAAGTGGGTTCCCAACTCAGAATTTCCCCTAACACAGGTTTTCTTCCATAAAAGCCTTACTTACGCACTTGTGGTCAAGAAAGCTTTAGAATTGTAGGCCTAACTCCAGTTTGACACAGTCCCTTTACTAGGCTTAATTTTCCCCATTTGTGAAATGAAGGATTGAACCAGAAATGTATGGCTTTGTGTTTTGAATTCCTGCTTCTGATATTGCCCTGCTGGTTCTGGGTATTAGAACTTGGTTTACTCTTGCTGAGTTTTGTGTCCCCACTTCTGGCTATTTCTGCTGCCTTGTGTTCAGTACCGTGGTTCAGCTGAATACTAGCTGTGTGATCTTAAGCAAGTCATAAGCCTCTCTGAGCATCAGTTTTCTCATTTATACAGTTGAGGTGATGATACTATTTCTCTCACACTCTGTGAGATGAAAATAAAACCCGACTTAGCCCTTTATTTATTTATTTTAATGTTTCTTTATTTTTGAGAGAGAGACCGAGTGGCGGGGGGTGGCGGGGGGGGGGGGGGGGGAAGGGGCAGAGAGGCAGAGAGAGAGGGAGACACAGAATCCAAAGCAGGCTCCAGGCTCCAAGCTGTCAGCACAGAGCCTGACGCAGGGCTCGAACCCACAAACCATGAGATCATGACCTGAGCCAAAGTCAGATGCTTAACCAACTGAGCCACCCAGGTGCCCCTTAGCTAGCCCTTTATAAGCGATCGCAGAGGGACTGACTGAGGGCACTTTGGCTTTTTGTGATAGCATTTTTTTCATCACGTGCCACCTCCCTCCCCCTTTAGGGGACGGCTGCATCCTTTCAGCACCGCCACCCAGAGAACTGCTGGAGAGGACTGCAGTTCTGAGGACCCTCCCGATGACCTTGGGCCCTCTCTTGCAGAACGAGCCTTAAAGCTTAAAGCTGTGAAACTGGAGAAAGAAGTCCAGGACTTAACAGTGAGTAGATTTTATCTGTTCTTCACATCCTCTCTCTGGTTTAATATCTGCATAAAGTTTTCATGTCAGTTTTTTCAATTAAATTTCCTCTGATTCGCTCTTTACCTCTCACCCCACCTCCACCCTCTTGCTAGGTATGTTAGGCAACATAGTCTATAGTCATTTAAAAACCTGTTGTGTCACAGGTAGCTTCAGAGGAGGTACAGTGCCTGGCGTGTAGTAAAACTCAATAGATACTTGTTGAATGAATGACGTCGCTTATCATTTTACTCTGCCGATCAGACTGCATCCGGTATACTCTCCCGGTACTGGGTTGACAAACACACTTTGAGGGTGATAATTAGAGTAGTTCCAAAGCAAGACCACCCAGAATAGTGAGGAGGTAGGAAAGCATGTCTTCGGAGAGCAATTAAAGGAATCAAAGATTGTAAGAATGAAAGAGGAAGAGATTAAAGGAGCTAAACATACCGTTGTCCTAGAGTTCAGTTCAATGAATGAAAGAGGGTGGCAGTATTGGCTGAGTGTGAAAAAGGAAGCTTTCTCTCAAGATAATGAGCTTGAAAAGCAATGTTCAGAGTAGGAGGCTAAATGACAGTCTGTCAGGGCTGCTATAAAGAGTAGGTTCCTGGGGCGCCTGGTTGCCTCAGTTGGTTGAGTGTCTGACTTATTTTGGCTCGGGTCATGATCTCACGGTTCGTGGGATTGAGCCCCGAGTCAGGCTCTACACTGATAGCACGGAGCCTGCTTAGGATTCTGTCTCTCTGTCTCTCTCTCAAAATAAAGAAAGAAACACAAACACAAGAGAGTAGCTTCCTGCCTTGGCTGGGGATTTGGAGTAGTTGATCTAAGACTCCTACAGTTCCTCATTTTTTTTAATAAAAATCAGTCACAAGGGTGAAGGTTGTAAAGGTAGCAAAAACACTCTTTTCCACCAGCAAGCATGTTTTCTGATCATTTTCACTTTGCTTTTGGTGTTCAGATGAGATACCAGAGAGCTGTAGCTGATGGTGAAAACATAAGGCGGCGAACCCAGAGATGTGTAGAAGATGCCAAGATATTTGGTGAGAGATTTATTCACGATAAAAATTCAAATGCCTTTTAGTTTAAGGATGCTTACTAGCAGTTTTGCAAACTGAACATAGTAAACAACACAGCTGCATCCTAAACCAGTCCCTACCCTGCTCTTGCACCCTTGCCATATGCTTTCTGAAATGTTTATTGGGAATGTTGCCATGTGAACCATTTGCTACAATAATGCTTGCTTTCGTTTTGACCAAAACCTTTGTTATTTTATTTCTCAAGCACGTACGCGTAACATCCTGGGCCTTCTACATTCAATTCTGTTTGACTCGTTAATGAAGAAGTGAATCATTAAGATGTTCAGAGGAGAATCCAAAGAGCAAGATGCATGAGTAATCAGGCATATTAAAATTTTCTTGGTAGAAGGAAAATTACTCTAGATCCATAGAGCAGTAATCAGCTGTATCTCCACCAATTTTCACCACTATGGGCAATAACCATTTGCCTTACCATTAGTATTTACAACTTACTAAGTTATAAAATAACTCAAAGACGTATGGAAGCAGATTAACTCTGGAAGTTATGCTAGATTACATCTGTTTTTTCATTGATGACTGAAAAAGGTTTTTTGGTCCAATGTAAAGTCTTTCTTGGGGCTCCTGGGTGGCTCAGTCAGTTAGGCATCCGACTTCAGCTCAGGTCACGATCTCAGGTCATGATCTCACTGTTTGTGGGTTCGAGCCTCACATCGGGCTCTGTGCTGACAGCTCAGAGCCTGGAGCCTGCTTCGGATTCTGTGTCTCCTTCTGTCTCTGCCCCTCCCCCACTCCTGCTCTGTCTGTCTCTCAAAAATTAAACAAACATTGGGGCGCCTGGGTGGCGCAGTCGGTTGGGCCTCCGACTTCAGCCAGGTCACGATCTCGCGGTCCGTGAGTTCAAGCCCCGCGTCGGGCTCTGGGCTGATGGCTCGGAGCCTGGAGCCTGTTTCCGATTCTGTGTCTCCCTCTCTCTCTGCCCCTCCCCCGTTCATGCTCTGTCTCTCTCTGTCCCAAAAATAAATAAACGTTGAAAAAAAAAAAAAAAAATTAAACAAACATTAAAAAAAATTTTTTTTTCTTAAGTCAGAGGCATCTGGCTGGCTCAGTCAGTGTAGCATGCAGCTTTTAATTTTGGGGTTGTAAGTTCGAGCCCCACATTGGGTACAGAGACTATTTCAAAATAAAATCTTAAAAATATAAGTCTTTCAGAAGTATTTCTCTGAACACACAACATCTTGCTCCAGATATGTTCATGAAAGTGTTAGTAGAGGGCAAATCTGTGATTACTTGAGATGCTCACAATTTCATACAGACCATTGTACTTTCACTGCACATAGAATAAAGGTGCTTGAGGGCCCCTTGGGTCCTTTCTAGTACAATCTTCTCTTATAGGTGAGCTGAAAAAAATTAATTGGTGACAGATAGAGGCATGAGTCCATTGTCTCCTGACCCCCAGTCTATTATTCATTCCCGTGTATCACATTACCTCCTGTTCTCTTCATTTATCTGCTGTTTGTGCATAGGATTCGCTTCATTCCTGTCCTGTCCATTCATTCCCTTATTCAAACCCTAGTGCTTTGGCATAGCCTTCTGCTTCTCATTCAGTGCTATGGACATCACGTTTCAAGGCTTTGAGTATTAGCTAAGGACTGACCCCCAGATTGTATCACTGATAATTTCATCCACGTTTTAGTGTCTTACTTCCAACTGTCAGGGCAGGGCTTAGCAAACTACAGCCTATAGGCCAAGCCTGCGACCTGTTAGTCAATAAATATAGTTCTGAATTTCATTGCTAAAAATTGGGGGAATTTATTGTCTCTTGTTAAATGATCACCTACATAAGATCCTTGGGTTTTTTCCGTCTTGTCCCACAAAGCCTAAAATATTTATATATGGCCCTTAATAGGAAAAGTTTGCTGACTTTGAGCTACAAGGAATTTCTGTAGCAAATAAACCAACTGTGGTACCTGGGGAAGACTTCTAGCCTGCTTGAGGGGTGCAGGGTAAGTTGTCTTACCAGAAGTCAGGCTGTGATGAGTTTGGAACGGACTTCCATCAGTTTCCTCAAGACTTGATAAGGTTCCTAGGAACAAGCAAAATATTTAGCTAAACCATAAAATAGTTTGGTAATCTATTAATTTATGGCGCAAAATGTGTCTAGCAATATGCCTGCCACATAAGTCATTTGCCTGGATCATTTCCTCCTAGTGGCCAGGAATATTAGAAAAATTGAGATTGCTCAGGAAGTCTGGAGGTAGAAACACACTAGAGAGCTTTTAGTATGGAACACAGCATGATGACTCCTTCCAGGGATTGCTTTGTCTCAATAACTCACCTTCTCTTAAACAGATCATAAAGATTCTCCCCCACCCGCAAGAAATGATGTAGACACCAACTTCCTTTTGAAGTAACAATAATGAGAATAGAATCGGAGTGTGGACCCCACACTATATAAACAAGAGAACCTGGGCTTCTATTTTCCCAAATGCTTACAACTTGATTGAACAGAAGCCGGGGTTCTTTGTACCATGTCAATGTACAGTCCGCCCAGAAGCTTAGAGCTTTCAAAATTCTATTAGAGTGTATGTCTTCTTTTAATAGTCAGGGCATGCTTTGGATACCCCTGGTTGATCTTTATGAGACATTCTTTTCTCATTGGTGTTCTGATCTAATCGGCATACTTTTCAAGCCTTCGGCTAATCTCTTCTACCTTTTCAACTGATTTCATTAATAGCCATTAATATTTACGGCTGCCATCCCTGATGGAGGTGAGGGAGGTATCTTGTGGTACTCTGATCACACCAAGTGTGGTTCCCTGGAAACGCCTCCTGGTTTTACCCTTTTCCTCTCCTTCACCTCCTCCTACTCCAGACCGGGTCACACCAGCTGATTCCTTCACGTGGCTCTCCTATTTCTTGTATCTTCTCTTCCTGCCCATCTGTCATGCCCCCAGCACCCCAGATCCATTTTGTATGTTATTATTAGACTAATTTGAATCATTTTATACTTGTTTTGCTCAAGATACTATAGTGAATCTCTGTCACCCAGAAGTTAAAGATAGAATCCTTACCTCTGTCAGTTATTCTTCTAGAATCTAGGCAGTAAGTCTGGGGAATCTCTTCTCTCTCATCTCTTTTATTGCTTCCCTGTGGCTGAGCTTCCTTTTTATCTCTGAGTACGGTTAAACTGGCTATCTGTTACAACACATGGCCTTAAAACTGCCCCTGGATTAAAACCAGAACGGAGTCTTTCACCCTTACCATTGCTTTGCTGTTATGATAGATACCTGTAATGATGACATTCCTTATCATTTCTGTAAGAAAAATCAAGATGCGGCATTGGGAGTAATGAGATTTCTCAACAACTGAGTTTAGTTTCAGAACAGTTTTTGTGACTGAAAAGGTTAAGCAAGTTTCATGGCCCATGTCCAGCAAGTATACGTAACTTCTAGCAGGCAGCTGAAGACTCACCTCACCTACGGAGTATCTTACTTTCTTGCTCCTCTTTAGCCGATTCTCAATAACCATTCTTGAATCTCCCTTAGCATGGTCTTATCAAATAATTTTTGTATTATTGCCCCCTGCCCCATGACATACTCATGTCTTATCCCTATTGAGAATGCATGCCTTAGCAAAATTGAGACGTGAGAATTTTCAAAATGTACATAACTCAATATTAAAGGTGAATAGCAACAAAAATACAAGAAGCATTGACCAGGTTTTTAAAAGACAGGTTTCTGATCTTCCCGTGTGTAGTCTTACCTAGGTCTTAGATTCTAACCATCTTCCCCATTTCCTGGTAGGCTGCCCGGTCATATGCCTTCCCAGAGAAACACTGGTTTGTCAGTTGGGTTCAGGTGGTAATTGTTGACCCCTGAGTCCTGTGTGGCAATCTTCCTGCTTCTGGGGTGCCCAGTAGGCTAGCCCTTATGTGGGCTTTCCCCATACCCCACCCCCAAAAGCAAAGTGATTTCCTCACAAACAATAAAAGTGTGTGGTTTCTCTAGGAATTCAGAGTTTCTGTAAGGACTTGGTAGAGGTGGCAGACATTTTGGAGAAGACTACAGAGTACATTTCTGAAGAAACAGAGCCCGGGGACCAGAAGCTCACTCTGGAGAAGATCTTCCGAGGGTTATCACTTTTAGAAGCAAAGCTGAAAAGTGTGTTTGCCAAACATGGCCTAGAGAAGATGACACCCATCGGTGACAAATACGACCCTCATGAGCATGAACTCATCTGTCACGTGCCCGCTGGCGTTGGGGTACAGCCCGGCACCGTGGCATTAGTAAGGCAAGATGGCTACAAGCTTCATGGCCGCACCATTAGACTTGCCCAGGTGGAAGTGGCCGTGGAGTCTCAGAGAAGACTATGAAAGGACCGTGAGGAACTGGATGTTCTCCCAGAGTACAGTCACCTGTGTTTCCTTTATTTATTAAACTAGGTTTGTATTGTACATGAGGTACTTCATGTGATCTGTTTTGGATTTAGTCATATTGGCTTTATTTCTAAAATACTCTACGGATTTAATGTGACCTATGTGGTCTCATCAGAAGTCTTGCCATTGGGCATTTGAACAATGTGACAAGTGATCCTGTGGCCTTTGTCCAAATCTGTTTAAGAAAATTATTTTAAAATTGGTACTCTGATGACTATCAATTGAAAATCTTTTTAAAAGATGGAAACGAGGATATGTTTATGTATTTTCAGCTAAATGTTTCTTTCTAATGGTCTCTGTAACAGGAATTATATAGGATCTGTTATTTCGTGGGAAAAGGAGATGGTAGGGATTGGTTCAATGTCTGGGTACTTAGATGCTAAAGCTTTATAGAGTTACATGAATTTAGATCGTTTGGGTTGATTTTTATACACATAGATTTTTTTTTTTTAGGACTTCCCCTTGTTATTTTTCTTTTAGCCACCTTTTGTCCTTGTAGTCCCCACCAGGTGGGCCATATTCACACTCATTGTCCCTTTCCAGTTCCCGTTTACAAGGGCTAATTAAGGCCAAGGCAAGACTTGGAAGGCAAGGGGTATCAAGAAATTCAAGATACGAGGTCCCTTTCAAGCAAGTATGACCAAGAAACGTTGTGCTGTCTTTGCTGAGTTACCTTCAAATTTTCAGCCTCCCTGGGTATATAATCATTTCAGGGTAACTGAAGCAGCACCCATAGCCAATGATCCAAGTTGGTCTGTATAAGTAATTTACCTACAGCTTTTCTCTCCACTAGCCCTTAAATCTTCCACTTCGTCAAATTTGCTTTATCATCCTTTATTAGATTATGCAGGGAGGTGGTCAGGACAAAAATAGGTTCCTACAATTTCTCATTTCATTTAGTTATGCTGATTTTTTTTTTTTTTTTTTTTTTTTTTTGGTACTCACAAATCACTACCTCTCTCACACTGATAAACTTTGTTTTCTAGTTTTTGTTTGTCTTATGTCACATGTATTAATATCTAGCTGGAGTTAGAGACTGTGTGGTTTTGTTTGTTTGTTTGTTTTTTCTAGTCTTACTTATACCCGGTGCTCTGTAACAGATTTGGTCAGTAAATAAGTGAATGAATGACCTATGAATCAGACTTTAGAAAGGAGGTCACTTATGGATTTGTAATGTTCGAAGAGGCCTTAATGATGATCTCCTGTCACCCTTTCAGCTTCTTAAGAATGAAGACATCTTTTAAGAACTGGACTCAAAAATGTCTAAAACCAGTAAACTGAATTTCTGTGAGGACTTGAATAAGGAATAACTAGATACTAGCTTTAATCATTTAAGCTTCAACAGTTCTGTAATGAACGTGCAAGTGTGTCCCCAGCAAACAAGTGTCGTTGGAGGTCCAGATTGCATGGGTTCAGGTTTTTACGTCAGTTACCCATAAAGTAAATCCATTTCTAGAACTTTATGACCCCATTCCGTGGAGTGGTAAAAGTGATCCTCTTAGACATCATAGATGGTTCTAGCACACTCCGCACATATCAATAAAACCATCCCCCAATGGGCCCTGCCATCTCCACCAGAATTAGACACTTAAAAAAAAAAAAAAAAAAAAAAAAAAAGCAAGTACATGCTTTTAAGAAGCAAACAAAAGACTGGTATAAGATTTTTTTTTTTTCCAACGTTTTTATTTATTTTTGGGACAGAGAGAGACAGAGCATGAACGGGGGAGGGGCAGAGAGAGAGGGAGACACAGAATCGGAAACAGGCTCCAGGCTCCGAGCCATCAGCCCAGAGCCTGACGCAGGGCTCAAACTCACAGACCGCAAGATCGTGACCTGGCTGAAGTCGGACGCCTAACCGACTGCGCCACCCAGGCGCCCCAAGATTTTTAAAACCAGAACCGCTTTCTGCTTTCCACTAAGTACGTACTATAAGCTTAATGAGCATCAGAGTTCACAATAAGAACTGGATTTTTTTTTGCCTTCATTCCTTTGAGATTGACCGATGGTGACAAGAAAAGGAGCCGATGACAATTACCTAGGCTTTCATGAGTTACGAGCTGTCATTTATCAGTGATTTAGAACCACCATAATTTTAGGTATGGAATGTTCCAAGTACTTCAAGAGTTTTCTAGTATTCCTTGCAACCTCCCGTTTTAGCAAGTAGATTGAGGAGAATTTTAGATTTTTTTGTTATTCAGTAGTTACGCAGACTTAAAAGTGTAAATTTAGAAGATGGGGCTATAACAGTAAGAATCTCAAAAAGTTGGGCTTTTGGGCGCCAGAGCAGCATAAGAGAGCAGGGGCTCTGTAAGCATTGACTTGAATGTAAATCCCAGCCCAGTCTGTGTCACCTTGGGCCCCAGTCATCTCACCCTCCAGAGCCTGCTTCCTCGTTTGTACAATGATTACAATTCTCTCGCAGTACTGTGAGGATTGGATGAAATGTGTAAACTGTCTACTACAGTAGGCCCTCAAATATTTATTTTTATTACTTTTTATTATATATGTGGTTTTGCCTCTGTTTTTATAGCTGCCCTAAAGTCTAAGGAAAAGGGAAGGCTGGTTAAGTGATGCTTTTCTATAAAAAATTGTATTTTAATCAATCACAGTGACTTATTTTCCTGCCAGCTTCATTTTTTTCTGTTGTTGTTTTTTTTTAAACATAAATCCACACTTTCAGACCGAAGGAGCAAGAAAATTGTGTCAGTGCTCTTATTATTTTCATCTTGACGGGAAAGCGAAAAGACATTGTAGGCCTGCAGTTGTGTAAGGAAGCTTTGGCTCACTTGAAGAGGGGATCTTGGTGTTTTAGTTCGTACAGTCTAACAGTCTACAAATCTTTTACAGATTTTCTTCACGGCCATAAGGGTATCAGTTTGATACTGATAGATTAATTGGTGCTCTTTCATGGCAAAGGATTTGATAAGTGAAGAAAGGGTCTTGAACACTAAAGCAAATTAAATAGGGATATTCAGAAGCAACTTCAATAAAACCTGAGTTGATGTAACCGCAGATCATGTGTTTAGTGTGTTTGTCTGTCTAAATGTTGACATTATGGCCACCGCATTGATTGTAGACCCATCTTGGTGATGCACCGTTGAGGTTCCTTGAGATCTCACAGTGGCCCAGCTATGTGCATGCAGTGAGATGCAGGCATCACACACCCTGCCTTGGGGTTGAAGTCTTACCTGTTTTCCTGCCTCCTTGCCTTGCTTCATTCTGATTTCTCCGTTTTTCTTAGATCTGGACTCCTGCTTCTGCTTTCCTCTCTGTCATTGCCTTATTTTCTTATGCTTCTTTCTTGGTTCTAATTGTATTATCTGCTTCGGCCGCTTCACTTGCTAGGCTTCTGATCCTCCCAACCAGATTACTAACATGTGGCCTCATTCTGACTTTCAGCTTCCACGAGTTCTTGCCAAGCTCTACCTGGCTTTGTCCATACATCTGCTCAACTGGTTTCCACATACCTGGCCTGACTGAGTGGCCCTTCACTCTTAGAGCTCAGCCATCAACTTAAGAGCAAACTGAAGGGCTTGTGAAGTGGAACGGGCCCTAGCTGAGCTTTCAGCTGATAGCCAACACCGTCTTGCCAGGCCTCTTGGGGAGCCATTTTGAAAGTGGATCCTCCAGCCCCTAGTGGAGCAGCTCCATCTGATACCACATGGAACAGAGATGAGCTGATCGGAGTCCTGCCCAAAATGCAGATTTATGGCCAAAGTAAGTGATTGTTACTTTTAGCCACTAAGTTTTGGGGCAGTTTGTTATGCAGTAATAGGTAATTGATAGAGTCTCCCAGCTTCACTTCCAGCCTCACTAGTTTTGCACCTCAGCCACCAGAATTCTCCCTCCTTGCTTTTACAGCTCTTTTGAACTTGTCCCACAACTTCGGTGTGCTCACCCATTATCAATGGGTTTGTTGTAGGATGGAAAGAACTTCCTAATAGGAGAAAACACAGCTAAAGTTTCTAGAGTTCACAAAGACCTTAAAATTAAAAGCAAAGTCGAGTCAAGAAGTTGAATTTTCGCGGTACCTGGGTGGCTCGGTTAGGGATCCCACTTAAGCTCAGGTCATGTTCTCACGGCTTGTGGGTTCCAGCCCCATGTCAGGCTCTGTGCTGACAGCTGGAAGCCTGGAGCCTGCTTCGGATTCTGTGTCTCTGGCTCTCTACCCCTCCTCCACTCCTACTCTGTCTCTCAAAAACAAGTAAACATTAAGAAAAAAAAAATTTTTTTTAAGTGTTGAATTTTAGCTCCTCTCTCCTTTTGTCCACCGTCGCAGTGTGTGTGCGATTGACTGTTCTCACCATGTCTTCTCACAAGGCTTTCAGTATCAAGTGATTCCTGGCCAAGGAACAACAGCAGAATCGTCCCATTCTCTAGTGGATTTGGATGAAAACTGGTAATAAAATACACAACTCCAAGAGGAGACATTAAAGAACCACACTGGGTCTCTAAAAAAATCCCACGTGAGATGGCATACATATTTATGCTGCATGAACGTCATTTGCTCATATCCTATCACTGTAAACTTCTCTACTACCTGAACAATAGACATGTTTTATTTGGAAAATGATTTTTCTCTGTTCCTATGCTTCTGCACCAATAGATTGGTTCAGTAATAAATATGTGAGAACTTTTTTTGGAAAAAAGTTGAAATTTAAAGTCAATAAAATTTACCCTACTGTGAGAAATAAGCCCGCTGCCCCAATCAAAGTGGGACACGGAGCCTCAGAGCACAGTGAAGCCAAGCTTTAATGAACGTTCCTGCATGAGCGGGTGTCTGAGGGAGAGGCACACTGGGGCAGTTACAGCAGGCAATTTATCTCCTAGTCTGCAAGTCCCTCCCCTGATCCCTCATTGGCTGAGCACTACAGAGGTTACAGCCTTACCGGAAGTGGCTTATGCCCATGTAAGGCAACAAGTAGTCTGATTGGAACAAATGAACATTCTTTGAGGTGATGAAAAGATTTCAGTTCTTCTGCACGTGCTCATGGCAAAGCCTGTGAAAATAAGCCCACAAAAAAGAGAGGGTAAGAAGAACCAGGAAGTGAAGTGTCTGAGGGTTTGTTGGTTGGGGAGGGGGGGGGGGGGTCATGCATATTTACAATAGGTTGTAAACCTATCCTTAACTAGACAGCACAGCTTTTATTTGGTATTTCTGAAAATGAATCATCTCACTTCTCACACCTATCAAAAACTACAAGAATCAGATTAAGTCAGCACATAAGAGAACTTTGTCACAAAGTGATTGATGAATGCTGTCTAACAAAAAATTTAAGGGAATATCTTGAGTCACTGGGAATGAACTTAAAAAGTTTGGCATTGGGCAGGGGGGGCACCTGGGGGGCTCAGTAGGTTAAGCATCCAACTTGGTTTCAGCTCAGGTCATGATCTCACGGTTCCGTGAATTCAAGCACTGCATCACTGCTTGGGATTCTCTGTCTCCCTCTGCACCTCCCTCGATCACGCTCGCTCTCTCTCTCAGAAATCAATAAACTTAAAAAAAAGTTTTCCTTTCTGAAATAGCATTGCCAAAAAGATTTTTTTTTTTAAGATTATAAGAAACGCATGTTTGTTCATCTACCACTTGACTAGTAATCCAGTTTGGCCTTGTTGAGACTCACAAAGCCGACTTAGAATCCCAGCCATATGCTCTTTTACTATTCTCTGAATCCTTTCAGTTTCTTCTTTTAGCCATAATCTGACTGGATAAATATGGGTTTTCCTTATTTATCATGAAACTCATTCCCAACTTTATTTTCTGCTAGAGGAATCTGCCCTTCACGGTGAAAAGTACTAACCACGCTGCGCTGCTCTTGTTTTCTTAGAGGGTGAAAATGGGAGCTTATCCTTCCTTACTACCTTTCCTCCCCCTGAGAAGAGACTAGATGAAATCTTTCCCTTTTTTTTTTTTTTTTTAATTTTTTAAAATATTTCTTTTTTGAGAGAGACAGACAGAGACAGAGCATTAACAGGGGAGGGGCGGGGGGGGCGGGGTCACAGAATCCAAAGCAGATTCCAGGCTCTGAACTGTCTGCACTGGGCCCAACAGGGGTCTTGAACTCAGGAGCCGGGAGATCATGACTTGAGCTGAAGTCGGTCGCTCAACCGAACGAGCCACCCAGGCGCCCCCCGCGCCTTTGTTTAAGTAGAAGGCAGAGATACAAACTGTATGTAGAAACTGCAAATATACGTCGGTAACAGCAGTCTCGAAAGCATCTGGCTCGTTTCCACGCATGCAGCGGGTAGCGCCTGGCCACCATGGCTGCACGCCTGGTCAGCAATTTGCTACACTTGCAGACACTGCCGAGCGGTATCACGTCCCTTATCTCACGTGATTGTCACAACCACTTAGAAAGGCAGAGCAGGGAAACCGAATGAGACACAGAGAAGGCACGTTAGAGAGCTAGTAACCCGCAGCGGCTGGGCTTGAACCGAGACGGTCAGAGCTTCGGGTCTCCCTCCCGTCAGGGTCCCCCGCAGTGGGGCCCTGGTCCTGATGCTGTACGGTCGAAGCGCGCACACCTGCGCGTGGGCAGGACGAGCCAGCCAATGAGGAAGCCGCATCGAGGAGGCGGGACGGGGAAGCTGCTAATGACAGAGCCTGCCCGAGAGGGATGCAGCTAATGAGGGCCTCTTGCTGGAGAAAGACGGCCGCTCGCCCAATGAGAGGCTGAGACCGGCGGGCTGAAGGCGGAACAGCCAGTGGGGCGCCGGGGCGGGGCGGCGAGCCCAGCGCCAACCCGCGAGCGACCGAACCCCGGCGTGCAGCCCGGATCGCCGCCCGCCATGGCCCGCGCTGCCCGGCTCCTCGCCGCGCTGGCCGTGCTCCTGGCCGCCGCCGCCACAGGCGGAGATGCCCGGCCCAGCAAAATCGGTGCGGGAAGGACAGGGTGGGGGGCTGCGCGGGGGAGGGCTGCGAGGGAAAAGGGATCGCAGCAGGGAGCTGCCGGGTGGGGGAAGGGGAGGGAAACTGGGCGAGGGAGGGGTCTTCCGGAGAGGAGCTGGCTGGGGAAGAGGCGAGGGACTGAGAGTGGGCGAGGAAGGGGACCGGCAGTGGGCAAGGTGCTGATCCCGGGTGGCGTGGGCATGTGGCGACGCCTGCCTGGGGCTGCAAAAGAGGCTCGGGGCAGGACTGGCCACAGATCTCACCAGAAGGTCCACGGACATTAAGCATCTACGGTGGACCTGGCTCTTTGCCAAGTGCCCCGATGGATGACAGAGAGGACTGGGTGTGGGTGATGTCATTCATGAATGAAGGCTTATTGAGGGCCGTCAGTGTAGCAGGCACAGTGCTCCGTAGCTCCTGTCTGGAGGAGAGACGGCGCAATACAGGGAAGTCGGTGGTAAGGCCGAGAAGGTACCCTGATAGGGAGAGCATTTCCACCCACCCCTTCAGGCCTCTGGGAGGCCTCTGGAGACTTCCTAGGAGTAACATCTAAGCCAAAACCTCAGGGAGAATAGGAGACCGAGCCCGTGGTAGGTCTAGTGGAGATAGATTTGTTGGACGACAGGGAAGAACTTTTAACAGCAGTCATCTTGGTTTTTATTACAATGTTTCATTTTGAAAAATTTCGAACATGGGCAAAGTTGAAAGAACTGGATATACAGTGATCATCTATGTACTCGCCACCAAGATTCTGCCAGTAGCAAACTGCTACTGTACTTGCATTATTACCTAATTATCACCCACCCGTTAACTTGATGCATTTCAAAATAAATCGCGGACATCGGGGCACCATGCTAAATACTCCATCGTGCATATCACTGGCTCGAGTTCCCTATTTGTTTGGAGTTTATTTCTCATCACAGTTGTCACTTTAACTCTACATGACTCCCAAAGATGTTCAAGCTCCCTCACATATAAAATTCCCACGGGCAGAGATGCTAGGCTTCTGTGGGGGGGGGGGGGGGGGGTACAGAGCCCTACTCCACGAAGCTGCCCTCTCTGTACCCTTGTTGGCAGGGAAGCATGTCCCGCGGGAGCACCACAGACTTACTGGGCTAGGACAGGGCTAAGGCTCCTTTGGATTACAAAACCACAGCTCAGGCCATGAAGAGGTAAGACAGACAAGCCTGCCAGGACTGAGAGTTTAGGGCTTTCCGGGGAGAGAGAAATCCTGAGAGCTAGAGGGGTTAGAGAAGGTGGATTTTGAGCCAGGCTTCGAAAGATGGGGAAGTCAGGCAGGCCGTGTCTGGAGGTGCGGGGCCCTCCCCCATCTCTCAAAAGTGGGCAGCAGAGTTCGCTGAGTCTTTCCAGCTGGTCCTGCCCACCTGGCCCCAGGGGTCACCCAGGGCAGGACGCTGGGCAATGCCAAGATGCCCCGTAGCTTTTTTGACTGTTCTTAGCTGTCTGACAAAAGCTTGACTTCGCCCTTGGTGATTTGGACTCTACACACGAGAATGAGGAAACTTCCTGTGAGGAGGGCTTCACCCTCGGGCTGCTGGGGGGTCAAATCTGAATACCTCAGTGTGGCTTTGGACCCTTTAAACGCCTCACCCCCGACCACCCCTCCCAGTTCCGCATGCCCATGTCGCTGTGGAGAGTGTTTCTGCTGCCTGGCAAAGCCGACTGTCCAAACGTTATTCCCCCTGTGGAGCCTGGTCTGCATATCCTCGGGCAGAATTCACTGCTTCCTCTTCAGGATTCCCTGGAACCCTGTTGCTTCACTTGGTCACACGTTGTCCTAGCTCATTGTCCATGAGTCTGTCTGCCCACTGCCTGCATGAGCTCAGGAGGACAAAAGCCTTGCTTGATTCGCTTGTGCCCCAGCACATCTTATCATGGACTAGAGAGTGGGCGTCAGGTTGTGGGGGTCGGATGAGCTGGTTCTCGATGGGGTGAGCTCTTCCGCTTCCCTATAGCCCTGTGGGCGGCTTCCAGGCCTCGTGAGAGTAGTTCCTCTGAAAAATGGGTAATTTGGGACTCCGCCACAAATGGAGGGGAAGGGAGCACACCGCTCTGTAAAGGTTAAGGGCATTCTTGAAAATGGCTTTGTCAACACTGGAAAGGAGGAAGTGGTTTGTTTTTTTCAAGATGCAGCAAATCCTTAGCTTTACCGCCTGCCAGGATCTGGGGGCATAGTGAGCCGCGCCCGGTCCTTAAACGAGGAGAGTGGAGGATAGTGTGCAAGGGCGAGCCCCGGGGTAGGAACATGTGCTGCAGGGATATGTGGGAGTGACACCTGACTTGTCTGCGGTGAGCCCGGCAAGCCAAGCTACAATTACAGGCGGGGGCCACAGAAGCAGCGAGGTGAAAGGTGACAGCACTCCTGAGCAGCGCAGGCAAAGGCACAAGTGTGAGATAGGCAAGTCAAGGCAGACAAGAAGGTGGAGTGTTGGGCGGTGGGGCGGGGAGTAAAGGCCGTGGAGGCCAGATCATAAAGAACCCTGTAGTTTTGCCTTCTTGCCAGGAGCTGGTGGTCCGTCATGGGTCCAACACGGGTCTAGTGAGGACAGATCACACCAGATTTGCCTCACTTTCTTTTTGGACCGAGTTCCACAACTGTCAGATGAGAGGGAACCTGTGTCTCAGATACGTGGTGGGCAAACAGTGTGGGTGGTGTGGCTATCCAGTTCCATAGCCTCACAGCTGCTCTGCTGGCTTTGCACCGTGCTATTCAGCATTAGCATCGAGATTAGGATCTGCCTAGACCGTGGTTCCTAGGAGCACCTCAGAGCCCACGTTGCCAGTGAAACGTTTTTATCAGCGACTTGGATGAGAACACTCACGGCATATGAACCAAGTTTAGAAATAGCAGGAAGGCAGGAGGCATAGGAAAGACAGTGGATGATAAGATCCAGAAAGACCCCAGAGCCGAAACTTTGGAGCAAGACTCCAGACCGGTATAGAATGCCCGGCATGGTAGTGAGCAACCCGTCACAGGGTGCATTCCAGTCTTGGCAAACACAGATGTAAAAGAGATTTAAGTGCCAGGTGGTAGGTTGCATTAGACCAGTCGTTGGCTGACGTCTTCAGGAAAGGGCCAGAGAATAAACAGTTTAGGCCTGCCACCATAGCATGAAAGCAGCCATAGACCCGCTACAGAGAGTGTGGCTGTGTTCTGATAAAACTTTATTTGCAAAAACAGGCGTGGGCCTGGATTTGGCCCATGGGCTGTAGTTTGCCGACCTCTGGGTTGAGTTTCCAAACACTGTTCTAACCTAACAGTACCTGTCAGTGACCAAGTTTTCACCAATTCATAGTGAAATAAAAACGGGGACAATATAACGAGTTTGTGTAAGGTTAAATGTATTCTCTTTAAATGATCCTCCAGAATTTTGAGATTTCTTTCCTGCTCTTTGTGCTGCCAAGGTGTCCCTTTCGTGACAAAAGGAGGGTTACTAGGTGACGGTTTTCAGGTTGTCCTTTGCTCTTTTTTGATGGCTTTACTAAACACTAGCCTGCAGATTTCCCTTTTGAGATGGCATAAGCCGATGAAACGCAAGGGCCTGGGAGCCACCACCCAGGAGGCCGCGAGGGTGGCACCTGTATCCTCACGGCCTTGCTCTCTGTCTCTCCCCTCGTCTGCCTCCCGGGCCTGCTGACAGCCGTGGTGGGGGCCGGGATCGGGGGCTCTGCCGTGGCCCATTTCCTCCAGCAGCACTTCGGCCCCCGGGTGCAGATCGACGTGTTCGAGAAGGGGACCGTGGGCGGCCGCCTGGCCACCATCTCAGTCAACAAGCAGCACTATGAGAGCGGGGCCGCCTCCTTCCACTCCCTGAGCCTGCACATGCAGGACTTCGTCAAGCAGCTGGGTGAGTGCACCGTCCCGGGGCTCCAGCACACAGCGCCCGAGGCTGGCGGCAGCCTTTGGGCTCTTTCCAGATCTCCCCGAAGGTCAAGGCCGGAAGGTCACGTAGCCCAGTCTCCTCGTTTTACAGATGGAGCAGCTGAGACCAGGGCGGGGAAAGCACTTGCCTGAGGTTATGCAGTGAGTTAGTTGCAGAGCCCGGATTAGAGCACAGGTTGGACTCCCGGGCCAGTTTCCTTCCCTTTCAATTTGCTGCCTCTCAATAGCCATAATCTTATGGCTTCCACATGCTGTGTGCTTGCCAGGTACCCAACATCCTTCTAGGCGGTGTGTAGGCATTACCTCACCTCCAGTCCTCCCTCCTGCAAGACAGGGGTTGTATCTCCTGAGGAAACGGAGGCTCAGAGGGTGTCTACACCTTGGCTGGGGCCCCGCAGCTAATGAGTAAGAGAGCTGGATTCAACCCCAGCAGCATGTAGCAAAGCCACAAAGACATACACTGTTTGACACACAAACTCGGCTTCTCAGAAGGGATCCTGCAGGTGTACTTGAAGATGTGCTAAGTGGCATGCACACAGGGTTATTCATTACAGTGTTGTTTGTAGTAGCAAAAGGTTGAAAATATCCCATGTGCCCACCCACTGGGGTCTGAGAGTAAATATTAAATAGCCAGCAGACAGTTCAGCAGGCAGATTGAGGAAGTCCTTTATGCCCAAGTATAGAACAATCTACAAGACACAGTACGTCAGGATGGTGCAGAGCAGTGTGTGGAGGGTGAGGGTGGGAGGAGGAAGAACCCCCTAGATATATACACATATGAGTGTTTGCAGAAAATGTCTCTGGAAGGATGCTGAAGGAATGTTGCCCTTGGGATGGGGGAACTTAGTGGCTCAGGGACAGGAGTAGGAGGGAAATGTACAAAAACCTGTGGCTTGGGGCAGGTCTATAACCTCTAAGCCTCGGTTTCTGCATCTTTAACTGGGATGCTGTCACCTGTTCTGCCTCTTCCCAGGCTGAGAAAGGATAAAGTGAGATGCTTAAGTCTCAGGGCTCTGTGAGCTGTAGCATGTGGAAGCTTGCAAAGAGCCGTGAGTCCTTCCGGGCGGTCTTGGTGTCCAAGGCCACCGTCCGAGAGCAAGCCCTGCAGCTGTCAGCCCCTGGACATTCCGGGATGACATCTGAATTTCCCTCCCTCGTGACTGAGTGAATCCCTGTGGGGGGGGAAAAAAAAAACTGAACTGGCATATTATTTACATTGTCACGTCTTTATTGGACTAGCCAGCCCAGTGCGTTCATTTACTGTTTTATTTATTTATTTTTTAATGTTTATTTATTTTTGAGACAGAGAGAGACAGAGCACAAACGGGGGAGGGGCAGAGAGAGAGGGAGACATAGAATCCGAAGCGGGCTCCAGGCTCTGAGCTGTCAGCACTCAGACGGGGGCTCGAACTCACGGACCGCGAGATCGTGACCTGAGCCGAAGTCGGACGCTTAACCGACTGAGCCACCCAGGCGCCCCTCGTTCACTGTTTTAAACAAGCAGCAAAGATGAACAAACTGTAGCGTTCATATTCCCTTTAATGGAGCCCGTCCGTTTGCATCCTTCAGGAGGACCCTGCGTTTTGCTTCAGGCACCACTAGATCTCCTTGGGGGCCCCGTGAGAGGGACCTGAGGGGCTCCTCCCTGTCTCCTCAGGGCTGAGGCACCGGCGAGAGGTGGTGGGCAGGAGCGCCATCTTCAGCGGGGAGCACTTCGTGCTGGAAGAGACGGACTGGTACCTGCTGAACCTCTTCCGCCTCTGGTGGCACTACGGCATCAGCTTCCTGAGGCTGCAGATGTGGGTGGAGGAGGTCATGGAGAAGTTCATGAGGTACGGCGGGGCAGGCCGCAGGCAAGGCCTTCTGGAGGGAGGGAGGAAGAGAGACGGGGAGGGACCCAGTTGGACTGTAAATTGTCGAGAAGGAAAAGGGACTTCCTTGCTCGCGTGTGAGAGCCCCGCACAGTGCGGGGATGGGTCTCCGGTGTTGCCGCACTAGCCTTCCTTCCCTCCGCTGAACTGATGATGAATTAAGAGCCTGGGTTGCAAATACAGCCACCTGCAGGGGGCGCACCGGGGATGTGAATGAGTGCAGTAGAGAGGGGGCAGAGAAGAGGAGGGAGCAGGTGCCCTGAGGAGCAAGGCCCCACCCAAGGGGGCAGCCAGCTGTGGCCTCGTGGCAATGCTGACCTCATGTGGCGAGATCTTCCAGTTTTTTGGAAGAAGCTAGAAGCCCAGAGTTATGTGTGAAATCTGGTTTTTCAATACATGCAACCAATTCATCTTATAAGTAAGCGAAATGAAGCATGTATAGGCCTCACGCAGCCTGTGGGCCACCCACTTACGAGCCCTGCTGTCCCCCAGTTTCCCCATCTAGAACAAGCTCCTTTTTTCACCACTTCCCTCCTCCCTGGGTCCCGGTCTCCTCCCCGACCCCTTCAGATAATGAGCACAAGTGGTCCAGTGTCACTCTGTCCACTTCCCACAGTTCACCCACTCGCCGGTTGGCACCCCAGCTCTCTGCTGTATGTCCTCCCCGCCTCCTGGCCCAGAGGCGGTCATTCAGGATGGCCCCCTGGCCTCCTCCACTTTCTCCACCTCCTCAGCTACGCCTTTCATGGCACTTCTTATATTTTCCAGGTGTCCCCCAAAGGTTATGTCCTTACCCCTCTTGTTTCTTCTGTTTCTCTCCCCTGTCAATTTTACCCAAACCGACAACGCTGAGTTTTTTCTTTCGCGGGAGAGGAACTCTGTCTGGACGTCCCATTGACGATCAGAGTCAACACGGTTACAAAGTAGCCCAGGCAGAGGCAGCGTTTCAAGGACCAGTACCTCTGGAAATCTACCAGCAGATGAGTCCCAGCAACCGCTAGTCCCTGAGACCGGGAGGGGGGAGATGTGGAGGGACGAGACGGGAGCTCGGGGCTGCGTGAGAGCCTGTTGGATGGAGCCGGACGGGAGGCCAGTCTGGGCTAGCACAGAGCATGACGACGTTGGCGTAGGACAGGCGCCATCGGGTCCAGTGTGGCCCCAGAAGCCAGCGCAGAGCCAAAGCCGCTGCAGATGGGGCAGTGTCTGTGGGGGCGGGCTGTGGCCCACACTGCCCAGCAGTTGCCCCCCAAGTGAGAAGTGGGCTGTGCCCTCACAGGGGTGCCAGAGTCACATTTCGCAGAGCCGTGATGTGAAGCCAGGTCTAGTGGGATTCCAGGGTGTCCGCCCCACCCTCTGCACTGTCGCTGTGGCTGGGAAAGGACCGTCAGAGTCAGCAAACGGGCCGAGTAATCAGCCTTCTCTCCCCCCTACACGGAGAGGAGGGGCAGGTCCCTGCTGGGGCTCTCAGGTGCGGTGAGCCAGCAGTGGGCGGTCAGCCAGAAGGCCTTTCGGCACAAGGGCTCCTCTGCGTGTCTTCCAGGATCTATAAGTACCAGGCCCATGGTTACGCCTTCTCAGGTGTGGAGGAGCTGCTCTACTCGCTGGGCGAGTCCGCCTTCGTCAACATGACCCAGCGCTCCGTGGCCGAGTCCCTGCTCCAGGTGGGCGTCACTCAGCGCTTCATCGACGACGTCGTCTCTGCAGTCCTGCGGGCCAGCTACGGCCAGTCCGCGGCGATGCCCGCCTTTGCCGGTGAGCCTCTGGCCCTCGGCCTGCCTCCTGTCCTTCCCCTGGCCCACAGCGCCCGGAAGGGGCTGGGGTCCCCTTAATAACCTCACTTTTACCAGGCCTGGTTGACTAAGCACCTTATTGCCTCAACCCTATTTGATTCTGGCCATCAGTCCTCCAGGCTGGCAGGAGAGAGTGTCCGCCCCACTTCTCAGATGGCGAAAGGAAAGCTGAGATCTAAGGTCCAGTGTGTTTCCACCACTGAGTTTCAGGAACTGCCCCACTGGGGCCTCGGAGCCCCCGGGTACTCCTCCGTCAGCGTGTCTCCTCTCCCCAGCTTGTTACTGGGGCCAGGGGGCATGTTCACAACCTGCACAGGCTGGGTCCATCCCTCCTCCTAGACTGCTGACATGGAAGGTTCAGGTTCATGGTCCTCTTCTCCACCACTCACGCTTCTACCCGCTGGCTCCCGAGCATGACCTCCAGCCCAGACCTCCCTCCAGGACTGCACATTCAGCAGGTGCCTCCACTGGGAGGCCTGGTGGGCACTCAGCGTGACCAGATCTGAACGCCTGACCCTTCCCCTCAAGCCCGCCTCCCCTGCGGTCTTCCCAGCTTGGTTGGTAGTAGCTCCTCTCTGTGGCTCCAGCCAAAACCTTGACTCGTATGTCAAGAAATCTCATCTGCTTTGCCTTCCGCATATATCCAGGGTCTGGCTGCTTCCCACCACCATTTCCTCCCTGACCTGGATTACTCCAGGTCTCCCGCCAGGCCCCTCTCCCCGCCCTCCTGCCCCCTTCCCCCTGCGGGCTCAGCTGCAGGATCCTTTTAAAACAAAAGACACATCATGTCAGGCCTATGTGTAAAACTCTGTTAAGGGCTCCCGCTTGCCTTCAAGTAAAACCCAGAGCCCTTCCAGTGGCCTTCAAGGCACCGCCTGGCCTGGGCCCCACCACCTACCTGCTCATTCATCCCCGCTCCAACCACTCCGGCCTCCTTTTCATGCCTCCAGCGTTCCAGACACACCCCTATCTTGGGGCTTTTAGGTGGCCCTCCCTCCACCTGGAACATTCCTCTCTGGTAAACTCTTGCTCCCCACCATGTCTTTGTGCAGACGTTCCTTTTCATGGAAGCTACCCTGCCACCCCACTCCTGCCCGCAGCAGGGCCAGTCCCCCTACCCTGTGGCCATCAGCTTCTAGCTGCCTATTTAATCTACTCCTTTCATCTCTTCCCACTAGGAGGTAGGCTTCCCAGGGGCGGGAAGCTCTGTCTCCTTTGTTTACTGGGTATCCCAAACACTTAGAAAAGGGCCTGGACCATTGGAGGCACTCAGCCCATTTTTGTTGGCTAAATGAATGAAAAGGTTTGTATTTAGCAAGTACCTCCCACGGCCGGGCTGCTGTTCCTCTGACTGTTGGCATGGTTACCTCCCTCCCAGCCTTCAGGTCCTGCCAAGTGTCCCCTCAACGAGGCTGTCCTGCTCCCTCTTCCAGTACTTGTGTGTATCCTTCAAGATACAATTCATATACCACACAATTCGCCCCTTTATTTTTTTTTAAGGTTTTATTTTTAAGTAATCGCTACACCCCACGTGGGGCTCAAACTCACAACCCCGAGATCAAGAGTTCAGTCACCGACTGAACCAGCCGGGTGCCCCCAATCCACCTATTTAAAGCGAACAATTCAATGGTTTTGAGTGGTGTAGCCATCATCCCAGTCAATTTTGGAATACTCTCATGGCCTCCAGAAAATCCCATAACCGTGGCCATCACTTCCCCAGTAACCCCCTGCCGTCTAACCCTGGGCAACCACAAATCCACTCTGCATTTCTATGGATTTGCCCCTTCTGGGCGATCTGTGTAAACAGAATCTTACAATCTGTGGTCTTTTATAGCTGGCTCTTGCCCTGAGCATATTTTGACTTCATAGCATTGTAGAGTTTGTTGTATTTGTGGGTGTGTGTTGTCTCTCATTGTCCGTGTTGGGGAAGTCAGGCCTGAGAGGGAGGGCTCAGCGGGCAGGATGGTGCTGGACTCTCCAGCCGCACAGCCCAGTGGTTCTGAGAACCCACTGGCCGCCCTCCCCCGCTTTGCCTAGGAGCCATGTCTCTCGCTGGGGCCCAGGGCAGCCTGTGGTCTGTGGAGGGAGGCAACAAGCTGGTTTGTTCCGGTCTGCTGAAGCTCACCAAGGCCAATGTGATCCATGCCACAGTGACCACTGTGACCCTGCAACAGACAGGTGAGTGAGCAGAGTACGGGGTGTGGCCACTCCATTCCTAGACCCGTGCTCACTTCCACCACTCTGCCCCTAAGCCCTGGTCTTGGATCTGCGGGGGAGCGGTTCCAACAAACCCGTGGAAAGCCCCGGCACTGCCGAGTGACGCCAGAGGGCACTGTCGTCCTGAGTCAAATGTCAGAGCCAGAAAGCTGAGACTTGCCTTCATCTAGCCCAGTTCGTTTGACCACGGAGGACTTCGAGCCACAGCCTTGCCCGAGTTCCTCCAGCTAGTCCACAGCAGAGCTAGAGCCAAAGCTCAGGTCTCCTGACTCCCAGTCCAGTGCTCACCCTGCAGCCACACCGGCATGGAAAGCCCAGGACCCACCATCTGGACAGCCCAGGTGCACGGGAGTCTCATCCCCTCAGCACTAGGCCCCAGGGGGAGATCAGTGGGTAGAAACCGAGAAATAAATCGACTTTTGTGCTCTATTCTCTCTCCTTCCAGAAGGGAAACCCTTGTACTATGTAGAGTATGAGAACGAGGTGGGCAATGGCTCTGACTTCTATGACATAGTGGTCATCGCCACCCCCCTGCACCTGGACAACAGCAGCAGCACCATCAGCTTCGAAGGCTTCGACCCGCCCATTGATGCCGTCCAGGGCCCTTTCCAGCCCACCGTCGTCTCCTTGGTCCATGGCTACCTCAACTCTTCCTACTTTGGTTTCCCCGACCCTAAGCTTTTCCCCTTTGCCAGCATCCTCACCACGGATTTCCCCAACTTCTTCTGTGCCCTGGACAACATCTGTCCCGTCAACATCTCGGCCAACTTCCGGCGGAAGCAGCCTCAGGAGGCAGCCGTTTGGCGAGTGCAGTCCCCCAAACCCCTCCTCCGGTCCCAGCTGAAGACCCTCTTCCGCTCCTATTACTCGGTGCAGACGGCTGAGTGGCAGGCCCACCCCCTGTACGGCTCCCACACCGGCCTCCCGCGCTTCGCCCTCCACGACCAGCTCTTCCACCTCAATGCCCTGGAGTGGGCGGCCAGCTCCGTGGAGGTGATGGCCGTGGCTGCCAAGAACGTGGCCCTACTGGCCTACAACCGCTGGTACCAGGACCTAGACAAGATTGACCAGAAGGATCTGATGCACAAGGTGAAGACTGAGCTGTGAGGGCTCTGGGGAGATCCCGGAAGGTCCATCCCCGCCGACGATAGATCACCCCCGCTAGCGGCCACGGTCGGGCAGGCTGCGCTCCCCCGCCAGGCCTCGCTCCGGCCCCTCATGTGTCGAGCTGCTTCTCCTTCCGGCGTGGGTCCAGGTGGCCCGCTCTCTGCCTCTCTATCTTAAGGACTCTCTCACAGTGTTTGCTTCTTTTTAAGGGGGAGAATGAGAGAAGGGAAGGAAATCCCAGCCCGTGTATTCATTTTATTTATTTTTTTTAAGAAGAAATAAAAATCCACCCTCTCCAGCTGCTTCTGATTGGGTTTTCTAACTAGAATACGGGGATCATTGGGAGGAAATACGGGGAAAGAACTATGAACCAGATTTCTTTATTGTTTTTCATTGCCTACTCCCAAAATGTGTGTGAGGCAATACCTACAATGAAATACAGGTACCAGACGGTTACAAATAAAGTAGAAGGGAAGATCAGAAAACATCAGACATGATCAAAGCTTCCTCTGTACTGTGCGCTTGCTAGATGTGAGGTGCTTAGCTGAGAACTTACTAGACACCAGCCAAGCCTCTCAACAACACTGCATGTTGGGGGACATGACTGTGGTAGGACCTAAGGAAGAGATGGTGACCTCAGTGGAGCTCTTGGGATAGCTCTGAGCTTCCTGACATCCAGTGGGAAAAGGGAAATATACCAGGCCATAGGAAGAGAAAAGCTTTTCCTCGGCACCTGGAAGAGTTGGCCATTGTGTCCATTATGCAAGGGTCGAAGAGTGATATAGTGGACCTTTCTTGCAAGAATACCGGTTCCTAGGTGGTGGAGGGTGGTCCAAAAATATCCTTCAAGCAGATGGAGGCCCAAATTGGCTTTGAAGTTGTTTTTGCTGTGCTGAAGTGATGGTTGTGTCAGTGAAGAAGCCGGTGCCTTTAAAGTGCACGTAGCGCGTACCTGTCGGTTATTATAGGAATTATGAAGCTGGCACATCGGTAAGAATGTTCTACCTCTGGTTGAAGTAGTAGAAAACCAATCTTAAAGTGGCTTCAGCAATAAAAAGAGGTTTTATTGGTTATGAGAGTCCGGGTACAGGGCAAGCATCAGCTCTGTGCTGTGCCAGCGCCATCTTTTCTCTCCTGGTCAAGGATGGCTGCCAAGAGCGCCCAGGGGCAGCAGTCTCGCACGACTGTGAACACAGTCGGCTCTGGGCCAGCTGGGCAGTGGGCCCCTGCTGAACCAATTCTCTGTGACCGAGCAAATGCCGCGTGCTAATTGGTTTAAGACTCAGCTGCTAGACCAGTAATAGGGACACAGGGGATGAGACGAAGCTGATTGGCTTAGAAGAGTCAGGTCCCTCCCCTGGAGCAGCCTTATCCAGACTACAAGTTAGGAGAAGTGGAAAGGGGGTTAGAGAGAGGCACTCTGTCAACCACGTGCAGGGTGGGGCTGTGCCCTCCCCCTCTTCTCAGGGCCAGTGGAATCAATATGTAATGACATCCTTTCATGGTCTGTGTTTGGAATGAAGATGCCACGGGCTGTCCTATTGTAACTGATGGTCATTGGTATTGGACCAAGGCCAGTTTCAACCTTGTCCCTGGTAACCATCCCTCCCTTGCATCCCTAAGGAGGTGCGCACAGAAGAGGCAAACGAGGACAATTACATCGGATCCCCAGTCCTCAGCTGGGACTTTGGCTGGTTCTTCAGAAACTTCCTTTATCTGGGTAGACAGGCCTGAACAGCTCAGAACCAAAGCAGGCCAAAGTGCCCATGCTGACAGCTGGCCTGCTTCCCCGAGTCCAAACCTGAGAACTGGATCTCACCACCTCTCCGCCTGCAAGGAAGAGCCAGAGATTCCTGAAGATAGGAGACGGGATCATAAGTTCCAGCAGGAAGCCTTGGCCCCAGGGCCCACCCCAGCCTTCTCAGACCAGGACAGAAGCCCCCAAGGGCCCACAGCCCTCTGGGAGAAGAGAGAGCATTTGCAGAGACAGCCCTATAATTTGCCAAACAGAGCAGGAAGGAGGCCACACTCATACTCAGTGGTCCTGGGGCAGTGTGGTGGACATTTAAAACTCTTTGCAGGGTCTCCATCCCTACAGCAGGTGACCTAAGCAAAACTTGAACACTTGGGGGTATGGGAGGTGGTGGAGGATAGAGCTGGGGATGGCTAAAGAATGGGAGGGGCGAGAGGAATGCCTTGCTCCCGATGCACCATTTTTTTTTTAATTTTTTTTAACGTTTATTTATTTTTGAGACAGAGACAGGGCATGAACGGGGGAGGGTCAGAGAGAGAGGGGACACAAAATCCAAAACAGGCTCCAGGCTCTCTGAGTGGTGGGCTCACAGCCCGATGCAGGGCTTGAACTCAGGGACCGTGAGATCATGACCTGAACGAAGGTCGGAGGTTGACTGAGTCACCCAGGCACCCCCCCTACCCTGCTTGACACACCTTTGAAGGAGCAACAGGAGCTGGGGCAAACCTTGGGCTCCCCCTAGAGGCCTCTGTGCATGCGTGCATGCATGCATTCAGCATGCATTCATGCATCCAGCCCTGCACTCTTTTGCACTGGACCCCGTGCTGAGTGCTGGAGATGCAGATAAGGCCCCTATGCTCATGGAGTGGGGGGTTCTTACCAGACAGTGTAAAATATGAGTCACAGACTCAAACCAAAGGAGGTTCCTGGGCACAGTGTAGACCCAGCTCTCTCCTTGGACCTCCAAAGGTCCTGAGCTCCCTGCTGCTGCCTTTAAACCAGGGGACTAGAAAGGGCCAGCTGCCAGCCCAGGTTCCCAAGGCCAAGTTCCTAGGCTGCAGAATGGTAACACTGGGAAAGACCCTGAAGATCCGAAATCCCATCTGCTTGTTTCACAGACGAGAATACTGAAGCCCAGAAAGTTAGGAAAAAGCAACATCCATATAAAACTAACCGGCACTTACTGAGGATCTCTGTGTGTCTGATGCTCCAGTAGGAGAACAGCCTGTCCCACCGGGATGAGGAGTCTCCCCGCCCAATCCCTATGCCCCAGGGAACCCGAGTCTCCCACTAGAGCAACCATCCTGCAGCTCAGTTCTTCCCACGCCTGCACCCCACCACAAGGCCTTGACGCCGTGGGTCCCTCGTGTGCTGCTGAAGTCTTACTGAGGCCTGGAGAGCAGGCTGTGGGGCCTCACAGGCGAACAACCCCTGGGGAGGAGGGCCGGCTGCTGGAGGCATCAGCTTGGGCTGGCACATGAAGTCTATTTTCCATGTGTCTGGAACCAGGCCAAAGCTTCCTGGGGTAATTTTAACCAGTATCCGCTCTAGAACAATACCAAAAAAGGTAAGTTGCTTACCACCCCAGACAGGCTCATACCTAATCATTGCCCTTTCATGAATTGGACTCTTAAAACCTTCAGAGCTAAAACTGCTTTAGGCACTGAAGGAAGAGTCGCCAAGCAAAGTGGCCCTCTGTTGGCTGTTGGCCCTCCTGTTGAAATTAACCCTGAAGTGCCAGCTGTTCTTAACCTCACAAAATAGACTGAGCCCCTCAGCTGTCTTGGAGGAGGAAAGGTATTTTTAGACCCTGGAACAACTGGTTTAGGACTAGCTGTGGGGGGCTAGGAGGTCAGGGGGAGGATTGAATTGCAAGGAGGTAATGGGGGGAGCGGGGACTTATCCAAAGGGCAGGAACCAGCAGGGGTTTAACGACAAGGCAGTCCACACTGCCTTTTTGATCAGCAAAGTATCTTGATATAAGCCAGCGGTTCTCCAAGTTCTCCAAGTGTGGCCCCCGGACAAGCAGTTATCACCCGGGAACCACTGCATTGGAAATGCGAAGTCTCAGCTCTCACCTGGAACCCCTGCACGTGGGGCCCCCGCGATCTGTGTTTTAACGAGTACTCCAGGTGATTCTGGCGCTAGCTAAAGTTTGGGAACCGCCGATATCATGAAACCATCTATCCAGATCCCCTTACACATAAGGCTGGAGGAAAGAATGATCGACACGGGTGCTTCCCAACTCTTGAGTGTTTGTTCAAAGCAAGGGATCCCAGCCCGGAAAAATCCATACCCGCGTGAAAGTTTCAGGGGCTGGCTGGCCCAGATTAAAAACCCCCCACTCTCTGGCAACCTGAAGGCTCTTCTGTGGGTCTAGGGCTGACCTGCAGAGAATCTCAGAGCTGAAAGAGCCCTTCTAGGTCACTTACTCTAACCAAAGCAGGATCTGCTCCACAGTATCCATAGAGCTTCAGCATTAGCCTGGCTTTTCCAGAAACCGGAAGCTCCCCGCTTCCCTAAGAGCTTGCTCGCAACCGTCCTTGACTTATCTGGGGGAGAGATGGTGCTTGTTCACTCCTATATAGGTTTATATCAACGAAGCTCCAATAACATGGTTGAAGTAGGCTTACAAACCCAAATTAAAGGAAGTATGTGACTGCCCTAAATGGTAGAGTGAATGCAGTATTTTTAAAATAACCTATGTCAGTGTTGGAGACCGCTGAGCGATGGAATATCCCTTTTTATTGATCTGAAATCTACATCCCAACAGCCTCCCACCCCCCACCCTGGTTTCAGCTTCTGAGCCCCAAGGAGCGAACCCAAAGTCTCGCTTTACAAAAGACAGCGTTTACTTTTCATTGGCCTGGCTTGGCGCGGGGGCGCAGGGAGGGTGGTCTCCGCGCCCCGCCCCCCCCCCCCCCCCCACGCAGGCTCTGATTCAGAAGATGCAGGTGCAGCCCACCGCAATGGTCTCCATGACCGCACGCTGGCGGCAGGGCCCCGTGCGTGGTGGCAGCGGGCAGAGGCGGCGGCGCACGGGCACCTGGCTGAACACAGGCACGCTCACCATGCTGCGGTCCTCCTGCATGGTGAAGGGGTTCACGCAGCCCAGACACAGGCACCGCGCCTCCGGTAGGTCCGCGGGGATGCGGCTCGGGTCGTGGTTGATGCTGCAGGAAGGCAGGAGAAAGCACTGAGTGGAAGGCGGTGGGGGGAGGGGAGAGCAAATCAGTCCCCAGGAAGCACACCCCTACCTTTTCTCACTGGGGTTTTCATTCCCACAGCAAGACTGCGCGGTGGTGGAGGATGGACAGTAATTAACTCCGTGTGCCAGGTGAGAAAACCAAAGATCTCGGAAGGCAAGCCAGCCCCCAGGTTATCCAGGCTCAAGGTCACCCAGCTCCCTTCTTTCATCCACCGGTTGCCCATCCCAGTACTAGATTCTGCTCTGGGATTGCAAAGAAGCTAAGGCCTTCTCCGTCTACCCGCCCACCCCCGCCATGTTCATATCCCTGGGAAACTTCTTCCGTGGGAAACGATAGATGAGCACATTGATGCCTAATCCTCACGAGAAGAGGAGTCAGGAAGCCTGGGTTCTATTCTGACTTCGTTTCTATTTGTTCAGCACATATTTTTCAGACACCCACCATGTGAGTCTGTCCTGGACATTAGGTGTTCACTGATGGGCAACACAGACAAGTTCCCTCCCAGACCTGAGAGTACAGGGACTTGTTTTATGACCTTGCCTTCTCTGTGCCTCAGTTTCCTCATCTGCTAATTGGGAGGGAGGGAGTTTGACTGCGGACCTACAGCATCAGCATCACCAAGAGCTTGTTAGAAAAGCAGAATCTCATCCTTGCCCCAGACCTCCTGGATCCAAACCTGCATTTTTATAAGACCTCCCATCCCCTCCCCCCCCCCCCCCCCCCCGATTCAAGGGCACGGCAAGTTTTGAAGTCCAGCTTTGAGCAGGATCTTTATGGAGCCCTCCAATTGCCACATTCCAGATACGGTAGCCACTAAGCCACATGTGGCTATTTAAATTGAAGTTAATCAGAATTAGTCAACTATCCCTCAGTTGAGATAAATAAATTTAAGACAAATAAAATAATCAAAATTAGCTCCTCAGCTACACTAGTTACTTTTCAAGCGCTCAACAGCTCAGTGCCCACCGTGTTAGACTTTCCATCAAACCAGAAAGCTCCGCACTTCTAGGATCTCGGGACCTAAGTTGCGCCCCTAAAAAATCTTTGGCCTGACTTGTGAGTGAGGACCCTTCAAGGTTACTCGGTTTCTTCCAGCACGCAGGCATTTGGCCCCTTGTGCATGCCAGGCTCTGTGCTTAGAAGTAGAGCTTTGACCGAGGTAAGGCACCGACCCTGTAGTCTGAGAACAGCGGGTTTTGGTTCCCGATCACGTGGAGGTGTGTGACATATCACTCTCTGGGCCTCTTCCTGCAGATTTTGACGGAGTGGGGCACGAGAGTCCTTAGATGACTCTGATGCGGGCACTGGGGAGGTGCCAGTCGTGAGAGGCAGATGTAGACACAGAACTCAATACTGCCCTGCAGGCGCTGTGACTGGGAGGGTGTACAAGGCACGCCGAGGCAGAGGAAGTGAGAGCCTTGCAGGCACTCCAGCGGGGATGTGGGGAACACGAATGCCAGGGCTCTGCACAGACAGCTCATTTAATCACAAGCCTATAAAACCGACGAAGTTTGAACTACCGTCACCCCCACTGACACGCAAGAAACTGAGGCTCGGAGAGGCTGAGGCTGCCCAAAGCCACGCAGCGAGTAGGGGGCAGAGCCGAGATTCAAACCCAGGCACTCGGGCCTCCCGATCCAAGGTGTAACTATTACAATGGTGGGGACAGTGGGCACGGTGCCCCCCCCCTCCCGCCCCCCACACGCGGCTTGCCCGTGGCTGCCCAGCCCAGCCTACCTGTAGCCCCAGGGCGACAGACTCCTCTTGTTGGACAGCCACAGCTGCAGGTTGACCTCACACTTCCTCCTGGCCGGCTCAGAGCTGTTCCTCAGCTGGGCTACCATCTCCCCGAGGTTCCTCTCGTATTCCTCCATGCGGGCGTACGGCTTCGCCTGTGACACCAGGTCCAGCGGCACCTGGTGAGGCCCAGAAGCCAGCGTTCCAGGCCGCCCTGGCCCCTTCCTCTTGCCTTTGGGGTTCCTGGGCTGGCCCAGCCCCAGGAAGATGGAGACGGTCAGAAGGAACAGCTGGGAAAGAAGGCCACACGTCAAAGATAGGAGAGCCGGGTGTCCCTCTGGGCCAAGACTCCAGGCTCAGGGAAGAGAGAGGGAAGAGGGCCTTTACAGGGACCGCCTCACCTGCCAGGCCACCACAAGTATAGACATGCGGACGGGACTAAGTCCCGCCTGTATCACCTCTTCAAAATCTCCCCACCTTGCCATTTATCCATCTGCACCACCATCCCTCAACAGCCTCCCACCTGGTCTCCCCACATCCCCCTGGTCTCCTTCAATCCGTTCTCTGCACCATGGCCAAGGACAGCTGCTTGAAATGCCGATCTGATGTTAACCTCCTGCTTGACCGTTCACCCTTAGGTTAAAGACACCCCTACTCTGCCACATGGTCTGACCTCTGCTGAGCCCTGCCTCCTCCAATCTTACCCCTGACTTCCTCTCACACCTGCGCTCCAGCCTCTGACCTTCTCTCAAGCCCTTCCTCCCAAAATGCTCCTTCCTGCCACAGGGACTTTGCACAGGCTGCCACCCGCAGAGTCCTGCCTCCCTCATTTTTCTAAATGCCTCTTACCCCTCAACCCCTCATGTCTCAGCCCAGTGTCACGTCCCTCGGGATGCCTCAGTGGACCTTTTGGGGCTCTCAACACCACACGCCCCTTGCATGCCTGCAGACTTAGAGTTCACATGTGTGGTTCTGTTATGCATCCCTCCCCTACTAAGCACGGACTCCACGCAGGCAGGCATTGCAGCAGCTTCCATATACTGTCTCCTCCCCTGTGACTGAGTCAGTCAACGGCTGTCACCATCCCTGCCCCTTCTGTAGCTTACAGTCTGGGTGGGGGAACAGACGGTGAACAAGTAACAAGCACCTAAATCTCTAGCGATGAATGTGATGATGACGCGGACTGCCTGTGGCTAGAGATCAGGGCCAGCCGCTTAGCAGCAGCCGAGTGGTCCCGCAAGGCCTTTCTGGGGAGCCGGCATGTAGGTGAAATTTGAAGGATAAGAGGGAGGCAGATGTGGGCAGAGGGAGTCTAAATATCTCACGGGGGTGGGGGTCGGGGAGGGGTGGCAGCGTGAGAAAAGGTTTGCGTCGATGAAGAGCTTTGCCGGGGAAACCGCGAGGCTGAAATAGAGTGTGCAGAGGAGGGGGCGTGAGATGAATTTGGGGACATGGGCAGGTCGCGGCTGAGGATCCCTGTTGGACTCCATGACACCTGTGCCCCTCTCGTCTATGCCCGGCCCTCTGCCTGCCCCCACCCATCCACGCCTCACCCGTATCCAACCTCGCCAACCTCCGTCCACTTCTTCCCATAGAACCCAGAGCATCAGGAAAGTCTCTGGCTCGCTCAGGAGAAGCCCCGGGAGCCTGGCAGGACCCGACTCTCCCGCAAGGCAGGGAGACAAGGGCCAGGACTGGGGTGGAGCCCAGGGCTCGCCAGAAGGGAAGAATCTTCATTGGGGCGGGGGGCGGGGAGGGGGGGTTTCATCTTGTCCCTGCATCTAACCAGGCTCCCACCTGCCCCAAACCACTCACCTCAGCACCTGCACAGCCCAGGCCTGACCGATCCAGGCTACCCAACAAACCTTGACCCTTGAACACAAGTTCCAGCACAGCCCCTCCTGGCAACACCACTGCCTGGCACAAAATCCACCAAAGAGATTCAAGTCGCTAAATTCTTCCCTTTTGGTCCCGGATACTGGTGCAGGAAAAAAGGCCTCCTTCACAATTGGCTTTCTCCTCTGGGCTGCTCACCCTGGCGCCCTTGAACTTGGGCCCTCCACTCAGAGAAACCTAGAACAGGATCCAAGTCTCCCCACCTCCCCTGGGAAACAGAAACACAAGGACTTGCCCAAGGTCACACGGCCTGGCTCTCAGGACCCAGGGACTTCTCTGGAAGAACCCCGATAACGGAGTTTGCCAGGCTCCCCCGCCCCGGACGGCTTGGGCCTGAGAGGGCTTCGCTGTGGACGGGCTGAGCCCAGTTCAGGAGCCCGAGCTGTCGGCCATGGCCACAGCCTCTGAGACCGGTCTCTGTTTCTTCCTCGCCCTGGGGGAGAGACGGCAGAGGGAGAACTCACCTCTGCAGATTCCAAGCCAAACAGAGGCAGCCATGAATCAATAGGAGAGAAGTAACGAAACACTCAGGCCCTAAAATGGGGTGGGGGTGGGGAAGAGCCACGTACCAGGTTGTGGGGCCAGTCCATCCCGCGAGCCAGGCGGTTGGCCAGCAGCTGCCGCCCGCCTGGAACCCCAGATGCCTCCGCCAAGAGAATGGCAGCAACAGGAAGGAGCGAAGCAATTATAGCTCGTCAGGGGGCTGCTGGGGGGTGGCTGGGTGGGCTCGTCATCAGCTGGGAGCCTCGGGCCCCCAGCTGGCTGGGCCTGGCGGCGAGGGGCGTGGGGGCAGGCCAGGAGCCGGGCCGAGGTGCCCAGGGGCTGTTGACTAAGGGACAATGCCCTGTGTGTCCAGCGGGGCCCTGGCGGGTGGGACCTCCGCCTGTGGCCTGCGGCTAGCCACCCGGCCGGCACCCACAGGGCCGGCTAAGACAATCAGCTTCGTTTGCTTTGGGGATGGCAAGGGGGTGAGGGCAGAGGCGGGACGGGCTGTCCGTTGGTCAGGAGAGCAAATGTTCTCGAGTGTGCCAGCCAGGAGCGGGACGCGGGCCCCGTCTCCCGGGGAAACAGCCTCAGGCCCTCCGGCCTCAGCCAGCCTCAGGTGAGTTCAACGGCCCTGGGTGGGGGAGCCCCACCCGCCTAGTCAGTTCACAGGAAGGGAAACTGAGGCCAGAGCAAGGAAGGGACTTGTCGAGGATTACACAGTGGGTAAGAGACGACAGAGCCGGGATTCATACCTGGTCCCTGTGCAGGCCTCTATTCCCCCACCCCATGCTGTTTGTCTTGGGATATTTTCTGCACAATTCTGGCCTGCTGTGAGCATGTTTCTGAATCTGTGCTCCTGCGCCGGCCAAGTCGCAGTTCAGGAGGACTTCGTGGCTCGCTGTTCTGCCCTTCCCGATGCAGCGCCCCCCACCCCCATTCCATGTAGAGGGTCTTCCGTCCAGGGGCCTGCCCCTGTGTAGCTGTCTGTGACTTTGACTCTCTCTCAGCCTCAGTCTCCTTCTCTGTAAAATGGGGGTCATGCCCAGGAATCGACAGTCGCCTGGCCCCTTTCTTCCTGAAATCGTTCTGAGCCTCACTTCCCACCTCTCTAGGATGGGGGGAATCACGGCGGCCACTACTTGGGGCTGTTAAAAGGAGTAAAGGAAATAAACCGTGTTTAACAGCTGGCACAGTACCTGACATGTAGTAAGTGCTCAATAAACACTTAGCTGTTTATGACGAAAATGATCATTATGAAATAATCATATAGTTGTTATTATAAACATTAGCTGTTCTCATTAGCATTAGAGCCCGCGTGGTTCTCATCGCTCAGCCAACTCTCCTTCCTACCCCCCGGGGCCCTGAGAGAGCTCTGGGCTTCACAGGCTCCGGCCGCAATGTGGTGAGCTCGGGTGACCCCAGGATCCCACGCTGAACTGAGCAGCCCCGGAGGGGCCTAGGTCTCTCACCTCAGGTGAACAGCCCGGCCAGGCCCCGATGTGAGGGAGCCAGTCCCCTCAGGGAGGCGGAGGAGGGCTGGGAGGGAGCGTGCAGAGGACAGGGAGTGTCTGTGAGCAAACACTGGGGACTGCAGCGTCTTGCGGAGGGCCACTCCTGGCCATTTACAGGAATCGGCTGAGGGAGAGAACGCCGAGTGCGACGCGCTCCTGAATGTCACAAGATTAATCTGTCCGGGGCAGGTTTCCACAGCATAACTGAGAAACTGGCTGAGGCAGGAGCTCGTGGAGAGATACCACCATATTTGGTCAAATACTAGACAGGACTCTATTCTATCACTGGAAACTCCAGAGGGAGGGGGTATTCCGAAAATACCTCCTCAGGCAGCGAGGGCCCCCACTCCGGCTGCCTCAGCCCCACCGCCACTGTTCTCGGGGCAAGCGTGAGGGGATGAGGGCTGGGGGGCAGTCTCCTCGCTACCCCTCTGCTGCAGCCGGCAGGGGGACCGACCAGCATGCAGCTGGGGCGGCCCCACCCGCAGCCTGGCATCCACAGAGAGGGAAGTCTCAAGGACACGACTTAGCTTCCTTAGCTTCCAGCTTCAGTGCACGTCAATATGGATTCCAGGGTTCTGGCCTCAGAGCTCTGACAAAGCAGGCCCAGGAATCTGCACCTGACAAGGAGCCAGTCTGGGAGCTACAGGAATCCTTACCCGTCATATTCTCCTTCTCCCACCCAACCTCCACTTGAGCATGGGAGACGGAGGCCAGGGAGGGGTGGGCCTCACCCTAGCTGACATGGTGTGTTGGTGTCAGAGCCCCATGAGGCTGGTTAGAGCATGCCTCAGTCTCCTAATTCTTACTGCTCTTCCCCCAAAGTTTATACCTACAGCCCTGGGCCCGGCTGGGTCTCCAGACTCCTCCCAGTCAGGGCGGGGATCTGTGAGGTCCCCAGGGAAGGTGCTTCAGGGAGTCAAGGATGGGCCCAGTGACCATTACTGGGTTTCCCATGCCTGGGCCAGCTCGGGCCTGGAAGGAGGTCCCTTCCTCCAGCCTAGGTTTCTAGAAACCACTGAAGGGTCATCTGCCCTCAGAGATGTCCTAAGTGTGAATGAACCCTCCTGGCAGACCACCATGGGACCCAACCCAGGCCTGAGAGGGAGGCCTAAGAACTTGGGGTTCTTGGGTTCACAGCAAAGTTGGAGTCGTTAGGATTTTTTCACGGAAGGTGGTTGGCACTCGTAAATGAGGGGAGGGATGGATGTGCTGGAGAGGAAGGGGCAGGGGGTGATCTTGCTCAGTCTCCAGACAGCCCTCTGGCTGCAGAGCCTGCCATGAACTATGCTGTGCTCACCACCAGGTGGCGCCACCAGAAAGCCAGACGACCCTGAAGAGGGGCCGCAAGCCCTGAGGGAACCTCACACCAACCAAGTCTGAATGGGCCCTAGCGTTGCAAATGAGGGGACCAAGTGATGGGGTATGGGTCCTGGGCCTGCCCCTGGCAGCCCAAGTGACCCACTGTTAGGGTCAAGCGCTGAGACACCTCCCAGTCACTGCAGGAAGGGCACAGCCACCGAGAGTGAAGGGGCAGGGATGGGGTGGAGGCCTCCGTCTGCCTTGTGAGTGATTCCCTTCACTTGGAGCATCTAGTATGTTCTAGGCCTTGGGCATTTGTCACCAGGACATCATAATTTTCAGAAAATAACAACTAGTAATAGTAATAGCTACTGCTTAATATCTACTGACTGACTGCCAGGCCCTGTGCTAAGTCCTTCATGTGCAATTGTTTCCTTACATCTTCCCAGCCACCCTGTGGCGAGGTCCTAATTTTATCCCTTATCTACAGAGGGGGAAACTGAGGCTCAGGGAGCCCAAAGTCACAGGGTTCAAAGCAAGTTTGTCTGATTCCTGTACATGCTGTTCCCTGCAGTGGGGGAAAGAAAGGAGAGTTGCAGCCAGGAGAGGAGAGGGGATGGCCATTGAGGAGGGGCTATGCTTGCCTCAGCCTTACCTGGACATCCTCAACAAACAGGTCCGTGAATGCTGGGGAGGTCACTGAGCCCAAGCCCAAACCAGAGTCCTCAAGGGGACCTGAGAGCTCCCAGGGGGTGAGCGAGATGCCCAGCAGTGTTCCCGGCACGTAGTAGGCATTCACGAAATCTTTGATGCGTTGACTCAAAGCAGCTATATGTAATATGGAGTGTTAATGCTGGAATGGAGAACGGGAGGCCAGAGCATCAGGGACCTGTAGGAAGAGGTATAGCCCAGGGGTAAGGGTTCAGATTCTAGAGATGGACAGACCTGAGTTTTACTCCTGCCTCTATCAGTTCACAGCTATGTGTCCTCGGGACAGTCCCTTGACTTCTCTGAGCCTTGGTTTCTTCTGCACAGTGGAGATAATAATAACCTGGCTTGGATAGAATGTCGTGAGGATCAAATGAGATAATGCATGTTGAAAGACTTAGCCGAGCGCCTGACAAAAGTAAATGCTCAATTAAAGGTGGATGCAATTGTCACTGCTATTATTAAAACTGATTTGGGCCTTCAAGGATGCTTCTGGAGTGTGCTTGAGTGGGAAGGGCATTGTGAGATGGGAACAAGGATAGAACGTGCAGAAGAATGCACAGGCCCCGTTTCCAGGAAGCTCACCCTGGAGCAAGGAGGGCCTGTGGGATTCAGTCTAAAGACGTGCCCAAGTGAGCCCAGTACGGTCTGGGGGGGCAGGAGACTAACAGGCGCCTCTCTTGCAAGATGGAGGGGGGCTGTGGCCAGGAGGGCGCATCCTCCACAGGAGGTCTTGGCTCTCCTGACATGCTGCCCACCCCGCCCGCCACCCTCCTGGGTAGGACTCTTTCTCCCAGGCCCATATTTGCACAAATGCCTGCCTCACTGCTCACTCGAGAGCCCCAGCCAAGAGGCACTATTTTAAGCTCCCTGGACGGGAACACTGTTGGTGGGAACAGACCCAGCCAGCAAACTCCCAGTTCTCAAAAAAGGGAAAGGCCTGGGTGAATGGGAGGCCCCTAGGGTGTCCACATGACCCTCTGCCCAGGCCAGGTGCCGAGGCCTTCTCCCCCATTGGGGGGGCAGTCAAGGAAATGGGAGTAGGGGTAGGACTCTAGGAGGTGGACTTATACTCGGGGCCTGGATGGCTAGGGCCTCCCTTCTGCCCAGCAGCCAGCCTTGAAAACACCAAGCGTGTGTTTCTGAATTACTGATCGACTTCGCCCGGTACCTCGTCTCTTGTTAGCACTCACCACCCATATAACCTCAGACCCGGGGGATGTCCCGTGCGGCCCCTCCCAGCACAGGATCCCCTTTTTAAGCATCTCGGTTGGACACCTTCATTATAAGGGAGAGCTCATTTCTCCCTGAGGATGCACATCCTACTTTTCCTAACCTCAAGGAGCCTCAGGTTCCTCTTGGGGTTGTTTAAATGGATTTATCATGAAAATTATGATGTGCCTGGCACACAACTAGTACTAAATATTTGGCACATTTTAGCTGTTTTTATTGTGACTTGATTGGCTTTGTGTGTGCCTGTGTTAGTTGGATGGTGTTTTACTTTATTTATATTTTTTAATTTTTTTTAAGCTTTATTTATTTTTGAGAGAGAGAGAGAGAGAGACAGAGTGTGAGTGGGGGAGGAGCAGAGAGAGGGAGACAGAATCTGAAGCAGGCTCCAAGCTCCGAGCTGTCAGCACAGAGCCTGACGCGGGGCTCGAACTCACGAACTGCGAGATCATGACCTGAGCTGAAGTCGGATGCCCAACCGACTGAACCACCCAGGCGTCCCAGTTGGATGGTGTTTTAGTGCATGTATGCTATTTTTGCTTTTTGATTGTGGAAAAACAGTACAGGCTAATATTTAAAGCATGGACTCTGCACCAGAGTGACCTGAACCCCAGCCTCTGCACACGACAGCTGGGTTAGCTTGGGCAGGTGACCTAACCTCTCTGATCCTGTGTGTGTCCTCCTGGAAAGGAGGGCAGATTTAATGAGATGATGCATGCAAAGCGTCTGGCTCAGCATGTCGCTCAACGAATGCCCTGCTATTATTTTGTTGTACCCATTGTTCTTTACTCTTGCTCAGTCAGGTCACCCAGAACAATTCTCGTCAGCCCTCTTCTAGAACGTTTTAACTGCCAGAGGCCCAGTCATAGAATAGACTGCCCTGGGAAAGAGCGAGCTCCCCATCAGCCGGGTTGTTTTAGCAGCAGTTGGGAGTGGTATGCGGGAGGTTCAAGAAGAGGAAATGGGGGGGTGCCTGGCTGTCCCAGTCAGCACGGCACACAACTCTTGATCTCACAGTCATGAATTCAAGCCCTCCACTGGGCATGAAACCTACTTAAAAAATAAAACCAAATAAAAACGAAGGAAAGGGCCGGGCTTGTTGAGTTTTAACAGTTCCCCTTCCAGCCCTGAGAGGTCTGAGTCCCAGGTCCGAGGCCTCAGGCCCGCTGATGGGCCTCCACTTGTCCAGACCGGGAACAGGAAGGAGCCCAAAGAGGCCCATGAGGGATATGGACTAAACAGCCTGTCCCCAGAGCAGACAGAGGCGCCGGGCCCCCTGCCCACCGACATATCTTCCCCTCAGTCCCGGGGGATGTTTATTCTTCGGTCAGAGTTTATAGGACGTCTGGACTTACAAGATCCAGAGTTCTGACTTTTCCCTGAAAGCTGTCAGCCCCTCCTCCTGCTGGGTGGGTCTGCATCTATTTTGGGTGGGAGGCCCCATCGTCTAGGAGGAGGGTACAGCCGTGAGAAGGGTTCTCTTCAGCCCCCCAGAGCCCAGACCTGGTGGAGAATAAAGCTTGGGCTTGGGGAGAGGGGGAGAGAGGATGGAAGGAGAAAGAGCTTGGTGTCACCTGGTTGTTTGTAGGAGAGGAGTCCTCCGGGGAGGGGTGGGGAGAGGGGAATTCCTTGGCAGCTTGGGTTCAAAGGCCTGCTCCCCCAACATAGCTGAAAGGCATAGTACTTATCAGAGTCTGCCTTACGTATTGGCTTCTGTTACTGGCTCACACAGCGATGTTTTCACTGTGTCTGTTTTGGTGTCTGTGGGAGCGTGTATTTGTGGATGGGGTCTTACGGGTGCGTGTTTTGGAGGCCTCGGGTGAGAGCCTCTTGCGGATTGGGAACGCGGCTTATTCACACACGTGCTTCTCGGCGCCTGACTCAGGAGCCAGCTGTGACCAGGGCAGGCCTTGCTGAGCCACCGGAGAAGCCCTAAGAGCTACCCAATACCCACCTCTTGGCGGACAGGCAGCGACCCCAGGACAGGTCCCACTGCCCTTCTTCAGCAAGGAGCCTTGACGGCCGTAGCCAAGGCATCTGTCCCCGGTCTGCCTCCCCACCTGGAAACCAGTCTCAAAACTGTACAGGCTCTTAGGGCTACAGGGAGTCCCAACCTGGGCCTCCCTGCAGAAGGAGGTCAGAACCTCCTGAACTTTCCTATGAACCCATTAGCTGATGATACTGAGAAGGCACCCCAGGTGGTCGTTTAAATATCTTGCCTAGGGCCTTCTGTAAGTTTCTATGAGCTGTGACGTTACTATATGGGCAATGAAAAGCCTCGAGAGTCCTTGAAGAGGGTTCACTCACCTCTTGACAAAGACATAATGTGTCAGGCCCTGTGCTTAGCCCCGGGTCATACAGCAGTGAACAGCTAACAGTTCCGGAGCTCATCATCTCAAAGAGGACGGCAGATACAACAATATTGATATTTTAGGACCAGGCTGAGGGCCCGTGACCTCCGCTCTCAGGGCCTGTGGAAGAAGATACAATGTCTCCAGTACGTGACATCTTGCCAAATTTTTACTGAAAGGACAGTTCTCATAAATACTGTATTTGTGAGGGAAGAGGAAGAAATGGCTGGCCGGTGGGGAAGCTGACCATTTCCAAAGTCTGGTTCCCAGGAATGAAGCCTCCATAATTGTTCTAATTTTGGAAGATAGTTTCAAGGGGCGCCTGGCTGGCTCAGTCAGAAGAACATGTGACTCTTGATCTTGAGGTCGTGAGTTTGAGCCCCACATGGAGCGTAGAGATTACTAAAAAAAAAAAAATAATAATAAACTTTTGTTAAAAATTAAAAAAAAAAAAAAAAAAAAAAAAGAGTTTCAAGGTTTCCGGCCCCGGGAGACAGAGATATACCCTTCGGACCGAGACAGACGCTGCCGATAACTGCGTGGTGGTAAGAGTGAGAGCTTTTGTGTGCGTGTAGCTCTCTACGGTTTACAAAGCATTTTTACATCCTTGACTCTTATTTCCTTGTATCAACCACCCGTGAATATAAAGATTTTTATAGAAGAGGAAACTGGGTAGGAAAACAGTGAGGAGAAAAAGTGCAGAGCTTAGGCTGAAAGCCTGGGTCCCCAGGGCCACTTTTGACCACCACCTGCCCCTAACCTTTGCCCCAGCTTAGGGAATGAGCTTTGGGAAGCAGGCAGCGGTTAGAGGTGGGCACCCATGTCAGTAGGCAGGATACACAGCACCAAAGTCCATCCGAATTCTCTTCGACGTGGCCTGGCTGTGCTCTGTGAACAAGCCTACCCTGAAGAGAATTGCGTCTGGCAAGAGGGCTCAGTGCCAAGGGGCCATGTTTTCTGAGTCAGCTCTGGAGAGAATTCTAGGGTCGGGCTGACCCCAATCTCTCTCTCTCCCCCAGGGGTGGAAAAACTGGGACTGTTTGACTCCTCAGTCTGGTGATTACATAGCTATGTCCACAATTTTTTGTCTCCCATATTGGGATTCCCTGGCGTTCTAGCCCATTATCTCAACCGCAGGGCTAGCTAGCTCTGACACTGTCTTTCCAGAATTACTCACAAATCTTCAACTGTTTTAGACCGTTTCCTTGAACCTCAGGATCAGCAGGACCTTACGGTCATTTTGCTGGCTTCTCAGTGATGCTCCTAGTAAATGCTCCCTGGTCTCTTATTAGGCGCTGCTTGATTTAAACGTCTGCCTCCCTGCTCCTTCCGTCTGCTGATGACAAATTTGCTCTTTGAGAACAGAGGGAACAAAGTTGCTCCTTCTGCCCTGTGACGAGCAGTGTCACTCAGGATAGGCCACATTGTGCACACCTCCCAGATCTTGGAGGCTTACTCCAGCAAAGGTCTCTTTCTCACCTACGTTATGAGTCCTACGTAGGCTCCCGGCGCATGCTCTGCTCATCTGAACCGCTCAGGGACCCAGAATGATGGACGCTTCCACAAGCACCACAACAGGATCAGGGGGTTGGAGGACGCGGATTTATGCAGGTCAAGAATGGGCCCTGGAGCCTCTGCTCCAACCACTTATTTCCTTCCGGCAAATTCTTTCCTCTGTAAGGGTCAGTTTCTTATCTGTCAAATGAAGATGAAAAAGTACGTCCCTCACAGACTTGCCGTGAGGTTAACTGAGAAGATGGATAGAAGCCCTCAGCGCACAGTCTGGTTCATAGAATGAACTCCATAAACGTCAGCGGTTATGATGTTAACATGAACATCGGCCGCTTAACGGGGGCTACCATTTCCAGACAGCCACAGCCCTGGCTCTTTCCACGCTTCCCCATCTTGGCCAGTTTGAACTCCTTTGAAGAGTTAAAGAATTATTCTTCTTCCCACACGTTATTTTCACATTTTGGGGGGGGGGGGGTCATGTATTATATCTCATGAGGGAGGAGCTTGACGGTTCAAAGCTGAGGCAGAAAAGGTGTATGTCTGTGTGTTGCCAACCCCAAACTAGATTTACCCTGTTCAAGGTTCATTACCAAGTCCTTTGGGAAAGTTCAGAGAATGGAGATCAAATTTGGAGAAGTATCCTTGCTTGAGATAAAACCCAATGGTGGAGAGACACAGAAATCAAACTGTAGAATATCCGAGTTAGAAGAGACTTTCAGAGGGGCTCCTGGGTGGCTCAGTCGGTTGAGCGTCCGACTTCGGCTCAGGGCATGATCTCGCAGTTCATGGGTTTGAGCCCCGCGTCAGGCTCTGTGCTGACAGCTCAGAGCCTGGAGCCTGCTTTGGATTCTGTGTCTCCCTTTCTCTGTGCCCCTCCCCTGCTCATGCTCTGTCTCTCTCTGTCTCAAAAATAAATAAAAACATTTTTTAAAAATTAAAAAAAAAAAAGAAGAAGAGGCTTTTGGAACAAACAAGTCTCATCAACTCGTCTCTTTTACAGACGGAGAAACACAAGTCCAGAGACGAAAAGAGACTGATAGAATGTCACACACCGATGAGGCCTGAACCCACTCCCTTTAATCCCAGTCTTGGTGCTATCCACATACCGCATAAGAGGACAAGGGGACACCGTTCTTCACCGTTGGGATGGGGGGCCGATGGGGGTGGAATCTCTTTGGAATTGCGGCTTGTCCTCAGTTCACGGAGTTGTACTCGGCAGAGTTGTAAAGCTAAGAACTTTATAAACATTACCTTATTAAGGCTTCTTGAAAACCCAAAGTCACAGCTCCTCTGGGTCATGGGACATGCGTTGAGCATCCAGTGAACAAACAAAGGGTAACGTTACATTTTTCACTTCGTTTAGGAAACCTGGCTTCTAATTATAGGATTTGTTTAACAGTCCTGAATGGTTTACGAAGCCTTGGATCAGCCTCAGTCCCCAGGAGGGTCAGCCGGGGAGACACGGACAGGGTGGGGGCAGGGAGGCAGGGAGAGGCCTCGGCAGCCAAGGGGAGAGATGGACAAACAAGGTCAATTTAAGCCAGGGCCTAGGGGGCGCTAATCGTCCCTCTTCCCCTCAACCAGGTGGCTCCCAGTGGGAAATTATCTCCAACGCTTTCATACAGGGGCAGTGGACATGAATTTGCTCTTGGGCAAGCAGGTAAGACAAGGGTCACATTACTATTCAGTGCCCTGCAACCGCCGTCATTATTAGCACACCCCCTACCCCTTCCGGGGAGGTGGGCGAGGGGCTGGCTCCACCTCCATGCTTATTTCAATAAATAACTTTAAGTTATTTTTTAAATAAATCTGTATAAATTCTGTAAAATACTATTATATGAATACGTTATATTCCCTTAACACAAAAATAGAAATTAGAAAAGATAGATGTAAAAATGGAAGTCCCTCATGTTATATATAATATAATATAATATAATATAATATAATATAATATATAACGAAGTACCTATGGTTAAGGTCACCACCTAAGGAGGCAAGGAGGTTAACTAAGGGGTAGGGAATGGGATCATTATCAGGCTGAAAGGCTCCCCTGCTAATGCAGCCCTAGTCAGGGTATGGAGATCTTGCCAAATTGCTTCCAGGACAAGACAGTTAAGGTCCAGCCCATCTACCATCCAGCCACATTTCCCTCCTCACTCAGGACCCCATTGCAAGCTCAGCCCAGCCCCTGCCACTCAAGGAAATCCCTCAAACCCTCGCCTTGTCCCAAATGTCCCTCTGCCTCCATTCCTGACTCAGCACATGTGCTCACACACACACACACACACACGCCTCTAATCCCTTGGACAACGCAGCCTGTGCTTTCTTGAAGCTAGGTTCGTGATTTCCAAAGTGGGGGGGGGGGGGGGTTCATTCCAAGCTCAGGAAAAATATTAGGGTCTTTTATTTTTACTTCTATCTTCTCTAATGTCTATCTTTTATTTGTTAAGGGAAGAGGCTATATTATTAAAATCGTGTTTGGGGCACCTGGGTGGCTCAATCAGTTAAGCGTCAGACTTTGGCTCAGGTTGAGATCTCACGGCTTGTGGGTTCGAGCCCCGCGTTAGGCTCTGTGCTGACCGCTCGGAACCCGGAGCCTGCTTTGGATTCTGTGTCTCCCTCACTCTCTGCCCCTCCCCTGCTTGCGCTCTGTCTCTCAAAAATAATAAATAAACATTTAAAAAGTTATTTAAAAAATTGTTCTTGACAGAATTTATAAAGATTATTTATTTATTTATTTATTTATTTATTTTAAAGTTTCGAGAGAGACCGAGATAGTGCAAATGGTGGAGGGATAGAGAAAGAGGGAGACAGAGAATCCCAAGCAGGCTCCACACTGTCGGCACAGAGCCAAATGCGGGGCTTAAACTCATGAAACTGTGCGATCATGACCTGAGCCGAAACCGAGAGTTGGACACTTAACCAGCTGAGCCACCCAGGTTATGCCCCTAAAAAGTTATTTTTAAAACAACTTACTTAAAAATAAAGTGTTGTTTACTTCTAAGGTTTTATGATCAAAAATGTTGAGTTCCCCTGGACCAGGGCTGGGAACTCAGTGCTCCTTAACTCTAGGTGGAGTGAGGGGCCCCATCACCCCCCAAGATTTCGAGGCCTCTTTGCTCTCCTGAGTTGGGAAACAAAAGCATCTCTCATTCTTTCTGACTCTTTCACATTCTGAGCACCTTGGACGTTTAGATGCATGAAGATAGCAAGCACACAGTAAATTCATTATTAAACTGTGGTAAACCCAGGATTCAAACTCAGATCCAGTGGGCTCCAGAGCCAAGCCCCATTCCATCCACTACGGACACTGTGTGACACACAGATTAGTGACATATATCTGTTCTACTTCCAGCCCCTCACTCGGTACTTTTGCAGAGAACAAGCGTCAATAACATTTATAAAACAGTTAGCAATGCTGCCCAGTGCTGCGGGACTTGCTGTGGGTAATATGGGGTCAACAGCATGGAAGGGGCAGAGGGGCCAGTCCACCCTCCATGTCTCCTGATGTTCCCTTAGTTAGCCCACCCACTTTGGGGTCCTGTTGGTGTGGGAGGGCTTGGGCTTTGCTTTCTTTGTACATCACCCGCTGGAAGCCAGAAGTTCTATGGAGCCATGCTGGGAGTGGGGGGCAGGGGAACACTCCCCGGGAGGCCGATCTCTAGACCGCAGGTGTCCTCATGTGTAAAGTGGGGTGAAAAGTCCCACCCGTCTGCCTTCCTTGGGGATCTTTGGGAGGATCCATAGAGTACAGGACAGAGTCTAGGGAAGGGGCTGTTGGGGGCAGGTGGTCTGGTTAAGAATAGTGCCTTCGGGAGGAGTGTGTTTCAGGTGGTCTCAGGTCTCAGACCCCGGGGAGTGGGGGTCCAGGACCCCTACCGCCCAAGTCAAGAGATGGGCTGGTGATGAACTGGCAGCAGAGAAGACTGCCACCACCATCACTGAACACCCCCAGAAGCACCTCTTCTCTCACCTCCCCCAAATACCAGGGTCAAATTGCCCTTTTCAAAACAGGAAGGCAAGGAATGGAGACTCAGGTAGTTCTGGCCCCCTGGGAAAAATGGTAGGGTGGGGGGAGGTCGGGGTACACCACCAATCTTAGAGGGGCTAAGGACCTCAGCCACTAGGCATGTCGGCCAAATGGTGGCCTTCTCCATGTCCAACGTCACTTGTCTTTAATGTCCAGATCCGATGGCTTCAGTTCCGGATCCACACTTTTGACAAAACTCAAACTCTCTTGAGTTTTACGGGAGCGAGTGCCTCCTGAATTAGTCCTCACTTGGCACAGCCTGCTTCTCAAGGCACTGGCTCTTAACTTGAGCTCCTGTCCCCGCTCACATCCCCCCTCCCCACCACCGCATCACCAGGCACCCCCTCCTCCCAAGCACCATTCCTGGGAATGCAAGGCTGTGGTGGTGGCAGGCCTTCCACTGGACTGTTGACGGACAAAGGGCAACCGGCAGCGTGCACACGACATCACACTTGGTGTGCAAGCCCCTATGTCACCGTCATTTCCCCAGGGACTTATGGCTGGCCCTGTGTCTGCTCAGGCTCCAGGCTCCTCCCCCTCCGGAGCACATCCTGGCTCTCTCTAGCTCTGCACTCCTCCCAAGTTTCCCCCCCCACCCCTCCTGGAGGGGGGCTGCCTGAAGGGACTAAAAGGCCCCTAGCCCACTGCTGGTGAGAGTACTTAACGGGTTACAGCCTCTGTGGGGGGAGGGGGACCGGAGGGCTATGTCAGAACCACAAACGCCTGAGAACTTTGCTCCCACAAACGGCTCTTCCAGGCCTTTGCGACAGAGACACCCCCGCACGGTAATGCCCACGGGTACCAGGACCGGCTTTGCTGCCTCACCGATGCCAGAAAAGGATTGGAAAACCTTGAGATGCTCATCCCTACATCCACACAGGACTGGTGGCCTGCAGTAGGACACATCCCCCCGGGGGGACCCTACGCAGCCATCAAAAGAACAGGGAGCCCCCTCTGTGATGCTAGGCTGCAATATAGGAGACACGTTACTAAGGAAACGAAGTAAGGTGCAGAACAGGGTGAACCGTGTGCTCCTATGTGTAAATACAAAAACGCCAGGGCTGTATATGTACCTGCCTGGATTATCGTGGAAATACAAGCAAAGCATCAGCATGGATTCTCGTGGAAATACAAGCAAAGCTTGGTGAGAGATTTCCTCCGAGGAGGGAAGAGGTGGATAGAGGGCGGATTCAGGAGGGTACTTGCTTTTCATGGTATGCCATTTAGAGCTTTCTGGTGGTGACAATGTGTAGATATCACCTATTCAGGCAATAAATGCTAATTTTAAATAGAAAAAATAAATACCTGTTGCCGCATGATGTGTATCATTTCATCCCCTCTCTCTCCTCTGGGCCGGGCCTGGGAGGCTTCACCTTCGTGCATCCCTGAAGCGACCTTAGAAGTGAGTCTGGAGGGGCGCCTGGGTGGCTCAGTCGGTTGAGCGTCCGACTTTGGCTCAGGTTGTGATCTCGCGGTCCGTGAGTTCGAGCCCCGCGTCGGGCTCTGTGCTGACAGCTCGGAGCCTGGAGCCTGTTTCCGATTCTGTGTCTCCCTCTCTCTCTGACCCTCCCCCATTCATGCTCTGTCTCTCTCTGTCTCAAAAATAAATAAATGTTAAAAAAAAAATTAAAAAAAAAAAGAAGTGAGTCTGGGCTCACCGCTCCAAGGTGGGGACAACCACATCCAGCGTGTCTCATTTGTTTTCTCCCTCCCTTCCCCAGTAGCAAGTTGTCCAAGCCCTTTATTGTACAAACAGAAAAACTGAAAAGCAGAAAAACAGCTTGGGAAAACTGGGTACCCAACGTCATGTAGTAAGTGAGCCTCCGTGCAGTTCTGAATAGAGCCTCTGTGCTTTCGTTCACGCTGTTCCTTTTATTTCGAATGCTCTTCCAGTCCACCGTACGGCTTTCCAGATTCCCAGATTGGAATGACCTCTAGGCATGCCTGGCGCGTCCCTACGCTACTGTCCAAATCCCCCCGCCTTCTCCATTAGCCAGTGGGAGCTCCTTAGTAACAGGGACTTGGTCTGCATCTCTGGAGCCCCTGGCCGGCTTCAGTGGGAAGCCCAGAGCAGGAGTTCAATGTCTACAACCTGAATGCGTGAATAAAAGAATGTATGAACGCCTTTGTTCTTCCCTGTTCGGAAATCCTCTCGTGTTTCACCGAGACCTCTCCTATCCCTCGGCGCTGTTTTCTGTCCGGGGCCCTTGTGTCTGGGCCTCTTTGCAGTTCGCTCTGTTGCAAGCTTGCTGTGAGGGCGCACACACGAGTCGTGCCTTCTTTCCGCAATGTCAGCTTTATTCAGTCATAGAGCAAGGTGAACATACTTATAAAGCAGGCCCGGGATTCCAAGCTCCAGGCCATTTGACTATGTGTTTAACTTGGCTTTTACATGTCACACAAAGCAAAGCACGAGACAAAGTCACGCAGCAGACGAGAAATAACAAGGGGTAGGAAGTTACCGAACCCCACGGGCCGTCAGCCCGTGGACGTGCAGTGGAGATGAGGCCTCCGTCTGTCCGGGCGGCTCTCAGCACGTGCTGCTTGTCAGGTTCAAGCAGTGGAGGATGTCTGTTCTGGTCCAAGAGCAATCGGGGGCATCGGCCTTGGGCGGCAGCTCCCTTTTTGATGTGGTCGGATGTGAAAGGGTCAGCGTCTTGAAAGTCTGACAGTTTGCTGCAAAAGTTCTCCCTTTTTAAAGGGATTTCATCAGTCGCAGGCCTTTGCAGACCCCCCTCTGGTCCTGCTGGTCATCAGTTCTGAGCGTCGTCAGCCTGGGCCGGTTTCGGCGGTATCTGGTCTTTGGTGCAACGCCCTTGGTTCTTGCGTCACGGCTTGAGGGAAGTTACCGCTTGACACGAGTGACTCCATCTTGTCTGTACGCCGTCTTTCTCCCTCTCTCCCTCCCTCCCGCCTTCTTCCAGGATCCATGCTCAGAGAGAGATTCCAGGAACATGGTTTGAGTCTTTGCATCCAGCCATGCCTGAAGCTGAACCTACCCGAGGCCTTCTCAGTCACCGGAGCCAAAGAAGCCACTAAGTGTCTCGAAGTCACTAAGAGCCGAGTTTTCACCCCTCTCCATAAAAGAGTGTTGTGTGAGAACATTCTGAACTGTATCACAAATGGCCTGATCCCTTTCAACAACACGTTGTATACAGTAGGCAGCTATATTTGCTTAAGGAAAGAAAGCACCAGACCCGGACCCAGGCCCTGAGGCTGGGTGATGGAGCAGAAGAGTTGCCCAACTCTTAGGGTTCGGCAAAGGTTGTGATCTCACGGCTCGTGGGATCGGGCCCTGTGTCGAGTTCCACGCTGCCAGCACAGAGCCTCCTGGGGACTCTCTATCTCCCTCTGTCTCTGCCCCTGCCCTGCCTTGCTTGCTCTCTCAACATAAATAGATAAACTTAAAAAAATAAATAAAATAAAATAAAATAAAATAAATCATTGACGTGTCGTCAAAGGAGCTGTTGAGTTTGGCCGGCACAGGCACACAATAACCCGGACACAAGAAGGAAAAATGGTGGTGACAGGAAACCGGTCGTGGTTGGGGAGAAGACGATTATCTTTTTTTTAAATCCCAGGATAGAAAGAACAAAGAAGCCAATTTGAGTGGGACGGCCTTATAGAACAAATTTATGAAGCTAACTGCCAAGGCGTGGCCCAAGATTCTGGAGTGTGGTAAAGAGTGGGCCCCGCAGTGTTTGTTGAGTGAATTGTGGATGGCGGTAGATTTTGATTAGCTGTGGCTGTCACCCTACAAGTCAGTTAGAGGCCAGGGTCTGACTCCCCATCTTCTAGTTTCTGAGAAGACTGCTATTTCTAGTACCCCAGGTTCATGCGCTCAGGGGTGTGAATTCTGCCAGCTGCAGAATGACCGGTGAGAAGGCGGGCAGAGGATCTTGGATTTAGGCGAGGGTTGTGGTGGTTGGCTGAGCCTCCATCCAAACCCACTCCTAGGGTGCCTTCACGATGCAGAGTATAGTCAGCTGAAAACATTCCTCAGACCTCCTAGAGTTCTAGATGAAGGTCCTATTCCTGCTTCTTCATTATACCTGATGTCAAGTACCACCATATGGGTTTTCTACAGCAATTTCGTATTATTTATAGACCGAAGGGTATCGCCCCAAATTCATATGTTGAAGCTCTAAGCCCCCAACACCTCAGAGTGTAACCTTATTTGGAAATAGGGTCATCGCAGATGTAACTCGTTAAATGGGGTCACACGGGAGTAGAGTGAACCTTAATCCAATATGACCAGTGTCCCTATAAAAAGGGGGACTTTCGAGACAGACACCCACAGGGAGAACGTCACGTGAACGTAAAAGCACACGGCAGACTAATGCATCCCAAGCCAAGGAGCACCAAAGACTGCCAGAAAACCACCGGAAGCTACAAGAGAGGCCTGGAATGGATTCTCCCTCACAGCCCCCAGAGGGAGCCAACCCTTCCAACACCATGCTCTTGGACTCCAGAACTCCAGAACTTGGAGACAATATGCTGTTGAGCCACCCAGCTCTGGTACTTTGTCACAGCAGCCCTAAGAAGCTAATATAGGCAGTGTCCCCAACGGTCCCGCAGATCTGTCTCTTGCTGCAACTGTGTGTGGGATGAACAAACCCAGGGATGCCCCTTCTCCCAGCTTCCAACAACCCTCCAACCTCTTTTCCAGCCACAACCTTTTAGAACATCTTTGCAGCCTTCCCCTGCCTCTGAGACCAGCCCCTCCACCATATTTGGAGCTGAATTCTTTATTGCCAATGAACCAGGAGCTTCCTAGAAGCTCCACCAAGGTGGAGGGCACCATCAACTGCCCGGTCAATCTGCATCTGCAGACCTCCTACACCTACCGCTCTCTGGGCTTCTGCTTCAACCATGACCATGTGGCTCTGGATGCAGGCCACTCCTTCCATGAGGTGGCTGAGGAGACGTGCAAGGGCACCGAGCTCTTGAAGATGTAAAACCAACACACCAGCCGCACCCTCTTCTAGGACCTGCAGAAGCCACCTCAAGACGCATGGACGCCATGGAAGCTATGATGGTCCTGGAGTAGAACCTGACCCACGCTCTTCTGGAGTTGCCTCCCCTGGGTTCTGCTGCACAGACCCCCATCTCTGTGATCCGGAGAACTATTTCCTGGGTGGGGAGGTGAACCTCATCAAGAAGATGGTGACCACCTGTCCCACCTCTGCAGGCTGACCAACCCCCAGCTGGCTGGGTGAGTATCTCTTCAAAAGGCTCACCTTCAAGCATCACTAGGAGCCTCTAGAGCTCAGCAGCCTTTGAGGGGCCCCTCTGCACCCCCTGGTGTCAGGGCTTCTGCCTGAGCCTCTCCCTGAAGCTACTAGGCAGCTTTTAACCCACCCTGGAGCCCTTTCCCAAGCGGGAAACCAAATGGAAACAATAAAGCTTTGGTGGGGGGGCGGGGGGAGGAAGAAACTAATATAGAGCCCTTACCAGCTTTGTGGGCATGGAGGGGCCACTGTGGAAGAGCCAAGGGTGGCTTCCTGACCCCTGACTCATCTACAGCAGTGTGTTCTTAAAGCCAGCGGTGGGGCAGCCCTTTCTGATTCCCGCACTTCTGACGGCAGCAGAGGTAGGAACTGACCTGGAGGGACAGCACTGTGGTGTTGTCAACTGAGTCGTTTCCAGACCCTGCCGAGAGCTTCTTCAGCCTTCCCAACAATTGCGTGAGCACCTAATTCCCTGTAGTGAATTCCTTTCTGCTTGAATTAGCAGGAATGGTTTCCTACAGCTGAATGCTGACTGGTCCTAATTCACTGGACATTTAACACCCTATTACATTTTTGATTTCGCACCGTTGGCATTTGTAAGTTGTAACACAAAGTTGCCAAGGACCTTTGTGACCTTTTTTTTGGTTTGTTTTTTAAATCAAGGTATAGCTGGGGCACTTGGGTGGCTCAGTCAAACATCTGACTCTTGATTTCAGCTCAGGTCATGATCTCACAATTCGTGAATTTGAACCCCATGTCGGGCTCTGCACTGACAGCATGGAGCCTGCTTAGGTTTCTCTCTCTGCCCCTCCCCTGAGCTGTCTCTCTCTCTCTCTCAAAATAGATAAATAAACATTTATTTAAAATTAAAAAATAGGAATGCCTGGGAGGCTCAGTCGGTTAAGCGTCCGGCTTCAGCTCAGGTCGTGATCTCACAGTTCATGAGTGCAAGCCCCATGTCAGGCTCTGTGCTAACAGCTCATTCCATTCCATTCCATTCCATTCCATTCCATGACTTACTCATTCCATTACTGGAAGGCCGTATCTCCCACTCCCCTTCACCCGTTTTCCCCACTCCCTACCCCCCTTCCCTCTGGCAGCCATCGGTTTGCGCTGTGTACTTATGGGTCTGTTTCTGCTACTTGCTTATTTGTTTGTTTTGGTATATAGTTTCCCATATAAGTGAAATCACAGGGTTTTCGTCTTTCTCAGTCTGACCTATTTCGCTTAGCATAATACCCTCTAGGTCCATCCTTGTTGTTGCAAATGGCAAGATTTCATTTCTTTTTCACGGCTCAGTAATATTCCCGTGTGTTTATATACCACAACTTATTCATTCATCTATCAATGGACACTTGCTTGCTTCCGTATCTTGGCCATTGTAAATAATGCTGCCAGGAACATGGGGGTGCCTATACTTTTTCAAATTAGCATTTTTGTTTTCTCTGGGTAAACATCCTGCCCTGGGATTACTCAATCGAATGGTATTTCTTTTTTTTTTTCTTTTTCTCTTTTAACACCTATATTATATTTTTTAAATATAATTTATTGTCCAATTGGTTTCCATACAACACCCAGTGCTCCTCCCAACAGGTGCCCTCTTCAATGCCCATCACCCACTTTCCCCTCTCCCCCACCCCCCAATTTCTTTTTTTTTAATGTTTATTTATTTTCAAGAAAGCGGGAGAGAGAGTGCAAGTGGGGGAGGAGCAGAGAGAGAGAGAGAGAGGGGATCTGAAGCGGGCTCCTTGCTGAGAGCACAGAGCCCAACGCAGGGCTCGAATTCACGAACTGAACTGTGAGATCGTGATCTGAGCCGAAACCAAGAGTCAGACCCTTAACCGACTGAGCCCCCCAGGAGCCCCGGTATTTCTATTTTTAAGTTTTTGAGGAACCTCCATGTTGTATGCCTTTCGAAAGTGATAATTCCCTTTTTTTTTTTCTCCCTGATAGTGAAAAACAGTAAGTGCTCGGTGTAAATCAGGAAAATATCAAATCCAGAAAACAGTCATGAAGTGGGCTAAAAGCACTCAAATCCCCATATTCTCTCAAACATCTAACAGTGCATTTTCACACACGTGTGCAATCACATGCACATGCGTTACTGGGGTGTTCCTCTGCACAGTTCAGGGTGTGATCGGTGTGGCCCAGTTGGTCCCACGGGTTTAAACATTCAAGGCCTACATGATGCTAACAGCAGGAAGAGAGACGGGCCCCGGTGCCGCTCTCTCTGAGGCTCTCGCCACCTTCCTCGCATGTATCCAGGGGACCCCCGGTCGTTACAGGTGTCTCGGGAGGGGGCAGCGTGCAGTCCCATGCAGTGCTACAGCAGGTGCACAGCCCGGGGTAGAAAGACACGAACGTCCAGCAGAAGCTGGTCTCGGTGAGTCAGATCCCAAATTGTGGATCAAGTCCACACCTTCCAAAGCGGCCACAGAGGTAGAAGCTCATATTCTCCCCAGCCCAGGAAAGAGCCCCAAGGGCTCCTCAGTGCAAGCCTGTCCCACGTCCTGGGGGTCAGGGGGGGTCACGGAGGTCTGGGAGGACCGTGCTACACCGCCATTACCCCAGGTGATCCACACAAGAAGTGGGTTATTTCCTTCTCGCGATGAAGCTGGGAAGCTTATCCTCCTTCCTTTCCCAGAGACATGCCTGCCAGTCACTTCCCAGTGACCTTCTGTCCTGGCCTGTCTATGCAGTAGCCTCAGGGACAGACAAAACACAAACTCAGCCCCCAGCAGGGCACTGGGCTACATCCGCACTCTCCACCCCAACGGATACATCATCTAGTTGATCGTGGTAAAATACGCGTTCCATAAAATCGACCATTTTCACCATTTGTAAGTACATAAGTACGTTCTCGGTGTTGTGCAACTACCACCACGATCCACTTCCAGAATTGTTTTCATCATCCCAAGCAGGGACTCTAGACCCATTAAACATTAACTCCGCATTCTCCTCCCCCCCCCCAGTTCCTGACAACCCCCAGTCTACTTTCTGTCTCCATGAATTTGTCTAGTCTAGGAATCTCACAGAAGTGGAGTCACACAGCATGTGTCCTTTGTGTCTGACTTACTTCACTTAGGACAATGTGTTCGAGGTTCGCCCATGTTGCCGGTGGAAGAGAATTCTGCTCTTTTTCACGGCTGAATGATATTGCGGGGTGCGTGTAGGCCACATTTTGTTCCTCCATTCATCCACTGAGGGACCCTTGGGTTGTTTTTGCATTTTGACTATTGTGAATAACCCTGCTGTGAACATCAGTGTACAAGTATCTAAGTATCTAGGGTGTATTATTATTATTATTATTGCCATCCAAATGGGTGTCATAATACACCGGGGACAGCTGTGTGTGAAATGATGTTTTTCAGAAATCGGCTTGATTACAATTCTAACCATTTCTTCACCATGACTTCCTCCTCAGGATCAAAGTCAGGCAATGAACCAAAAGTCTTATCCCTACCAAAGAAAACATAGGAAGCTTGATCTTTTTTTTTTTTTAATTTTTTTTTTCAACGTTTATTTATTTTTGGGACAGAGAGAGACAGAGCATGAACGGGGGAGGGGCAGAGAGAGAGGGAGACACAGAATCGGAAACAGGCTCCAGGCTCTGAGCCATCCGCCCAGAGCCCGACGCGGGGCTCGAACTCCCGGACCGCGAGATCGTGACCTGGCTGAAGTCGGACGCTCAACCGACTGCGCCACCCAGGCGCCCCGGAAGCTTGATTTTTAACTCAGGGGTGATGGCCCTTTTCAGTCCATAATTATCTCCCAACCCATCACCTCTCATCGAGTCAGATCAGTACGAAGTCAGAGCTGGGGGTTAGGGGAAGGTTGGGGGAAGTGTGAGATAAAATTCATAGGATCCCTGGGCTGGAAGGGACTTGCTAAATTGCCACCCAGCCTCTGTTTGCATTCCTCTAGTGACAGAGAACTCATCACTTTACCAAGAGAGCTCATTTGCCCATTTCATCCTTGGGTAGTCTCCACCAACTTAAAAAGTCCTTCTTATGTAGATCTAAACCCTATCTTCCTGAAGGTTCCAATTATACCACCTGACTCTCTTCCTTGATCACCAGAAGCTATAAGACATCTTCCAGGTGCCATGAGTCTCCTGTTCTCTAAGCCGTTCACCCTCCTGGTTGGGATTCCCCTTACCCCTAATTGCACACACGCTCTGGGCACACAGAACTCACCCAGCCCACTCTCATACCCCCCCCCCCTTAACAAGAAGCCCCCTTCACCTCCCAGGACACTTTACTCACACACACTAAGCCGGGGCCTTATTGACCTGTTTCCTCTGGGAGTGCAGGGATTCTCAAGACTGTTTTTGCCACCGTCTGGGGAAAAAAAAAAAAAAAAAAAGCCACTTCCCAGAGTGTTTAATACACATAAAGCACCCATAACTCCCAAGAGAGGGTATGGGAGGAAATAAAAACGGGCTTCAAAATGCAGGAGACAGATTTATAGAGACTGAGTCACACATGGCTGCCATTTAGTGAGCCTTTTAAGATATTTTGGTGCTGGGACACCTCCTGTCCTAGGATCTGTCTCCGGGTCGCTCAAGTCCTTGTCCTGACCTCTGGTGATGGTCTTTCTGATGACAGGGGTAGCCAACTCACTGCTCAGCCGGGCACAGAATTCTCGGCCATGGAACTGGTGGATCTGTCTACAACATACACTGATAGTTTTTCTCTGTTTTTCCTTTCTGCCTTGATGAAAAATCCTTGATGGTTACACACGAGTAACAGAAGCATAAGGTATGTTTCACAATCTCCAAAGTGGATTTCCCATCACTTTGATAGCTCTATCAGCTGGTTTTCTTTTTACCCAGCGATCTGTTGTGGTGCTCTGGAGGGAGAAACTGGGAGACAGAGCAGGGCGGGGAGGGAGGGTTGCAAGCCTTCCCCGACCATGATCTTCCCTATCCAGGGATGGGCTTATGAATGGAACCCATGCTCTTGGTCCAGGACGGAAGGGAATGACCTAAATGGGACGGCGCGTCTGCCATGCCTCGGGTCTGGCATCATAACCCTTAATACGATCTCCCATTTGCGGAGCACTTACTCATACGCTGGCAATTCATCAAGTACTGTTTCTTGCCCCATTCCACAGAGGAGGCAAGTGAAGTTCGTAGATGCTAAATTACTTCCCCAAGCTCCCTCCCACAGCCCCCTTGGGAAACAGCAGAGGTGGTGCTGGGAGTAGTCTGAGTCTGATTCCAGAGTCTCTGCCTGACCCGTCCCCCAAGACTGCAGGTGCCACGCGGCCCTCGTGGCAGCACTGCAAGGCAGGCTTTATTATCCCATTTCACAGAGGAGCAAGGGGAATAGTAGAGAGTAGTGCAGCGGCCAGGCAAAGCCTCCCCCAGAGGTAACTTTTAAGCTGAGACCAGCTGCTGGGGAAGGAGCCAGCTGCGGGAAATTCTGGGGAGAGGGCACTTCTGGCAGAGAGCTGTAAGTGCAAAGGCCCTGAGGCATGAAAAATGTTGAGGACTCTATAGGAAGCCTAATGAGAAAGAAGGAGCATACTGGTGAGAGAAGGGCATTTATGACCACTAGGACAGTGGGGAGAGAGCATCCCGGCAGGGAAACCCTGGATTCAAGCTCTACACCATCACCGCCTCCCGTGTGACAGGACAGGCCCTTCCCCTCTGGGGCCCGGGACCTCCTTTGCACAACCATGGGGTTGGCCTATCAGGGCCCCGGCTTTCTGGAGAGGGAATTTACTTCCTCCTGGTCCCCTGTCCCCTGCCATTCCTACCAGACCCTGGACCTCAGGAACCGGTACTGGTGTCTTCCCCACCTGGGGTTCCCAGAAACATCTCAGAACTCCCTCTCTAGTCCTGGGGCACTGGAGTGGGGAAAGAGGAAGGAAATTCTCACGCACAGCAAGCTCCCAGGGAGTTTGCTCGTGTTCCCAGGCTGACAACTGGCAAGTCTCAGCACTCCGTCCCCCTTCCTCCTCCTCCTCCTCCTCTCCCTGCCTCCCTCTCTCCCGCGCCCCCCCCCCCCTTCTCTGGCTTAATGACTTCCACATGGGCTCTGGCAGCTGGAGCCAAGCCTCCCAGCATTGTCTGAAATCTCCAAATTTAGAAGAAATATGAAAATTGTCAACCACTCCTTCCTTAGGGGGTAAAAGCAACATTCGGCACCGGGGGCAGGTCAAGGCGAGGCGGTCACGTGGCAGGCGCCCGGGCCAATGGGGGGCCCCGGGAGGACTCAGCACCCGCCTCACCCCAACACCAGGCTCGCCTCTTCAGCTCATATAAGGTAAAAGGCAGAGGGCCCCTCTGTGGCCAAGGAGCAGTGGGCAAGGGGCTAAGGGGAGGGGGGCCCAGTGCCAGCCGTTTAAAAATGCCCCGTGGCGGTAAGGGGTGCCAGAGGCCCGGTCAAGTTAGTTGAGAAGCAGTGACGCCCCCAACCGTCCCCTAAATGGGCTGCCCCCCGTGTCCGGGCCACAAGGAGCCACACCTGGACCAGACCCCAGGAGAGGTAAGAGCCAGTGGCAGACATGGCGTCTGCGAATCGGGGGGCATCTGTGGCATCCGCCGCAGGGGCATGCTGTAGCCAGGGGTCTGGTCCTTGCTCTCTCGCTAACCTGCTCTGCGCTTCCACCTTTCCGGGCCTCAGTTTCCCCATCCGTCCAGGGGCTGGACTGGACGATCTCTAAGTGCTCACCCTGCCCTGACCGGATGGGCGGGGTCTGTGGTCCAGTTGGCCCGGAGGGCTCTGTGGCTGTGGTTAAGTGGGGGGTGGGAGCAGAGCGAAAGGTCGGCGTTCGCGTCCTGCCGGCCCTGGGCCCATCTCCCCGGCTTCTCTGGAGACACACACTGCGTCTTCCTTGCTCTGGGAGGTTTGATTTCACAGCTCCAAAAGCCTGGGGCTCCTGGCAAGGAAAGCTGTTTTCAAATAATGGTTTCAAGAAGCAAAGCTGAGGCGAAGCTATGTCAGAGCAGGCTCCAGCAGACCGGCAGAGGGGCGGGGAAGGCCAGGGTGCTGGCTGGGGGCTGGGGACGTGGGCTCCAGCCCCAGTTCTGCCTCTCACTGCCTGGCCCTGTGGCCCTGGGCGGGCACCCTACCCTCTCTGGGCTGCAGTTTCCCATCCGTACCACAAAACCGTGGGACAACAAGGTCTCCGTGCAGGATGTGGCTTCTGGAACCCTACTGCAGCCTAAAGGGCAGCCAGTGCCGGAAGTCCCCCGCCCCCCACCCGAGTCCCTGAGCTGAGAGTCCATGCAGATGCCTGAAGCCCATGGGAGCGTTCAGAGGTTGAGCCTCAAGTGGCAGAAAGGAGCCGAAGGGTCTCTGACTGTAGGTTTGGCCAGGGGAGGGCCAGCCCACAGCCCCGAGGCCTCAGGATGAGCCTGGCCCTGTTGCAGCCTCTGGTGGGGAAGGGCCTGATCTCTGGACCAGGGGGTGCAGGGCCTCGGGGTGCCATGAGGACCGAACACACAGCAGAGGGTTTCAGGAGGGGTGACGCGGTGTGGTGGGGGCCTCGGAGGAAGGCAGCAGACACGCGAGGCAGGGCTGTGCAGGGGCAGAGGCCTGGGATCGGCACCGGAAGGTGTGCAGGCAGTATCGCTCTTCTGAATATGCTCTGACCACATCTGGGGCCCAGAGTGGACACAACCCTCCAACACCAGCCCGCCCACCACCTTCGCTTACCCCACTCTGGTCACATAAGACCTGAGGCCATAATGGTCCCAAAGGAGACTCTGGAATCCAACTTCCTGGGTCCAATCCTGGCTCTTTTACTTCCCAGACGCGTGACCTTGGGCGAGTCACTTGCTATCCCCAAGCCTCAGCTTCCTCCTCTATAAAATGAGTATGGTTCTGACGTCACTTGGTTGTCATGAAGAGAGAGGGACACAGGCACCCAAGAGCAGGGTAAATGGGGCTGGTGCCATGTTACCACCGGACCCTACTCCTCTCGAGGGGCAAGATGACCTTAGCTCTGTTTAGAGAAAAGTGGGAATGAAACTCAGACAGGGAGCGCTCAGAGTTGCTGAAGAGAGAAGGTACAGCAGGTATGAGTTCAAAGGCCAGAGGTTAAGCCGTCGGTGGGGCCCCAGGAATCTGCATTTCAAGCTCCTGGGGGGAGCTCCCACACATGTAGAGTTTTGTGGGTTTTTTAATTTTTTTTAAACATTTATTTACTTTTGAGACAGAGAGAGAACATGAACGGAGGAGGGTCATAGAGAGAGGGAGACACAGAATTCGAAACAGGCTCCAGGCTCTGAGCTGTCCGCACAGAGCCCGACATGGGGCTTGAACTCACAGACCGCGAGATCATGACCTGAGCCGAAGTCGGATGCTTACCGACTGAGCCACCCAGGGGCCCCTGCACATGTAGAGTTTTAAGAATGCTGTGAGGCCAAGCAGCCGGGACCCTCACAAACACAGCTGAGGGAACTGGATCCAATAAGAGAGCACTGCTCTAGGTCATGCAGAGAGCCGATGACAGGGCTAGAACAGAAGCAGCCGGCCTCCCCAATCCCGGACTCCATGGTGGTGGTGCAGATACGACAATTATATTGCGATTGCCATGGTCCAGCCATTACCTAAGGTCTTTACATGAAACAATTCACTAAATCATCACAACAACCCTGTGAGGTAGGCGCGATTATGATCCCCATTGGACAGATGAAGAAACTGAGTCACGGAGGCTAAGTGACTTGCCTAAGGTCACCTAGCTCGCGAATTGTTAAGGCTGGACATGTATTGTGCCAGCTGCCCCAGCTGCTCTCTCCCCCGGGGTCTCCCACCCCCTGCCCTGCCTCTCGGCCACTCCACCCCAGAACTTCCTGCTGACCCTCCAATGTGGGGGTGACCTCGTGAATATACATGAAGGATTTCCTGGGAGGCCAGGTACCAGGCTGAATCACTTGCAGTATCATTTAATCCTCCCAGGATTACCCAGAGGCAGGAATCAGCATCATTTCGTTATCCCTAATTTATAGAGTAGGAAACCGCTGGAGCTCACCCAAGGTCACACAACTAGGAAAGTGGCAGAGGGGATTTGAACCTAGTCCGCAGCTCCAAAATACACGCTCTTGGCTTGCCCACCACAACACCTCGAAGCAGGGAGGAGGGATCCCATTTCAGAGAGGAGATTGGCTAAGACGGTGATCTCGCCAGAACTTGAAGCCAAGTGTTCTAGTTAGTTTCAAAGCCACTGTTTTTTCCTCAGCCCCACGGCTGCCCCAGGATAGAAAGGACTTTGTCCCGACTCGCTAAGAGCCACACTGCAGCTCTCTGGGCAAAATCAGCCCTTTCCCAGAGTGGCCAGTTGTGGGAAAGAGCTGACACACATCGCTCTGGGGAATAGAAAGTTCCAGGTCCAGTGTCACCGCGAACCCTCGGGGCTGTATCTGATTCCCCGTGCGAGCCCTGAGGAGCTAGGGAGATGGTCTCCGAGGTCCTCACCGCTGGGCTATGCCTGAGTCCTGCCTCAACCACTGTCTTCCAAGTGAATAGTCCCCAGGGCACAGGGCCGTGGGGTCGTGCAAAAAACTGTGATGAAGGCTTTTTCTGATGGTTGCTATTATGACTACTTTTGTCCACGTCTCCTGGTGCCTGTGAGCCGGAGTTTCTCTGGAATTTATACCTTGAGAGAGAGATTGCTGGGGTCTGGCCTACATGCCTGGTCAACTTTACAGGAGAGCACTGGCTCATCCTCCAAAGTGGCTGAACCAAGTTGCACTCCTACCAGTTGCATACAAGCATCCCCTGCCTTCACAACACTTAAAATGGTCGGATTTCTTTTTCTTTTCTTTTTTTTTTGGGGGGGGGGGGAATAGGGAGAGCGTGAGCAGGGGAGGGGCAGCGCGAAGCCCGACACAGGGCTCGATCTCACAATCACGGGATCATGACCTGAGCTGAAATCAAGAGGGGAGGCTCGATTGACTGAGCCACCAGGCGCCCCCTAGAGTTTACTTTAAAAAAAAAAAGGATGAAAAAGAAACAAAACTCTGCTCGCTGCTGTCCACATGGGTGTCTAGAAGGCCGCCTTCCATACGCCAAGCCGCAGAGCACCCTGGAGGCCCTGGGGCAGGATGAGCACTGCTCACGCGGCCTTCCCCCGGCCCAGCGGTGTGAGGCGGCTACGCTCCAACCAGAGGCCGCCTGCCCGATCATCTGCAGGAATTTGGGGGAAAGAGCCCACAGGGGCTGCCATCTCCGGACGGCCTGTCTAGACAGGCCCCGCGGGACTTCACCACACATACGAGGGCCACAGAGGCGGCCCCCTCCCCGCTTGCAAAAGAGACTTATTGGCAGCCACGCTTCTGCACCAGAAACCTTTTCTCCAATTCAAAACTCGCCTTAGCGCACAGCATGAATCACCTATTCCCACAGCCCGTGGAGACCAACTTATCCGGGCCCCTTTTGTCCAGATGAGGAAACCGAGGCCAACTCCTGAGCGAAGGGGCTTTCAGAGGTGGGGTGATACTCTGCCCAGGTGAAGAGGGGACTGGGATTGGGCGGGGGGGGGGGGTCAGACGGCTGCCAGAACAGGGCTAAAATACAAGAGGCTGGTGGGGGGTGCCTGGGTGGCACAGTCAGTTAAGCCTCCAACTTCGGCTCAGGTCGTGATCTCACGGTTCATGAGTTCGAGCCCCGCGTCGGGCTCTGTGCTGACAGCTCAGAGCCTGGAGCCTGTTTTGGATTCTGTGTCTCCCTCTCTCTCTCTGCCCCTCCCCCACTCATACTCTGTCTCTCTCTCTCTCTCTCAAAATAAACATTAAAAAAAAGAAAGATGCAAGAGGCTGGTAGTTAAAGGTGCCAAATGGCAGTCAGGCTGCCTGGGTTTGAATTCCAGATCTTTCTCGTAGCATCTGTGTGACAGGGGGCGTGATAAGAATTCCTGTCTCCTCAGATTACTGAGTTGCCTGGATTAAACGGGCTCAAACGCATGAGGCCCTCAGATCAGTGACCGGGCACAGAGCAAGTGGCCGGTAACAAATAACTGCTAAAATGTGCTAGCAGCCGTCCGGCTCGTCCACACAGGGTCTGCTCCAGGACCCCCAGGGCATGCCTGAAACCGCAGGGGGCGCTGAACCCTGTACATATTGTGTTTCTCCTATGCACACCTACCAGTGACAAAGTTTACCTTAGAAGTTAGCCACAGTAAGACGCTAACAATAACTAATAACACAGACCAATTAGAACAACGTCTCGTAATAAAACTTCCTCTCTTTGTGATGATGTGAGAGGAGAAGGTGCCTACCTGATGACACAGGCGCTGTGACACAGCGTTAGGCTGACCTTCTGAGGCGACTTCGGAAGGCGGGTCACCTGCTTCTGCACGGACCGCCATTGAGCGCGGGTAACTGGAACCGTTGTACTCAAGGCCTCCTTCTTTGGGAGGGAGGGAGGCGCCGTAGTGGGCTCCAACTCTTCCTTCCCTCGGGGGGGGATAAACTGCCCTTGTTCTTGCAAAAACACCAACTGCCGCATGCCGAGTCTTCCCAGGCACCCGGCCCTTGGCCCCTCTCTGGGGTCCCAGAGGCTCAGAGAGAGGTAGTCATTTGCCTGAAGTCACACAGCTCGTAAGAGGCCAAGCTGGAGCTCAGACCCAGGTTTGGCTGGCTCCAGGACCCCGTGCCCGTAGCTCCAGCGCCGCCCCACTGAGTCAGTGAGCGAGAGTTGGCCTGCCTGATAGGACCGATTAGGCATTTGGAAAGGGGACCGTTTGAAGCCTGGTGCCTCCTTCTAGATTAAGTATTGTTATGGTGAGGGGATAGATGGAGCTCTCCCTACCCCACACCCATCCTCCCCCCCTCTCCATCCACACACTTGCTCAAGGGCAAAAATGCAAACCTTGGCCAAACCATCCTTCTGGCCAATGAGCACCCCGTAGTGTGGACCGAGTACCCTTGGGGGGGCCCATCAGTCCTGGGTGCCCCTCACCCAACACCACCCAGCAGAGATTTGAGGAGGGGGCAGTGAGCCAGACCAAGGCTGGAAGAAGCAGCCTCACCTCAGCCCTCCCTGAGCACCCGTATGGGCCGCAAGCCTAGGTCCCTTCCTGAATGGCCCTCCTCTGCCCCAAGCCATGCTTCCAGGGAGAAGGAGAAGCCCCAAACTGGGAAACACACTGGCCCCAGTGACCTTAACAGGGACACTGCTCAGCTGCCACTAGCTTCCACCCTGTACCATCTTCCTCCTCCTCCTCCTCCTCCTCCTCCTCCCTCTCCTCCTCCATCTCTTCTTCCTTCTCCTCCCCCCTCCTCTCCTCCTCCTCCTCCTCTTCTTCCTCCTCCTCTTCTTCATTCGGCAAACAAGGATGGGGCTGAAGTGTCCAGAGGGAGGCTGCCGCCTCAGGATGGCATCTGTAACAGCCAGGGCACCACCCCTGGCTGGTCTGCCAGGCTCAGAGGCCACTGGCCTGTCTCCCCGGAGCCTGCCAGACCTCAGGCATGTGACCTGACAACCCCATTGAATCCAGGGGTGTCGGCTGAGATAAGCTGGGGCAAGATGGCGATAAAGGGAAAGAATCAGGCTAGGGCTCGGACCCCAGCTCTGCAGCTAACACACTGGGTTAAGTTCCGCTGTCCCTCCGGGCCCTTTAGGCTGTGATGCTCCATGATTTGGGCTGGAAGGGAGATCGCTTGGGTCATCCCATGGGTGATGGTGGCTGCCTGGACTGTCAGGGAGGGAGAACCTGGAGTAGGGGTGGTCGGAGCAGCATGGCATGCCCTGGATAGACAGCGAAGAGAAGGGAAGGCTTTCCAGGTCGAGAGTTCTGTGTGCGAAGGTATGGAGGCGGGACTAGGAGGGCATTTTCAGAACAGCAAACAAGCGCATTTGACCGGAACGGAGGGTAGGTCTAAAGCCGGGTGAGATCTGAGGCTGGCGAAGTGGGGAAGGTTGGATGGCGAAGCGGCCTTAATAGCCTGCAACCAAAATGCCATTAAGTGGTAGATGTCCTTCTTGGTATCTGTCTCGGGAGGGAGTCCCTTTCTTTATTTAGCCTGCTTGTATCCTTTCCCCAACACCGTCAGGCCAAGAGCCCCAGCGCAGGGGAGAGCCCTGGGAATTCGGCATTAGTGACTCTGAGATATCAAATAATGGGATAGGAGACCTTGGGTGGGATTAGGAGGGGTAGGGAGCCCGAGAGCTGTAGTTGCCATGTTTAAACCTCCGAGGAGCTTTCTAGGGAGCAGACACTTGTTCTTTGTAACCTTAAAGGACAGGACATGCAGTCCCAGAGGGGCAGGTGTCAGTAGGAATATTAGGAAGGAGTCTCCAAGAGTCTGTCCAAAGAGAGATGAGGTGATTGAGCTCCCCATCCCCAGAGGTATGCAAGCTTAGCACGGACACTGTGGAGAGAAATCAAGTTAGAAGAGTCTGAGCCTCGTGGCCTTTCCCACCACCAGCCTGGAACTTCACATCACAGCCCTGGCTGCCTTGGGACCGAACTCCCCTGCTGCCTGGATGTCAGATTCCCAGCTAGGCATGACATCAGTTCTGCCCTGACTTCACAAAGGCCCTCTGGGGACCCTCCTCCCCTCCACTTCCTTTCACCCCACTGCTGCTTTTCGTCCTTCCCAGGGAACCCACCAGGCCTGACCAGGGAGACCTGGAGCCTGCTTGTAAGACTGGGTCTCCAGGGAGCATTCAGCCGATGGCCTTCCACCCCAGCAAGAATGAGGCAGAGGGGGCCCGGGTCCCTGGGAGCTCTGTTCACACGCCCCCAAGAGTCTACATGGAAATTCCAGGAGGGTCACAGGGAAGCTTCCAATTTAGAACAAGACACTTTATTTTTGTCCCTATTTCTTTCCTGTTCCTCTTTTCCCTTAGCAGTGGGTGGGGGTGTCACAGGAGGCTGTGAGAGGAAAGCAAGCCTCTTTGGGCTGAGTCACAGAAAGGCTGGGTGTGCAGAGATGGGCCGTGGGCAGATAGGAAGGGGAACCACACAGGGCAGCCGTGTGGGAAAGAGTAGAGAGAGGCCAGGGCAGAGCCACGGGGACAGCCAGGCCTCGGCAGTGACACCAGAGCTCCGTGAGTTCTGGGTTCAGGCTGGGGTCAGAGAATCAGCCCGGGTTCAGGATGGGGGTTCCCAGGAACCTTGGGCACTGGGTCCCCACCTCAATGGATTATAAAGCTACAGAGTAGTACTGAATCCCTCTCGCTCACTCTGGCGATCCTAGCAGATGCCTAGTCATCATTCCTGGTGTTGAATTTTAAACTCATAGTGTCATTATCCTGTTAGAGTGAAAAGGGACCTAACAAGAGCGTGTTATAGATGTGGAACCTTGAGGCCAACAGCGGGGTGGGGTGGGGGAGGGACTTGCCCAAGATCGCACTGCCAGGGTGGCCGCCTAGCCCGGTGCATCCTTCTTTGCCTCTTCCCTGCCTGTATCCAGAGATGGAAGCTACGATATGGTCCTCAAAGCCAAGGGAAGGGGACAGAAGAGAGGCAGGTGCCCCCCCCAGGACATAACTATCCCCAAGAAGTAGTCAAAAGATGACGGTGTATCTTGAGTTCTAACTGCTCTGCTCAGGAACGCTCTTTTCCTGTCCAGAGATAGTCCCTCACGTTGTCAGCTGCTGCAGACGGGAGGCCTCCTGCAGAGGAAAGAGCCCAAGGCTGGGAGGGGAAGCCCTTGGTTCTATTCTTGGCTCTGCCTCAACCCTCCATATGACCTTGAGCATGACCATGAGTATGAGGTCTTTTCTGGCCTCAGTGTGTTCAGAGCGGGGCTGGACCCAACCAGCTTAAACAGTCAGAGATTCCACCCATGATCTGCCTCAGTCTCCCCTCCTCTCTCCCTGTCTCCATCCATCTAAGCTTTTGCCTGAGCACAGGAAGTCAGCCAGGATGAAAACAGCAACCTGCAGATTCCCCTCTACTGGGAGCAGCATCCTCTACGCCCAAGCTCTGCTGTCCAGCCTCGGAATTCCCAGAGAGGCAAGAAGCTGGAACGGCCCTGAAGATCACCCCAGTGGGGGAATCAGAGACCAGAGAGGTTCAGCATATTGCTCAAGGTTACACAGCAAACCATGTGCAAATGGGAAGTGGGCCCTTGGGTCCCCCGATGCCCAGACCAGTGATCTCTCCACTAACCACGCTGCCCTTTAGAGTAATGGGCATGTTAGCCATCCACACGTGAGCCTGGGATCTATTTACCTTGACACTCCAAACGTCCACACAGTCTCTTTCCCTCTCTGGGATGCAGTTTCTTCTAAAAACAGGGAGATGGGGTAGACCAGATGTTTCTCTAAGGTCTTGCACTCCATCACTGGGGCTCCACCAGGACCCCAGGGCTTTCCAGTGTGGCCACCCCAGCCCTCTCTTCACAGACGATGGAGCTACCCTCTCCCACTCCCCCCAACCGGCCAGGACATCCCACCAAGTCACAGCCCTCACCCAGACTGTCCCACCCTGGACCCCAGGGCTGGGGCTCATCCAGAACTACAGGCTCCTGGCCCAGCTCCCCCTCTGGGGATCTGAATTTTTCTTACCATAAAAGGGCAAGCGTGCCTCTCTCCCCGTCCCTGCTGCCAGCCCCGCTGGGGGAAAGGCTGAGCTATTTTTAGAAAACTCAAGGGTTTGCTCCTGGACTTGAGATGGAGCTTGTCGGAGCCTGCAGCCCGGGGAGCCCCTTCCCCATCTCCCTCGCCCGCCTTCTCTCCCTCTGCCCCTCTTCTCACCCCTCACCCCCTCTTCACTCGCTTTCTTCCTCGCCCTGCCTCTCTCCCTCTTGCCCTTCGGTCAATGACTCCTCCTTCTTCCTCCCCGTCTCCTCTCTCTTCTCCCCCATCTCATACACAGCTCCCCTCCCCCCCCATCCCCTCCTTCAGATCCGGCTTTTGGAAGATGGAGAAAGTAACACATCTTCACCCCCATCCCCTTCTTAAACACTATTTACAACATAAATTCCAAACATCCGCCATCTGGTTCTAGGAAGGGCCAAAAGATATTTAGAAAAGGAAGTCATGATTATTCCATCTTCAAAGCCAAAGGAACTTAAAGGCCCCCTCTCTCCCGCCTCCCTCCCAGGGCCTCTTTGTTAAGATCTAACAGATTAGGATCCCTCCGTGAGTAGAAAGAGCCAGTCCCAGCTGGGCCTCGGACTGCATCACTTTGAGCGGGTTGCTTCTCCTCTCCGTACCTCGGTTTTCCTCATCCGAGCAATGGGCGCGAGACGAGGTTGCCTCCAGCACTAACGTTCTGAGACTTTGAGTCCTGCTGCAGAAAACCCACCTGGCCCAGGTCCCTGTGGCCTGCTCTGGGCTGAGCATAGGGTGGGCTAGCGGGGGAAGCGAGTCAGAGCCAGCGGGGGAGTTCCAGCCTCAACCTTCGGTGCCCTTCTCTCTCGCTCCGTGGAGATCCATGCAGACCGTCCACCTTCCATCACACCGACACTAACACCAAGGGGATGGGCTGGGGTCAAGCCATCCCCCCAGTGGGATACCATGGAGTCCGGTCCCCTCCCCACCACATCACAGTGAGGCCCAGAGAGGGGAAGGCTCTTTCCGCAATCACACCGCGTGTCCACAGGTGACCTGGATTCTAACCGGCTACTCTTCCCATCCAGCACGCTCCAGAAGAAACCAGCATTTGTAGTATCCAGAGAGCGTCGCTCAGAGCCAGCAAACCGGGACCCTGGAGGCCCCCACTTCTTTGCAAAGTGGACAGGGCAGAAGGGAGAACTAATCCCTTTACTACGGTTGGTTGGTTTTAAACAGACAGCACGCTAGGGAGAAGTACAAGAGGCATAACGAAAATGGAAAGCCTCCCTGCTTCTGGAGATGTGCACCTTTGCCGGGGTCCGCACACCTCCGTTTACTCTGCAAATGCTTCTTTGCCCACAGCCCCGTGTCCACCTCAGTGAACACAGGCCTGACGAAACGCCGTGAGACACTCACCCAGGCTGTCGCTCTATAAAAATGGTGCCAGGGATAGTCGGGTCTCACGGGGCAGCCGTGAAAACGCGTGTTGGGCTGGCCGAAGCCCATCCTGAGCCTGACGCTCACCGGCCGTGTGAACTTGAGGGAGCGCTATGACCTCTGCGAGCCTCAGTTTCTCAGTGTGGAAAATGGGAGTGAAAATGGTACGCAACTCCTCTACGTGATTGTGAGAAAGCCAGTGCAAAGCACTTAGCGAGCGTGGGGCGCATCGAAAGCTCTTATGGCTACAGTACAGTGGCTACTGTAACTGTCACTGTGTGTCCCTGCCTTTGTTCTCACTGGAAGGTCACAGTGAATGAGAAGCACGGGGGTCCTCTAGCCCCCAGCCTCCCGGGGCCTGAGCACCAGGCTTGGTATTAGGGGCCAGGCAGGTGGAACCCCCTTCCTCTCCCTCTCTTCCTCCATCACTCTCAGTTCAGCCTCAAACTGCATTCCCAGGGCTTGCTCAAAAGTCCCCAGCAGCAGCCTTCCCTGGGGAGGAAGTAGGGAGCGTGTGAGGCTAGTGAACTCAGCTGGGGTGTCAAGGGGGTGGGAGGGCGCCCTGGGAAACAGAGGCCCGGAGAAGCCGCATCACAGAGGGGACATGGAAAGGGGCCCCACGTGGTGGCTCCCACCCCAGCATCCACATCTTCTGTGGATGCCTCTCTGGACCTTTGCCCCCATCCTTCCTGCTTCCCTCCCTCCCAAGCCTATGCCTCACTGTGGGTCCAGCCCCGGGCTCATAATGGAAATGCAGCCATGTATGTGGGCTCCCTACATGCCAGCAACTGCGCCTGCACTTGACACGGACCTCAGCTGACCTTCACAAACAAGCCTGAGGTCAGGGACCAAGTTCAGAGAGGTGAAGCCACCAGCTCTTGGTCACACAGCTAGAAAGAGCTAGGGGGAGGTTCGGTGCAGACCTGCCTGGCTGCAGGGCCTGGGTTCTCTGTTCTTTGCAAACGTATGGTGGAAATCCCAGGACCCTGGAGTCCAAGGAGGACACAGGCTGCAATCCGTGTACATGCGTGAGGGAGCAAGGAAGGGGAGCTGAGGGCAAGGAAGCCCCTCCAGGGGGACCCGGCTGTGGGCACGGTTTCCTGTGCTTGCGAGGAGCTTCGAGCTCAGCCCTCTCCCACTGTGGTGCCATCTGGCTCCCAGATGTGGCCCACTCCCAGGCCCTCGTGTTTCTTGGAAGTGAGCAAAGCCAGCAGAGGGCACAGCGGCTTTTGCAGTGACCGTAACGATGTGAGCTTTGTTTCAGGGTCATCTAGCAGGCCGCTGCTCAGGCTGGATGGAGCGTGAGCCGCCCTGGGTTCAAGCTTCCTTCTGATTCTTGCCAGTGGATGACGCTGGGCACACTGCAGAGCCACTGAGAACCTCGGTTAAGCGGGGAAGTTACTCCTACCCCTGGCGGAGGTGGTACCTTCAGTTATGGAAAGAAGCACTTTGCAGGGTGAAAGCCTTGTGCGGCTCGAAGCGGTCACGGGCGGCCCCAGGGCTGTCCCCTCGGCCTTGGCCACTGTGGTAACCCAAAGTTTGGACCTACCCCTAAATGGCTGCTTTCTGACGTCTGAGGCCGGAGGTGGAGCCATTGGTCAGAGGATCCTCTGGGAAACTTTCTTCCAGACCCATTGTTTCGCGTTCGGGCCTTAGTGTGCTGGGAAGGGACCGTGGCCCCTGCTGCTCTTGGAGCTTAGAGCCGCTCAGAACACTCCCTTGGAAAGCCGGGCAGGTAAAGTGGGGACAGTGGCTGCCTAGGGACTGAGGAGCAGGCTCTTTGGAGCGTGGAAGATCCTAACAGCCTCAGCCTCAGACTTCTGGGGACCCAGCAGGAGGCCAGGTCCATATTCAGTCCCTCAGAGCCCGGAAGCCCAGTCAGGACCCACGGACGGCAGGGCTCTGGCCACAGGGCTCCCCAGCATCCTTCTGAAAGGCTGTATCTTTGTTTCTTTCAGGCAAGGGCACTGGCCGGTGGGAGCCACTCTTGCAACGCTGACATTGGATGAGCAAGCACCCCAGAGAGGGCCTCCTGAGGACCAGAGAGGAGGGCAGGCGGCAGAGGCCCTGAAAACAGAGCTGTGAGTGCCTCCCCCACGCCTTCCACAGCCCCAGCCCTGCCACTGGGGGCTCCTGCAACAGCCCTGCGCCCCAGGATACCTCCCCATCCCGACCCTCAGAATGACCAGGAAACCAGGCCTTGCACTGGGAAGAGTTGAAGGAAGGCCCTGCTGACGGAGGGGGTGCGGGCCATCAAAGCTGCTACATGTGGGCTGTAGGAGAAAAGAAGTGAAGTCAGAGAAGGGAAAACCAAGCCGGAGGTAGAAATCCACCCCACCCTACGCTCCCTACAAGCTAGCAACGAAAGCCTCTGCGCTACGGCGAACGACAGCCTTAGGGGAGGACAGCAGAATTCCCTGGGAAGGAGTACACAGGGTCGGGCTCTAGAAGCAGACAGACCTGGGCATGGTGAGCCTGGTGATAACCAGCTCACAGGGCCTCGAAAGGGTCTGTGAGGTCAGGCGTGTGCCCGCTGCTGGGCACACGGCGAAGCCCAAGAAACCCGTCATAGCTTTCGTCCCTTCTACCACATTCTTCAACACTCGCCAGCTTTCGTTCCCCGTGGGTGGAGCAGGCAGGGGTGAGGTACCAGCTCTCTAAGGCAGGTAGAGACACGGAGGCAGAGAGAAGCCGAGGCACTCACTCTCAGAGCGGGGTTCTGGCACCGGGTCTCAGGAGGGTTGGAAAAAGTGGACAAAGACCTAATGGCGGGAGAGGGGGAGGCAGGGCTCTGGCAGGGAGTTGACGCTCCAGGACAGGTGACGAGGCCCAGGCCTGGCTTATATAACGCAGCACACCTGTTCACCTCTGCACACGCCCCACGCTCGTTTGTGCGAGCAAATGTGGGCCCCCGCACAGCACACACCCCCGGGCCCTCACTCGCTAGCCAATGAGCGTCAGAGCCCTGGCCTGAACAAATTGGATTAGGAGGGCTGCAGACACCTCTCCCCGCTCCTCCCCCCCTCCCCCCGCCTGCACTGTCCAGCTCCAACACTGAGCAGACCTGCGGGGCGGCCAGCTGCTGTCCCTCGGCCACGCTGACAGTCTGTCCTCCGTCCTGGAGACCTGCCCCTGGGCCTCCAGGAAGAGGGCTGGGGGTCTGAGAGGATGCCGGGATGACGGATGGGCTGGCCCAAGAGCACACAGGATGTCGGTGCTTGTGCAAGGCTCGTCTCTGAGCTGTTCCCAGCAGCCCATCCCCTCCTCCCCTCCCACCTCCCTTCCCAAAGCCTCTCCCGTGATCACTGCCGCCAGGGCCCAGAGCCCCGGCTCCCAGCAGACCCATCCTCGTCAGTCCCACAGCTGGGCAGGCGAGAACTGGTCAGCCTGGGAAAAGATGGCCTGGGGACAAGACACAAGAGAGAGAGAAAAAGGAGCTTATGAACAGAGACAATGCCGATTATAAAGGGGACATCTCAGTGTGTTCTCATGCATCGTTTTGTTCCATCATGAGAGTGGGCCTGGGAGTTGAGAGATTGTGCCCATAGCACAGATGTGACTACTGACGTCTGCTATTCAGGGATTCCACAGTTCCCCTTTCGTTAGCCCTGAGTCTGCTCCAGCCCCGAATGGGTTGCTGGGAACACCAAGGAACGCCTTGGTGTGCCCATCGCTAAACAGGTCAGGCTCCTTTGGGCTTGGCCACTGGACACTGGGGGCCCCCCGGTCTTCTGAGGGAATGGCACCAGTAGATGCCTTTTCCATATGGCACAGGTGAGCGGCTGAATATTACAGCGAGAGCAGCCTTAGCAAGCAGCCCATTCCAAACACAGACCCTGAAGGCCGACAGCCCCAAGTTCAAACCCTGCCTTTCTAGCTGGAGAGCTGTAGTCCAGCTGGCCTCGCCAAGCCTGTTTTCCCTTCTGCGAAATGGAGGTACAGAAGCTCCCCTTCGTGGGACTCACCGTGAGGATTAGTTAGTACTTTCCATACCCTCATTTGACACAGGGAGACACAGAGGTGGGAGAGGGAAAAGGCCTGGCCAAGGTCACAGTGCAAGTTGGGGATTAAGTCGGGACCAGGTAGAAACTCTCTCATCCCACCTCCACCCCTCATCCCAGTATAAATCCTCCCCACGGTGGGGGCGGGGGTGGGGGGTGGGGAGGGGGCTGGCTGGCTCAGTCCGTTAGGTTAAGCTTCTGACTTTGGCTCAGGTCACAATGTCACAGTTCGTGAGTTCGAGCCCTGCCTCAGGCCCTGTGCTGACAGCTCAGAGCCTGGAGCCTGCTTCAGATTCTGTGTCTCCCTCTCTCTCTGCCCCTCCCCCGCTCACGCTCTCTCTCAAAAATGAATAAACATTAAAAAAAAATCCTCCCCACGGGCTCCACCCCAAGTAGCCTAGAGGCCATGACAGGCGGCTAAGCAATAGAGGCAACTATGGAGACATATCCTGGGACCCACCCCGTACCTTCAGCCCTGCCGCAGCCTCGGCAGCACCAGAGGCCCAGGTGCCCAGCAGTGGCCCCCAGCCCTCAGTGGTGGTGGAGGGTGGGGGAGTGCAGTGACAGTGATGGCTCTGGCCCAGAGCAGCCTGCCCATATAAGGGAAGGAGCTGGGGAGGCCTCCTCACTTGGGCCTGGCGAGAAAACCCAGACAGCCACTGTTTATTTTCTCCTTCCCAGCCTCCCCGGAGCTTCCCAAGAAGACAGAGGCTCCCCCGGGCTGGGCTTGGCGACATTTCCTGAAGACAGTAGGGAGCAGTGAGGGGAAATTGGCCCGTTTCTGGGAGCAACGCCGCAGATTGCCAACAGCCGGCACCAGGTAAGAATCCGCCCGCTATGAGTCTAAGGCCACCTGCTCAAGTGTCTCCTTGGACACAGGGGAAAGGGAGCCACAGAGAGGGGAAGCACGTGGGAGAAGTGACCACACCGGTAGAACTCAGGTCTCCCAAATGGCCCGCTGTCTCCTGACTGGGGACCAAGAGTAAGAAGGAGCCTCTGGTGGGGTAAGTGGAATAGGAGGGCTGTCGACCTCCTTCTCATCTGAAGGAGACCAGGAGTCAGGGCCAGCACTGTCTGCCTGCTGGACAAGTAAGAGAGACTCAAGGGAAGAGTTCTTGGGCAAGAGGACACGCTTCCTGCATCTCTGCCCCTCCTCCCAGCCTACCACCTCCTCCTCCAGGAAGTCCTCCCAGCTCCCCGCCTGAGGCGGGAACCTCTTTGTCCTCTAAGACCTTGGCAGTCCTTTCTTAGGCTGTCTCTGGTGCCACTTGGATCTGTGCCCTATTCACCTTGCCAGGGACATTCTTCTTCCATTTTAGCCTGACTGCACTCCTCCAGGGCAAGGACATCAGTCCCACCTCCCCTCGGCACATAGAAGTCACCCTAGGCTTGCTAGATGGGGAGGTGAAATGGTGAGACCCTGTCTCAAACCCAAAGGATTGGTAAATTGGCCACGGGAGGAGACATTCGGCATAGAGGTTAAGATGAGGGAGCCGGGGTTGGCTGTTCTGAGTTAGGAACCCAGCTCAGCTCCTAACTCCGTGGCCTTGGAAAATTCCCTTCTCACAGAGCCTTGGGGATACGAGGGGATTAGCACAATTAAAACAGTCAACAAATGACTGCTCTTATTACAGTCGGCGTCACTGTGATTTTCCTAGCTACAAGGAACAGAAGTACGCAGCCTATAGCCAGAGGAGAAGCAAACAGCTTCCCCCAAAGGCTGCTCATGGAGCCCTGTCCCTGCATCACTTTCTCCCACGGGAACATGGGCCTGCCTCCCATCTACTTCCTGTTTCCATACCCAGGAGGGGGGCTCTCTCGGCCACAATATTCGGAGCCTAATGGGATGTGCGGAAACAGCCCGCGCCTCCCCTGGTTCGAGCCAGGCTTTTGCCCACAGAACCATCTCCTCCCTGTCCCGGTCCCCCGCGTGGAGGTCACAACATACCCCTGCCGGCCTCACCAGCTGTCCTGAAGGTCCAGCGTCACGGGGCGCAGTTCTCCGAGCTGCAGTCACGCAGACGCCCCCTTTCGTATTTTTGCCACGTCTGCAAACCGTCACAATAGTTGTACATTTAACACGAGTCACTGGCAATAGGTACGTACAAATCGCTACCGTTCATGAGAAACTCTAACACTGCTCGTGACGAGGAGACGAAAGTAAGAAAAAGCAGAGCGAGCCCCAGGCGGTGTGATTACCATCCCCCTGGTACGTGGCTTGCAAGGGCCTGGGCCTGAGGCCTGAGACCCGAGGGGAAGACGCAGGGACGCCAAAGGTGGGCAGCTGAAGGCTTCAGAAAGAGTTGTGCAGCAAGGGACGTGGGAGGCTGGCTTTATCAGCTTGGTTCCTGGGGCCCTGGAAAGTTCACTTTGTCGGGACAGCCCCCGGCCCCCAGCTTCTTACTGAAAGCTTCAAGCTGTCAGGCCCGGCACGTTCTCTCGCAGGGCTGGTGGGAGAGTGGCGTGGACAGGCTGTGGGCTGCCCAGGACCCCGAAGGTGGGTTGTTGGAATCATTCCCCAGCTAAATGCAGTTTGGAAAGAGTTCCTACAGGAGAATTCCATATTAAAGAAAGGCATTTCTTTGGCTGGGAATACCTCAAGATGGGGCTGTCCCTCTCAGGAGGCCGTGGGGACTGAGCTGCTCCGAGTGGCAGACCAGAGAGAGAGACTCTTTTGATTCGGGCCAAATTTCAGATTTCTGGTAGAGGCACAGGAGATACTTTTTTTTTTCTTTTTTTTAAGGAAGTGTGTGGTTTTTTGCTCTCTGCTAAGGAGAGGATACCCACCGCCTCCCCTCTTAAGCCTTCAGATATCTCTGAAAGTATACGTCATGCACCACATGTCGCCACATATCAAGGCCACCACAGTAGACATCCAGCAACGCAGGAAGGTCCTCTGGGGGTTCCCCGAGAACTTGGCGGGGCAGGAGGGACCGAGAGAGCTCTGCCTGCTCACTCAGAGGTTCCCACTCAAGCCCGCTCTCAAGAGGAAAACAATTTATCTATGTAGCCATTCATTCATCGACCAAATGGCATTCCCTGGGGCCCGGTATCATGTACAAAGACCACAGCAAGGCCCAAGGACACCCTTAAACCCACAAATGTGGGCGCTCTCCCCGGGGAACTGGATACTAGCCCAGTCAGGCCCAGGTGCTATTTGCAGCCTGACCCCGGATAGCCCAGTCAGGCCCAGGTGCTATTTGCAGCCTGACCCCGGAAAGAAACAGATTGAGGAAAACAATTCAGCCATTCAACCAATGCTTAATGAGCGTCTACACGGGGGAACCTACCTTCAGTGGTGAGCCCAGCCAGCCGGGTCCCTTCCCTCACAGGTGGGCCACACAGCCCACAAGTGGGGGAGGTCGGAAAAGAGAATTGCACACCACGTGTGACACAGGATTAGAAAGTGGACACAGCATGTGTGAGGACGTTGACCAGGGCGTCCTGATGTCTGAGGCGGTGGAGGAGGGCTTCCCAGAAAAAGCAGCCTTTTGAGTAGGCACGGAGCACTGGGAGAGGAGCCAGCAGGGGGCGTGAGGGGGAGCACCCCCTAAGAGTCCAGAGGTGGTGGGCACCGGAGAAGAGGACGAGGTCCTCGTGATCTTCAGTGAGGGTTTGGGAATTTAGCTGGAAGGAGGGTGAGCGCTTTCAGGCTCGTAAGCGTGGAGGCGATAGGAGCGTTCCGGAAGGATGTCTGAGAAGGATGGCTGGGGAGTCGGGAGGAGCCGGAGCAGGAAGTCCACACAAGTACCCTGAAGGTGCCGTCTGGCTGGAATGAGCAGCAGGTAAAGGTGGGGATGGGGCCACCGTATCGGGTGAGCCCAGGCTGCTCTGCAAAGACAGAAGCGGCCTGCCCAGAGCAGGGCTGGTGGGAGATGCGAGGGGCTAACGGAGAAGGGGTTTCTCTTGGGGGTGAGGACGTGGTCTAAAATTAATGGCGACAGTGGTGGCACAACTTTGTGAACATATTAAAAACCATTTCGTCGTACGTTTAAATTGGGGGGGGGGGCATGTGGATTACATCTCGACAAAGCTGGTTTAAAAAAAAAAAAAAGAAAAAGAGGGGCGCCTGGGTGGCTCGGTCAGTTGAGGGTCCGACTTTGGCTCAGGTCATGATCTCGCGGTCCGTGAGTTCGAGCCCCGCGTCGGGCTCCATGCCGACGGCTCGGGGCCTGGAACTTGCTTCGGATACTGTCTCTCCCTCTCTCCCTCTCTCTCTCTCTCTCTGCCCCTCCCCCACTCGTGCTCTGTCTTTCAAAAGTAAATAAATGTTAAAAAAAAGTTTTTTTAAAGAAAAGGGAGGGCGAGGGTGGATGGCCCTCGCAGAGGGCTCGGACGGGACAGGGGCAGGAGGCTCAGTGGGGGCACTTATGGCAGCGTCTGGCGGGGGGAGCCGCGGGCCCCCTCACACCCCCTCTCCTGCCTAGGGTGGAGTGGCCGCCACACGCCCCCGGCACCCAGCAGCGGCGCCCTGTCCCCCAGCCTGAGGTGCAGTGCTGCATCTCTGGTCAGTTGGGAGTCTGAGATGAAGCACTGTAGCTCAGGAAGGGAGAAGTTGTTCTGCAGCTGTCAGCCCGGAAGCCGTAAGTGGCCGCTGTGCTCGGGGCCACCAGGAAGGCTGGGAGTGTTTCCAGTCTCCATGCTGGCAGCTGCTTGTGCTGAGGAAGCTCCTGGACCCCAGGCCTGCCCGGGCCACTACCTGCTTCATGATTCGGGGCGAGTCCTGACTCCTCCGGGCGCCCCCGTTTGTCCAGCTGGAAGTGAGATGTTGGGGCATTCGGCGGTGGCCGTTATCCAGACAACCCCGCCTCTGCTTTCTGTCTCTGAGCCCATGGCACACACCGCTCATCAGTCAGGGCATCCTCTCTTGAGGAGTTCAGATGCGCCTTTCAAAATCCTTCCCAACACTAAGTCCTGGATAGCTACAGGCAATAACGCAGAGCTGAAACCCATTCATCCTGTGTGGACTGGACGGACAATTCCTAAAAACCCTTGCAGAAAGACCAAAGTCCCGAGCTTTGACTCAGACGCCTCATCCTTTGAGTGCCTAACCTTGGCTCCAGGCAACGTCCGACCCGTCTCAGAGGCTTCAGGCAAGCATGGAACAGCAGAGGAGACTCTCTGGGCTAAGCACAATCTTATTGAACCTCCCAAGAAGCTTGGAAGGTGGCCAGTGTTACTGACCCCTTTTTACAGATGAGAAAACTGAGGCTCAGTTAAGCCGTTCCCCCAAGACCACACAATGACCGTGTTAGTCAAGGTCGTAGCCTAATCTGTCCGCTTTCGGGATCGTGTTCTTACCCAGTGCGTGTGATTTTGGAACCTGCGGGTGGGGGTGCAAGAGGAGGACATGATAAATGAACCTGGTCTTCTCCTTACATCCTGGGTCACTTTCAGCAAAGACAGACCTAGCCGGTTTCCACGAATCCTATGGACTGCCTTACTCCACCCCTCCTCCCAAACTGTATCTGTCTCACCTTATCCGGGAGGTCCTCTCCTGTCCCATTTTACAGCTGAGGAAAGCTGAGGTTACGTGGTTTTGCTGGAGACGACCAGGGGAGGAAGTTGCTGGAGACTGAGAACCGGATCTGCCCAGGGTTTAGACTCAAACCCTCCCTCTGGCTGGAGACTCGGGAATACATACAGCCCCCCGTCAGTCGTGGGTGGGGAGGAGGGGGACGGCTGGGATGCCAGATGGTTTCTGGTCAACAACACGGCCTTTGACTGCAGGGAAGGTACTTTCCAAGGGCACTCGAAGTTCCAGTCACTCCTTCTGGAGCAATCAGCCAGCCCTGCAATGCGTGGCATCCACACTGGCTTCTGCAGATGGGGCCGGAAGCCGAGGAAGACTCCCGCTGGTCCTTAGGGACGTGGCGGGGCCTTGGTGCTGAAGGCCCCTCTCTCACCTTGTCCTCACGGTCCAGTTTTCCCAGGAATCCCTTAGATGCTAAGATGGGGATTCCTGGAAATACTGTTCTTGAGGTCATGGTTTAGCAACTGGACTCACCTCCTTCCCACCCAGAGCTGTCCCCGTGGGACCTCAGCTCAAGCACAGGACGAGGCTCCAGGAGAAGGCGGTGCGCTGGAGGTAAGAGGGCTTGCACACGGTGTTCTTGACCTTTAAGCTGCTTTTTCTTTCCATTTTGTCCGATTCGTAACATTCCTGTGAGCCTGGATGTGGGAACTTCACCACCGCTGTACTCTTGGGAAATCTGTCGCGGCACTCGGATGAGGAGTGTTTGAGCCAGGTCGCCGTAAAGTACATGCTTCTCCCGGTCCTCACCTCTGCCCCTCACCCCACTTCCCAGGGTGCCCTGTGGCAGGGGCCACGATAAGGCATCTACCTAATGGATAAACTAATGAACGGACGTGAATTTATTTTAACAGTTTATTAAATCAGTTAGAGAAACTAAAAACCATAAATCTTAGTTCCATTTGGAAAGCAACCACAGAAAAATGAAACTTTTTTCAATCAAAGCCCAGAAGACAAAAGGCCTAGAGCGCCCTCTTGTGGTGATACCTGTCTCTACTTACTCTGGGAACACCGGGACTCTCCCTCTCACACACACACACACACACACACACACACACCCTGTGAATGCATTAGCCCATCCATCACCTCATTACCCGTGACGCCTCCACCACTTAGATCTTACTTCTGTAACCTGGCTTTGTCCTCAAAGCTCTCAGTTGTGGTTGGTGAGGCTGACAGGTGAAATGACCAGCCCAAGTTCACCCAGGCAGCCAAAGGCACAGCCAGAGTTGGTTCCAAGTTCGGTGGCCCACGGCGAGTCGTTAGCCAAAAGCAAAAACTACAAAAAAATAAAAATAAAGAGAAGCTCTGTCTGAACAGACGCAGGGAATGCCAGTGAGCAAATGCCCGAGATGCAAGGCAGTCCAGGCGCTGCACTAGAACTTTCTGCAAATTCTTCCTAGTGCTTCTCAATGGAGTTGGTAGGGACAGTAGGTGCCGTGGCCCCAGAATCCTCACCTGCGGGTCTGATCCCTGTACTCCCGGGGACCGGGTGGCTCTCACCTGTGACCTGGCCTGTCTTCCCGGCAGGCCACATCCTGCCTCAGACATTTAGGAAGGATGAGATCCCCTCCCCCTCATTCACAGACTGGAGCCGTCTGAGCACGGAGCTCGCTGACTCTCTCCTAATAAATAATCGTAGCAGCTCCCACTCATTGACTGTTTGCAATCTGCCAGGCACCGTGTTAGACCCTTCACAGGCATTGTCGCACCCAGTCTCCCAACAACCCAGTGAGGAAGGTTCTGTCATTGACTCCATGTCACAGGCCAGGAAGCCAAGGCTCGGACAGGTTAAGAGACTCGCCCCAGATCACCCACCTGACACTGAGCTGGGAACCCACCACGTCTGTGTTTATACTTCTAACCTGCCCTTGCCCCCTCCCTCCCACTGGCCTGCCCTACCAGGCAGGGCTGTCTCCCCGGGGCTTCCCCGGGGAGAGGGTAAGACAACCCTCCGGTGAGACCCAAGCGGTCGGTTCTGTGCCCCGTGATTCTAATAAAGTGCTGGACCCTCGACTTGTGCCCTGTTTGTTTCTTGGGAACACGGGAGGAGGGGGAGGAGGAGAAGGCAGGGAAGAAACCGACAGCCTGTTTCCGTGTGTTTGGGCTGTCGCAGCAAAGTATCAGACTGGGGCAGCTAAGACAAGAGAATTTTATCTTCTCGCAGTTCCAGAGGCTGGAAGCGGAAGATCAAGGCGTCAGCGAGGTTGGTTTCTTCTGGGGCCTCTCTCCTATGCTTGTAGGTGGCCGTGTCTTCACTCTGTGTGTGTGTCTGTGTCCTAATTTCCTCTTCTTATAAACCAGTCATATTGGATCAGGGACCAACCAATGACCTCACGTAACCTTAATTACCTCTTTATGATTTTTAATGTTTGCCTATTTATTTTGAGAGAGAAAGACAGAGCGTGAGCAGGGGAGGGGCAGACAGAGAGGGAGAGAGAGAATCCCAAGCAGGCTCCGTGTCGTCAGCGCAGAGCGCAATGCGGGCCTGACCCCGCGAACCGTGAAATCGCGACCTGAGCCGAAATCAAGAGTGTGATGCCTGACCGAGCTGAGCCACCCAGGCGCCCCCTTAATTACCTCTTTAAAGCCTCTATCTCCCGATACCGCCACATTCTGAGTCACTGGGGGTTGGGATTTCAACATGAATTGAGCTGGGGAGGACACAATTGAGTCTAGAACACAACCCCAGCTGAGATAATCCCCAAGTGCCTTGGTTGTCAGCTATTTCCAGAGGCCAGCATAGACATCAGTCAGGACCCACCTCGGGGCAGTCAGAAGCCCCAGGAAGTTTCCATGCTCTGTCTAGAAATGGCTGTGGATGGTTACGGACGGAAGAGTCCCACAAGGTAAGACCCCCTGGGGTGGGACCAACTCGTGAACTGAGGAGCCTAGCCACGGCCACCTCTCCCCTTCAGCCCCCCAAAGTGTGACTGACCGGGTCCAATAGGAAATCACATCTCACACAGGTGTTAGAGTTCAGAGTGAACTCTGGACTGTAGCTGTCCCATAGGCATCACGGCCAACACTCAGGGTCATTTCATTTTTTTTTTTTACTTTTATTTATTTTGGGGAGAGACGGAGCAAGCAGGGGAGGGGCAGAGAGAGAGGGACCGAGGATCCAAAGCAGACTTCTCACTGACGGCAGAGAGCCCCGGGCAGGGTTCGAACTCACGAACTGCAAAATCATGACCTGAGCCGAAGTCTGACACTCAACTGACTGAGCCACCCAAGCGCCCCACTTGGGGTCATTTAAAATGGTTTTTTTAGGGGCGCCTGGGTGGCGCAGTCGGTTGGGCGTCCGGCTTCAGCCAGGTCATGATCTCGCGGTCCGTGAGTTCGAGCCCCGCGTCGGGCTCTGGGCTGATGGCTCAGAGCCTGGAGCCTGCTTCCGATTCTGTGTCTCCCTCTCTCTCTGCCCCTCCCCCGTTCATGCTCTGTCTCTCTCTGTCCCAAAAATAAATAAACGTTGAAAATGGTTTTTTTAGTGTTTATTTATTTTTGAGACAGAGAAAGACAGAGCATGAACGCAGAAGGGTCAGAGAGAGAGGGAGACACAGAATCCGAAGTAGGCTCCAGGTTCTGAGCTGTCAGCACAGAGCCCGATGCGGGGCTCGAACTCACGGACCGCGAGATCATGACCTGAGCTGAAGTCAGATACTTAACCGACTGAGCCACCCAGGCGCCCCTTTTCTTCTTCTTCTTTTTTTTTTTTTTAATTTATTTTTGGGACAGAGAGAGACAGAGCATGAACGGGGGAGGGGCAGAGAGAGAGGGAGACACAGAATCGGAAGCAGGCTCCAGGCTCTGAGCCATCAGCCCAGAGCCTGACGCGGGGCTCGAACTCACGGACCGCGAGATCGTGACCTGGCTGAAGTCGGACGCTTAACCGACTGCACCACCCAGGCGCCCCCTTCTTCTTTTTTTTTTTTATTATGTTTTTAAATACTTGGGGTCATTTTAAACACACTCACTCCCCCTTTAGTGTGATCCTCTAAGCTTTGCTACGTTTTGAGGGAAAAAATCCAACAACCTGACCTGACAATTCCCAAATGCACAAGGCCTCCCCACGTCTCTCCTTTGCAACCCAGAACACGCTGAGGGGAATGCCTGCAGGCCTATGCTCCACTTCTGAGGAGCCCGAGATCCTGAGGGCCTCTGGCCACTTGGGAGCCGCAGGGAAGGAGAGGGAGAGGCAGGCCCAGGGCGAATCCCTACAATACACTTTCCTACCCCTCCGTATCCCTAAATACAGTCCCCACCCCAGTTTGTTCAGCTTTGAAACAAGACCCAGTCAGAAGCTCACTGGCCTTGTCCTTGCTGTGGTTCCTTCTAGAACTCCCACTCCACACCCTGGATAGCTTGTCGCCAGCTACGCTGGGGCCTTCCTGACAGGGTTCCACACGGTGGATTGAGATCACCGGGCGCTGGGGGGCGGACAGGAATTAATAGCAAATAGCAAATACCCAACAGAAGGAGCCCCTCTTTATTCACCTCCACACAACTCCGCCAGCCCTTACTGGGTGGGCACATGCACCTGGTGCTGGGACTGCAGCAGTAGACAAGGCAACCAGAGAAGTCCCCAGTTGTGAGGACAGACTCCATCCCACACACGTAAATACGAGATCCTGCGTTTCCCTTGCAGAATTTCAGCACGGAGACCATTTCTGAACACAGCCCCAAAGTAGCAACAGCTGTCACACATCCCTAAATGCCACAGGCCTCTGTCCTGTGGAGAGAAGGAATTGGCACCCCCGGTGACAAGTCCAGGGAAATATCCCAAGAACTATAGGCCCAGGCTCTTCTGACAGGAGAGTCTACACCTCCTTTTGCTGCTGGGAAGCCTGGACCTTCCTGGTGGAGGAGTGGCAGACGGGGCTTGACTGGGGCAAGGGAGAAAGGGCGCCCCCTTGTGGCATATCTGGGAAAGACAAGTCTTGCTTAAGGCCTCCCATTATTATTTGTTATTATCAGTGACCATTAGCCAACCCATTTATGTACGATTTGGCGCTCAAAATGCACCTCCCATCCATGATCTCATTAGATCCTCGCTGTGAGGTGTATATTGTCATCATACTTTTACAGAGGCCCAAAGAGTTTAAGCAATACTCGTTAAAATAATATTGCTATTATTACTAATAATAGCACCTGATTTATTGAGCCCTTACTCTGTGCCTGGCCCTGTGAATTTGTTTTATACGTATTGCTTCATTTATGAGATGTGTGGTGGTCCTTATGGTACAGATAGAGAACGGATTCCAAGCATTAGACACGTGTCCAGGGTCCCATAACTGGTAAATAGCTCCATCCGGAAGCAAACCCGGGAGAGTCTACCGGGGATAATCTAGCACCTGCCCCACAGCCAGAACCATTTCTCATATAAACTTGGAGAGAAGAGTGTCCAATCTGGTCTTCCAGCTCCCAGAAGATTCCCCAGCTGCCGAGGGGTGGGAAGAACGCCCTGGGAGACTTCATCCACCACGACTGAACCTGCTACAGATCCCAACGTATTGTTGGCTCCAAGGGCGTGCTGTTGGCCTTGAAGCCAACAGCTCCTCGTGAGGAACCATCTTCTGCCTTCTGGTGTGCCCTGAGGAAACTGGCACCTTTAGCTCAGCAGAGAGAGATTTTATTTCCTGCTTCAAGGAGAAAGGCTCCCTGGCTCCCTGAGAGATGCCTCACTCAGGCAGGGACAGCAGAAAGTCACCCAGAAATTACTGCAGGAGGTGATCTGACGCTCAGGACAAAGGAGGTGAAATGGGATGCTCTGGTCCCAAAATAAAGGGCTTGAAAGAAAGCTGTTGACCTTGAGGAAGTCTGAGGGAGCCCAGGGGAGGACAGTCTGGACTGCAGGGGACTACCCACCCCAGCAGGCCTGTGGTCCTGGCTGAGGGCCTGTACAGGCCAAGGTCATGGCTGTGAAGAGGCAGTGGACAAGAAGAGGGGACCCAGGCTCGTCCCTACGTTTCAGATCCCTCTGAAGGTCATGGGAGCAAAATGGACACCAACCCGGCAGGGAGGGGATAGATTCAGACTTGCTCCTTTTATGTGGAATCCGGGGATGGCACTCAAGTGGCTCCCTCTGGGACACACAGGGACATGTCACTTGCACTCCAACCTGTGGGAGACTGGAAGGAACCACAGTGACATTAATTTAAAGACTCTCCCCTCTGACCCAAGCCATCCACCACTCCTACATCCCAGAACGGAGTGTTTCCTTGGCCTGCTCATCCCAGAACAATTTCTGACAAAGGGGCATGCGCATCTGCTTGCATACCTCCAGTGACGAGAACCTCATCACCTCACCAGTCAGCCCTATGTCGTTAGTCAGCTTGGATTGTTAGGAGGGTCTTTCCTTGTGAGGGTGAAATTCTTCATTGCCTGGTTTCTTCATTGCCTACGGAGATTTACAAACAGTGGATCTGGCTTCCTTGGGCTTCTCTCCTGCAGGCTAAACATACCCAGGGCTCCTAGTGGGCCTTGGAGACTGGATTGAACTTTGTTTTTCTTGCTGCGCAATCAAGCTCCAATTGTAGGACCCCTTCACGGGCGCCTGGGTGGCTCAGTTGGGTAAGCGTCCGACTCTGGATTTCGGTTCAGGTCATGACCTCACTGTTAGTGAGGTGGAGCCCCAAGACGGGCTCTGCACTGACAGCACAGAGCCTGATTCTCTCTCTCTCTCATCTCTGTCTCCCCCTTGCCCTGTCTGTGCTCTCTCTCTCTCAAAATAAATAAATAAACCTTTTTAATTGACTTTTTAACGTTTATTTTTGAGAGAGAGACAGAGTACAAGCTGGGGAGGGGCAGAGAGAGAGAAGGAGACACAGAAGCCAAAACAGGCTCCAGGCTCCGAGCTGTCAGCACAGAGCCCAACGCGGGGATTGAACTCATGGACTTCGAGATCATGACCCGAGCCGAAGTCGGAGGCTTAACCGACTGAACCACCCAGGTGCCCCAATAAATAAACTGTTTAAAAAAATGGTTAAGACCACCTTCTCATCTGTGGGATCAGAACCCCTTTGAGAATCTAATGAAAGCTGTCAACCATCTCCATGGAAAACAATGCACGTCCGCACGAAATGTTACATATTACTTTATGGGGTCCACGGACTCTAAGAACTCTTTTTTCTTTTTTTTTTTTAAATTTTTTTTCAACGTTTTTTATTTATTTTTGGGACAGAGAGAGACAGAGCATGAACGGGGGAGGAGCAGAGAGAGAGGGAGACACAGAATCGGAAACAGGCTCCAGGCTCTGAGCCATCAGCCCAGAGCCCAACGCGGGGCTCGAACTCCCTGACCGGGAGATCGTGACCCGGCTGAAGTCGGACGCTTAACGACTGCGCCACCCAGGCGCCCCAAGAACTCTTTTTTCTTTCACGTATGTCGCAGTTTCCAGGACGTGGCTGGCCTTCAGAATTAATTTATATATCTGACACTTTTTTTTTTTTTTTTTTTTTTTTTTGGGACAGAGAGAGACAGAGCATGAACGGGGGAGGGGCAGAGAGAGAGGGAGACACAGAATCGGAAACAGGCTCCAGGCTCTGAGCCATCAGCCCAGAGCCCGACGCGGGGCTCGAACTCACGGACCGCGAGATCGTGACCTGGCTGAAGTCGGACGCTTAACCGACTGCGCCATCCAGGCGCCCCTATATCTGACACATTTGTATGGAGGCCCTACTCCGTGCCAGGCACGCCCAGTTTCAGGTGCCCAGAGTGGAAGTGTGCACGAACAAAATCCCAGCTCCAAGAATTCACACTCTAGGGCAGGAGATAGACAAAAACAAGAAAAGCAACACATAGGCAAGTCAATTTTATACCGTGGCAAATTCAAGCAAGAAAATGAAACGGACTAGTGTAATAACAAGTGGCAGGACCAATAGAGGCATATTAAATTGGGAAGTCAAGGGGGGCTCGTGGGGGGTGACATTTGAATACAAGTCAGATGACAGTGGGGACGGAAGGGCTGGGATCTTCACACAAGGACAAGGGGAGGCTGCAGCCTGGAGTGAAGAGGGCGACGGCTGGAGCTGAGGGGCGGGGGGGGGCGGGGGGGGGGGGGGGAGGGGCCAGGTGGGCGGGGTCCCGGGGGCCACGCCTCTAAGGACAGTGAGTGACACAGCCAGATACATTTTAAAAGATCGCGCTCACACAGGGCATGGGGATTGAAATGCAATCGCTTTTCACATTTTCTTTTTGTTTTGTTTTGTTTTGTTTTGTTTTGTTTTGTTCTGTTTTGTTTTGTTTTAAGCTCTGTGCCCAACGTGGATCTTGAACTCACGACCCGAGATCAAGCGTCACATGCTCTGCATGCAGACTGGGCCTGCCAGGCCCTCCTCCCCTTTCACAAGTTCTTATATCTCTATGAAGAAGCCCAGAAAAAATATAAAAGAACCTAATAACAGCGGATCCCTAGAAAAGCAGGACTTTTCAGCGTTTATCTTTTTCTCTGATTTTACCCACAAGTGTATATTACCTGCATTAGTTTCCTGTGGGTGCCCAAACAAACGGTCACAAACCGGGTGACCCACGGCGACAGAAATTCACTCTCCCATACTTCCAGAGGCCAGATAGCCAAAATCAAGGTGGTGGCAGAGCAATGATCCCCCCAAAGGCTCTAGGGAAGCACCTGTTCCTTGCTTCTTACACCTTCTGGTGGTTTCCTTGGCCTGAGGCCACATCACTCCAATCTCTGCCCCAAACTGCCTCCTCCCTCTTCTGTGTGTCCTGTCTCCCCGTGTGTGTCTTGTGAGGGCATTTCTCACGACTGAATCAGGGCCTACCGGGGAAGCCTACGATGAGCTCTGCATCTCAAGATCCCTAAGTTAGTCACATCTGCAAAAAAAACCTTTTTCCAAACAAGGTCTTGTTCACGGATTCTAAGAATAGATCTGAACATACTTTTTGATGTTTATTTATTTTTAAGAGAGAGAGAGCACGAGCAGGGGAGGGGCAAGAGACAAAGGAAGACAAGGAATCTGAAGCAAGATCCAGGCTCTGAGCTGTCAGCACAGAGCCCGACGTGGGGCTCGAACCCACGAACCGTGAGATCATGACCTGAGCCGAAGTCGGACGCTCAGCCGACTGAGCCACCCAGGCGCCCCTGCACATACCTATTGGGTCATACCTTTCCACTCATCACAACACACATCCCAAAGTCCACTTTAAAACTTTGTCCTGGCTCTGGGGTGGCAAACAGACTGTAGGGTGTCAGAGTGGAGACAGCAGAAGAGGGGGGATGTGAGGAGAGGTGGGTATGTGTGGGAGCAAAGGCCCATGGGACTCCAGAGGGATCAGAGGCAGGAAGGGAGGGAAGGTCAGAGAGCTGCATTCCGCCCCCTCCACCCCTCCCTGGGGCTGGTTTGAGCAGACTTTGCTGCCTTCACTGAGGCTGAGAAGACTGGAGGACAAGGGAGACGAGACAAGGGACCATGTGGGTGGCTGGATGTGGGCGCGATGAGGGCTGCAGTGGCCTTTCAGGGAACAGAAACCTCAGATGGACCGACAACAGACCCAGGCTACAGAGACTCCATCGCCTCCCTGGTTTTGAAAGCTCAGCATCTCCTCATGCAAGCCTGGGCTGCAGCCACATCACCGAGGCGGCTGTGACTCAGCCTGGGAAATGTAGGTGTCTCCCGTCCTACGCTTGTGCAACCGATTCGTTTCATCTAAATGCAAGACTTCCCATCTCCGATGTGAATTTCAGGATCCCTGTGACTAATCTGGCACATAATTCCCCCTCCAAACCAGACAGGGCAGTATGCATAGTACGATCCCATTTTTGTGGGAGGGAGAAACAACTCTCCTTATGTGTATATATAATGATTGTGAATCCTTGCTGACAAATTACGTGTCCCTGGGGTCTGTAATCATCGCTGCCCCCTCCTCATGTAGGCCCACCTGGGGACAGAAGCACGCATTAAAAGTGCAAGGAGATACGTACAAAGCTGTTAAGAGTGGTTGCTTCTGAGAAGGGTGTGGGAGGGAGTGGGTATTATAGAGTCTGCATTGCTTTGAATCGTCTTCAAGGAACATGCTTCTTTAATTAAAAAATATGTATCTAGTCATCAAAACTCTGGATGGACACACACCAAAATGTCAACGGCGGTTGTATCTGGGGCACGTGACCATGGGAAACTGCCTACCCTTACGCATTACAGTTTCTCGTGTTGTTTGAACTTGAAGCAGTGAGCATCAATAAAGCCTGCCTTTGTAAGCAGAAAGAGCAGTTAAGACTTGCAAAAAAAAAAAAAAAAGAAGAAGAAGAAGGAGAATAAAGAGGGAGAGGTGACTCAGCAGCTCTTCTGGGATCCCCAGCAGCTTCAGCAGAGGCCCCACCTGACTCCACAAGCCCATTTTCCTCTGGGCCCCCTCCATCCCCACCACCCTTACCCAAAAGCCTGTGCCCAGCTGGGTAGCATCTGTCCTGCCTTTCCTCCTCACGGCCTCTACACCAGGCCACTGCCGACCCCCATCCCACAGGGCAAGGACATCCCCTCATCTGCAGTCTTACGGAACTTCCCATGCCAGCTCACATTCCATGCTCCCAGTGACCCTGTGTGTGGTGGGGATTTTCATGCCCGTTGCACAGATATGGAAGCTGAGGCTCGGCAAAACTAAGCTCCTTGCCCGCAGTCACACGGTAAGTCTGTGATCGTACGTGGGCCCCGATTCCCAGGCCAGGCCTCGCCAGTGCTGCGTCAGTTCAAGCTCCTGTGAGGAACTTGAGTTTCAGGACCTGAAATAGACCTGTTGCGTCTCGTTTAGGCACAGGAAAGAGCAGGTGCGCTCCTGTTCTCTAAAGAACCTGTCCCTGCAGCCTCCCTGGCAGGCTCGGCCACAGCCGGGCACCTGAGACCTGCCGGAGCCTTGCCTGGCACAGCCCAGGCCTGGGGCTGATCCTGAAGTGAGAACAAAACGGAGGGCCGTTGGGTCCGGGTGGAGAAGGGGTCGGGCGGAAAGATAGGAAAGGGGGCAGACGGCCTGCGTGCTTACAAGACAGGAGCAGGCCGACTCTGTGGCCGAGGACAGCGGGTAGGGCACGGGCTGGGGAAGAATCCTGCCTATGACTTTGATCACACGGGCCTCCGTTCTCTCATCTGGAAAATGGGCATTATAATAGCACCGCCTTAGAAAATAGTTCTGAGGGCAAAGTGAGGAATCCTTGTAATGCATTCAGCACGATGCTGGGACATAACCCATGCTAAAAAACGTTTCTTACTGTTACTAACAGGAGTGAGTTGGTCGGCTCAAACCAGTTCTCTTCTTCTGGTGAACGTTTACTGAGAGCCCGCTCTGTGCCAGGACCCGGGGAGACAGAGAGAAGATAGACACAGCTGCTGCTCTCACCCCCCTCACCAGCTATCAGGGGAGGCTGGCCCAGAAGGAAACCCAGCATTCCTGTGGACCTACAGCGTGGAGGAATAACGGCCGGAGTGGTGTTAGGCACGCTGTGTGGGGTCTCAAATGCCAGGCCTTCTCTTGTCTGCCTGGGAGCCACAGAGGGTCTGAGAGCAAGGGAATGGCTTACCCAGCCACCTCATTTAGAAATGGAGTCTCGGTGCCTGTGGCCTGCAGGGCTCCTGAGCTGTCGAGGCAGGAACTGTGTGGGAAGAGGGTGGGGCATGGAGGCCTTCCCTGGGGTGGGGACAGTCTTGGCTGCGTTGAGGGTTGCAGGTGGACGGGGTGAGGCCACAGGGAGAGGTCAGGGAGAGGTTCAGTCCTGGAGAAAGTAACAGGGCAGGAAGCCATTTAGGCTCAAGCAAAGGCAGCATTACTGGGTCTCCCTGGGGAGTGGGGCTGATCACTAGAGTGTTCTACCTTTCTGTGTCTCTCCTTTTCTACATGGGGCAGCTAGAAGAGAGGGGGCAAGCTGTCACTGTCTGGGAGCCCCAGGATGGGAGGCGGGCAGCCTGTCTCACCCGAGGGCAGGGCAGTGGCTCTCGGGTAGCTGGAGAAAGCAAGCAGGACATCGGACACCAGAGTGGTGGCCTCAAACAGCTCTGGCCTCCGAAACTCAGCATCCTTATCTGTCTCTGGGGATGATGACATCCTGGTGGAGGCAGTGGGTGGAGCAGAGGTGTCTGGGCAATCCCCACACCCTCTGGCTGCAGGTGTGTCGGTGTCCAAGTCATCTTCTGCCCAGGCAGGGGCCAGCTGGCCACAGTCCTCGAGGGTGCCCGGCGGAGGCGGGCTGGGTTCCAGCCCCTGGCTGCCTGCCTCCCCAGCCCCCAATTAGTCCAGGTGCCCCAATCTGGAGACAGTCCAGTCGAATGAAAAAACCTGGCTCCTACTGAGCAGGAAACTCACCCCACCAGGAAGTCATGGCAGAAGAAGCCCTGTCCTGGTCACTTAGTGGTTTCGGTATGGGTCCCTCATGTGCGAACAGCTTACTGAGGTTCCCCTTTCTGGGCCTCAGTTTGCCCTTTGACGACTCACCCAATCCGTGTATTCATTTTCTTCCATGTGGGGCATCTATGAGTGTCAGATGGGCAAGTAGCATCCAGGAGACAGTGAACCCAGATCCCAGGCCTTGGGGAGTGTCCAGCCTGCCTACCTCCCCCTGCGGCCCGGTGTGCCGGTGGGGGGGGGGGGGGGGAAGGGGGGGGACCCTGGAGGGAAGCTCTGTGCTTTGGGTGGAGATGGGGGGCCGTGGCTCCCCTCTGCACCCGCCGTGGCAGACGCCCAGTAGAGGGCGGCAGAGAGCGGGATCCGAGAGGCAGGGAGCTCGTGACCTTGGCAGTCTGCGAAGGCGGAGGCCCGGGGATTTTCAGCCTCACTGCTGTCAGGAAAATGTTTCACCGGTGCCTCTGGCACAGGAGCATTCTCTGGGTTCCGGCCCCGGGGGGCCGACACCCCCACACGCTGCTGTCCGGCGGGGGAGCCATCTCCCAGGACAGACTTTGGGACCGGCAGTCCCGGGAAGGCAGGAGTGCCCAGGTGTGACCTGGCACACCTCTGCTTCCCCTCCACGCCCTGAAGGCTGCTGGGCTGGAGGACAAATGAACAACTACCTCCCGAATGGTGTTTGCCATCCCGTGCGTTCCTGAGCCAAAACCTGGGCTTTGAGCTCTCTCTTCCTCAAGGTGAGTTCCCCGCCACCCAGGACCCCCAGAGCCGAAGCAGAGTGCCTCCCCCTCATTGTTCTAGAGTCTCAGTCCTCATGCTCTGCTCTCCTGACCCTGAGTCCCAACGCTGACTGCCCACCACCATCTCTCAATGAGGCGATAAGTTCCTGGAATTCAAATGAGCCACCCAGTGACGCGTCCTGATGTTCCAAAGTTGCTCAAGTGGATAGTTCCATCAGCTACCGCTGTGTAACAAACCAACTCAAAACGTAGTGGCTTAAAACAGCAATTTAGTCTCGCTCGTGATTCTGTGGGTTGGCTGGGCTCACCTGGTGGTTGTGCTCCACATGGTGTTGGCCGAGACCACTCAGGCAGCTGCACTCAGCTGCACCCGGCTGGACTGGCTTCGGGCATGGCTGGATCCGGTGGTCCGAGTGGTATCATCAGGAAATGTGCCCCACTTTCCAGTCCGTGCTCTGCTTAGCTAGAACCAGAATGTCCAAGAGGGCTTCCCTCACACGTTCCGTGCTTTCAGTGTGGTGACTGCAATATCGAGAGGCTGCCCAGGCCTCCTGTTTCATATGGTCTCTCCAGCAGGGTAGCCAGACTTCTTTACAGAGCGGCTCAGAACCTAAGAGGGCAAAAGCAGAACCCGCAAGCCCCTTAGGACCTATGCTTGGAACTAGCACAGTGCCACTGAAGCCACATTCCACTGGTCGAAGCAAGCCAAGATTCGTGATTTAAGGGGAGGAAAAATGGACTGGAGCACACAGTGGGAGAAGTGGGACACGTGCACGGAGATGAGAGAAGTCATTGGCAACCGCTTTCGCAGGCACCCCGCCTCAGTGGGCATGCTCATTGAGCTCCCGATATGTTTCCTGTGAAAGAAACTGAGCAGCAGGTCGATCAGGCACCCGGGATGACTTAGCACCCCTAATCACAAAATTCTTATCTCCACTTCCAAGGGGAATTCTCTTTTGGTTAGCGGATTTGGGGCACTATTTCTTTGGCAAGGGATGGGAACCCAGCTCCAGCCGTCTTGAGCAAAAAAAGAGAATGTATTGACTCATATGCTGGGAAATTCAGGGCTGCAGAGGGCGGGATCCAGAGGCTCAGATAATGTCATCAGAAATGTATCACACTTTCCATTCCGGCTCCGCCGTCCTCTGTGTTGGCCTCATTCCCTCATTCGCAAGTAAACTCATTCTACAAGGTGTAAAGATGGTCACCGGCAAATTTTTAAAAAGCAGGGGCATCTGGGTGACTCAGTTGGTTGAGTGTCTGACTTTGGCTCCAGTCATGATCTCGAGGTTCATGAGTTTGAGCCCCATACCTGGCTCACTGCTGTCAGCGTGGATCCCCCTTTGGACCCTCTGTCCCCCTCTCTCTGCCCCTCCCCCACTGTGCTCTCTCAAAAATAAGCATTAAAAAAAAACAATAAATATTTTTTAAAAGGGGGTGGTGCCTGGCTGGTTCAGTCAGTGGACCATGCAATTCTTGATCTCAGAGTCATAAGTTCAAGTCCCACATTGGGCGTAGAGCTTACTTAAAAATATATAACATAATATATCATAACATAACATAAAATGTCACCAGCAACTTCAGATCTGCATCTTATCAGCTTCATACCTCCCATGGAAAAGATGATTTCCCTCACCCCTCAATGATTTCAGTAAAAGTTCCAGGGATGTCTAAATGTAAGGCAGGAAGCCACCAAAATCCTAGAGAAGAAAACAGGCAAAAACCTCTTTGACCTCAGCCGCAGCAACTTCTTACCCAACACGTCTCCGGAGACAAAGGAAACAAAAGCAAAAAAATGAACTATTGGGACCTCATCAAAATAAAAAGCTTCTGCACAGCGAAGGAAACAACCAGCAAAACTAAAAGGCAACTGACAGAATGGGAGAAGATATTTGCAAATGACATATCAGATAAAGGGTTAGTATCCAAAATCGATAAAGAACCTATCAAACTCAACACCCAAAAAACAAATAATCCAGTGAAGAAATGGGCAAAAGACATGAATAGACACTCTCCAAAAAAGACACCCAGATGGTGAACAGATACATGAAAAAATGCTCAACGTCACTCATCATCAGGGAAATACAAATCAAAACCACAATGAGATACCACCTTACACCTGTCAGAATGGCTCAAATTAACAGCTCAGGCAACAACAGATGTTGGCGAGGATGCAGAGAAAGAGGATCTCCTTTGCATTGTTGGTGGCAATGCAAGCTGGTGCAGCCACTCTGGAAAACAGTATGGAGGTTCCTCAAAAATTAAAAATAGAACTACCCTACGACCCAGCAATTGCACTACTAAGTATTTATCCAAGCGATACAGGTGTGCTGTTTTGAAGGGGCACACACATCCCAGTGTTTACAGCAGCACTCTCAACAATAGTCAAAGTATGGAAAGAGCTCAAATGTCCATCGATGGATAAATGGATAAAGAAGATGTGGTATGTATATACAATGGAGTATTACTCAGCAATCAAAAAGAATGAAATCTTGCCATTTGCAACTATGTGGATGGAGCTGGAGGGTATGAATGATGCTAAGTGAAATTAGTCCATCAGAGAAAGACAAATATCAGATGACTTCACTCATAGGAGGACTTTATGAGACAAAACAGATGAACATAGGGGAAGGGAAGCGAAAAGAGTACAAAAACAGGGAGGGAGACAAAACATAAGAGACTCTTAAATATGGAGAACAAACACAGGGTTGCTGGAGGGGTTGTCAGAGGGGTGATGGGCTAAATGGGTAAGGGGCATTAGGAATCTACTCCTGAAATCATTGTTGTACTATATGCTAACCAAGTTAGATGTAAATTATACAATAAATAAATTAAAAAAAAAGTCCCAGGGATGTCATTTAATGACCCAGACTTCACTATGATCCAATCCAGGAACCAATCACCATGGCTCCAATTAGCCATGCCTGGGTACTGTGCCCTCCCCCTAGAGGAGAAGAAGGAGTGAACTGAAAGAACGCCATGGACTGAAAGCACCAGAAGCTTCTGAAAGCACCAGAAGAACGCCATGGACTACTGAAAGCAACAAAAAAGCAGGTGATGTTACCATAGGGGGAGGCAGAGCTATAATGCCAAGAGGGCAAACAGAGTGCCACTGCATTATGCACTTTGTTAACAGAGAAAGAAAATCATATGAGCTCAGCTGAAGATAAGCATTTTCCTGATTCTGAATTCCAGAATAGATCTCTTTGCAGCAGTTAAATCCAGGGCATTTCCTGACAGAGTAGACAACAGCTTCACCTCCATTTTTGCATAGATAGGGAAATACCCTTCACGTGTGCATTTCATGAATTGCCCAACCTGTGAAAGTCAAGGACAGAACAATTCATTGCCCCAAGGAAAGGCAATTTTGTAGGCTGCTGAGCTCATGGGCTCGCAGTGAGAAACTTCCAAATATCAGGTTGGCGTTCAGTCAGCCTGAAGAACAGAGAGGCTGTCCCCTCTCTCAGGGACATTCTTGCATTTCTGCAAGCCTTCCCTGCCTTCCCTCAGCCATCTCGATGTGTCCTGCCCCACCCAGATACCCACTTTGGATCAAGAGCAAGGGTTCAGACTTTGGCTATAGTAATGGAGGGTCAAGAATCACAAACTACTGAACTTTTAGAGCTGAAAAAGATCAGAAATGTCATGCTGATGGTTCCATTCTCTCCTTCCACAGAGATGGACTTATTAGCTTGAACTGTGGCTACCCATAATAAAGACTACGTTTCCCATCATCCTTTGCCACCAGTCATGGCCAAGTGACTTAGTTCTGGCCAATGAGATGCAAGCATAAACATCACCCAGGACCTTCTGAGGATCTTTTGTCCTTTTCATCCTATTTTCATCCCAGTCCCTTTATCTTTCTTTCCTTTTTTTCTGTTTTTTTTTTCAAGTTTCTTTAAGTAACCTGTACATCCAATGTGGGTCTCGAACTCACAACCCCAAGGTCAAGAGTCATACACTCTACCAGCTGAGCCAGCCAGATGTTCCTCCCTTTTCATCTTTCTGATTCTGTCCTTTCTTCCATCTTCCTGGAATGTAGGTATGATGGCCACCATTTTGTACCATGAGGAATAGGACCACACCACAGCGAAGACGGATGTGAACCAGAAGGATTTAAAGCATAGCCACTGCATCAGCGATAGCCCACCCATCTTTGCACTTTTCTGGAGGGATAAATAAGCATCCATATTCTGTAAGCCATTATTGTTTTTGCACTTATGTTTCCTGTAGTCAAATCTAATCCTAGTTGATGACATTACCTCTTCTGGCTTTCCCATGTCCTTTACCACCATGCCCCAAATATACAGAATCCTCTCCCAACCATTGCTTAACGCGTCATTGTACAACTCACTCAACACTACCTCTCAAGGTCATCTCATCTTTGGAATAGAATTGTTGGGGATGTGTTAGAAAATTCTTACGCATCTTCATTCATTCCGTCTGCATAAAACCAAGTTCTCTCCCTCAGAAGGGCCAACCAGAGTCCTGCTGATGGTGCTCACAGACTTCCAGGACTTCTCTTCCCTGGTTCCCTTCCTTCCTCACAGGGCCTACCTGCTTTCAGAGCATCCCTTGTGCCATTTCCCCAGAGCCCCATGGGAAAAGATGCCCATGTCCACAGCTCCCCGGCCCATGGGTGAGGTTTTGGGCTTGCAGAGAGCTGTGATGCAATATATTAGAAATCAGTACAGCTGGAGACACTTGGAATGTGTGATAAGAATTCCTCACCTTTGCACAGCAAATTAACACACTTGAAAGCGTCCTCCCACACTTTCATTTTACTACTATTATTATTAATAATACCAATAGTATAAGGTGCCTGGGTGGCTCAGTGAGTTAAGCGTCCCACTGTTGATTTCAGCTCAGGTCATGATATCATGGTCCGTGAGATCAAGCCCCATATCGGGCTCTGAACTGACTGCACAGAGCCTGCTTGGGATTCTCTCTCTCCCTCCCTGCCTCTGCCCCTCCCCTGCTCATATGCTCTCTCTCTCTCAAACAAACAAATAAATAAATAAATACTTTCCTTAAATCGGAAAATAAATAGAAATACTAACATCCCCTTTACAGAAATTTAAAACAATACATACAATGTGGGAGTGTGTCACCCTCAGTCTCAGGGTTGTGAGTTCAAGCCCGCATTGAGTGTAGAGATTACTTAAACATAAAATCTTGGGGCGCCTGGGTGGCTCAGTCGGTTGGGCGTCCGACTTCGGCTCAGGGCACGATCTCACGGTCCGTGAGTTCGAGCCCCACGTCGGGCTGACCGCTCAGAGCCTGGAGCCTGTTTCGGATTCTGTGTCTCCCTCTCTCTCTCTGACCCTCCCCCGTTCATGCTCTGTCTCTCTCTGTCTCAAAAATAAATAAACGTTAAAATAAATAAATAAATAAAAAATAAAATCTTAAAAAAAAATTAAAAGCAGAAGAATAAAGAAAGAGGACTGCCATAAAATATAATCAGACCGAGAGATCTCAATCGTATATGCACAGAGCACAGCCTGGTACTTTACTGCCATTTATTGAGTGCTTTTTCTTCCCAAGGTCCTGAAATAAACAGGGGGCGCTATGGGATTAAATTCTCACAAGTATCTTGCAAGTTAAATATTACTGCTAATTTGCAGGTGTCGATAAATCTCGGAGAGATTAAGGGCCCTTCCGTGGGTGCCAAAGGAGGAGTCAGCACCTCGATCTCCATGCTCCCTACCCAGTCTTTCCTCATCCCTTCAGGCGGACTGGCACCACAGCCCGGAACACTCCTCCCTGCCCTTTTCTGGGTGATACCGGCACCTTCTCCTCCACATCTCACGTCCCGGATGAGTCCTCTCCTGAGCCCTGATCTCTTCCTCTCAGGTAGTTCATTCATCAAAACTCTCCTCGGCACACAGCACGGTTTATAATTACGTGTGTGACACCTATCTCCCCCTCCCGTGAGGTCAGGGATCCCATCTGTCTTGTTTGCTGCTGGGTCGGCAGCATCTAGAACCGAGTTGGCACATTCCGGTGCTGAAACCTTGTTGAATGAACCACAGCCTGTGCTTATGGCCATCACCCTGCCTTTCCGGGAGGCCTCATGGAGGTTTTGACTCCCAGGACCAAAGGGTCCCTCAGAGCTCACTTCACCCCATCCCTGCATCATAGAAAGGGGAAATGGAAGCCAGAGAAGACAAGGGACTTGTCAGGGCCCCTCAGTGGCTAGACACAGGGCTGGGGGGGTGGGGGGAGCAGAGATCAGGGTCCAGGCTCCAAGCCGAAGGCCTGACACCAGTGGATGGCCCTTCCTGGGTCAGGTTTGTATCTGTGAAGGGATGAAGGAAGGTGGGATGCCCCTGAATGTGGCTGGGAGGAAGGGCTGCCGAAAACAATGTGGCCAGCCCAGGAAGGAGGTGGAGAGGCCTGTTGGCCTGGCTGGGAAGGATTCCAGCAGGGGGCCTTGCTCGGTTTCCTCCCAGCACAGGGGGAAGTAAACACATTCCTAGGCTGTGCAGGCATTCCCCGGCTCCCACCACCCCACCAGCTGCCAGGGCCTCAGGTCCCTGGCTAGCGGCCTGTCGCCTTTCGGAAGGGAGGACCCAGAGAGCGAACATGACTCGCTCAGGGTCAGAGCGGCTAATACGCTTTGCTGGGCCGCCTCCTGCCCCAGGGCACAGAGGTGAGAAAGGACATCGTGTCTCCCCTCCCCAGTCCCGGATTGGGCTGCTCAGGGGCCTGGGACAGTTGGGCTAGCTCCCAGCCAGGCTGGGCCTGAGGATCAGCATCTCGTCTCCTCCACTGGGCAAGGACTGTGAGGAAGAGAGCACTGGGGACCCTTTGACAAGGCAGGAACGGCTTATAGCCAGCACCTGGCCATAGCTTCCTACCGGACAGATAAGGAAAACGAGGCCCAGAAGGGCAGGGACTTGCCCCAGCTGCACAGCAAGATAGTGACGAAGCAAAGACCAGAACCCGGATCTTGTGGACCATGGCTTCGTGTGTCCCTGCCACCTCCCATCCCCTTCAGCTCTCACCGCCACCCCCCCCACCCCCACCCCTTCTCCCTTCAGCCCTGTCTGGGCCTCTGCACACGCTCATTCTTCTGCCCAGGATTCCCTCCTTGAACTTTCTTGACCAGGCAAACTCCTACCTGTACTTCAAAACCATTCTGAGCTTTGCCACCGAACAGACCAGACAGCCTGGGGGGAGGGTGGGTCCCGCCACCACCCCAGCGGCAGCTGCAGCGTCAGCTGTCCCGGGAGGCCAGTGCCAGCCCCTCCTACAATCACAGCAGCTGCGTAACTTAGCTCTCGGCAGCAGGCAGGACGGCGTGGGTGTCACCCCCTGTGTAAAAAGTCTGTGTGTCATGAAAAGTGCCTAGGCTCTGGACTGGGAGAGCTGGTCCTGACCTGCCTCTCTCCAGGCCGTGGGACCTGGAGGGAGCCCTTCCACCCCTCGGGGAGATTATCATCCAGGCACAGAGTCCTGGTGCTAGAAGCTAGAAGCACAGGGCAGTTGTTAACTCTTGGGCCAGCTCCGGCTGATGTGCACCTGTGTGGGATGCTGTGTTAAGGAGGATTCAGAGGGAGGGAGTCTGGTCGTAGACCCACCACTTATTTGGTACCCCGGGACTGGCTGTCTCTGGGGGCCCTCCCTTCCCTGATAAACATACCCCCGTGACCTGAATCAGCAGGGCCCCAAGACGGGCAACAGGGCCCCCCATGCTCCTCCCCCACACCCCCAAGCACTGCAGGCCTCTGGTCACCACACACAGGAGAGAGCCCAGCACCTCAGGGGAGATAAGGGCCCTTCCCAGGCAAGTGGGCCTCTGGCTGTGGGCTCCAGTTCTTTCCCCCCCCGTGTTGGCCCCAGATGAACATTCTTTCTAGCACGTTCCAGCCACTGCTTTTCTTCCCGAGCTGCTGCTGGCTTGTTCTGGCCAGGTCAGCACAGCACAGGCCTCTGCAGAACATTCAGCTAAGCTGCTTCCTGCCTGCCGCTGGGAGGGGCCGAGGAAGAATCGGGCTGGAGGAAGAGGAGGAGGGCTGGGAGGCTGAAGTCCGTCCTGGCCCGATAAGCAACCTTGGACATTGCCCCGAGAGGGAATTTCCTGTTTCTGCTCCTTCTCCCTCAGGAGTGCGCCTCCCGGCCCTCCTCCAGCGCCACATTGTCTGGGCATGCGTTGAACTCTGAGGCCCTCAGTAGGTCAGAGAGGCCGTTTGAAGTTTCTCATCTGTCAAATGGGAGAAAGAGCACTGAATTCATTCTGATAGGTGATGGCTAAGAAATTTTGCTGGGTTGAATGGTGTCCCCCTGCCCCAAAACTCATATCCACCCGGAACTTGTAAATGTGACCCTCTTTGGAAAATAGGGTCTTGGCGGGTGTAATCAAGTTAAGATGGGTCATGGGGCGGGGGGGCCCTAAATCCAACATGCCTGGTTCCTCATGGGAAATTTGGTCACAGAGACAAAATAGAGATCCCCACAGAGAGAAGCCATGTGAAGACAGAAGCCGAGACCGGAGTAATGCTGCCACAAGCGAAGGTATGCCGGAAGCCGCCAGAAGCTGGAAGAAGCCAGGAATGATTCTCCTTCACTGGCTTTGGAGGCGGCAGTCCAGCTGGCCTTGATTTTGGACTTTGGCCTCAGGAGTGGCGAGAGAATACATTTCTGTTGTTTTTAGCCACTCAGTTTGTGGGGATTTGCTGCCGCAGACCTGAGAAATGTCTTCCCCCAGGCGGCCACTCGGTAGGGGCATCCCACGACCGCTCCTGGTTTCGTGCCTGGCCTCCCTCCTCCATCCCTGTGCCCCCCTGAGCACAGCGGTCTTCCTGACTCACAGCCCTGACTGTCTCCCCCGCCTTGGGCACAAGCTCTGTCACGGCCACGCCTGGCCGGCACGTGTCAACCCTAGCTGGGCAGAAGGCTTGAGGTAGGTCTAGACGTGTGGCAGCCGATGTCCATCTGACCGAGGTCGGCTGAGATCGGGCCCAGAAAAGACCAGTTTCCCCACAGCGTGGAAGACAGAGGTGGGCAATGGCCCTCAGTGGTCTCTGAATTCTAGACTCTGCAAGGGCAAGGGCCAGATCCCCTTTGTCCCTTCAGCACCTGGCACCGGGCCTGACAGTAGCACTCACTATATGACACGCCCCATTCTAAGTGCTTCTATTCATCCCTCACAACAACCCTCTGAGGTGCAGGCATCGCCCCCATTTCACAGCCGAGGCAACTGAGGCACACAGAGCTTACGTGACTTGCCCAAAGTCACCCTATTGGTAAATGGCAGAGCCAGGCCTCAAACTCAGCTGGTGTGGCTGGCAAGCCCAGGCTTTTATCTCGTCACCATCGATAGTTATTGAAGTAACAAAAAGCTAAAGCCGGCTGCAGCCCCTGATGGATGCACGCTCGTTCTCTGAAGGCCCAGTCCCCAGGGAGGACGCCATGTTCTACCCAAAGGGGCCCAGGAGTGGGCACAGCACGAGTTCCAGTTGAAGATGGCTCTCGCTTTAATCTGGCTCATGCCACGATCTGGCCAGCAGGCCCCCAGGAGCCCACCCTGACATCCTCAGCTGGTGGCTGAGACCCCTGCAGGGCCTAGAGGGCCCAGGCCCTCAGCGCAGGAAAAAAAAATTCGCAGAAACCGAATCAGAGGGTCATGGGCACCGATTACTGGTTAAATCAGCAAGCAGGCTTTTGCACTCCCACACCCTGGGCCAAGGCGACTCCTGGGAGGTGCTGTGTTGGGGCCAGGAATTGGCGGTTTTCACATCATTAACCCCACTCAGCTCCTGTCCTCTCTCTCTCTCCTCTTGTTTATTGATCTTATCGCCTCTGTTTTTATGAACAACTGTTCTACTCTTTGCCTTCCATTCTCCTTCCCCAAGAGGATCTGTTAATATTCCCACCAGGTCACCTCAAAGGCCGGTGAATCAGCCTCCGAATTGGGTCCCCACCTACGGTCCATGCAACCAGAGAGGTGGGGGTCACATGGTACCAACATGGCTGCTGCTGAGGAAACCATGACAGCAGGAGGCATGCTGAGGTAGGCTTGGATGGAGCCCAACCAAGACGTCTACTATTTCCTTCATGCCTCAACTCCCTCTACAAACTGCTCCTTCTCATGGGCTCCCCCTCAACCCCAGGAAGGGCCTCTGAACTGACCCACCGACTAAAGCCAGGATGTCATTTGGGGACAAACCCACTATTCCTTCCTTTCCAACCATGGCAGCCATTGCCTCGCTCATGTACCACGCCACCCTTTCGTTCGCTGAGCACAGAATCAGACTCAGAATCGGCAGTGTGCTCCAGGGAGCCATTGCCAAGCAATTCCAGCTGACATGAAAGAACTCGACAAGTCTGGTTGATCTCCGGAGCTGTTCCGGGCGTTGGTGTGGCCATCTGAGTCAGCACTCCCGCCCCAGCAGGACACACAGCCTGGGAGGGGCTGGGACCCGTGGTCAGTGGTCCCCGGACAGAGGTTCTAATTACTTAAACCTGAGGACAGGAGCCGCAGCCGGGCTGGTGAGGGGACACCCAGGCAGAGGGCAAGGCTGGGGGCCGGACACTGATTCACGGGTCCTGGTTTGAAGTTCATCACCTGATCGTCTTCCCTTCTGTGAGTCAAACAGGCAGCTTCCCCCACATCACAGAGGTGTTCCTCAACCAGTTCCCTGAGGCCTGCCCCGTGCTTTGAGATGATCCCAAAGCATCAGCCCAGGAACCGCACCAAAGGCACAGACAGGAACCGCCTGGGGAGGCACCCGCTATATCACATGGGGACCATTTTGCCTCCGGAAATCACTGGACTTCTCAGAGCCTTCATATGGTCTTCATGTGGTTCATGTGGTCTGTGAGTCATGAAGAGCAGGACAGGGACGCCTGGGTGGCATTGGTTGAATGCCAACTGGTTCAGCTGGTTGAACATCCAACTCTTGAATTCGGCTCAGGTCATGATCTCACGGTTTGTGAGTTTGAGCCCCACGTTGGGCTCTGTGCTGACAGCATGGAACCTACTTGGATTTCTCTCTTTCTCTCTCTCTCTCTCTCTCTCTCTCTCTCTCTCTGCCCCTCCCCCACTTGTGTGCGCGTGCTCTCTCTCTCTCCCAAAATAAATAAATAAACTTAAAAAAAAACTACTTTATTAAAAAAAAAATAAGAACAGGACAAGTGTGCAGGCTTTCTCAAATCATAGGACTTATTTTGACCGATGGACTATATAGGCGTAAAAAAACTTCATCCAATAGAATCAATTATTGTACATAAAATAGATTTGCATATATATAATAAAAGAATGTAAGACCAAAAAAAAAAAAAAAACCCCAAAAAACTTTATCCACCCATGGAAGGGGACAGAAATGAGGGAAGGGAAGGGGCGCCTGGATGGCTCAGTCACTTGAGTGTCCAGCTTCAGCTCAGGTCATGATCTCTCATGGTTTGTGAATTCGAGCCCCACGTCCGGCTCTGTGCTGACAGCTGGGAGCCCGGAGCCTGCTTTGGATTCTGTCTCCCTCTCTCTCTGCCCCTCCCCCACTTGCACTCTGTCTCTCTCTCAAAAATAAGCATTAAAAATATTATTAACAAGAAATGAGGGAAGGGGGTTGGGCATGAGGAAAATGGGTCATGGTGAAAAGGATCCTGAATGAGGAGCTCAGGGCTAAGTCAGCACGAGGACCCTCAGCTCCTGCCAAATTTTTCCACCCAAGAACACAGGCCCCGGTCCCGCCAGGCTTTCCGATGTTTTCAACAGAAAAATCCAGATTTCTATGTGAAATACTTTTAAATTGTAGCAACTCGGTCAGCGCATTCATTTTTGCTTGAGGCAGTTGATTTGTACACGTGCTTCATATCCTGGGAGGAAGAATTCCAGGCTTTTCCTTCCAGTGTTTTCCATGAGCTTCCCTCACGGTGAGGGCGGAAGCTGTCAGCTCCATGAAACCAAACTGCCGGAGGGTGGCCGATACTCACACCCTTTGCCCAGACCTCCAAGTTGTGCAGGGCATCTGGGCTGCTTGTCATTCCGTTTCCACGGTGAGGACCGGAGAGGTTTTCCCGGAGCCGAGCCCTGCCCGGTGCATGCTGTCGCCAATACCACCTGTTTGTCACCACAGAAACCGGGTATTTCCCGACCAGCCCAAGGGGCCTCTTCTGTCCTCTGCATTTTCAGAGCCCTGAGTGAGCAGCTGGGATGCCCATACATCCCCTTGTGTCAGTGGCTCCAAGAAGTGACACGGGAAGAGGGTGACACGGGGCCAGCACAGACAGGGCTGGTCAGTTAAAGTATTTCATAGAGTGTTTGCTAGGTCACGGTGTGAGTCAAGCACCCAGGAGCCTGGGGGCGCATGGAGGGCTCAGTCGGTTAAGCCTCCAACTCCTGACTTCAGCTCAGGTCATAACCTCCCGGTTCAAGCCCCACATCAGGCTCCCTGCTGACAGTGCAGAGCATGCTTGGGATTCTCCCTCTCTCTCTGCCCCTCCCCTGTTCATGCTCTCTCTCTCTCTCTCTCTCTAAATAAACTTAAAAAAAAAAAAAAAAGCTGGCTGTAGACACGGACTGTGGAATCAGCTCTGGCCGACCTGTGGAACCCACTGCCGAAAACCTGCTTCAGACGGACTGACCGGTGCAAGGCCACATACCGGGCACACCCCTGAGCCAGGCAGGCCCTTCCAGAAAGCCCACACCTGATGGCATCAGAGGGTATCAGGAGAACCTGGTGGATGAACCCGGCATCGGGCAGCGAAGGTGGCAAGCGGTGGGGGGGCTTGGGACCCATCTGGGCCTCATTCCTTGGGCTGCCTGGTCGTGGGAAAATGGAGCATTGGGCTGACCACGGTCCTGGGAGGGCCCCAGGTTACAGCCAGAGATGCGTCCCTTCCCACTGGTCTGGGCTGTGGCCAGGTCCTCACAGCAGGGTGGGGCTGCGGAAGGGAAGGAGGGGGGTGGGGTCTTTGGTGAGGCAGCATGCACCCCCTTGACCACCTTCTTCCATGACTCAGTCTGGCTTTGGCACAAGTTCACTTTGCTCCCATCACCGTGTTCAGAAATCAGTTGAACAGGAAGCATTTGTGGAGAATGTGCTCAGGGGAATGACATGGAGGAAGGTGGGAAAGAGAATCCGGAATTTTATCACTGGATAGCCAGAGAGGCAAAGGATCCCCAAGCAAGTCAAGGGTGGGCCAGGCCCAGCGCCCGCGTCGCCTGCCAAGCCCAGCCCTTCCCACCGCACCTCATCTGGAGAACAAGCCAAAAGCCCAAACCTTCCGGCACCCAAAGGAAAGCCTCTGCATCACACGCGGCTAGCAGCCGCGTCGCTATTCAGAGCCCCGGGTGCCCACGTAGCCCTGGCACAGGGGGTGCACATTCAAGAAGCGACCGGGGCCCTGCTCTTCCACAGATGAGGTGTGTATGATCTCTCGAGGTGGTCATTAGGAGCGAGACTGGAGTCTGCTTCGGATTCTGTGTCTCCCTCTCCCTCTGCCCCTGCCCTGCTCACTCTCTGTCTCTCTCTCTCTCAAACATTTTTTTAAAAATTTTAAAAAAGAAGGTTAATACACAAAAACGGCAAGAGGTCAATATGTAGGATTCCCATGAAAGCCCATGAGTAAGACACATCCCTGATCCGCGGTCTCCGGGATCCTGAGCTCAGAGCCCTGGGACCCCTCCCACACCACAGTCCCTGAACCTCAGCAGGTCGGTCTTCACCACTGGTGAATTCCACCTGCAGGTGCAAAGGCGATGCCTGCTTGGCTGTTGGCCCTGCAGACCATGGGAATAAAGGAAAAGTGAGGATCTCTGAGGGGCCGCTTTCTCTTGGTGTCTGTCTGGCAACTCCTATGAGAGCGTGAGGGAAAAAAATCAGAGTATGACCTTGGCCACAGACATAAGGCAAGCACAGTAGACCCAGAACTGAAGACCCTGCTCCCCTTGGCATATGACGGGTGCAGAGCAAGCCAAGGGACTCCATCCCTGCCCCGGACACACACTTGCTGGAACACCATCCTTCAGCTCTTGGAAGTCAGTAAGCAAAGGGTGTGTGGTCCAGTTAATAAGCCAGAGGACTACTTCCATCTTTAATTTGGTGACTCCTTCACAGCGGCGTACCCCCAATTCATTTTCGCGTGAAGGAGAGGAAGATGGCCCCCCTCTCCGTCACATCCACCCCAGGGCACCCTGGCTCCTGGACACAGCAGGCTATGCACACAGTATGCACTCAGGGAAAGAGGCAGAACATCAAAACTTCTTTCATGTTGGAAGGGACCAGACAGAAGGCTAATGCATTTCTAGACTGAAGACGGGGCATTAGGATCAGGGGGTCACTCAGTCCATGGGTTGCCCCGAGAAGTCCTGGGGGGCTGTTGAGTGGCGGGCATCGGGTGGGGGGGAATGCCCGGGAGGGGAGGATTCTGGAGCCCTAGGCCACATTCCCCTGGCATGCTGCCTGTATCTCTGTCATCTACTGGGTTTCTGCCCAAGATTGTTTTTGGACAAAGAGCCCTGCTGCTGTTAAAAAAATAACTAAAGGAAAAGAAAAAGTCAAAAGTAAAGCTAAAAAGAAAAAAGAGAGTCGCTAATTGGGTCCCCCCACTTGGCTAAAACCACGTCCCCAGTCCAGTTCCCCTTCTTCTCCCAGCCTCCTGCTGCAGAAGCTTCAAAAGGCACACACTGGCTCCCGTGTACTCCCCCAAGTTCACCCAAGGAAGCTGTGCAGAGCCAGGCAGGGACCCGGATGCCTCTCCGTACAGGGCACACAAGACCTTACTCCCTCCATACCGTGTTTCTTCTCAGGATGGCCCAGGGGCATTCCCATAACTACAATGACAACGACCAGTGACACGTATCGTGTCCTCACTCCACATCAGGGACTGTGCTAAGCGAGGGCTTTTAGAAATTGCCGCTGCTTTCTAAGAGAAGGCCCTATGATTGCTTTCTTTTTTTTCTTTAATGTTTATTTTTGAGAGAGAGACAGAGCGCGAGTGGGGGGGAGGGCAGAGAGAGAAAGAGGGAGGGACACACAGATTTCAAAGCAGGCTCTAGGCTCTGAGCTGTCAGCACAGAGCCCGACCTGGGCCTCGAACCCACGAACTGTGAGATCATGACCTGAGCCAAAGTTGGACGCTTAACCGACTGAGCCACCCGGGCGCCCCGCGATTGTTTATTTCTGATTTACAGATGGGGAGACTGAGGCCGAGGGAGGACAGACCAAATTCAGCAGCCAGCAAGTGAAGATAACGCAGCGGGAACCCAGGCGCACCTGATGTCAGTGCCCCAGCTCTCTCCCCCACTCCACACCCTCTGCCCTGGCCACCCCTTCCTTTCCTGCTGGCCCCCTGCTGACCCACCCTATGGCCTTGGCAGGGTCTGCACCTCTGCCGGGGGTACTGCAGGGCCCATGAGGGAAGGGGGGGCACCACTTCCGGGCTCTTCCATCCCCAAGCTAGCACCCCGCCACTCCCCAGCCCTGCGTGTGTGTGCACGTGCGTGTGTGTGTGTGTGTGTATGTGCACGTGTGGGTGCAGCCCCCTGCCCTCCCCTCTGCAGTCTGGGGCCTGTAGCTGCACCTGCTTTCCGGAGGGGCCACTGACTCAGCACTTAGTTCCCTAGGCCTTTAAGGAAAGGAGGGAGCGGGGGAGGCCGCCAGGCTGCAGTGAGTGGGAGTGGATGTGGACGTCCCCAGCGGTGGAGGGCACCCGCCCACCTGTCAGGGAGCAAGCAGCCTTCTTAGGGACTCTCCTAGGCCCACCTCAGCTACTCCCTCATCCCAGCGGCCCGGGTGCGTGTCTCAGTGTCCAAATCTCCCCTTTCTGTAAGGACACCAGTCCTGCAGGATAAGGGCCCACCCTCACGACCTCATCTGAACTTGATCATCTGCGGAGACGAGACGGTTTCCAAGAAGGTCACACTCACAGGTCCCGGGGTTGGGACTTCAACTTCCGTCGGGGAGGCACGCAGTTCAACCCCCGAAACCACCCCGCGGACCTGCTGAACGGATTAAATGAGCTAATGCATCAAGTGCGGGCCGCAGAGTAATCCCTCGACAGATGTCCTCACGGGCAAAGTGTTATCTCACTGCAAGGTGGTGGCAGCGCGTCCTGTGGGGTGACTGCCGCAGGGACAGGGCATCCCTGCAGTGTGGTCGGGTGAGGGGACGCTGGCACTCACTGCTGGGCCTCACACCTCACCTCACCCATCGACAAAGGCGGCAGTGGCTCCCCAGAGGCACGGAGTCCCACTTAGCGTGGGACCCACAAACTGTCCATCGCCCGCCCATATCCGAAACTACCCCTGCTGTTATCAATCCTCCGTGACGGTTTGAGGGGAGGTGATGGTTGCCACCGGGGTCGCTAAGTGCTCCCCAGGTGCCCCTTGACACAGTCACCACACCTGACACGTCACTGGGGCCCGGCCAGTAGTCCTGAGGGGCTGAGTCATGGGGTGACATTGGTGTTCCCATAACGTGCCCAGGCCCCCGCAGTGGGGCTGTGTCTCGTGCGTGGCCTCATCGTGGGGATGGCAGCTTTCTCGCTGGGAGGCAACAGACCATGAGGAGTGGGTGTGAGTGGCTCAGGCTTTTCCATCTGGGAGAGCAGATTGAATCTCAAATTGGTGCCTGCCTTCTGTGCCTAAGCTACTTCTTCACTCAGCACTTTGTAAAGCTCAAGTTCAAAGTCCCGAACGAAGGTCTCTTAAGGAATCCTCTGCAATGAGGATACAAGGCTTTCGTTATGGTGCTCGTAAATGGCCCCTGTGTTCCGTGTATTTCTTCCGTGCTCATTCATAGAATGTTAGGCGAGTTGAGGAAATTGAGGCTTAAGCAGGCAGCACTGTGCGGGGTGAGGGAAGATGACCAGGAAAGAGCTATGGGTTGGCCTATTGGGCAAAGATCCCAATAAAGACAATTGTGGAGGCGTGTCTGATGGTCTAAGCCGTCACAAAAATAACCAGCGTTTGTCCAACCTCTGCCAGCCCTGAGTACCAGACTCACGGATCATTTTCTGTGATATTCAGAGCAATGCCATATAGTCGGTAGTATAAATATATCTGGATTCTATAGATGAAGACAAGAAGTAAAGGCTTAGTGACTTGCCCGGTCACCTTCCCAAGAAGTAGCAGATGAGCAGTTTGAGCCCGAGCCGGATTCTAGGGCCCAGCCCTCGCCCATGATGCTGGTCGGCCTTCCAAGCACTATGATGAGGTCCCCAAGTCCGGAGCGGGGCAAATGAGCTCCTCTCCAGCCTGTGCGTCCACAAAACGCCAGAGACCGGAGGGCTGAGCGAGTGTGGGGGCTCCCCCAGGTTCTCCGTTAGGCCCGACGAAAGAACTGGCCCACATCATGTAATCCTGACTCGAGAAGATGTGAGGAGGAATCTGTACGGCAGTAAAAAAAAAAAAAAAGAGCAAACTCCTGTGCTACGTGGAGAAACTTCATGAACACAACGCTGGGCCAAAAAAGCCAGGCACAGGGGCACCTGGGTGGTTCAGTCGGTTGAGCCTCTAATTCTTGATTTCGGCTCCCGTCATGATCCCCGGGGGCGTGGGACCTGAGCTTGGAGCCTGGTTAGGATTCTCCCTCCCTCTCCCTCCGCCCCTCTCCCCTGCTTTTGTCTCTCTAAAATAAAAATAAAAACTAGCCACAAAAGCACACATACTGTGCCAGTCACTTAGGTGAGGTTCTGAAACAGAGACAGCCAATTCTGTGACGATAAAGTCAGGAGCGTAGCTGCCTTTGGGAAGCCCCCCGGGGGGGGGGGGGTAGAAATGGCTCACATCTTGGATTGGGTGGTGGTTACCACTATGTAAAAAGTCATCAAGCTGCATGCTTCGGACTTGTGCCTTTTATTGTATCTCATTTATACCTCCAGTGGATCAGACAGATGTGAAGAAACCAGACGGTTTTTGACTGTGGCAAGAGGGGTGGACTCAGTTCTCTGAAAAATAAAAGACGGGATTGGAGGAGGGGGGTGGAGAGGGGGTGGAGGTGGTGATTGCCTGGCGGCGCTCCTCCCCCCTCTCCCCCCCCACCGTTTGGTCAATTCCCTCTTACAAAGTCTGTAGAGTCCCACACTTTTCAGGAGTTCCTGAGCGGGGAGGGGGGACGCCCTCTGCCCAGGAGAGCAAAGAAGCTTCTGTTGCTCTCTTAATCTATTTAGTCATTCCCTCATTTATCCACTCAGTGTTCACCAGGGGTTCGTGGGGGGCCTGCTATGTGCCAGGCGCTACGTGACATCCCGAGCACCCAGCAGTGAATGAACAGAGCGACAAAAACATCTGCTCTCATGTTGCTGCCTTCCTGGTGGGGTGGAGATGACGGTTACTTTAAAGTAACAGGTGAAGTATATAGTATGTTAGTTGGAGAAAAATAAAACAGGGAAAGAGGTGAGGACTGAAGGGCAGGTGGCATCTTCAAACAGGGGGATCCAAGAAGCCCTCCCTGAGAGGGGAACATTTCAGCACAGATCAGGAAGACTCTGGGGGACGGCCCCAAGTGCAAATGTCCTGAGACCGGTGGGTGGTCACGTTTGGCAAGAGGGAAGCAGTGAGGGGTCAGGTTGGCCGGAAGGGGCGATTAAGGGAGAGTCACAGAACTGCAGTCTGGGAGGTGATGGGAAGGTGGGGGGGAATGAGAGTCAGAACTTGTTCAGACCTGGGCATTACTGGACAAGAGGAGGAGTTTGGGACCTGGCTGCATATTTGTGAAGGATGACTCAGCAAGTCCCGTAGCTCACTCAGGGCACTGCGCCTCTGCTCTCCCACCTGAGCACCTCTGCGCTGGAGAGAAGGGGAAGGGGCCCGGTGCCCTGGGAGAGGGGGAGGCGCAGCCCCGAGCCCCTCTGGACAGGGCGCCAGGGCCTTTGGAGAATGCAGCTGCAGACAGGGACTGCTTCCTTGCAATGCCTCTGGAGGCTTTCCAAGGAGGCAAAGCCTGCCCAGCCTGGTTCAATAGAAACTCCTGCCCGGAGCCAGGGAGGGAGAGGTGAGGCAGAGACCAGATCATCCCAGGCAGGGCGGTGCCTCCTCTCGCGCTCCCAGAACTGCTGACCTCATCTCCTCTCCCTGACGTGAGAGCCCACATCTTGGGCCTGGGGGAGGTGCACAGGGCCCTGTTGGGGCACGACCGAGGTGTCCCTCCCTGCCACAAGGCCCTTTCTTCAGGGGGAGGGACGGAGTGAAAGGAGGAACCCCACATCCGTAGGCCTGCTCTCTCACCACCTGCCGTGTGGCTTGTGCACATGGAACTCCAGCTCTGGGCTCTTCTCCTCCCTGTGAAATAAGGGGCTGGCCCAGGGGCTCCTGGTTTTCGTTTAAAATTTTATATTTAAGTAATCTCTACACTCAAGCTGGGGCTCCAAGCCACACCCCGAAGATCAAGAGTCACATGTTCCAACGACTGACCTCCTGATTTTTCTTTCATTCTACAACGGGAGCCAGAGCGAGTGCTGCACCCTGACTTCTCTCTACACGGGGGCCTGGGCCTCGAGGAGCTCAGATCAGGGGGCTCCTAGAGCTCTGCCTCGGGTCACTCCCTGGCTCCTGAATTCTCTCAGGGTGAAGCACAAGCGTGTCCCAGGCAGGCTGACGTTTTGCCTTGTCCTCATTGCCTATGTCACCTCACCGAGGAAACGTGCCAGGCCTTACGCTGGAAGACACGGTATAGCTCTGCATTCCAGAGACCTGAAGTCACCCCTCCTCCCGCAGACACAGTCACAGGCTCCCCGTGACTTATGGAGCCAAAGCCTGCCTCCATAATCTGGTCTTCGTGACCCCCACAGTCGAGGCACCTCCCCGCTTGCCGCTCCCTTCTCCTGCCCGCACTGACTACTCAGCAGCCACCTCAGTCCTCAGAAGGACCTCACTTTCTAGCCCCAGACCCTCCTTTTGGCTCTGGCTAGAGTGCCCTCACCTCCTAAGGTGCCCTCACCTCCGTCAGCTAGGCCTCTGCTGAGTCCTTCATATGGACCTTTGTTTTAGGAAACATTGAGGTTTCCCGAAAGCCCCGTGGGGCAGGCACCCTCGCCTCCTCTGGAGTTGAGGGGAGTCATTGGCCTGGAGTCACAGAGCTGGTGAGCGGCCCGGAAGCCACACCCAGATCCTCTGAGACTCCTGTCCCCCGCCCGGCCTCCCCGAGGACCATGGCTATCTGCCAGCAGGGCCTGGGCCTCCTCCCGGCTGTGGGCCTCGGCTGCCTGGTGCAGGCTCTTTCCTTGCTCCCCCGGGAGCCTTTCCTCTTGTCCAGCTCGGAGCTGGGGGAGCCAGCTCCTCCCGGCGGCCGCCACAGGCCAGGGCTGGCCCTCCCAGGTGCCCCAACACCCCATCCTCGAGGCAGGTAGGGCCAACTCCTGCCCAGACAGGCAGCTACCATGACTCACCCACAGCCTGGGCGGTGCCCCACCTGCCTTGAGAAGAGCTGTGGAAAGCAGCTGGGTGGCTGCGAGCTGGCAGAATGGCCCTTCCGCCCCCTCCCCCTGCCCACCCGGGCCCCAGGAAGGCCCTGGCTCTTCCTGCCTGGACGGGGATGGGGGGCGCTTAAGGAGACAACGCTTCAGACCTCCAGATCTGCTCACCGCCTAGCGTTCTGTCTTCCTCCGTCGGAATCTCCCGGATCCACCATGTGCCCTGAGATCACGAGAAAGATTTCCTCCCAAGACAGGCCTCGGATTCTGGGGAATAGCTTCCTCTGGGATATTCACAATGGCCACTAATGGGTTCGTCAACAGCTGACTGTATGCTTGGCACTATCTAGACAGAAAGCTTCTATTGAATTCCCCGTGATCCTGGGTAGGAGGACACGACCGAGAAAACATTCGTATCCAGTCGTTTAGATGCAGGACTGCGTGTCCCTGGTAGAGAACAGAGCTAACCTGGCTCGCTGTCGGTGACAGAGCGAAGCCTAGTGAACTTGGCGTCTGTCGCCACCAGCTTCCGTGCTATTTCCAAGGCATCAAGCTGCCTTCCAGGAGCAAAGAGGATTCTGTTTCCGTTTCAGAGGAAAGGCTAACGATGCAAGAAGTCACCGATCTACACGGCTCTGAGGTGGCGACTCCATCCTCGTTAGAAACGGGAGCAAGCCGAGGAGAGGGTCCTGGTGAAACCTGAGATAATTAATGTGGTCAGAAAGAGGCAAGGATCCAAGCAGGCCCAGGTCCGAAAGCAAAGTTGATGCCTTGAACTAAAATGCTAACGGAGGCGAGTTGGGGCCAGTGGCACACAATTTTCTAGAGTGGTTTAGTGAACTGGGCAGAGCCTGCTCGTTGCCTACGTTGTATAAGAGCTGATTGTAAATGGCCCAAAAACATCACTTTAGATCACTGGATTGATTGGCTGATGACACAGGGTGAGTCTTTGTCCTGCGGAGACAGACAGCTCAAGGAGAGGAGTTGACAGAGTGGGAGGCAGAGAACAATCCCAATTTTCAGCTCGAGAGACTCTCCGGCCGGCACCAGATCCAGAGATTCCAACCCGGAGAGGGAAAGGGATAGGCCCAAGCTGGCAGAGAATGACTGGAGGCTTCCTGAGGGCCTCGGAGCCCGCAGAAGTCGGCTTCTGTTCTCACGGGCCTCCAACCAGGGGTCATATTGTAAACCGCTCTACCTCGTTCTGGAAGCTCCTTCAGGGAAACAGCCTTAGCAAAGAGAGGCTTCCATGGCACAGCACTGAAGGAAGGTCTAATGGAATTGTTCGTTAATTTTTTACAAAAGCTCCCCGAGTAATTCTTGGCATGTATCTTGGAAAGAATTCAAAGAAGCGAGTTGTAATGTAATAACCAACCCCCTTCCAGTCCCATATAATGGTGTGAGCAAAGGGCTTCAAAACTCAGACGTGGATGAAAATGAAAAGCAGGGGGCAGGGCTGGTGGCGGCGCCTATCTCAGCCCGGGAATAAATAGCGTTGATCAATGTATATATACGCGAGTATGCATTGTAAAAAATCCATCTCATTAAACAAAATTCAATGCTCCATATTCAAATCGCTACCCAAATTTCTAATGCACATGGGTGGCTCTGATCAAGGAAGTATCATAACCGCAATAGCATCTCTAGCCAGAGGAAATGACACGTCAAGGTTTATAGTCACAAGAAATTGCAAATTAAAATTGGAGGGGCGCCTGGGTGGCTCAGTCGGTTAAGCGTCCGACTTCGGCTTAGGTCATGATCTCGCGGTCCGTGGGTTCGAGCCCTGTGTCGGGCTCTGTGCTGACAGCTCAGAGCCTGGAGCCTGTTTCAGATTCTATGTCTCCCTCTTCCTCTGACCCTCCCCTGTTCATGCTCTCTGTCTCAAAAATAAATAAATGTTAAAAAAAAATTTTTTTTTTAAATAAAATAAAATAAAATTGGAGGAGGCACCTGGTGGGCCTCCGTCAGTGCAACTTACAGCTCTTGATCTCGGGGTCATGAGTTTGAGCCCCATGTGGGGCTTAGAGCTTACTTAAAAGACATCAAAATTGGAATTTAAGTGAGTATTTTTGTTTCAAAAAAAGCACAATAGGGCGGCCATGAAAAGACAGTAGGGCATAAAAATGAAGAGAGTGTATGATAAAGTTCTGTGATGAAGGTGAAATGGAAAAAGAGGAGTTGGAGGGAGAGAAAAGAATGATGTAAACGTTCTGGCCGGAACGTGTCCGTGAACTTTTTTCAGAGGATGAAGGTGGGCGGAGCTGTCCCCAAAAGGTGCGTCTGTAGTTCCTCAACAAGTGCCCCAACCCAACATAGCTGCTTGGAAAGAGGCCAGGCTGTAGATGCCTTTTATTGACCGCCTTTGGGGATATAGTTGAAGATCAAAATTTCAAAACTAGATTCTAATGGTGTTCAGAAAAGAGAAGCCAATGTGCTGCACCCTGCCAACACCTTCCAAGCATACCCTTTGCAACTACTTAAGGTTATAGGGGGGAAAAAGGGGGAAAAAAATTGATGTCCGCTTAAAAGTATACATTAATATATACCTGAAGGTGGTGCACCACTTTTCAAATGTCTTTTAGCAGACATAGGAGCAAAAGAGTATGAAGATAAAAAGTCTAAATCAGCACTGACAGCCAAGGTGACCATCCACACTCCACTTTTCACAAGAAACTTACCTACAGGGGGCTGTGAGTTTAAGACCCAGGCTGGGCATACAGATTACTTTAAAAAAAAGAAAGAAAGAAAAGAAAAGAAAAGAAAAGAAAAGAAAAGAAAAGAAAAAGAAAGAAAGTGGGGCACCTGGGTGGCTCAGACTTTTGGTTTCAGCTCAGGTCATGATCTCAGTTTGTGAGTTTGAGCTCCACATTGGGCTCTGGGCTGACAGCAGGAAGTCTGCTTGGGATTCTGTGTCTCCTTCTCTCTCTGCCTCTCTCCCCAAAATAAATACACATAGGCAGAAAGAGGAAGGAAGGAAGGAAGGAAGGAAGGAAGGAAAGAAAGAAAGAAAGAAAGAAAGAGAGAGAGAGAGAAAGGGGAAATGTGTGTCTGAATAATTGCAGAAATACAACAGCAAACACAGTTAGGAAAGTGCTGCAGTGAGGGCACCGAGGAGGGAATGGTCAACCTTTCTGCTGGAATTGGTGAAACTTTCTAGAAATACTCGAATTGAATTAGCGGGCAGACTGGAGGGGAAAGTGGAAGTCATCTGTAAGCACAGGGAAAGTACATGGAAACACGATGGGATAATGTGTCCTGGGAAATGCGTGCATATCTGGAGGGTAGAGGGTTGGGAAGGAGATTGGGGCCGGGATCGAAGTCAAGAGATTAGCTGGGTTAGGTTGGTAAGCAGGAGACAGATCCTGGAGCTCGGTCAGCGTCTTGAAAGGAGGGGGAAAAGGGTGTGGCACATTCAGGAAGAATGATGTGGAGAATGGATTGGAGAGGTTAGACCCAAGGCAAGGAGACTAGAGCAGAGTGTAAGGCAGGAGTTCGGATAAGAGGTGACAAAGGCCCAGTGTAGGCAAAACCAGTGAGGACAGTGAGTAATTGGGCTTGATAAGAGAGCCAAGGAGGCTCTCAGGTGTTCTGCTTACAGTTGCCTTCCATTCCCCAAGAGAGAATCAACTATAGGAGGAAAAGCAGGTTTGGGGAAGCAAAATAATAGATTCATTGGGAGACATGGTGAGTCAACTCTGATACTTGGGTGGCCGTTGTAACGCATGGATCTCAAATCCCGGGGTACACAGCATAACCAGCGTAACTAGCCACCTCAAGCGTGGGCTCTAGAGCCAGCTAGGAAGCAGATTCAAATATGTGTTCAAGTCAGCTTCCATGGGTTTTTAGGAAGCAGAAGGGATGGCAGGTTCTTAGGCACTAGGGAAGTGTAAGAAAGTCCTTCCGTTTCAGTCTTTTTGAAGGGTCAGCACGGAGGAAGAAGAAGAATTAAAATGGTCAGATTTAGGGGCGCCTGGGTGGCGCAGTTGGTTAAGCGTCCGACTTCAGCCAGGTCACAATCTCGCGGTCCGGGAGTTCGAGCCCCGCGTCAGGCTCTGGGCTGATGGCTCAGAGCCTGGAGGCTGTTTCCGATTCTGTGTCTCCCTCTCTCTCTGCCCCTCCCCCGTTCATGCTCTGTCTCTCTCTGTCCCAAAAATAAACGTTGAAAAAAAAATTTTTTTAAAAATGGTCAGATTTAGGTAGACCTGTAACACTGACCTTTTGAAAGCACGTTGTTGTTTTTTTTAATGTTTATTTTTATGTTTGAGAGAGAGAGTGTGAGCAGGAGAGGAGCGGGGAGGGGGGGGAGACAGAGGATCTGAAGCAGTAAGGAGAGAATTACAATTCTGTTTTCAAAAAGCTGAAACTGGGGAGCTTTTGCTGATCTCTTTAGGGGGCAGTAACATTTGATGGAGGAGCCATTTAAAAGCTCTGAATCTAGGGGCGCCTGGGTGGCTCAGTCTGTTGAGTGTCTGACTCATGTTCTCTCAGTCATGGGATTGAGTCCACACTGGGCGTGCAGCCTGCCTAAGACTCGCTTTCTCCCTCTCCCTCTGCCCCCCACCGCCTGTAAACAAACAAACAAACAAACACACATTTTGAATCCAAAAGCAGCAGGTAGACAGGGCACCCGGCTGGCTCCTGTGGTGGAGCATGTGACTCTTGATCTCTAGGTGTGGGGCTCAAGCCCCAGGCTGGGCGCAAAGCTTACTTAAAAAATACGCATAAAATCAGCACATAGACCCCAAAACGTATTTATTATTTTATTTATTTATTTGCATAGGTTCAAGATAGACGTGGCCCTGGCAACAGACATCCGATGAATCAACAGCACGCGAACCACTGCTGAAAGAAAGCGAACGCTATCCTGGATTCGGATTCTAATGGCAGTTTAACCGGTCACCTTCCTGTGTTAGGCTCCCGTGTACAAAGGACAAAAATAATTATGCCTTCTGCTTGTAAAGAAACTCTGCTCCCAGCAGGAGAGACACACACTCTTCTCTTCCTTATTCCTATGCCAACACACAGATATAGCCCCCCTCGAAGGTCAAGCAGCTGTGGGGCATCGACGGGCGAGTGGCAACTCTAAGGCCTCGGCAGATAGGCAGATTATTTCTTGCCGTGTTTACGGGTTTCCTAGCAACAGCGACTGCGTGGCTTGTTTTCCTATGTGACAAGCCCTGGAAGAGAGGCCAGGAGACTGTGCCAGAGGGCCATGGGAGTTTACTGGCTCCAGGCTTTGCCTTCCTGGAAAACCTAGCCTGGATACGTGAGGGTACAAACAGCCAGGGGCAGTTTTCTGACATCCAGCTTCCTGTACAGCAGCACTTGCCAACAAGCCGTGACCAAGAAAACTAGGTACCTAAATAGCTACCCTCTCCCCCACGTCGGTGAGCCTCCTTTGCAGATAGAATGGGCCTGACTGGTTCTGGCCGATGGTTTATTTAAAAAAAAAAAAGTGATACATGTTTGTCCCGCTCAGGCAGTTCATTGCTGACACATTTCCCTGCAGCATCAGCCTGGAAGGCCGAGGTGGAAGGCTAATCCCTCACACTAGGGAGAAATACATGTTGCATAAAGCCATTAGTCTCGAGTTTGGCCATTGCAGCAACTAGCATGAAGCGTCTTGACTCATCAACCACTCAGCTTCCTTCTCGACCTCTCCATATGGCACTGCTGAGTTCCCGGACGTCCTTTGTGACAATTCCCAATCTTCTTCGCTGGTTCATTTTGCTTTGCCCTTGTATGTCCCGGGGTTCTGTGTTCAACCTTCTTCACATCCAGCTGGAAATGCAGTCTGGAAAAACTCCCCTCGTCCTGGGATTTCAACTATCACTCCTATGGTGACAGCTTCCAAATCTACATCTCTGGCTTGGGGGCATGTCTGACCCTAAGCATTAGTTATTCAAAATGTGGGGTTTCACAGGGCTCCTAGAAAAGTGGTTTTGATTGAAAACAGAGTCCTGTTAAGATGTACAAATCGGGTTTCCCCCCCTAAGTTTACATTTTTTTTTAAGAGCTAGCAACTTAGGGGTGCCTGGGTGGCTTCAGTCGGTTAAGCGTCAGACTCTTGGTTTTGGCTCAGGTCACGATCTATTTCATGAGTTTGAGCCCCGCATGGGCATCTGTGCTGACGGTGTCCTTGGGATTCTCTATTCCCCTCCCCTACTCACCCTCTTTCTCTGTCAAACTAAATAAATAAGCTTTAAAAAAATAAAAAACAAAAGTTCGCAACTTAAAGGGACTGTATGTCAATCATTTAATTTTAACTCAAGTTCCGAGGATTACAAACTAGGACAAAGAAACATGAGTTTTGCAATCTGGAACCCTTATATGCTAAAAAAACCAATGGGGGTGGTGGTGATGGGAATGGTGTGGGTGTGGGAGGAAAGCCCCAGATGCAAGGTTTTCCCCATTTCCCACTATAGCTAATTTCTACTTACCAACTACTTTTGGCCTCATTCTCTTTTGCCAGTGTTGCTCAAACTTTAGCGAGCATGAGCAGTATTTGAGGGGTGCTAACACACAGATCGCTGGGCCCCATCCTGAGTTCAATTCAGTAGGTCTGGAGCAGGGCGTGAGTTTGTATCTCTAACAAGTTCCCAGGCTATTGGTGCTGGAACTGTACTTAGAATCATTGCCCTGTGCCTAGAGTAGCAGTTTAGTGGCAAAGGGCTCCAGCTGGATTCTTTCCTAGATCTGCTGCTCATCAGCTCTGTGACCTTGAGCAGGCTATTATTCCAAAGGGAGACCACAGCTTCAAGTTTCAATGATCTTATTGTTTACTTTCACGTAATGCTGTTCTTGTGCTTATCCATCTTAGCCTGCTAACGTGCCATATATAGAATTCAAAGACAAAAAAGCAGAGCATTGGGCACCTCCAGATTCTGCAAGCAGCAAAAACCCCCAATGAGGCTTAATATTCTCCTGGGTGACAATACACACCCGGAGTAAAATTAATGTATAATATTGTCCTTCCTGATGTTCAATTATTAGGATATTTTTATCTAAAGATAGAAATTGAAGATTGACAAGAGCCATTTAAAAAGACATTGAACACATTTATCCCATAGGGGCACATCATCAGCCTTAAAACCCAACAAAAGACTTGCCTTGATATATGTAATAGAATCCAAGGACTCCTAACTACCGTACCTAATTTATGAGGTTATTGATGCAACTGTTAGCAATCTGTGGACATGCTAGAAAGGGTTGGAATTGGTGCGAGATGAGGATATTCTGCTGTCTGCTCTGAAAAGCACCTCTCTGCCACCACCCGGCCCCACCAAAGGTCCAATACGTTTCATTAGTTTAGGCTTGCTGCTTGGATTTTGTCACACCTTCCCATTCCCCCCCTCCCCCCCCCCCCGCCCCCACCACTTGTCATTTTATCTCATGACCGTTCTCAGATCTCTTCCTAGACTGAAATCCCAGGGCTTGTATTCCAACTAAACTGTCTTTACTTCCAAATTACTTCAGCTTTTTGTAAAAACTTCCGTATGGCTTACATATTACTCACATAATCTCATTATAAGAGGTGTGAACCTCCAGCATTCACTGCCTGAAGCACTCATCTGGCTCTAAGCTGAAGGAGTGGGTATTCTGCCCGATTAAATTCTTCACATGGGTGTGATCTGCTACCATTCCTCCGGGATTAGCATCAAGGTGAGGAGTCTCCTCTGCTTGGTGAAATCTTACTCTTCCTTCAATAGGCAATTCAGAGATTATCTCCTCTGACCTCCGTCTATATTGCACCCATTCTGGTAACATCCCACATTGCATAGTCTCGTACGGTCACTCCTGAATTCCCAGGGAGTAGCACAGGGCCTAGCACTTAAGAGACTCAGTAAATGCTCTTTAGCTACTAATCTACTTAACTATAATCTATTCTAACTACTGAACTTGCACTTTTTGTACACAGGCTTAAAAAAAATCATGCATGCTTGTCATATGAAATTCAAGACAGAGAAGCAGTAAGTTACACATTCTTCATTTTGCAGGGGTTAGGGCGGTCAAGAACATTTTCGTAATTTTGGTGTCTTTATTCGCCCTTTTTCTCACACACACACACAATCTAGAGGCTAATTAGTTTTACTGTGTTTCTAAATCTAGACTAAAACGTTATACTCTTAATGGAGTTGCAATGTTACCACAGTGCAAACCAGCTTTGCAATTAATAAAAAATATTTACTTAGCAACTGTTGAGAGCAGCTTCTAAAAATACCCACCTCCCCTTTTCCAAACCTAAATATCTAATGCAACACTTTATCACCACCATGATTTGTGTTAACTGTCCACTGGCAGAAAACCAAAGTGTGCTGCCTGACACCCCCCAGAAATTGTTTCCAATGGTTATTCAAACTATTTACTTCCCTGAATCAGTAACATTGCAGCCTTAATATGGTCATGTTGAGAATGGACTACATTTTTTTCTACCTAACACATTATACTCCTTATATAAATGTCACTCTCGGGCTTGGTACAGTACAGGGCGGGGGGAAGAAAACCCCTTCAGTGAATGTACTAGCATATTAGAATAACCTACACAAACCTGGCCACATGAATATGCTCCAAAACCGTAAATGAAACATTCCCCCCAAGGAAAAATACCTTGACCAACCATCGAACAGAATGCGATTTTATCAGTGCATCCCATTCTTGGATTAGGTATGAATAACTTATCTTACAACACTAGTACTTCATCATTCTGATTTCAAAAAACGGATTTCAATTTCTAGTAAGACTGGTTAATAGCAAAATTGGCTGACATTTTATTAGCACACAGATGGGTACTTGGTGGTAACTAGGTAAAAGTTGGCTGATAAATGCATTATATAGAAGAATTCCTCTGGCTTAACAGCAAGTTAACACTAGGAAAAGAATGTCTTGGTGTGAGTTCTAGTCTTGGTTGTGGTAATTTCAATACATCTGTACGTCTTTTTGGGCTTCATTTCTTTCTTTTTTTTTTTAATTTATTATTTTTTAAATTTTTTCAATGTTTTATTTATTTTTGGCAGAGAGACAGAGCATGAGTGGGGAGGGGCAGAGAGAGAAGGAGACACAGAATCTGAAGCGGGCTCCAGGATCCGAGCTGTCAGCACAGAGCCCGACGTGGGGCTCCAACTCACGAGCCATGAGATCATGACCTGAGCCGAGTCGGAGGCTCAACCGACTGAGCCACCCGTGTTGAGCCACCCAGGAGGCCCTTTTGGGGCTTCATTTCAATCAACTTCCAAGAGACTAAAAACAAAAACAAAAACACCAAGATGTAGAATTTGGTCCTAAATGCGGGACTCAAGTATACGAACAGCCAAAATTGAGCTATGTTTATGAGGAACCTTTTATGGCACTGTTTTGCACTTTGAAACTCTTAGACTGCCATCCTATTCGATATGCATTTAAAGATACATAGACTAGGGGCACCTGGGTGGCTCAGTTGGTTAAGTGTCCAACTTTGGCTCAGGTCACGATCTTGTGGCTCATGACTTCGTGCTCCGTGTTGCGCTCTGTGCTGACGGCTCGGAGCCTGGAGCCTGCTTCGGATTCTGTGTCTCCCCCCGTCTCTCTCTCTGCCCCTACTCCACTTGCACGGTCTTTTTCTCTCAAAAATAAATAAACATTAAAAAAAAAAAGATACATTGACTATGTAAATTAAAGGAGGAAAGTGAAGTTCCTGAGAAACTACGAAAACATAAAGTACCTCCTGCAGCCCTGTGCCTCAGGATCTCCAAAAGTAAACAGGAGACAGGACTTACCTCATGGGAAGCTGTGACAATCAGGCAAATTAGTATTAGAAAGGTGCCTGGCATACAGCATTCAATAAATGGTTAATATTACTAACCTCTGGGTTTCAAATGGTGATAAAATTTTAAAAGGGCACCAGGTCTAACCATATAAAAACTAAAGGAAACCAGGTTTAGGTCTTGGCTTTATAAAACCTAACAGCTGTCACATCTTGGGTAGTCCCACCTTTCTAAATTCTTTTCTATCGGGAACAACAGTAACTGTCATGATTAAGGACTGACATGATGTCTGTTGGACAGCTTTAGTTAAGTTCTAGATGGATTCAAATTCTAATTCTGCAAGATACGCTATGAAACCTAGAATTTGTCTTTAAAATGGAGATGATCGCACCACCTTTCCAATGGAGGATCCGGGCCAGGTATTTTTTAGAATGCTCCTTGGCAAGTAATGCGTATTTCTACTTGGTAAGTAATACTTTTGACAACGTAAATGTTCGTGCTTATCAAACTTGCACTTGCTCCCTTTAGTAAAATATTGACTTTTCAAATGCAACATTACTCTTATCAGCATTCAAGAGCTTTCCTTTCTCCTCCTTTTATACAAATATGGAAACCATGGGTATTTAAGTTACATTGTCATCAGCATTTTCATATAACTGATACACTTTTGGCCAATAAGAACCTTTCAAGTGGCTCCAGCGTCCTGACACATACTCATCCTTTTTTTGTGATTTCCTTTCTTTCTGGCACAAGAATATTCCAGGTTCACCTTGTATTTATTTTCTCTACCCCAGCCCTGAAGTCAGACACTTCAAGAAGCCGTGGTTCCTTAGTATTTAGAAATCAAGACCTGGGCGCCCGGTGTGCTCACTGCTACTTTAGTAGCATGAGTTCCAGACCCTCAGCGAACACAGCTGGAAAATGAAACCATACACATGCACATGCGCATACACAAACACACACACACAACATTAAGGTCATGAAAGAGGAAGGGTGAGGAACTGTTCCAAACTTCAAAACATAAGTAAGTACGGTAAATGGCTCTTTTGTTGGACAACACAAATTGTCCTGGACAATTTGAAAGAAGGGTTATGAAAGACACTGGGACTACAGACGGAATTGGACTAGAAAACTGGGTCAATCTTAAAATGTTCTGATCTTGATTAATTGTACCATGATTAATAGTTTATCTTTGTTCTCAGAAAAATTAAAATACTTCCGTAACCTACTCTCAAATGGTTAAAAAGTGTATGTTTAAAGAGCGATATGCAGGGGCACCTGGGTGGCTCAGTCAGTTGAGCGTCCAACTTCAACTCAGGTCATGATCTTGCAGTTTGTGGATTTGAGTCCCGCATTGGGTTCTCTGCCCCTCCCCTGCTCATGCTCACTCTCTCTCAAAAATAAAGATGAAAAGAAAAATAGATGTGCAAACAGATTGGGCAAAATGTAAACAACTGTTGAATCTCCTGAGCATAAGGAAGAATCATTGTACCATTCTTGTAATTAAAGGTGAACTAACTCTATGCCTGATGTGGGACTCCAACTCATGACCCTGAGATCAAGACTGACATGTTCCACTGACTCAGCCCGCCAGACACTCCTTAAGTATCAAAAGGACAAAGCGTAAGCAGCACCTCGCAGACTGAAGGACGTTATTTCCACAGGTATCGGCTCAGTTCAGAGATGACCTAGCTCTGGCCTTGTTAAAGTTTGAACTAGGAGATTTAGTAGATAAATGTGCACAAGTCACTGTGTCATCGATGAAAAGGGGGATAAATTTTTTATCTTAAGAATAAGCTAAAACAGTCTATGTAACAGATTTTTTAAAGAAGTAAACTATGCGGGGGCGGGGGGCACGTGGGTGGCTCAGAGGTTGAGCATCTGACTTCAAGTCAATTAACTCACAGTTTGTGAGTTCGAACCCGCTTCGGGCCCTCTGTTGTCAGCAGACAGGCCGCTTCAGATCCTGTCCCCCTCTCTGCACTTGCCCTGCTGGTGCTCTTTCTCAAAAATAAACATCAAAAAACAAAAACAAGTTTTATGTCCAGCATGGGACTTAACTTCACAACCCCAAGATCAAGAGCTTCATGGCATCAAAGAAACGTATATATAAACACCTAAATTTTGCTATAGGCCAAGGGATTTTTGAGGGTTAATAAACGAAAGTAGTTTCATACAGCTGTTAAATTTCATCCTAATATGGAATCTCTCCCCACTTCTTCCAAATAAGATACCATGCTGGAAGACTGAGATTTGGACCTGAACCATAAATTCCTCTAAAATGTCTCCTTCAGTAAATAAGACGCTTCAGTATTTTTCAGGATTTTGACAAATAGGGCATACTCTGCAGATTCCACAGTCCTTTTCCCACTGCCACTGGATGATCTAATCCTTTCCACAGCTTTTGGGTCTATGCTAAAATGTAGAACTGTAAAGGTCTCTTCAGTCGGGAGCCTCAGTCACAAGTTTTCCACACTTTTTTGCTTTCTTGGAATGGCCCTGGTCTCCCTACAACAGCTTCAATGGTCTCCCTACAACAGCTTCCATACTTTGTGATCCTTCCAAAGGGCACCTGAATTTTATCCGTACCTTTAATGGTCCTGCAGCTACTTACTACCTTTCATAATTAGTCCCATCTTTCAGATTTTTCATGTGCTGCTCCATTTGTCTACATTTCTTTGCTAAACGCCTTAAAACCCTAAGACAGTTCGACGTCTCTATTAGGTGCTCTCATAACACCCAAATGCTTACTCTTTAGCAATGGTTACAGTGATACAAAATTGCTATTTCTTCTCTTATACTGAGCTGTTAAAAAGGGATGGTCTTGGGGCACCGGGGTAGCTCAGTCATAGCTCAGTCGGTTAAGCGTCTGATTTCGGCTCAGGTCATGTTCTCACTGTTCAGAGTTTGAGCCCCACATCAGGCTCCACACGGACAACTGGAGCCTGGAGCGTGTTTCAGATTCTGTGTCTCCCTCTCTCTGCCCCTCCCCTGCTTGCCCAGTCTCTCTCTCCCTAAGATAAATAAACATTTAAAACAAGGCTGGGGGGGGGGGGGGCGGGGATGGTCTTGGTCACTTCTGAATTCCCTGTAGCTTGGCATAGTCCCGGACAGTCTAAAATCGACTTGGAATGTGCGCTACAATGCCAAAACAGTTCATTTTTTCAAACCCTTCTGTATCCAAATATTCACCTATAAAAACATACATGGCTGGAGTGACAAATGGCCAAGTAGAATAAGAAATCCTGAATTTAAACACAAGATGAGTCACTACAACCCCTACATGTCCTGCTTGGCCTCCTCACTATGAAGGACACTGATCTAATCTACTGGCCACTTCAACACTCTCTCCACCTCCACTTTACTGTTCCTCCCATTTAGGGAGTTATTTAGGGAGTCAGAAGTTCTTTAGGGAGTCAGGTGCTGTGGCTCAGGTCTACGGTGGTACGGACACCAATGAACTCAACACTGCCCCAGCACTCAAATCGCCATTACAAACATTTCTTTGCGATTTTGATCCTGACGGGTGTACACAGTAGCCAATGGTAGCAGTTCCCCGAAACACTTCTTTAAGGGATCTGATCTGGTACAGGCAGAGGCAGAATGAACCAAGTCACCATGCCAGGCTGACAAATAGCAGAGACCAAACAACAGAATGAAGTATGAAGTCCCAAGAGGGCTCTCCCAACTCACAAGGAGGAGAATCTTCCTTGTCATTGTGGACTTCTAGTCACCGTGGGTCCACAGCCTCAAGCAACAGACACAATGCCATCTGACCAACAACGTGACCGCGGCCATGGACGGCTAGTCTGACAGCTCTCCTACTGTTCAACATTTTCACTACTTTTGCATTATGTCCTCATAACGGGTCTAACAGTCATTTCAGAAATCAAGTCATCTTACTTCAACAAGGTACTGTTTGATGATTCAAAGACCGATGAGATCAACTTACTCTTGATTCATCACCATCTTTGGCCATTTTAAAAGATGAGAAGAGCACGAAAACAACCCTGTCAAGGTACAGTCTCACAAGGACTCACTTTAAAGGGGACGGCAGATCTGAGATAAATTTTTGTTCATGACGCTTTGCTATATTCCTCGTAGAGACCCACTCACATTTTGATCACATGCTTATCCGTTGAAAAACTAACAAGAAAACGTAAAACATGGCTACATATCCATCTGGCTCAGGAAGAGCCCTTGTCAGACCACTGAATTTTCGGAAGCGGAGATGAAGAAGTCCAGGGGCACCCTTCTTAGAAGTCCTACAGTTCATTCTACTCAAGTCAGAAGAACCCATTCTCTGTATTTCAGCAAATGGTAGGGAGAACTAGCTTACTGGCTTGGTTTCTAAAATCTTGACTGCTATGTTTATTATAATGGAATTCAGTTTATAGCCATTACAGTATTCTTCGCTTGAAACATTTTTAGCACTGCAAGCACTAATAGGAAAATCTCTTGCTATTTGTTGATGGAAAATAATAGAAAACGCAAACCTCCCAAATTCCATTTGTAGGCCATAGGAGCATGAGCACAACCGTATGGGAGGAGATAACCAGTCTCTCCCTTCATATATATTCTTTTTTATTTTCTTGTTATACCTTCCCAAAACAGAGACATTCAACAGTAGTTAGAATGGCCATCTCCCGACATTTAAAAAAAACTGCACCCCCCAATGGGTGAACAAAGTAGAGTAGTAACCTAGAGTTCAGCTGAGTAAGCCACTGCGGAGCCTTAAGTGGTGAGGTCTTCCAATTTCAGAGTGATGTGTCTTCAACTTGTATCATCATTTTAGTGGAAAAACATAATTTAATTTTGGTGAAATGAGATTCATCTCCCGACAGGATTAGGAACAGCATTCACTGAATTTCACATTCTTCTTTTGTGAACTGTGAAGAAAATGAATGGTAGCTAGAAGATCAATGGGATTCCAGCTCCAGCTGCAGATGGAATGAAGATATACCAGGACAGAAACACCTATATTTTGATTTACAAAGCTAACAGCAGTTTGAAATCTGCAACTTAATTACAGACCAACTACACCACAACCTTTTCAAATGGCAAAAATACAAAAAAGTTAAGTGTTACAAAAATATTTCAGAAAAAGTGCATAGTCTAAGTGCATAGTAAATAAAAGCACTGAAAAATATCTTGCTAGAGGGAGTTCAGCTCGGAAAAGTTATTACCAAAGCTAAACATTTTTATTTTACACAAACTATACTCAAAAATAGCTTTATGAGACTGATTTCTGGCTAAAAGTATCAAAGGGTTTATTAGTCAAGAAACAAATACCTTAACTCACATGGGTGGATAGAAAAGAAACAAGTAAGCTGCCTACCCCAAAAGTTCGCACTCATTAAGATTTCTGCAGTGGGAGGGTGCTAATATATTCTGTAATAGCAGAATGTGGTGATCATGGAATTAATTATTGCTAAAGTAGATTTAAAAAAGAAAGAGAAAAAAAATAAAACAAATTAAACCTGACACAATCTGAACAAACCTGTCAATTTACAGTTTCAAGGTTATTTTACAAAATACCTACATTTACAACAGGCTCCTGGCAGCATTTTCAGACAAAGGTTCTTTTAATTAATCCTGACATGCTATAAATGAATAAATTACGCTATTTAAAGAATTACTGTCAATAAATTTTTCTTTCTATTGGGTCAGAAAGAGGAAAGAGAAGAGCGCATTTAAGATTAAGAGGAAGCGCACAGAGAACTTAGGGGAAAGAATGGGGGCTTAGGGAGGGTCAGGAATCATAGGAACCTCACCTGGCCACCTGGCGGGATGCTCTCCAAAGTTAAGAATCAATCTGCTCAAAGCCAAATTAACCAGGAATTTAAAGAAAAGCTACAAAATGGTAGTTAAACCCTTTAACGCTTTCATTCTTATGCACAATCAGTCCAGCGGTTAGTGCGAGGCCGCGGGAGTTAGAACTCGGAGTCCCGGCTGCCGCGGCACTAGGTACTGTGCCTGTAAGTCATTATAAAAGGAAAAATAAAGAATGCCTTTCCCCTTCAGACCAAAAAAAAAAAAAAAAAATTTTTTTTAAATAAAAAAATCTGAGGAAAAGTTGTAACACTAAATCTAAAATGATTCGCAAAGGAACTGTATGTAACAAATGGCTTGAAGTAGTCTATTAAAAAATTGGGGAGATTTTGATTTCATAGTGAGTCAGCAAGGCATTTTTGTTGTTTAAAAAAAATCTCATTTCCTTACAGAAACAGTTTTTAGTTTTTAATGAACTTGTAAACAAAAAAGCTCCCATTTCAAAATAAAAACAAAATCCCAGATCATATAGATGTTTACAGTGATTACATTTATCTAAGCAACATACATACATGTTCAGTTGTAAGATGTTAACTAAATTTCTGTGACAAATATGCTTTTTTTTTTTTAATACCAAGAACATTATAGAGTTAATGCAGAGTCCTAAGGATAATCTAGTAGTCACTAAGTTTTTCTTAAGTCTTCACTTTAGATGCTGTTATTTCTAGCACAGGTAAGCAGGCAGTCTTCCGAATGCTCAAACACTGGAATCTTTGGTTGCTACCGTATCAAGCTGGCTTGCAAACAAGAAGCCAACCATTTTAAGAATGTTTTAAGTGAACAACTTGCAAACCCCAGGGGTGGATAAACCCTAAGAACGCACAATTGTGAGCATTTACAACCATCACAACTGTGGCTGAAGACTGTTCATGCCGTTCTTCTGAAATGAGATCTCAAAGCAGTATAGTTCAAAATAAAAGATTTTAACAAAAATTGGCATATGCACAATTTCTCCACCAATTTGTGTGTCAACCATTTAGAGTTAACTTTTCCACTTGAAAAAATGCAATAGAAAACTGGACACCATGTTTCACTATCTCAGTTAATATTCACAATTACAGCGGCTACAACTCAGGACACGGCATCACCAATGCTGCCCAGAGCCAGTTTATACTGAAATTAAGTTCTTTACACCAAGTAAATGGTTGTTCACAACCACTGTCTAGTGTACATATGAACTAAAATTCCTAGATTTGGGGAGAAACAAATGCTGCTCCGATCATCTGCTCTGCTTCTTCTGTTCCTTGATTCATGCTTAGAAACCTGTTTAAAAAAAAAAAAAAATCGAAACAAAAAAAGAATGTTACAATTCCAAGTTACAAAAGATTTTTAAAAACCACACCCAAAACTGGGAAATTGGGTGGAACTGGGCCAATAATTACTTTGTTAGAATGGTGACTCAGAATATTTTCATCTATTTGAAAATCACAGCTCATCTTAAAACTACATACAAAAACTTTTCTGTTCTAGGTGCCTTTACGTAGGAGCGGTACACAGTGAATCAAAGCCTTCCCAGTCAGCATACACTTTTCAGGCCCGAGAATTACTGGGAATTCCAATGAGCCTGTTTTATTTATTTCTAGACTTCTAGTACCTAGAGCATAGAATGTGTTCAAATATTTATCAAACGAATGAAAAATAAGATGGTTTTGACTTAAAAATTACAAACTATAGTCTTAATCATACTATATGCAGGAACTTTTCTGCACATTATTTCTGATCCAAACAAGGAGCAATAAGCTTTAATAATAAATGTATTCAAGACATAATTGAGTTATTCCATAGAACACAAACCTGGTCAGTATGATTTTCATCACAGAAACCTTAAACCTTTAAAAACGTTGTACTTCCACCAATAATACATTTAAAAAGTTTTGCCCTGGATTTGAAAACCTAAACAAGTGAGGCTTTTTTGTTTTGGCTTTATTTACTTTGCAAGCCTTCCCACCCTGTAAACACTACCTCCCTCTGCCACAATTAGACTCTTAAGACTTCCACACATAGGCAGGTTTGAATAGAAACCAGCCTCGGGTAGTAACAGCTGCATGTTCCATCTGTGGCAAAAGACCACTAGAGCAAATGCTTATCTCTATTACCTACAAGCTTTATCTAAGGCAGAAAGGAAGTATGCCTATTCCTCAGCCAAAACACGAAAACCCCATCAGTACCACCTCTTCTCACCAAAAGCCTTCCCTTGAGGTGACCATGCCCCTTGGTTCATCCCCTTCCAAACCCCTATAGCTGGCCTCATTATAGCTCTTTCTAGCCCACTCTGATCTCTCACTTCTAAATTCAGCATGGAAACCATGTTTTTATTCATCATAAACTTCTCCCTTCTTTGTGCTTCTCAAACATTCGCTGGACCATTTCCAATGGGCTCTGTGGGACAAATAATATGCTTCTAAAATCTATGCCTCCCCACACACCCCACCCCCGCCCCCCGGAAAGATAACACCAAACATTTATATATCATTTTGGAGGAAATATGGGCTCACTTGTTAATTAGGAATTTGTTCATTTGAGGGCTGAAAGTCATCTTAATTCGTTTAAAAACATATTGTGCTAACACTGTGAGGACAGTGCTGTACACATTCTTTCGCTCTCTACGCCGACTAACAGAGTAGACACAAAATAAACCTCTGTTAAAAAAAATAAATAAAATAAACCTCTGTTGCCTGCCCAAGTACTAAATTCATAAAGTAAATGCCAAAATGAAAAATTTTATGAAGATTTCTGAAAATGAACTTCATCACAAGGAATATTCTATTTGGTATATATTACTAAAGAGAATTAGCAAGGTAAGCACAAAAAGAAAAGGCTGTCAGATCAAACCTGAATTAAAACCCTTAAAATTAAGACCATATTCTGTAACGTAATTCCAATGTTAAAATACAGAATACTGTGAAGCAAATTAAAACTATGAATTAGCTAATTAGAGGTGACCCTTACCCTGATGAGCATTTGATTTCAAGTCCTGCAATTATTCTTAAATATGATAAAGAAAAATGTTTACACAGCTACTAAAACTGTTTAACACACCTTGCTATGTGATTACGTTATACTGAATAATCTAATTACTACGTTGAATATCCATCCAAACAGCTTTAAAATAGAAACCGCTATCACTAACTAAAAACAAAACGTAAGTTACAATGTCAAAATATTAGAACACTCTTGTGTCTTTAATAGGGATAAAAATTAGATCTAGGTAAGAATTGTATCTGTTCATCTGATATTTGAGAAATTACTGGGTCAGTTAATGATTACAATTGCTTAGGAATCAGACAGAGGCTAGCCTAAAAATATTCCTGGAGGAATAGAGCAGTCAGATCCAGATGTAACTCTTCAGATTGGCCAATGGGAGGATACTCCACCCAGGGATCAATGTTTCTCCAGAGAATTGTCCTAAGATGTTACTCAAGTTTATGTAGGAAAAATCTCAATGGGAGCATTCAGCAAGTATTCAACATTCAATCTTCAAGTGCATTCCTTTTTCCAGTGTGCATTGATTCCTTGGTTTTTATCTTGTAATTTAGGTGGTGTCTCCTGGCTTCTAAAAGTCCAAACACCCATCTTCACTGCAACAACAGTTAAAATAAGGAAGGGATCCCTTTGCTCCTAAAAACAAAAAAAACAAAAAAAACAAAACAAAAAAAAGGGAGCAAAAAGCAAAGTCAAAATTGAGTTGGACCATCACTGTAACTACTGAGTTAATAGCTACATTTAAGTTTCTTTTCAAATCTGCAAAAGGAAAAAAATGTTTATGTAACTAGTGAGATTCTACCCCTTAATCCAAAATCTGAAAAGTATACATTGGCTCTTATTTATGAATGCATTTCTGATGTCCCTGATTTTTTTTTTTTTAAATAGAACCACAAATTAGTTCAAAGGGATATTTATATAATAGTAAGGCTTGAAGTTTGTGATGGGCTTTTTAAATTTCAGTATCCTTTCCTAGTGGAAGACATAACTTTTTAAAAGTAGTCTGAATGCAGTATTCACATTCATGATGTAATGCCATTTATTATTAGTTAACATGCCTGTGTTTTTTCTTTTTTGGTTTTTTTTTTTTTTTTGGCTGCACAGAAATCATAATCAATCTTGGAGAATTTTGAATCAGATTGGCACTATAAAAGCTCAAGAATAAAAACACAAACAGCTACAATAAGTTTTCCTATGCTAAACTAAAACAAAATAAAAGTTGGGAAAGAGATTTTTTATCACTACAAATAAGATAAATGACGACTTAGTACACACATTACCCCTTCAACTGCCTTTAAAAAAAAAAAAAAAAAAAACAGACTGGTATCTCTTTTTTTTTTTTTGTCTTCCCTATTACAGAATTCTGAGGTTGTTGAACTTGAAATACCTGTTACAATTGATTCCTTCCCCAACTGGTAGATGGTCTGCATTATACACCATTGAGTCACAGCAACACTGTACTCCTCTAGGTCTTCTGACTGTTGTGGTATCGTCCAGATTTTCTGACAAGTTCATGTTTGGTAAGTCCAGCCAGCCTTGGAGATGTGAGATTCATTCAGATGACCACAAATCAATTCTTGCACACTCGTCTTCATTTCCTGTTGGGTTACTGAGCTCTTTTCTCTCCAGTGGTAATGTCCACAATGAAAAAAGCTGACAAAAATTTCAGCAAGCAGATGCAGCTCCCTGGCACTTCTTTAGATTGAGTGTATTCAGAGAAGATCAGTCTCCAGATTATTTCAAGGTCTTCCCCTGTGATTTGGGTTACGTTGCTGAGTGACCAGCCACGTTCCTAGCAGCAATTGGTGAAGTCAGAAAAAGTTAAGCTAGACATAAATGGTAGGTGAATTCCAGTAAACACTGGAAGGTAATTCAAGGAAGACCATGGACATGGTAGGAGAATGTGATAGAAAAAAATTTCTATTTTTTGACTGTCAACAATCTGACATCCACGTATGTGATTATGATAAAACTATGCTTAATATCAACGGCTTGGAGTAGTGAACAGAGGGACTAAGATGATAACAGAATTATGTAAGGATCCACCTTTGGCTTCACTACCTTCTGAAATTCTCCCCATCTCTGACCTCAACTAAAGAAATGGTGAACTCAACTGGATTCTGAATGTCCTAAAAAGATTTCCTTTTCCCTTTAGTACTTCCTAAATGTCTTAAAAACTACTTTCCTGATAATCACATACAGTTGAATAAAAGGAAGCGAAATGAATTTGGAAGTGTCTCAGATGTGAATCTTTTATTTTTCTCTTTAACATGTATAAAAACTAATTATAATCTTGTGGCGTAAGAGCACCGAAAATTAGTACACATCATAGTGGGCTTTACAAGAAACAAGAAACACCTTATTTCTTAGTCTTTTGATGGGCCTTGGAATGGAGTACTTCAAAAGATCTTTTCTTTAGAAAAGTAATTAGGATAGAAGTCTAGTACACATAATAAACCCATCTTAGCTGAGTAAGTCAGACTTTAAAAGACTTTTTGGACATTCACAGTGAACTGCTGAAACAACTTATCACACACACACCTTTCCATGGAAGAAACATCCCATATACAATTTTCAAAAACTAAAACTAATAACGTAAAATATATTAATATGTCAACCAGTTCCGGGGATTTTTCCAGGAATAGATATCCCTGCAGTATACAGTTTCATGTGCTGAAGATACATTTAAGAAACCAAATTCTCTGCTTTGGAAAACCTCAGCGTATAATTCCGTGAACAAAAACTGATAGGATGTATTAGGTAAGTGCCTTCTAAAGTTTTAACCAGAAAAATGTATTATATGATGTTATCGTCACTGAAAGGATTTCTCGGAATTAGTGAAGAGTTGAGCTGCAGGGGAGCTCTTCCTTGAATAAAAAAATGACTGTAGTGGACCCTAAGAGAATAACATGCTTTTAAACACCCTAATTACATAGAGATTGAAATAAGGAGTAAGTCACCTAAAGGGACTCTCTTCAAAGTCCAGACTTCATAGGAGATTTCTCAATAGATGGTCTGGATAAATACGGCTGGGGTTAGGGAAGTAGGCTCCCCAAACTTATTTCATGCCACCTTCAAACCTGCCGTACACATTCATGGCTTTATACTGAGGGGATTTCACATGAGATCTGTCTGGGGCACTAAGTTCTAGATCCAAGACAAAACAAACGTTTCGAGAAGCCAAAGATCAAACACAATTTTGTTGTTTGTACTCCGGGGCCTGGAACATTTTAGTAGCAAGCAGTATTTTGCTTGGAATCAAAATATACCACCTGAAAATGTCTCTCTGAAAGCAGTCAATGGTAAATGATGCATTTTATGAAAAATCCAATTTTTCAATATTTTACAAGTTGATGTTTATGTAGTAATTTATATAAACCCTGTGTCTATGATTGCCGTGAAAATTTTGTAGGATTTTTTATTTTTTTTAGGTGAACTCTACCCCCAAAGTGGGGCTAAAACTCAGGCCCTGAGATCAAGAGCCATATGCTCTATTGAGCCAGCCAAGTGCCCCGAAAACTGTGTAAGATATTTAAAGTTGCTTTTATGAAAAATAGTTACAATACAAAATTAAGGATTAAACTTAAGTTTAATTACAATTTTTTTTCCAAGGAAACATACTAACTCACTGGATCCAACTTCTCATCTTTAAGACCTAGATGAGGCAGGACAAAAATTCTGCTTGTTTATTGAGAAAGAGACACACAGTAAACTAACAATGGAACTAACTCAAAATAAGGGAATTCTTTCTGAAGGCTGCTGAATGCCTGAAGTGAAATGTTCTAGGTCAGATGAGATTTCAATCTAATTTTAGTTCTAGAAACTGCAACTCGTGATGATCCTATTATCCCAGCTAGCTTTAGGCAAAAATTGGTTTCATTTTATGAAAAAAAGCAAATACCTTAATAGATGTTAGGCATAACAAGTCCTAAGTTTAGAGACGTTGCACTGGTAGGACCGTTTCTCAGTGATACCAGCTAGCTACCTAGCGCATCAAGAGTTTGGCACTCTGATTAGCTATATCATGATTAAAACACTCAAAAGGGACAATTAGGTCCCAACTGAGATGCAGAGGCAAGCATCAGTGTTTGTTATCCTGAGCGGAAATTTCATCATCTAAGAACCCCTGTTACGCTAAGCTTTCGGCTGTGAATCCTCCCCCAATACAGAAATGTTGAAGAAAAGAATCTCAACTTCATTCCTAACAGATGAGCTGCTGGGATGAGGATGACACCAGTGAATTCTCCTTCTTGAAAAGTAACCTCAGATCGGAACCTGTTTTTAAATTACCAAATTGTTCAGATACAATACTAAAAATATAGCCCAAAGAAGGCTAGGTTCAGACTAAAGCAGTCATTCAGAAATGAAATAATTAGAAACCACAAAAACCAAACCTTACCTGCCCACCCCTTCCAGAAAGTAGGCAGGTATCAGGAGGTAAGCCCCAGAAAGGGAACAACAGGGGTAAAGAAAAGCAAACAAAAACCATGAAACTCGGGAGTCGAACTGTATGGCAACAGTGACAAGAATGTGCCCCAACAGTTCTACTCCTTAGTAGCACCAAGAGTGCCAGAGACAGAAAGGAAAGAGACTAGCAGTTCAGTGGCATTTGCCCCAGTTTTTTCCAATTTGCAAGGCCTAACTGCAGAGTTCAATTCCATAATGAATTCCCAGACCCTGAGTATTTGCAAGGTTCCATAAAAGAAAGCCCAAAATAAAACAAGCGTTTTAAAATTAAGAACCTAGGTAGTTAAATAGCAACCAAAAGAGAGATCTGGTTCTTGAGTAGGAAAGATGTGTCGAGCTTTTCAGTTATTTGAGCATTTAAGAACATAAATGAGATGCTCCGCAACCGAGAAGATAGACACTTTGGGGTCAATGCCAGACGCACCACCTCTGGAAATCGGACCATGTTCACCATTTTTCATTTTAAATGCTACAGCATTAACATGCAGAAAAATTCTTAACACTGTTAGTCTGAAAGTCAAAATACCACGGCTAACCAGATTCATTATTAAAAATCAACAAGTGTTAGGTCTAGGATTTTGGATTGATTGAGTATACCATATTCCCAACACCAAATGTTTATTTTGGAAAGGGTTAATGAATGAGTAAAAAAGATGCAGTTGTTAAAAATGACCCAAAATCCCAAGAGAAATGATATAATATATACACACATATATGTATATACAAATACATATACATATATATATGAACAAGGACATTTGGGTTTAAAGTTAGTAGTCAAATTTTCCAAGGACGTCTCTTTGTAAAAACACAGAGCCAAATTTTTACTTCTTTCAAAACCACTTCCTCGATCTAACACTGTTAGAAATGAAGGAATTACCCAATTTTGTGTTCAATTTGTTCCCTGTCACGTCACTTGGTTCTTGGCTACTAACCTTTCATGTTACTCTTGGTTTTGTCAGTTTGCTTGCCTGTGGGGGTTTGGGCCTGCTGACCCTGCCCACTTGAAGAGGCTGCCTGCTGTGCTGCTTTCTGCTTTAACATTGTCCAATCAAATGTGTAGTCATACTGGTGGTTCAGAGTCCTGGAAAACAGAAAATGATGTGTTAATCCTTTAATAATAGAGTCTGGCTAAACACTCTACTGAACCTGCAAAACAGGGAGGGCACTTTTTAGAAAAATGGTAGTATTTTCTCTAATTATGGTAGCTCCTAAAAGAATTCTTTCCATATACATGACTTTTTAACTCTTCAGTTCCACTTTTTACAAGTCACAACTGAAGGAAAATGATGTCACCACACTTCAGTCTGATGTATTCAATAAGAATAAATCTTTTTCAAAAAGAAGCTGACTTTTAAACTTTCTTGAAAGAGGCAGGAGAGTGGTAATGAACAGCACTCAAGCTATCAATTATCTAGGGAAACATCCAAATAGGAAGCACCTTCTAAGAACAAATCAGAGTAGGTATGAGAATGTAAGCTTGGTGGGTGGGTGGGTGGATGGGTGTATGTGTGTGTGTGCGTGTGTGTGTAGATGTGTATGCTGGTGGCTTGGAAAGTAGACTTTCCTGGACTTAGAGAATTACCCCAATTCTTCTTCTCTTCCAACTAAGATTTCCAGCCACATGCACTCTATCTCCCTCCCCCATCCGCTCAAGACCATTTCTGGGTTGCACCAGGGAACCCTAGAGTATGAGGCCTGGTCCCACACCATCATACACCCCCTAACGATCTCGTATGTAAATTGCTGTTAATTTTGATATTAAATAGGGTTCCATAGCAAAGTTAGTGTTCCAAGGACCACCAACAGTCACTTGAATTGCAACATGAGTTACCATTATCATGGAAAGATTAGATTCTTTGAGTTTGAGTCAACTGTTTCTCCATCCCAAGCTAAAATAATTTCAAGCACGTTTGTATCACAATGGAAACATGCCAAATGAACTCAAATTTCTTAATATTTTATTCATATTGGTTAGAGTCACTTTATTTTGCTACTTGTCAGAACACATGTCTTGGGTGGATTTGATTAATTTCCTTCCCTGGAGTCTCTAGTCTTAAAAACACCTTAAAAACTGACCTGAAAAGAATGCGGAATAGCTGCCTCAGATACATGTAATCCGGGGCTTCCTCAAAGCGCAGCCCACGACAATAGTTTAAGTACATGGCAAATTCTGCAGGAAACCCCTACAAGTTCAAGAGTTAAAACACAAAGTAAAAAAACAAAACAACTTATTTAAGACAGAAAAATAAATGCATTTAAAAATGCAAGTAAAACTTGTTTTTGAGGACAGTGCTTTACTACTACTTTGCCATAAGATCTGAGAACGCAACTAATATGACTTGGTATCCTCATAAATTTAATAAAATTTCATTGTTCTGACCACTTCATCATGTACAGAGAAAATATGGTTCCTTTCCCTACAGTATTATGTCCTTAAATAACTTGGAGAACCCACTTGTTAATTTATTACTTTATCAACGTCTAACAACTCAATGGAAAACAATGAACAAATGACAAAATCGAGGCCGGTAATGTTATTTGCCACAAAGGCACAGTGAACAGGCACTTTCTCTCAGACTCTGAAATTACTTTCTTTTTTGTACTAGAATATACTTACATAAACAGAAAAGTAAAATCACCGAGAGTGCAATCATACAAAGCAACCACTATTGTGATACGGATCAATCCAATGCTTTGTCCTACGAAGACTGGGATTGCCTTTTCGTTTTTCCACAACTGTTATTTTATTTACATAATTTACATATTACTGTTTTGCCACCAACATTATATTCCAAGTATCTTTCTGTGTCATTTTCCAACCTCTTCATAAGCTTCTGAATGGCTGTACAATATCCAAACGAGTGAATACATCATACTTAACTAGTTCCCTGTAACTGGCCATTTAGGCAATTAAAATCTTTCTCTTTTCTAAACAATACTAGTAAGAACACCTGTGGGCATAAACTTTTTCCATTTTCAGTTTCTTAGGAAAGATTCTCCAAAATGTATATAAACATCTCTAAGCCTGTATTTTTTGTTGTTGTTGTTTACTGATTTTTGAGAGGGAGGGAGGGAGGGGCAGAGAGAGAGAGAGAGAGAGGGAGGGAGATGCAATCAGAAACAGCTCCAGGCTGTGAGCTATCTGCACAGAGCCCAGTGTGGGTCTTGAAGCCACAAACCATGAGATTGTGACCTGGGCTGTAGTCTGATGCTTAACCGATTGAGCCACCCAGGCGTCCCTGAGCCTATAGATATTAATCACCAAAAAGATTTTGCCATCACCAATGTAGAAATGCAAAATATTAAAACAAAAATCCCTGCATCCTTCCCCTCAAATGTATGTGAAGAGCTTTACGTTAAAAGAGACAGTCTCTTCCCACAACCTTCCAATTTTGAGAAATTTCTCGTATCCAGAAAACTAAGGTAGGATAAAATGGATATACTTGTAACATTCATCTTTATTGACTGCATTTATGTAAACAGCTTTCATTCTTATATTATTTCACTGTTCGAGAATGGACAGCTGAAACTAATCAGTAGATTATACATTTTATTTAAATTCTTAACAAGACATTAAACAGCACATACCAGATGAGCCTGCATTTATGTATTCCAAATAGAGCTAAACAACCAGAAGTAAAAGTCAAATAGTATACTTCATGCACTGCTATCTTATGACAGCAGGCAAAACCTTCACAAAAGAAAACTACCAATGCCGTAACTAATACAGATATGAAGTAGTTACCACTGTAACGAGACTGAAAACAATCTCACTACTTTTTAATAATACTAATACTCTGTGTTCACTGCACCCTGACAATTATATGTGGCTAATCCAGAAAGTGAGACCTAGTTCACAATTTCTAGATCAAAATTATACGTAACCCAGAAGCAGACGATGTGCTAACACTCCCTTTCTCTTCCTGAAACATGGCTGACTTTCCCGGTAAGCCAAATGAATCATTCTGCTGCACAGAAATAGTAGTGTACAGAAAATATGTTTTGCTTCCTGAAGTATACAGATTTTAAAGTTGGGGGGGGGGGGAGGGGAGAGTGCGCCTGGGTGACTCAGGGTTAAGCATCCATCTGACTCTTGATCTTGGCTTAGGTCATGATCTCATGGTCCGTGAAATCAAGCCCTGCATCAGGCTCTGCCCTGACAGCACGGAGCCTGCTTGGGATTCTTTTGTCTCCCTCTCAAAAACAAACTTAAAACAAAAAAAAGTTATCTGGGGGCACCATTAAGACAAGAACATTTTATTCATGGACCTACAATGTATTTATTAATTTAAAACAAATCCCGAATCTCAGAAAAGAACATAGTCTCTTACCCACCCCAATCCCTCCTTTAACTGTAGATCTGGAGAAGGAAAAAGGAAATTTGCGGATAGGGAGACATAAAAACACCACTTTCCCCCTTCCACAAAGTACTATTTCAACTCCATGTTGACTTCCCAACACCCAACTATATAATTATATACGGTCTTCTAATTACGTCGGTTACGCCACTGTTGTCTCAAAGATGACCAGGTGGTTTTCTTTCTATGTAAGAGACCACGGTTATCCAACATGAAACCGACAGCTCTCCATTCTCAACTCCTAGGCTTCTCTACAAAGCTTGAGATTTAAGAGAAATGAGCCTGATTCCAACTGTCGCCTATATTGTCCACCACTGGCTATTTTTGGAATACTGTGATATGCCTTTGTCTCCCTACTCCTTGATATGCCTGCCAACTGCCGATATCCATTATTTTCTGGCACCAGTTTAGGGATGAGAATATTTATTCTCTCATGAACTAGTGAGGTTCCACTAGACAACTTTACATGCCCTTTTTTTCCCCCTCTAGTTTTTAACAGATTACAGAACCCAAACAAATGAGAAACATAAAATATTTATTTGAAATGATTCCTAAAGGGATGCCTGGATGGCTTAGCTAGTTAAGCTTGGGTATCAGCTTGGGTTGTGATCTTGAGGTTGCGGGATGGAGTCCCGCATAGGGCTCTGTACTTAGTGTGGAGCTTGCGTGGGATTCTCCCTCTTCCAATCTCTCAAAATAAGTAGACATTTTTAAAAAATAAAATGGCTCATATATTCAAGCTACTCTTAAAGATACTTAGAATCATCAAAAAGTAAATTAAAAACAGTAGTAGCTAGCTACCTCATAGGATGTTTAAGTTCCAGGACAGGCAAATAAAATGCTCCCTCTTCTTGGATTATTTATTATTTAAAAAAAAAAAAAAAAAAGGCCTCAAGCACACTTGCCTTACATAAAACTTCAACAGGAGTGGACATCTTCTTTTCACTTATCTTTTCATATTTTTGCTTTTTTGTCGCAGCCTGTGGAAAATAAGAATCAAACCACATAGACATAGTCAATACTATCGAGAAGAACCGTGTTAGTTTAACCCACTAGACATAAATGTCAACATGAGATTCAAGAGAAATCATACCTTAGAATTAAAACCAAATCAAAGTAAATAAAACACACCCAACCCCCACCCAAACTCATAGCTCTTTACCGGTGTTTCTACCTCAAGAACATTTTTAGCTATTAGGAAAGGGTAAGTCTAATAGGAACATGATTTAAGTAAAAATGGGTGAAGTCAAATCTGAAATGTGTTTTCATAATCAATAGTCAACACAAGGGCAAAAGTAAAGGCAGCTCAATACCAACAAAAGCGCTCATCATTTAGTAACATTAGTAAGTTACGTTATGTCAAAATACTTCTCCAGTGTAAAATTGACTCATTTTTGATAGAGCTATCCACACAAGCACTGAGCAATTTATCTAATTCACAGATGCTAAATAAACACAGGGACCATTTTCCTTTAAAGGAACAATAAAGTATCAGAATAGCCATTAAATTCTAGGACACAGTGATTTTATCATTAACAGACACAAAAATCAAGGTGAAACTCCTAATTAATAGGAGCAAATGTTAGGATAATTAAATAATATAGCTAGTAGTATTACTAGACGAACCAGTTTTACTACACATAAAAGTCTTCCTTTTCAACACACTGGCAACACATCAAAATCAGAAAGCCTCCACCTTTAATTAGCCCACGTCAATTTCCATTCGGATAAAGCTACTGGTTACCAGTGGTATCTGCTTACTGTCCCAAAGGAAATTGTTCTTCAGGCCTGACAATGGGATTCTATTAATTCTTGCTGAAGCGATCAGATTTTATTTTCCCAATAAAAGGTTAAAATAAAGTTAATTCACTCTCAGAAAGCTTTAGGTTTCAAAGGGACCTTAAAGCTCATCTCCAATGTGTATTTTTATTCTTAAAACAAAACAAAAAGACTGGTAATGGAAGTCTGGTTTACCTTTAGTCCTTGCCAGGGCAGGCTGGTTCTATTAAAATACATCAAAACATATCCTAATGATTCCATGTCATCTCGGCGACTAGAAAAGAAAATGTAAATTTACGAGCTGGAATTATTATGGAAAGCATCTGGAAAAAAAAAGCCAGGTACACAAGAAGTTTTCCCAAGCGAAGAGAAAGAGCAATTTGGTGGCTTGTGAAAGAAGGTACTTAGAGTAATAAGAAAGTTCATAACGAGTTACTTCTAAACAAAATTTTCTCACAGAATACAAAATTATAAAATCCAACACAGTCCTGCAATTTAATTTCTAAAGAGCAAAAAGGATTTAGCGAGACAACTTTCTAAATGAGGTTAATGAAGAAGATAGAACAAAGCACAAAGTAGCAGGACACTTTTAAGTTTTGCAGAAGCTCCTAAAAACTAACTTGAGGGATGCTGAAATAAATTAGCATTTCATTTTTTTTAAGTTTGTTTATTTTTGAGACACACACACACACACACACACACACAGAGACAGAGAGAGAGAGAGAGACAGAGAGAGAACACAGCAGAGTAGGGGCAAAGAGAGAGGGAATCCCAAACAGGTTCCTTGCGCACCAACAGCGTGGTGATGGGGCTCAAACTTACGAACCATGAGATCATGACCGGGGTCAAAATCAAGAGTCAGATGCTTAACTGACTGAGCCACCCAAGCTCCCCAATTAACATTTTAAAGCCAATTAATGATGCATGTGAATATATATATATACATACACACTGAACATTTCCTAAGCTTAAGATCCTTCTCTTGAGGTTCCCGAACCTAGAAGCATATCATTTATCATTTCTATGCTTGTTTTAAGGAATAAAAACTGATCGATAAAAGAGGAAGGGAAGATGAAAGACCAGAAAAAAATAGAAGATAGAAGAAATAGAAAAAGCACCGAGATCATGACAATGTTTACTTCAAATCAGATCCTATTAATTTATGTAGGAGTGAAAAGCAGAACGTGAGATGGCCCACCAACCCCCTCTTAGTTCATTAGGACTCAGGTAACATTTTCCTTGTAAAACTAAATAACTAAAACATTATTTTCCAAACTCAACTTGCATCACTAAAATATAAAAATTCAAGATCAGCGCGAAGAAAATAAGTACTACTGTCTTCAGTTGCAAGTAAACAAACAAACATCAAGATAAAATTACATTTATGCTTCTAATTTTCCATCACGGAGTATTTTCTCCCCAAGAGACAACCTTCAACAAAGAAACAAAAGGTCTCTCGTTTAACTGGCATCACAGCACTGACTAAAGCTCAACAGGTAAAAGAATTAATAAGCGTCCTTCAAATCTTCAGCCAAGAGACATCTTTAGGCATCATAAGAAACTAGTTAAAATATTTCCAAAACCCATTAGTGGCTTTTGCTATGGATATGAGAAACACACTCATTTTTCAAACTTACCTCTGTTCAATACCGAGATGTGCATTGATGCTAGCATATCGGGCGGTGCCAGTGAGATTTTTATCTTCTCTGTATGGTATGTGTTGCCTTGTCCTGTTGTCTCTGTACTTTTTGGCCAAACCAAAATCAATAAGGAATAACTTTAAAAGAAAATAAAGGGATATTAGGTTTCCAACCTTGCTCAGTTGAACTGCTGCTTACTCATTCAACAGCATCTATTCTATCTTGTTCAATTATATCAAAATAAAGTATCGTAAGCGAAACAGATAATGAACAAACTTAACATTCCAGTAAGTTTTTACTAGTTCTCATCAATAAATCAAGTTAAAGCAAATACAGTTAAATGGTTGATCCTTGTCAGCTGAACCAACTTCACAGGCCCAGTTTATTACATACTCGGGAGCCTGTCTTTAGAAAAGTAGTGAAGAAATATATACATGCTTCATAGCAGAGTTGAAAAGCGTGCTGTGTGCCATAATGAAACCTGACATCCTGTTACTGTTGGTAAACAAGCATGAGGTTTCAAAAACTGAACGTAAGCTATCTGGAATTCTTCCATTTTGCAAAGGCTATTCTTCCTTCAGTATAGCAACAGAATGTTCATTATCTAAAATAAGACAACTTGGAAAAGTTTGATATTGACAACAAAACCAAGATTTTTATTAACAAAAAAAATAAGCATTTTTAAAACAAGCATGCATTACATTCTACTGCTTCCCACTGATATTTATCCATTCATCAGGTTAAACTTCTGGGAAATATAAATATGGATCTAAAATCTTAAAAAAAGCACTTAGTATCTATTTACACCAAGATAACTTACAATTAGCAGTTTAAAGGAGCTAACTAAAAACAAGACTAGTATTTTAGAACAAAATAATGTTTAGTGCTATCATGTTTATATGGGACACATGGGAGTAAGATATGTTTCTAATGTAGCTAATTTTTGAAGGAAAAAAAAAACCCTATTTTTGACAAAAAAGAAAAAAAAATCCAGTATTTATTTACGTACCTTCTAAAGCAAAATAAATAATCTTTATTTCAAATTTTAGTCTTTATCATAAATTCTCTTATTAAAGTTATGTCTACAAAGATTATCCAACAGGCAGGTCTAGGTGCCCTTTTAGTACCTAGCCCTAGACCTTTTTTTCCCTAGTTGTGCCTACGTTTTCTAGTTTTTCTTTCCATTAGGCAGACTTTGGCTCCCTTCTGTCCAGTTTACAATCTATGACATCCTAAGAAACCCATCACCTAGCCTCTTAGGGTGTGTGTAAGAATAAAGTAATTGAGGGGGCCTGCGTGGCTCAGTTGGTTAAACATCTCACTTCAGCTCAGGTCATGATCTCATGGTTTGTGAGTTGGAGCCCCACGTCGGGCTCTGGGTTGACAGCTCAGAGCCTGGAGCCTGCTTCAGATTAGATTCTGTCTCCCTCTCTCTTTGCCCCTCTCCCACTCATGCTCTGTCTCTCTCTCAAAAATAAATAAACATTAAAAAAAATTAAAAACAAACAAAAAATAAAGTGATTGATTTGGGTGAAAAAAAAATCTGATCAAGTGCCTCTCTTAGGAGGGTAAAAAACACTTCTATGGAAGGGCACCTGGCTGGCTCAGTCGGTGGAGCATGCAACTTGTAACCTTGGGGTTTTGAGTTCGAATCCCACGTTGGGGGTAGATATTACTTTAAGAAAAATCTTTAAAAAAAAAAAAAAAGGCAGGCCTTTTTTATACACTGGATGGGAAAAGACATTGAGGTTTGAGCTTATTGTCACCAAGGTAACAAGGACATACCTATTTTCCCCTGGTCTACTATGAAAGAATGAAGAGCAAATTTTTAGTAAAATTTAACTGGATCATGAGACCTATCTAGTAAGATTAAATTCACTTCCTCGGCAATCGCATTATTATACGACCAAGAGAAAGTCTTAGAACACACAAAGAGAAATAAAGCTCACACTCCTACTTTTCTCTTGATATGAGAATGGGTTCAGTACACAAATATTAAAATAAGCAAAATACATTTCTGTTAAGCAAACCAAAAAGCATGACTTAAGTTCTGCAGATTCACACTGAAAAGAAAACAAGGCAAAAACAAACACAAAAAGACATCCAGCTTCACAGTATTTTTTTAAATGCCCATAAGAATTACATGAGTTTTAAACAAAAGGCAATTAAGACAAAGACTCTCCTCTAAAGGACATTTCCTAGGATTGCTTCTTTTAGTACTTCAAAATGGAGGAGAAAATAAGCATAACTCTGACAAATTAGATCTGATAGTGTCCTTCATGTCCAAGTCTACATTCAGTTGCTCCATTTGCAACTCAGTGACCAGACATTTTCTCACAACTTTTTAAAAGATTGTTCCATGAAAGCTCAATGTTCTCTAGTGTTCTTTCTTTCCACAATGCTAAAGGATGAAATGTAGTTTTAGAAAACAAAAAATAAATACAAACACTGTCTTCTCAAATATTTCAATCTTTAATATCAAAACAAAAAACTACAAAGGAAATAAAACAACTTAAATTTTCTCCTCTTATAAAAACTGAAAGTAAGTCAGGAAAAATAATTTCACTGCTAAGCAAAGGTGAAAGTAAGAACAAATAACTGAAAAAGAAAGCTACTTAACATAAAAAAAATTTTTTAATCTCTTGGTAGTTCATGATCTTCTGGTACCTATCAAGCTTCTTTAGTAGTTCTCTGCTTTGAATTTAAAAATGAATATACACAAAATGGAAGTGTTTACATGACACCATGTTTCCAAGGATACAACCAAACAGCCGCAAATATGTAAAGGGAGAACCAAACAAGGAAAAGTCAATGTTCAGTAAGTCATAAGATAATATATTTTTATACATTTGCATATGCAAAAGAAGTCTAATTTCTCTGGTGGGTCAAGCTGCTTTTCTGTGAATTTTTATTTTGTGTTCTAAGTAAAATTTGTGCCTGTTTTACAGAATGCAGTCTATTCTTCAAAGGCATGTGGGAGTGAATTAATGTTGGGCATAGTGGGATAACTTCATTCAGCAGAGGTGCATTTTATTTTAGCAGAGGTGTTTTTAGAAACACTATCGATAATTTTAGTTTTTAGTTTAATCTGGCAATTTTTCACCTAACGAGGGTCACATTTCCTTGCCCTTTCAAAACATTCACAGGATCACTTTTCCTCACAACCCAGCTAATCTGTATGTAGAAAATATAATCGATTCAATGTCATTTTATGGAAGTTACTAAATGATTATGTTATAAAATAGAAGTTGTGTGAATGAATGGATAAGCAAAAATGGGGAACTAGATGCTTTACAAAGTGCCTAATTACCCACCATCCTCTCTCTCTCCCCACCTCAGATCTAGTCACAACAGTTACTATTTCTCCGTGAATAAAAATAAGTTTGAGTTTCAGAAACCAGTAACAGCAGAAGATGATCCCTGGAATAATGCTGGGCAGTACAGAGAAGGATTAAATGATTACTCAGATGATGCATGTGGTACAAAGTATGGAACATACTTTGAAACTATACCAAATTCAACTTATCTTTTTTGATTACTCATGCCAATACTTCCTTCTCAGTGTATACTAAATTGACTGATTAACATTCACTTCTTTGCTCAAGAGCTTAACAAAGTTGGCCAACTTCTATGAAAAAAAGAAGTGGAGACTTCCACTTACATAAAAAAATTTTTTTAAGAAAAGTACTGGGGTGTTTATTACTTAGCCTGTCAAACACTCAATCATCAGGTTATGCATTAATTTATCTTGCATGTTATTAATGGTAATTGTTTGCTAAGTGCTTCAATTATGTTACTGTTACATTGTTAGACTGCAATGTCTCCTAGTTCCAGAGCACATGATGCTCTTTGAGCATTTAATGCCATTTGGCTGAAGTCGGAGAATTCACATATTGAGGTAAAATCAATTCTAGACACACTAGATCTGAAATCTGGTCTACACTTACCTGAAGTTCACTAGGGAAGGGGAAGAGAATTGAGGCAGAATATATTCATCATACAGCACTGATGCAACTGAATTTAGATATATTTCATGCATTAAAAGTTCTGCAACTCCAAATACATTCTTAAAAACTAAAGTCTAGCTCAAGTTTACCATTAGATAAAGAATTTCAATACTAGACCAACATATCATTTCCTCATGTGGATGTTACAGATCTAAACATAATCCTGTTTTCATTTAGGTTTTCTCTACACTTTACAAGCTTTAAGCAAAAGCCACAAAAAAACATCTTAGTAATGTTATATGTTTGCCAAGTATGTCTGAATAATGCCAACGTAAGAGATGCTTGAGCAAGATCTACATTCTCCAGAATTAAAACAAAACAAAAATAATCAAAAGAAAACAATAAAAAAGAAAAGCACATGAATTTGGGATTGAGGTTGGAATAGGAGACAGTTTCAGACCTGGTTTAATCCTGAGAAAGATGGGTCCTGAGAAGTACTAACAGTCATGCTTCTTTTCCTCTTCCCCACTGGAGATTCTAAACACTAAACAGACAATAGAGGGTGGCAGTGCATCAAACAGTATTGCTTACATTGCAACAATGGCCGGCGCAGACAGGCAACACCGAGGCATTAGAGAAAGAACAGGGTAGCCAAATGCCATCCTTCTTCCACCAAGCACTGTAGCTTCTCAGTTTTCCAAATAAGAATCACATGCTCGAGAACATTTGAATTCTGGAAAATACTCAAGTTTTTAATGCCACTATATTGTGTCACTGCCTGAATCAGGGATAGCAATGGTGACATTTGGCTCTTTAATAGTTTCATCAAAAATGGGGAATTTGGCTCTGCAATATTTGGTACCACAATCTGCCCTTCCCCCAAAAAAGATTGTACAGGGGAAAAAAATCTTCAGTAAGGAAGAGGTAGAAGGCATTTAGTCACCTCAAAATTGGTTTTCATAAGCATGCAGGGCTGATTACTGGAAGAGATGAATAAATTCACTAAGATCGGAGTGGTCACTCCTAAATATCAAATTCAGAACAATTTTCCAAGTAAGAAATTTGACTTAAAAAAAAAATCAACCTCAAAAGCCCCCCATTTGTTCCCACGAATAGAAAACTACTAGAACAAACTAACCAAAGACTCCAGTCTCATAAAACTGGCATGTTTTTCAAACTACAATACAGAAAGAAAACACTAAAAACCAACTACAGAAACAAAACACTAATCTAAAATGTTCAAGAACAACATTTAGAATTTGAATCTTAGTTAAGTGAAACACTGCACTTCTACCCTAGGGACTCTCTGAATCTATTAACAGCAAGCAGCTCCACAATATTTTTTAGTATCTCTAAAGAGGACACAAGAGCCTAAAAAGGTTTTCATCATGGGGCAAACTGGACATCCTAACACAACTATGTAATTAACAAAGCTATTTTTAAAAGGGGGGCAGGGAGCAAAGAGTTATTATCTAGGTCATCACTTAATTTTAAGACAAAAACCATGTACTGCAATGTCAACATGCAGAACACAAGATCACATGAGGATAGTGGGTCTTTTATCAGGAAGAAAATAGGGAAGGGGGGGGGGGGGGGGGCTGGGAAATGGCCAAAGATCAGGGTCAAACTAACAGACATGCCCCAAAAATTAAGACCAGTAAAATTTTTTTCAATTAAACCACCAGGTTTTACAATAACAATTAAGAACCTGGATGCTTCAGAGAGAGAAGCTACATAATATTTAAAAATAAACAAAGATGCAATTTGGGAATGGCAAGGTAAGTTATATGTAGATATACACACCTTTCATTATTTAAAGGTTAGCTTACAAAAAAATTTAAATTCCTAAAACTTGGTCAGACCAACATCAATGTCTCACGCATTAGCAAATAACACCAGTTCTAATGGTAATGGCTACAAGTTGGCATTCATACAGGCAAACAAAGGTAAACATTTATAGCCAGACCTAAAAAACACCAAACACTTCCTAATGACTTAATAAAACAAATGGGAATCTTCCTTCCAAAAACAAAACAAAAAACCCCACAAAAACCAAAAAGCCCCATGTTGTCCTGAAGTTGAGAATTTCTATCAGATCATCAGATCATAACATGCTTAGTGCATTGCCAATGCTGCCTGTCTGCCCGAGCTCAACATTGAATCGATAAATAAAGCAATTCACTCAATAAAACTAATCATTGCAGAAAAATTTCAACACAATTAGTTTCTAACTGCAATCATGCGTCACTAGCTCAAACCCAATCACCCCATACGTTCAACCATTCTGAGACCCCAATGAATACTAATTTTGTTGTATGAACATTCATTTCACTTGACTATATTTTCCTTTAAAAGGGGGAGAAGGGGTAGAGAATCCACCCAACTTGGCACCCAAGTAAGAAACTGTCAACTACTTTTGAAGCAGGCCCAAAAGTTAACCTTTTGAATACACAAATCCAAGGACTGAAGAATTCTCATTATGATCATGCTCAGTCAGCAAATGTTAACGCCATGGTGACAGATGGGTCAGTGGTCCCCACGCTGGCACAAGCACATATATTGCAAAAACCCACGCTTCAGTGACAAAGGTTAAAATCTGATTTTAGCATTCAGGAAAAAATGTATATGGGGTTTTTTACTATTTCAACGAATGAAAAATAGATACAACTTTTGAATAGTTAAATAACAGATGATTACATTTCATTAGAAAGCCCTTGGGAATTTTATATTTCCATACAGATAATTAACCTGGGTTGGGTAAGTTGGAAGAAAATTTATTTCAAGTTACTAAGTTAATAAGAGTTAGCTGATTATCCTTTAGCACAATCTTTTAAAGCAATCATCAACAGCAAATACAATTTCCTATGACTTTTTAAAGATTCAAAGTTTACCAAAGCAATTCTTGGAGTTTTTACTCTTTGCTCTTTCATGCAGAGAACATTTGACTAACCTTATTACAGTGACGCCCAATACCCATTAGGAAGTTATCTGGCTTAATGTCTCTGTGTATAAAATTCTTTGTATGCACATATTCAATTCTACTGATCATCTGGAAAAAAGGAGGGGGGGAGAGATAATCATGTGATTTGAATTGTGAAAAAAGAAAGCAACACATTATTTCTCAATTATTTCAGTATCTCAATTATTTTTCAAGATCCCAGGCATTAAATTCACAAAAACAGTGCTAGACAAAATTAAATGTAAAGGGCAACCAGGCTCCCCATATATCTCTAGACTGATGAATATCTAAGCATAAACCCGCCCCATTCTTTGGCATGTTCTAGTATTAACGATTATAAATATGACAATCATCTAACCTGACAGAAAGAACTGATGTTTGCAATTTTTTTTTTTTTAATTTTTTTTTCAACGTTTATTTATTTTTGGGACAGAGAGAGACAGAGCATGAACAGGGGAGGGGCAGAGAGAGAGGGAGACACAGAATCGGAAACAGGCTCCAGGCTCTGAGCCATCAGCCCAGAGCCTGACGCGGGGCTCGAACTCACGGACCGCGAGATCGTGACCTGGCTGAAGTCAGACGCTTAACCGACTGCGCCACCCAGGCGCCCCTGATGTTTGCAATTTTTAAATTATAAAATAGTAAGTTTAGAATTGTTTCAGTTAGGAAAAGCTAAATCATCAACTTTCCACCCCAATTCTATGCCACCTGAGGTAACCTGTGTTAGAATAGCCTGGCATTATCCATTTCTGTGATCTTAAACATACATACATTCACGAACTCAAGACACACATATAATTGGGAACAGAAGGTGCTGACCAACTGAAAGATAGAAGTTGCTACTGTTTTAAATTGGAATGGGAGCATCCTATTCATTTTATTCTTGTTGGCTTGTTTTTAACTAAACAACCCAAACATTCCCAGAAGTCAGTAGCATATACAACATAAACATAACACATGGGGACATATACATGCTGGGTTTTACTTCTTAGATGCTTTTTGAACTCTCCCATGTTTTTTCTCCACACTTCAGTAATAACATTCAAATCACATTCAAAAACTGAATAGGAAGCCTGTCATTCCAACAACCTCTTCTTAATTGCTTGGACATTCTGCCAAGTTGAATGGTATAGGTCTTTGGCATTAGGTTCTCCCCGATCATCCCAACTTAAATTATTTCCATTGTTCCCAGTATCTTCCCACTGTAAACAATAATGCTATTAATATATTTAAATATATCCTTATCTGGGCATCTGGGTGCCTCCGTCAGTTAAGCACCCGACTTCGGCTCAGGTCATGATCTCATGGTTTTTGAGTAGGAGCCTGCGTCGGGGTCACTGCTGTCAGCATGCAGAGCCTGCTTTGGATTCTCTGTCCCCGTCTCTCCCTGCCCCTCCTCTGCTCATTCTCTCTCTCAAACCAATTGATTCAACCAATTGATTTAAACCAATCAATCAATTCTTACCTACTGGTGCTTTTATTCCTATGGACTATAAACCCCATACAATTAATTGTAGGGAGAGTCCGTTGAAGCAGCTATCATTTTGATAGGTGGCATCAGAATGTCTTTCAACACAGGCTCTAACAATTCATTTCCCAGCAGTACTTAAGAATATTCTTCTTCCCACTGGCAAACTTTAATTCTTTCTAAATTCTGTCAATGGCAGGTATTGACCTCACTTCTACTTCCCTAACACTTGGTTTAAAAGTCTTCTCATTGGGGCGCCTGGGTGGTGCAGTCGGTTAAGCGTCCGACTTCAGCCAGGTCACTATCTCGCGGTCTGTGAGTTCGAGCCCCGCGTCGGGCTCTGGGCTGATGGCTCAGAGCCTGGAGCCTGTTTCTGATTCTGTGTCTCCCTCTCTCTCTGCCCCTCCCCCGTTCATGCTCTGTCTCTCTCTGTCCCAAAAATAAATAAACGTTGAAAAAAAAAATTAAAAAAAAAAAAAAAAAGTCTTCTCATTTACTATCTTATGAACTATCAATCTATACTCTGTCCATTATTTTTTTGGCTTGTCCTAGTCTTGTCAATTTTAAGAATTCTTTGCACATAACAATCTTTTTATTTACGTTTGTTATGTAAATACATTTTAATTTTAAAAAACTGTCTTGTAACTTTATGGCATCACTTTTAATCCCTTCTGTGTCTTAATTTTCAAATTATCAAATATGTCTAAGTGTCTATAAGATACTTAGAAGCATCTGAAAATGTTTTCAATATCCAAAGACTATTACCTTTCTACCCATATGTTCTTGCTCTTCTCAGTAGTATGTGTCAGGATTCTATTTTTTATTTGTCCCCATTTTTCCTAGAGCTTTTATTACCATACAGATTGTGAACCTTGACAAGTGTCTCTTGAAGCCAAATTTGTAATCTCTAGCTTAAACTATTTATACTCAAGGAAGTAGCTGTATACAATGTCCAAACAGTACTTTTAGTTATAGCAGCAACTTGTACTTTATTAACGGAACTAAAACAAAACATTCAGCCCACTTAATGTACTTATTTGTCCTAACTAAGTGATACCCATCATTAAATCAGGATCATTAACTTGTTGGGAAAAGGTTCGGCAAAGATAATAAATGGCACCAACTACTTACCTTCAAGTGTTATTAATGTATCATATACACAGCAAGACTTAGCAGTTACCTCCTTAAACCACTGCTTTCTCACGACACCCTTCCTTGAACTACTTTTTTTCTGTTAACAGTGTACCCCATATAGACTTCTATCACAGAAATCTTGAACATCGTATTTTTTGTTTCTCTAACTTCTACACTCCTAGAAGAAAGGGACTAGAGTTCTTATTCTTCTTTGCATCCTCCAGTGCTAAGTAAAGCAGCAGCCCCGAATAAATGTTCTCTGTATGAATACCTCTGTGTTACTGAACTTACAGCATATAAACTCTTTTACTAGGATTCACTCATGTTACTTAAAACATAGAAGGATTTTTACCTTTCAATGTTTGAATTCTTATCATACCACAAATAAAACAATGTAATTTGCTAATATTGGTTGAGCCCCTCAGTTTTTATGTTAACCTTACTGGAAATGTCGATGCTGATTACAGAGACTGAACATTATTTTCTAATCCTTTGGTTTTATACTCTTACCATCTCATTTTACTTCAACATCCAATCTAAATTTTAAAAATATTCTCTTCCACAGCACTGAGTTTAACCTGAAACATTTCCATCATTTTCCTGCCCTTGTTTCTTGACCAAAATTTAAAATCATAAATTCCTTGGGGCGCCAGGGTGGCTCAGTCGGTTGAGCGTCCAACTCTTGATTTCGGCTCAGACCATGATCTTACGGTTCCGTTGAGACTGAGCCCCATGTTGGGCTTTCCCCTGACAGCCTGAAGCCTGCTTTCCATTCTCTCCCTCTCCCCGCCCCACCCCCACCCCTCCTCTACTTACATGTGTACACGCGCGCTCTCCCTCAAAAAGATAAACTTAAAAAAACTACTTAAAATTACAAATTCCTTGACATTTACCTATCATCTTTAACCATATTATCCACTACCTGAAGGCTTGTTCCTGATATCATTCCCCCATCTTAAAACTCTTTAAAATCATTTTTCTTATTTTGTTAAGACAAAAAAATAAAAGTTCTGGCTTTATATATATTATATATATATTACACATACATAACATATATATACAATATGTAATATATATACTATATATGTGTATATATATATATTATATATATTTTTTTTTTAACAAAGTTTATGTATTTTGAGAGAAGAGAGAACCAGAGTGGAGGGGCAAACAGAGTGGGAGACAAAGGATCCAAAGCAGGCTCTGTGCTGACAGCAGAGAGCCCATTTGGGGGCTCAAACTCCCAGACCATGAGATCATTCATGACCTGAGCTGAAGTCGGATGCTTAATCTACTGAGCTACCCAGGCACCCTGGCTTTAAAACAATTTAACCTTCAGCCAGTGCATGAATTTAATTCATGACATTTTCAAAATTTCCCCGGTTTTGCTTAAATACTAGCAATGGCTGAGAATTCATTACTTCAAGAAACATTTACTTGGTCAAAAATTCTTCCATAAATTATTTCAGTACTGTTTTCCTCAAAACTATAGCTTTCAGGGGGCGCCTGGGTGGCTCAGTCGGTTAAGTGTCCAACTTCGGCTTAGGTCATGATCTCACAGGTTTGTGAACTCGAGCCCTTGTCAGCAGAGCCTGTTTCAGATCCTGTCCCCCCCTCTCTGTGTCCCTCCCCTGCTCATACTCACTCTCAAAAATAAACATTAAAAAAAAGTATTAAAAATTAAAAAAATATATATGTAGCTTTCCTAAGGGCCCCACACATAATGTACAACATCCAATTCACTTATCCAAAACTTCTACATATTTATATTTCCCTCCATATATACTGAGCCCTTTCAAAAATCTTATAAAGAAACCTGCTATATTCTACACTGAAACAGACTGCATCTGATGTAACAGCTTGAAAAGAACTTTTCTACAGGTGAATAACAAACGAATATAATCCATTTCTATCCTATGACCACAGGAAAACATCTTTAAGTTGTGTTAGAGAAAAGTACACTTGAGTGCGCACAACCTATATATATATATATATATATATATATATATATATATTTTGCTGAACATAAGATTGACACACAGGATTATACACACTCTGGTTTATGAAAATTTACATTACAGTTAATAGTAGTATTCTCAATTTTTATTTTCATCCACATTTCACATACCTGGTCAGCTAACATAAGTACAGTTTTCATTGTGAACCTTCTTGAACAGAAATTGAAGAGGTCTTCAAGGCTGGGTCCGAGAAGATCCATGACTAGCACATTGTAGTCTTTTTCCTGACCATACCACCTAACAAAAGGGGAAAAGAGAGGGCTTTATGAAAAGCTGATTATCATTTAATATCACTAAATTTTCAAAATTCTTAAGCCCAAATAATAGGATAGTTTTTACTTCTCCGGATGCCCGGGTGACTGATTATGGCTCAGGTCATGATCTTGCAGTTCATGGTTAGAGCCCCACATTGGGGCTGCAGTGCAGAGCCTGCTTGGGTTTCTCTCTCTCCTTCTCTCTCTCTCTGCCCCTCCCCTTCATGTGCATGCTATCTCTCTCAAAAATAAGTAAACATTTAAAAAAAAAAAAAAAAGATGGCTTTACTTTTCTAGTTAGGTTCCTCAAAAAGTTAAAAATAGAACTGCCCTATGACCCAACAATTGCACAACTAGGTATTTACCCAAAGGACACAAAAATACTGATTCATGGGGGAAACACCTGCACCCCAATGTTTATAGCACCATTATCAACAATAGCCAAATTATGGAAAGAGCCCAAATGTCCACTGACTGATAAAGAAGATGTGTGTGTGTGTGTTATGTACATATACACACATGCACACTCTCTCTCACACACAATGGAATATTACTCAGCCATCAAAAAGAATGAAAGCTTGCCACTTGCAATGATGTGGACGGAGTTAGAGTGTACTGTGCTAATAATAAGCAAATGACTCAGAGAAAGACAAGTATGATTTCATTCATATGCAGAATTTAAGAAATAAAACAGATGAACATGGGGGAAGGGGGCAAAGAGGGGAGAGGGGAAGACAAGCCATAAGAAACCCTTAACTACAGATAACTGAGGTTGGATGGGATAAACGGATGATGGGTATTAATGGAGGTCACTTGTAATGAGCACTGGGTATTACATGTAAGTGATGAATCATTAAATTCTACTCCTGAAACCAGTATTATACTATATGTTAACTGAGATTTAATAAAAACTTTGGGAAAAAAAGAATTTGCAGGTAACCTTAACCATTTGAATTCTATACCTATCTGCCACTGATTCCTATGACCTTTAGCAAATTCCTTAATCTCATCTGATACTACTTCCTATTTGAAGAAATAAAGGAAACTATACTGGTCTTACAAAGCAAAGATCTCTTTTATTTTAGAACTCCTGTCCCATTTACTACCATGTTGTATTTAATCAATAATTACTTGCTCTTTTTTTAAAAAAGTAGTCACATTTTTGCTTAATTACAGAAAATAACCAGTATTACAACAAAGATGACATTTGCTTTTAATTGGAGCCCTGTTTTAATTATCCAATGCTTTATTACTGTGGATAAATATACAATTTGTCTCCAAAAACTCCAGGAATATCTACTTTTAATTTTAGAGATTCCAAGGGCTAGGAATCACTATAATAAATGATTTCAAGTTCCTATATTCCTGTATTTCTGGTAAGGGTACCTTCCTAAAAATAAGCACTACCATTTAAATTTTAAACTTCTCTAGATTATTAATTCTGCTTGAAAAGAAAATTGGCCAGTATAAAAGAAAATTTTTTAAGAACAAGTTATTTTACAACTACACTGGAATAATTTCTTCGTTAACTCCAATAAAAACTGATACCACACGGATAAGGAGCCCGGAACAGTCTACTACTTATCTAAAAGCTACTTACTCAGTTCCTACCGTCACCTCCATGTTTCCCACTTCTATCTTTTTTTAACGTTTATTTATTTTTGAAAGAAAGAGAGGTGGGGGGGGGGAGGAGGGGCAGAGAGAGGGAGACAAAGAATCCAAGCAGGCTCCATGCTGTCAGCACAAAGCTTGATGCTGAGCTCAAACTCACGAACAGAACTGAACCATGAGATCATGACCTGAATGGAAGTCGGGACGCTTAACCAACTGAGCCACCCAGGCGCCCCTCCACTTCTATTCTAAACTAGCTTCTAACTCTCTACTTTCAATTTCAAAATCTTAATACCCAGATACCAAAGAAGTCTTCCTTAAGTAGTCTGTTCCACACTGGTCTCCTATTTCACAGAATTCCCATAGCCACTGGGATACTACTTATATCCACAATCAAACCCTTTGACAATACAATATCCTGGTGCCTTTTTTTTTTTTTTTAATTTTTTTTTCAACGTTTATTTATTTTTGGGACAGAGAGAGACAGAGCATGAACGGGGGAGGGGCAGAGAGAGAGGGAGACACAGAATCAGAAACAGGCTCCAGGCTCTGAGCCATCAGCCCAGAGCCCGACGCGGGGCTCGAACTCACGGACCGTGAGATCGTGACCTGGCTGAAGTCGGACGCTTAACCGACTGCGCCACCCAGGCGCCCCTCCTGGTGCCTTTTTTATGTGAGTATAATATACGTTGCCAGTAAGTACACTATGATAAAGTGATGTACACAAAACAACGTAGGTACTCAAATACCTATTAGATTAAAAAAAAGAACTGATTTGATTTGGACCTTATTCTTACTAAGTTTCAAAACATGAAAAAAAAAAACCAAGCAATATAATAGATGAAAAGCTAAAAAAAAAAAGTGCAGGAGTCTCATTTTCCATTTGTTTCAAATCAATGCCTTCAGACTCAGTGTTACCTGAACAATCAATGAAGTAGACTGAAGGTATATAACCATTTAGAGCACAAAAAAAAATCTACCTTAAGGTCTGAAGAAGATGCTTAGAGAAGGCAAAGTCCACCTCTTTGCTCTCATGTCCCTTCCTCCAAAACCAATATCTAAACTAAACCTAGTTAAAAAATTAAGACAATAAAAAGCAGAAATGTAAGAAAATACATGCACAAGTCACTGAGGCTGACAAAAAAAAAAATGCCTAAATAATTCAGAAAACCAAAAAATCAATAAGAATTAAATCCTTCCAAAGAAACCTTGTGAAATAGTCTGTTACCAGTTAGATCCTGACAAAGGGATAATATTTTGATAGGGAAGGTAGAAAAGGGCATCCTAGGCATGGGCAAGAAGAGAGACAAGGACATGGCGACCAGTTAGAAGTGTTATAGTTGGAGGGTTGAAGCTAGGGTTTTCTTTTCTCTGAGAAATCTCTTTATGAAAATAAAAAAACCCTTAGAAAATAAAATGACGAACATTTTTTTTAAGTTTATTTAGAGAGAGAGAGAGAGAGGAAGAGAGGGAGAGAGGGAGAGAGGGAGAGAGAGAGAGAAAGACAATCCTAAGCAGGCTCTGCACTGTCAGCATGGAACCTGACATGGGGCTCAAACCCACTCGAACCATGAGATCATTACCTGAGCCAAAGTCAAGAGTCTGACGCTTTAACCAACTGAGCCACCCAGGTGCCCCATGAAATAGGTATTGCTACAATACCTAAGGACTTCCAAGAACTATAAATCAGTATAACTATCATAAGTATTCAGTTCAGCTTAAAGCAACCAAATACGTTCTATCTCTACGCCTAGGATAGTTAATAACAGAAAACTTGTTTCATGTAGGTCTTCCCCTTTAGACTATTAGTTTGATTGGTGTGATGGTTAATCTTATGCATCAAATTGACTGGACTAAGGGATGCTGGAATAGCTGGTAAAACATTATTTTGGGGTGTCGGTGAGGGTGTCTCCAGAGATTAGCATCTGAATCAAGATTAGCATTTGAATAATAGAATAAGTAGAGATCACCTTTCCTAAAGTGGAAGGCTTGAATAAAAAAGGGAATAAAACTAAGGCAGAGGAAGGGAAAATTCACTCTGTCAGAGCTGGGACTTCTATGTCCATGCCTTGGACGTCCTTGGATGTCCATGCCTCTGGTTCTTGGGCCTTTAGGCTTGGGACCAAACTACACCGCTGGTTTTCCTGGGCCTCCCAGCTTGCACACCGCAAACTATGGTACTTCTTTGCTTCCACAGGTGTGAGCCAATGCCTCATAATAAATATTTCTGTATATCTATATATAATCCAGTGGTTCTCTTTTCTGGAGAATCCAGACTAATACAACATAGGCAGCCACTGTATGTGTCCTGTTCAGAACTCTACATTTCCAGTATCCAGCACAATGCCTTCCCCGCAGGGAATGCTCAGTAACATTTGCTGAACTAAAGAATGAAAAGCCATATTACAGGCTCTAACAGGCTAAGGAGTGCTTGATGTGGCAGATGAGGAAAACAAAACAAGGAATACAAAAACACTCTGTACTGCAAGTATAAAATCATCAGGAAGACTCTACTCATATTTGATTCAAATTAACCAAGTAATTACAAAAGTTTAAAAGTTACATTCAGGGCGCCTGGGTGGCTCAGTCAGTTAAGCGTCCAACTCTTGATTCCAGCTCAGGTCATGAACTCAGTTTGGGAGTTCTAGCCCCATTTCAGCTGAGCGTGGAGCCTGCTTGGAATTCTCGCTCTCAGGCTTTCTTCGCCCCTCTTCTTTCCCCACTTGAGGCGGGTCTCTTGTGCACACGTTCTCTCTCCCCCCCCCCACCCCCAAAATAAATAGGGGCCCTGGTGTGGCTCAGTTAAGTTTCCGACTCTTGGTTTCGACCCAGGTCATGATCTCATGGTTCAGGAGTTCAAGCCCCACATCGGGCTCCACACTAAGAATGTTGAAACCTGCATCTCTCTCCCTTTCTCTCCAGCTCTCGCTCTCTATCCCTCTCTCTCTCAAAATAAATAAACTTAAAAAATTAAAATTAAAATTAAAAAAATATATATACATAAATAGATATTTAAAGGTGATGTTCTTAACTGGTACAGGTCTGTTCCTGTGCCTTTTACCTTCCCACCTTCAGGTCAATAATCTCAAGGTCTCAAAGTCTTTACTGAACACTAAAAAGTATGAGTGTCGAATCAGTGCTGTAAGATAGCATCTCCAGTCTCAAGATATGGTCTATCAAACTTATTTTCTTGCCAACTTACCATCATCCAATCTTTATGTTCCTTTTTGTGAGGGTAGAAAGTAAGATCTAATCTACGGATGGTATACCTGGGTGCTTGCTCAGTTGGTTAAGCATCCGACTTTGGCTCAGGTCATATTTCACGGTTCATGGGTTCCAGCCCCGCATCGGGTTCTGTGCTGACAGCTCAGAGCCCGGTGCCTGCATCAGATTCTGTGTTTCCCTCTCTCTCTGCCCCTTCCCTGCTCATTCTCTCTCGAAAATAAACAAACATTTAAAAAGTTAAGAAAGAGAGAGAGAGAGAGAGAGAAAGAAAAGGAAGGAAGGAAGGAAGGAAGGAAGGAAGGAAGGATGGATGGATGGATGGATGGATCTGGTCTAGTACAATCTTTCTGATTCCCCTCCCCACAACCCTAAATTACCAGACTCTAACAGAGGGGCACTCTCAACCACAACACAACCCCGCTATTCTCCATTTAAATACAAGAGTCTCAAATCCTTCTGGTAGTGTGTTCATTTGATTACTTCTGGAAGCTGCAGGCATCTGTGAACTTGAGTCAGATGCTGTAACTTCTAACCTAAAACTGTCAGTACTTATTAAGCTCCATCTTACTAATGGCATTCATCACGAAAACAGAACCAATAATGCAAGACAGGTTCGACTACATTCCCATTCATGGTAACTCTTCAGCCCTTTCTGAAACAGAACTAGACACAGAACTAAATACGGGTTACCTCTTGGTTTTCTATTAATTCTCAATAAACAAGATTGCTGTATAATTCTCATTCTCCTTAAGCTTCCCTGGCCATAAATGCTCTGTAGATTTGTAGCCTTTATTTTATTTTTAATACAAGACACCTAGAATTTAATGACCTGCCACCAAAAATGTAAGAGCATCCATCTATTCCTTCTCTTGCAATTTCACATTTAAAATGCAATCCAGATTTTAAAAGGGTAGCAACATGTAATTTTTATCCATAATCCTTTGGATTTATAACTTGCAGAAATACCTCTAAAATGGTTTGAGATCTAGGGCATTTTCACTAGAGAAAAGACACTCAATACCATTTGGCTACTGTAGGAAACTGAAGAATCAGGTTTAAGAAAGAAAACACTCGAAATACACAGAACTACAAACACACACACAGATTAGATGGATTTCTCCATACTGGCAACTTACTTAGACATGAAGTAACTAAAGTTTTAGCTGTAGGGATGGCAATCAAAGTAGTAACTGATAATATGATGATCCCAAGAAATTTTAGATATTAATTCAATCTTTCAATTCTTTCTTAGAACTGTTCAACCTTTTTTAACTGGCTGATTTTCCCACCTTTACAGTCTCACAAGCCTGGGGAGGGCATTAATAAACATGGAACTAACTGGGAATTAAACAAGGCTAAAAAGAGAAAAGAAAATAAATATTGGGGGGAAAAAAAGGAAATACTGGAAATCTACCAAATGAATGACCAACCTTGCATTAAATGTTATTCAGCCACAATGACAAAGAACTTGTCCAAACAAGTTGGAGAATGGAGGTGGAACAACTCGTTCTACACCAAAATTTTTAAAACTTTTTGGTGCTTCGGAGCTCCCACCTTTGCTCATCTGACAGTCTATGGACTCCTCAGAATATTTTATTTATTTATTTATTTATTTATTTATTTATTTATTTATTTATTTATTTATCTCAACATTTTTATTTATTTTTTTGGGACAGAGAGAGACAGAGCATGAACGGGGGAGGGGCAGAGAGAGAGAGGGAGACACAGAATCGGAAACAGGCTCCAGGCTCCGAGCCATCAGCCCAGAGCCCGATGCGGGGCTCGAACTCACGGACCTCGAGATCGTGACCTGGCTGAAGTCGGACGCTTAACCGACTGCGCCACCCAGGCGCCCCCTCAGAATACTTTAAATGCAGAAAATACACAGCATTAAAAAGGAAAATTACGGGGAAATTTCACTACAATGAAAGTACTTAAATTTGATACCGTAATGTATCTTTATTAATGCATTAAATAATGATACACAGGCAAATCTAATTAATACTATAATTCTGAAGCAGCAATGACTGTAAACAATATTCTGAGATTTCTGCAACAATAACGTGTTATGGAAATATGGTGATAAAGCCGTAAGGCACTGCTAAAGATAGTGGAGATTTCTTGCCTACATTTATAATAGAAATAGATCTTCCCCAATTTACCATGGGGTTATGTCCTGATAAACCCATCACAAGTTGAAAATATCCTACGTCAGGGGCGCCTGGGTGGCGCAGTTGGTTAAGCATCCGACTTCAGCCAGGTCACGATCTCGCGGTCCGTGAGTTCGAGCCCCGCGTCAGGCTCTGGGCCGATGGCTCCAGTTATGGCAACCCAATCTATCTTTTCTGACAAGCATTTTCCGACAAGCATGGTTGATCCCTGAAGTGTAAAATGGCTGATGGCCAGGTAAAGAGATGGATGGGAGTTAGGAGGGTGCCTGAAGTTTGGTATTCACAACAAACTGGAAGTAGCCAGCATGGTTGGGACACAGTGAAACAAGGTCACCTTTTTTCTTGCTTACCACTTAACTTGTTGAAAACCTAGTTTCCATCTGCCATCTCACTCTCATTTTTTTTCTCGATTCCCAGCAAAATAGTTATCATTCTCACCATACTACCCAGAATTATATTTCAAAGATCACAAATGGGGGTGGCCTGGGTGGCTCAGTTGGTTGGATATCTGACTCTTGGTTTTGGCTCAGGTCATGATCTCATGGGTTCATGGGTTGAAGCCCCATGCTGGGTTCTAGGCTGGCAGAGCCTGCTTGGGATTCTTTCTCTCCCTCTCTCTCTGCCCCTCTCCTACTCATACTTGCTCACTCTCTCTCTCACTCTAAATAAATAAATGAACTTAAAGAAAAAAAAAGATCACAAATGATCTGATTTCTGTCAGTCCTTACTGTCACTACTCTAATATCGGTAGTAGTATTACTGGAAGACAGCATGTGGAGAAGTGGACAATAAATATACCTACAGCTTTCATAATACCAATTATAAAGGCTTTATCAAATTTTTAAAAGAGCATTCTAAGTAGAAACAAAGTGGATCAGTGGTTGTCTAGGGCTGACAGGATATGAACAGTGATTGTTAGTTAATGGGTTCAAGTTTCTTTTGGGGATGATGAAAATATTCTAAAATCAGGTTATGGTGATGGTTGCACAACTCTGTACATACACTAAAAACCAATCGACTGTACACTTGAAATAGGTGGTTTATGTATGTAAATTACCTCCTTAAAGGTTCTTTCTCCAGGGGTATCCGGCTGGCTCAGTCAGTAGAGAATGAGACTCTAGATCTCCAGGCTGTGGGTTCAGGTCCCCACACTGGGTGTAGAAATTACTTAAAATCTTTTAAAAAAAAGTTTTTCCCCCAAATCTGTTCCTCCAATGTCTGATTCAATACTTATTAAGCACCTACTATGTATCTGAAACTGCAGGCATCTTTAACAAGCTCTGTAAGTAATAATTATGTATGGTTCAGGGTACTATTGTGGGCTAATACTCAAGATACCATCCCTTTGATGTTAAGGAAACATACCCACACTGAGATTTATACATTTCCTCTTAATTTTCAGCAAGAGAGACAAATTCACAACAATATGCCAAATGCATGGCATATGCTCAAAAAGAATGGAAGTCTCACAAAATTTGTCTCTAACTGAAATGTGCCCAGTATTTTAAACTATGCCTGGCACATAGTAGGTACTCATATGTTTCCTGACTGAAAGAAATTCTTGCTTATCCTCTACAAAATACTGTAGGAGGTATTGTGAAATTTATTCAGTTCACCAAGACACTTTTGAACATTTGAGCTTTCCTTAGAAGAGTAGAAGCTAACCTTACTCTGTTCTTTAAGAGGGATACAACGTTACTCTGTTCTTTAAGAGGGATACAAAGTATTAATATCATGGAGGTTCCAAATGGGAACACCAGGATTTCAGTAAGTGGAACTCTCTGGTAAGAATAATTATAACTGGGTGCCTGGGTGACTGAGTCAGTTAAGAGCTGGACTCCTGATTCGGGCTCAGGTCATGATCTCATGGTTCGTGGGTTCGAGCCCCACCATCGGGCTCTGCACTTACCGATGTGGAGCTTGCTTGGGATTCTCTCCCCCCTCCCCCCCAACCCCCCCTCTCCCCCACTCGCTCTCTCAAAATAAATAAACTACAAAGATTCTCTCTCTCTCTCTCCCTCTGTCCCCCCCCACTTGCTCTTAAACAAACAACAACAAAAAAGAATAATTGTAATCAAGTGCAAACAGCCAAAAAGGAAACAATCTGACCTCAATACATAACGAACAGCAGAGTAAAGGAAAGGAAAAGAAGGGTATTTATGTAAAGGTATAAACTCCAGTCTGCTTAGGAGAATTTCATTAATTTAGTTGTTACCAAGAACAATGTATTAGACACTTCTAATACAACTAAAAGACCTGGAAATTGACACTTAAAACTTACAATAATTTCATGCTATTACCTTCCAACAAGCAGCTTATAATCAGATCTTACACTCTCCTTTCTGTGAAAGTCACATTAAGGACAGAATAGTCTGGCAGTCTAGGCAAATACAACAGATTAAATACTTAAGAGTAGCTTCCAGGTGAGGTGAAATATAGTAAACCTCAATTTCAGGTTAATTTGCACATCTCTCCACTATACACTTAATGAAGGCACAAATGAACAAATGAAACGTATGGATGACCTATACGATGTGTGCTTAGCCACTGTCACCATCTTGTCCCCCTTAAAAATCCTCCAGTACAAAAGTTGCAAAGTCCTTATGTTGATCTAGAACCAAAAGAAATTGCAAAAGGCCAACACCACTAAGAAATACTAAGAGATGTTAATAGATACTTAACTTGATAAATGTCCACAACAGCAAGACTTCACTGTGAAATTCACGGACATTAGCATTTAATAACATGGTAGTAGTTTTACACACCATTCAAAGCTGAAGGAACTAGTACAATCACATTTCCATTTGTAAATTGGCAGCCAGCTACGGAGTTCAGCTGAATACTTAAGAAATACTAAATACTACAAAGATGATAAATACTCCCACTAGGAGCTATGCATGCATCAGGTATTCCTGAAGTTTTATAAATGTGTAGAAGCAAACTTTCTACAGGGTTCCATTAAAAAAGGAAATGCACATAAATAAAAGCAGAATTTCATTATTATGAATCATTAGTGCCTTTTTTACCCAACACTATTCTAAGAAACGTAAAAGATACCTCAGCGAGACATGGTTCTTTCCCTCCAGAAATTTCTAGAATGCTTTCTTGTGGAATGTATCTGAGACATGTGAGTACAAAAATGATTTCAAATACTGGTGTTAGATACTTTTCAGAAATCAGAGCATTTGATTGTATGGGATTATAGTGTATTTTCCAGTGCCATGTTTCTTAGTATAGGATTTCCTGAATTAACCCAATTCACAGGAGGAGGTAAATAAGTCTTATCAAATTGTAGTTCTAGAAAGATGGGACTTGGTGGGTTGTGAGCAGGGAAGCACTATAACCTTGAAATATGGTGCAGTAAAATGGTTCCAAAAACTCTGTTGCACATTAGAATCACCTGGGGAGCTTTTATAACTCTTGATGCTTAAGGCATACCCCCAAACCCAATAAATCAAAACATGTAAGTGGTGCCTGGGTGGCTCAGTCCACTAAGCATCGGACTTTTAAGATTTCAGCTCAGGTCATGATTTCACAGTTCAAGAGTGTGAGCGCCGCATTAGGCTCTGCACTGGTAGTATACAGCCCGCTTGGGATTCTCTCTCTCTCAAAATAAATAAACTTAAAAAATTTTAAAAATAAAGAAATAAAACAAAATATGTAAGGTTAGGAGCCAAGTGTCAATTTTTTTTTTAAAGCTCTCCATGTAACTCCAATGTGCAGCAAAGTTTGGGAACCAATGGCACAGTCTGAAGAGGCAGTTAAGATCTATTTAAACAACACATTAGCTGTGTGACTTTAGGCAAATTAACCCCTCACTCTCACACTTTGTACGAAACCCCCATTACAGGACTGTTGTAATGACATAGACCATGTACAGTGTCCAAACAGTCGATTCTACTTTTCTTTCTTGCACACAGATGGAAAAGGAATGTTTAGCCAAACTGAATTCAACAAACTACCCAGTTGTTTCAGTAGTATGTATCAACATCATAAATTAAGACAACTACATATTAAAGTTAGAGAAAATTATTGCATCAGAGAATAGAAGAGCCGTATTTTAGCCTACTAATCCCATCAATTTATACAATGCATTAGAAAACTTAAGACCTAGTTAATCCTACAAAATCCCTTTTATAAATGAAAGCTGACATTACAAATTTTAGAATTCATTCTAGGTTTAAACCTAGATGACATCACAGACAGATCTCTAACTCTTGACTCTCATATAGTGCTCTTTCCATTTCCCTTTACATTGAGGATCAGAATGTACTCTACAGCTAAATCTTTTTGTACAATACTTCCAAGGTCCCCATTAAAACATATCCCACCGAGGACTTTCAGAAAAGGAAGAGGCAGTATTCTGGTTCGTCTAAGGAGAATAAGGCTAAGATCTCAATTGCCACTCAATGTTCATCACTCCCACCTGATTATTTCATTAGACAAGTTGTACAGCATACTTTGTGGTGCTAAAGATTACTAACCTGTAGTCTTGCATGTGGACAAATCAACATCATATTCAGAAAAAAACTATGTAGAAATAATCCAAAAGACCAACTTAAAAAAAAAAACAACAAACCTACCCTGTCACAAAATGTAGTTTACCAAGGATTAGCAGTATTAAAAAAAAAAAAAAAAAAAAAAAAAAAAATCAGGGGTGTCTGGGTGGCTCAGTGGGTTACGTGTCCAACTCTTGGTTTTGTTGGCTCAAGTCATGATCTCATGGTTTGTGAGATCAAGCCCTGGCTCAGGCTCCGTGCTGTCAGCACGGAGCCTGCTTGGGATTCTCTCTCTCCTCTCTCTGCCCTTCCCCCCACTCTCCCTCTCTCAAAATAAATAAACATTAAACAAATGTTTTAAAAAAATCAAATATGCTTTATCTCAATAGAGAGTGTGGGTTATACCAGTGTATACATTTGTCAAAACTCATTTGATGGCACATTAAAAGCTATGCATTTTACTGTATATAAGTTACATTTCATTTTAAGTTACATCTCAGTTTTTAAAAAAATCATTAAAACATTCATTAGTCCATGTTATGTGATTACTGATCATTTAAATTTCAAGCCACCTGACATTGTTTTGGAAACAAAAACAGTGACAAAACCCATCATTTTAACTAAGTAGTCATTTTTAGTTTGAAAGCTACTCACCTAACCTCAGAAAAACTGTTAAAGTTAAGGACGGATAATAACATACCAAAATAAGCTTAAACGATTCCATTCGTAACATTTGTTTCAAATTCAATTTATAACATTTATAGACTTCTGGACATTAAAGCTTCTTATGGGGCGGGGCGCCTGAGTGGCTCAGTCGGCTAAGCGTCCGACTTCAGCTCAGGTCATGATCTTGAGGTTCATGAGTTCGAGCCTGCATTGGGCTCTATGCTGACAACTCAGAGCCTGGAGCCTGCTTCCGATTCTGTGACTCCCTCTCTCTCTGCCCCTCCCCTGCTTGCTCGCGCTCGCTCTCTCTCTCTCTCTCTCTCTCTCAAAAATGAATAAACATTAAAAAAAAAATTTAAAGTTCCTTACTGAACACTGACAAATCAGGAGAAAAACCTCATTAACTGATACTTTAGGTACTCTGAAACAAAATGATCTAGCTCTAAAAATGATTAAAGCCAAGGCAAAGTACATATTCTATACATGGGCTCACAAGTATTTACTTCTATTTAAGCTACAAATCAATACTGCCCAACAAAAGTTCTCATCCTGCAATCCATGGAGCCAAAGAAGGCAATAAAAATTATTAGCATCTAGTTAAATAATACAAACAATAAGTAACTTGTATTTACAGAAAAGATTTTCAGCTTCTCTGAGACCAAATGCCATAAACAGAAGGAGGCAGAGCATGGCTCTGTAGCATCACATGAAAAGGTGTGAATGAAGTATGTGAACAGGCATGATTTGACCTTGACATAAAGGTAAAAATGGCTCAGAAAAATTAGGAGTTAGGAGACTCTAGTAACCTTTCTGAGAATCAGTAGTCTAATTTGCATTGAGGTATCAGGCTATATCTCTCAGGTTTCATGCAGCTCACAAATGCTGCTACTTAATGCTACTTAAGCATCATTACATTATTCCATAACCAGAAACCCATTATAAGCCACCATAAAGCATGTTTAGTATATTGTGGATTCAGTTATCCTGAGTTAAAAATCACATTTTTCATGCATCCAGTGATCTGTAACAAATAAAGACCTATCCAGTACAGATGGCATCTTTGTTCTCGGATAACAGCATTAGAACTTATTTGCAAGATATATGCTCAGTGCCAAAAAAGCTAAGATTAAAATTTAAGCTGCTTTTAACACTGAAGAGTAAGGATTAACTAGTACTTTATAAATATCTTCTATAATTCTTAAGATTCAGAGAGAGCAAAAAAACAAAATGGTTAAAAAAAATAAGGCAACAATTCTCCCATGCCCCTTCCCATCTTCTTTATTTTCCAATTAAAAAAATATATATTCCATTAATTTACTTCCTTCTAAATGGTACTGATAGTTTATCTGATGCAGATGGCATTTTTAATAGTCTTGAGTGGGGTTTCTATACTAAATTAAGATTCAAAGGTAAAACCTACATGACTGAAAAGTCATCCTAAAATTTCAGAGCTGGAAGTTCTGAGATCAACTAGGTCAACAACTTCTATTTAGGTTGGGTACCTTGTTCAAATAAAATCCTACCCAAAAGCTCAATTTGCAAAATTGTTTTTCTAGAAGAGTAGGAAACCCTAAACCTTTCTGTCCACTATTTTCCTTTCCTATTCCAACAGAATTAGAAAATTACTAACTTGGTAAAATCCTCTTTGCATGTCCTAGATGAGGAAACTAACTGGTAGGCCCAAAGAGGTTAAAGGATTGACTGACCCCAGACCACTCTGTCAATATCCCATGACAAATCTAGAGCTTGATAGCATAAATCCTTCTTTAAAGATCATGTTAATTCAATTCAAATTGAGGGGCACAAACAGAAGGTTGTAAAAGAAATGCAGTAATTGTTAAATAATGTTTTAGATGTTTGTTTATTTTGAGAGAGGGAGGAGCAGAGACGGAGGGAGAGAAAAATACAGTAATTTTTAATGAGCTTCCAGAAGTCAATTAACGATTTTAGTTTCTCAACTAAAGAATGACCCTAGTTTCTTAAAAATATGGAGAGTGAACACCACCCTCATTCCTGGTCTTTACACCAGCACTGGATGCTATGCTTCGGTAGAACAACAGTTCCCTTACTATTTTTTAATTAGGTCTGCTATGTGGGCCAGGTAATTTTGAGCCCTTGTTTTAGGATATCCCGAAGTATCTTAAAATAAATTGGTGGGGAGGCTGGGAAGAAAATGAGTTACATGTAATTGCAGCAAATTCCAAATTTTTTAAAAGTAAGCTCTATGTGCAACATGGGACTTGAACTCATGACCTCGAGATCAAGAGTCACATGCTCTACTGACTGAGCCAGCCAGGCACCCAAAATCTAAATGTTTTATATTTATATCCATATAATAGGATATATAGGATATCCTATATATCCTATCCTAACCTAACATATATCCTATCCTAACAGGATAACACACAGACTACTTTATTTCATCTCAATAAACTAATGTCAATTTACTTTAATATTTACCAAGTAAATATTTATTGTATATATGCTATATATAGGTAACATGGAAACAGTGGGGAACAAAATGAAGGGGTGGGAAGTTATAACCACCCAAAAAAAGAATTTATGTAAGTCTTTCTTACCCTTTTCACTTCAGCAGAAAAACAGTTCTCTCACACTTTATAGCTAATGAACCACTACTGTTCCTATGTACCAGAGTCTACCACTCCTAAAACGAATTTACTCTTTCCCCACCCTCATCCAATTACTACTTTCTGCATTAGAGACTACTCCCAGAAGCCACCCGGTATTCTTGGATGCCCTCCCCAACCAGTTCAACCAAGCTTTCTTCCTTAAAGCCAGATCCTGAAATACCATCACCTCTCCCAGGAAGCGTTAATTTGAAAGCCAGGTTAATCTCTCTTTAGCTCCACCCAGTTTATAACTACAACTCTCTCTGCACTCAACATCTTATAATAGATGCCTATTATTTTGCTCACAATTTCATTTATTCATGTGCTTATTCAGTATATTAAGCATTGCTCTTGTTGGTCTAGATCAGTACTGTTCTTAAAAAAATTTTTTTTACATTTTATTTATTTTTGAGAGAGAAAGAGAGACAGAGACAGAGCACACGTGGGGGAGGGGCAGAGAGAGGGAGACACAGAATCCAAAGCAGGCTCCAGGCTCAGCTGTCAGCAGAGCCCAAAGCAGGGCTCGAACCCATGAACCCTGAGATCATGACCTGAGCCGAAGTCGGACGCTCAGCCGACTGAGCCACCCAGGTGCCCCAGCACTGTTCTTAAATAAAGGCTACCAGATAAAAGGGTTTAGTACTGAAAATGCCAGATGCTTAATGCTTTTTGAAAATTATTTTGAAGATGTTAAATCCAACCTGATTTGTGAAATTTATAAAACCTCCCAACATGGATGAATCTAAAGAGCATTATGCTAAATGAGAGATGTCAGACACAAACGACCTCATACTACTGTATGACTACGTGTATGTGAAATTCTAGGTTAAACTACAGGGATGGAAAGCAAATCAGTGGGGGCCAGGAGTGGAGAGGTGTGTTTAAAGGCAAAAGGAAAGGAGTTTAAAACTTTGGGGCTAATGCAATTGACTTTTTATTTTGAGGGAGAAAAAAACTAGACAATGTAATAAAATTCTTTAAAAAAAGGGAGGGAGGGTGGGGAATAGGAATCACTTAAAATCTTCCATCATGTTGGATTTCACATTATCTACCTTATAAAATAAATGATTTATCACTTACAACCAAAAATATCTACCAGCATTGGAGATTTTTAAGGATATAATACTATCCTTATTACTCTGATTGTTTCCACATCTGAATTAATGTATGCAATCCAGTCCTTAATTCATAAGAAATATAAAGTGGAATAGAAAAAGAGGTTACAGTGACTATGATTCCACTCAGTTTTTAGCTCTCTCTGGTTCTTTTTGCAAATGTTATTTTTGAGTAATTGCTGAAAAATGGCTTGGCTTTAAACAATCTGGCCTCTGTTCTAGGTAGATACTCTTTAATCTCAAAGTCAAATTAACAACCTTTAAAGTTAACCATTTAAAAAAAAAAAACCCAATGCCTAGTCATCTCGTATCATGATCACTATTACCATTTGCCTTCGCCAGTATCCTATCCCCCAAAAGACTACAATTTCCTCGATGTGAGGAGTTACCGACCAAGTAACTCAACAGGTTAAAGCTACTTACCGCACTGTGGTTATGTGATTAATCTTCCTTTTAATACAACTGATCTGAGTCAATTTCAATACAGTAGTGCTCAAACTGCCTTTGCCATTACTCATAAAAATTTAGTGCACAAACTGAAACGCGGCTAACATTATCCTTCGTGAAAGAATAATTAACACTTTTAAAGGGACTATGAGGGATTCCGCATAGTATAATTGAACAATTTCACGTCGCATCTGCTGCAGAGATCACAAACAGACTGTCATTATGCCATCCGCTTCCTTGGACCCCACCGCCGCCTGCAGCTTTATTCTTGGCTTTTCAAAGGTTTAATCCACTCAGGGCTGCTAAAGGGGGAATCAAGGAAGGGTCACTTGTGAACCCCAGCATAGAAAAGGGCAGGAATATGTGGTTGAGTCACGTCGTTCCGCCATTTTCTAAGCGGAGGAGGAAGACATGTTGGAACAAAAACACAACAAAAGAGCAGCCATTTCCCAAGCCAGCTCCAATAGCAACCCGAACTGGCCGAACCCGGTCACTTGGCAGCTTCAAATCCACTTCCCTGGATAAACCTAAGAACATCAGAGGTGCCGGCGCAAAGAAAGCAGCAGACAACCCTTCCGCGTAGGGATCAAAGACGACCCGCACACTTAACTGCAAATGAAAGCCTCGGGAAGAATGACGGAAGCTAAATGGAGCACAGTGTAACAAAGTGAAATTCTACGCGAAGTTGGCAAACTGAAAATTTACTCAGTGATTGTGGCGTCTCACGGTTCACAGGAAACCACCGGCTACAGTAAACCCAGGAAACTCAAACACCAAGGCCCGGATCCAGCCGGTGCTCCTACCTGCCTCTACCCATTTCCCCCATTTCCGTACTTCCCTCCGTGCGCCGCCTGTTTGCTTAGGGGTTCTTACCGTATGTGGGGGATGCCCACCCCACCTTGAAGGATCTTATAGAGTTTGCTCTCGTACAGCAACTGGGGATGCCTGGCCTTCTGAGATTCTAGCTTCACTGCCACTTCCTGCAGGGGAGAGAGGGGACGATGGCATCAACATCCCTAAGGATTCAATGTCACTTGGGAAAGGAGGGGAGACATTAGGAAAGCTCCGACTCGAGACTACAAGGGGAAGTACGAGGCCCAGAGAGAAAGCTCTCTTTCAAATTATAAAACGAGGCAACCGGCCTCAAAGGCCTCTTCGGGGGATAGTGACGAAATCGGCACGTCCTCGAAGGTGCAGGAAAATGATTCATCCAGAAAACGTAATGAAAGGTTTAGAAGGAAACTGACGATCGCAAGCAAGAACCCCAACAAAATAATTCCATATAGAGAGAAAAACACGGGGATCCCAGAAATACGGTTTTGCCGTTCTCACCTTAAACGACGGCTTAAAAAAGTTCGATTAAGGTGCATTTTCAACAAGCTGGGAAACTTCATAGTTCTCCCAACCTTTCTATCGGGTTCTTTGCCTTTTAGGGAAAGAGAGCGGGGGAGGTTCCTAAGCCGGGAAAACTGGCTCCCTCTGGACTCCCCTCCCCAGTACGTGCGTGCGGTGGGGAAAGGCCTGAGCACTTTGGGGGTTGGGGTGGGGAGTGAGGGCTGGCGCAGCGTGGTCGTGAACCCCACCCCAGGTGATTACCTCGCCGTTGGTAATGTTGATCGCCAGATAAATGTCCCCGAAGGAGCCAGACCCGATCTTCCGTACCAGTTTATATTTCCCTCCGACAATGAATTCGGCCTTGGAGCCGCTGCTGCTCGCCATCCTGAGAGACGAAGATGGAGGCTGGGGCCAAGCCCCGACACCTCTGAGGGGAGAACAGAGGCCTCTGGGGCTCGTCCACTGAGCAGGCTGCGGAGGAGGGCGGCAGGAAACGGCAAGCGCTGGCTCTTTCCAGGCGTTACAGGGCCCAGACTCGGTCAAGGGGAACCTGATCACCGCCGCTCAGTCCGGCTTCTCTTTGCCAGGCCGCAGTTTATGAGGGGGTTCTCGCGGTTACCAGGCTGGGCCACTTGTTCCTGGGCGGCCGCCGCTGCCTCGCTTTCACGGCGACGTCGCGGGCTGGAAAAGGGGCGCGGTGGTTTAGGGCGGCGATACCGCTGCCACCACTGCCGCCGGCTCCCGCCCGGAGGGACTCCTGTCACTCCGCCGACGCCGCCATCTTGTTACTCCGGCTCCAGCCAACACAAAATGCCCCCAGTCCCCGGGAGCCGCTTCTTCACAGCGCAGAGCACTCTGGGAAAGGGATCTCAGGCGCTAGCCCCGGAGGGTCGGCAACCAGAGGGAGGGCGGAACCGGATCCGTGAGAGTCGCGGCCCACGCTTCGAGCGTCACCCCGTCACCGCCCAACTGCGCCTGCGTAATGCAATCCTGCTGCTTGCGCAGGCGTGCAACGGGCTCTCCTCACCCCCGCCCGGGGCTCACTTCCACTTCCGGTTGTTGGCTCTTCCAACCTTGCTACCTGTTAAACAGTCAGGTCGAACCTGACTGGTGTCTGAAAGGTCCCGTGGCCCGCGGCCTCGAGAGCTTGTTAGGGAGGAGTCACCTTCGTTTTTCGTGGAAGATGGGAACTTCTGGCCTCCTTGGGAGTTGGGTGCTGACCTTTGCTCCTTATCTGAGGCCCTTTTTTAACCTTCGATCTTTCCTCCGGCCACTCCCTCAGACCGGCTTATTCCAGCCCAGTTCTGTTTTGCGAGAGGCTGTCACCTCTGGTGGAGAAGAAGAGCAAAGCAGACGTAGCTGGGCTGCGATTGTTCAGGGTTCCCCGTTTTGGCTGAGTCTATCTAGCTCTTTAGTCTTAAGAATTAGAGTTCTGCGCTTTATGGAGTGTTGGAGAAACTCATATTACAGGAAGGGAAAAGAAGGAAGCAGGAGTTATCCTGCCGCCCTATGTCTTTGTGTTGTTTCTCCACTGATACAGTTGGTCCCCAGGGAAAAAACCAATACCCGACTCAATTTTAGTGGCAGATCAGTCAACAGAATAAAATTTACAACTGTGGGAAAACTGCATATAGAAGTTATTATTCCACCGCCCCCACCCGCCTCCAAAACAACTCCGTAGTGACTGGTCATATTCAAAACTGTAGTACTGATCCAAAACACATAGGGTGGAAATAACTATCACAAAAATAAAATTGATAACGTTTAAAACAGCAAACTGTAATGTTACTGTTAACGTGTATAGAGGAAAACTTTTTACTATAAGTTGATTTTAAAAAATGTTGACCACATTTTGGTTTATAAAATTTGACCCGAGAAAATGGCTTAGTAGTAATGATCACAAAAGAAAGCTCCGCAAGCTGATGCTATCAACTGTAATATGAATCAAACCCCACTTGTAGAAGTTTAAGCGAAATCTCTCAAAATAGTTTCATTAAAATGGAAATGGAAAAAAAATGTAGACCCGACTGCAACCTTGAAAGCTGATTAAGTAATTAGTAATGGGGTTCATCCTGAAAGATAACTAAAATTCCTCCATGTGATTCTGATTCCTACTTAAATACTTGTGTTCATAAAGCTCTAGTCCAAATATGTTGAATGTGAAAACAGATCCCCTAAGGTTTAGAATGAAGTTTTGATGCGCTACCTAAACTCCTGCTGCCTGTCTCCCAAATCAGCACTACTAGACGTTTTCCTTTAGTGACTCTAAAGCACGGTTGGCCTACTTAAAATTCCTTGCTATTAGATTCTGGTCTTTAAAAAAAAAGAAAAGTCAGGTGTAAGCATCTTGAAGTTTCCAGAGATAGCTACTATTCTGCTCATTTTCTACCACAGACATCCAAAATTTAATGGATTCCACACCTTGAGGAGATCCCCACAGGGCAGATGGGGCATACATTTAGAAGGATTTTTTTTTTTGGAGGGGGGAGGGGGTCTGGTGAGGATACAACTCCATTGTGGAATGGGAGATGGGATGGGATGGAGGCAGAGGTGTGCATGGAATGGACTAGATTAGGGATTTCCAAAGGTCGGTGTAGGGACAAGGGCAAGACTAACAGTTTTCCATAAAGATATTAGGAACGTAAGAGCAGTATAACGCATTTTTCTTTGATTTTATTTAATTTCAAGTTGTACTTTATTCTTAGATATTTGTCTTCCTACACATGTCATTAAAGTGCCCTGTTAGGTGCCTGGATGGCTCTGTTGGTTAAGCATCCGGCTTCGGCTCTCGTGATCTCACCATTCACGGGTTTGAGCCCCACATCAGGCTCTGTGCTGACAGCTCAGAGCCTGGAACCTGCTTCAGATTCTGTGTCTCCTTCTCTGCCCCTCCTCAGCTTGCGCTCTGTCTCTCTCTTCCTCAAAAATAAATAAACATTAAAAATAAATTTTAAAAAAGTGAAGTGCCCTTTTATAGGAGCACCTGGCTGGCTCAGTCATAAGAGCATGCAACTCTTGATCTTGAGGTGGTGAGTTTGAGCCCCACATGGGGTGTGAATAGATAAAATGAATAAAACATTAAGAAAAAAAAAGCTAACAGTTTTTAAAAAATAAAGTGACCTTTTATAAAATGGCCCTAATAGGGGATGGTTGTTTTGTTCTTTTGATCATACCCTTATTTATCAAAGTTAAAAGTCAACCTGTTTATGCTTGCCCTCCTTTTTTGTTGTTGCTATTTATTTTGAATTTTTATAGGCTTTCAAAATCAAACACTCTAGTACTCACTAGTCTAAATGACTTTTAGACGACCTTGCCACTCTGAGATGTGATGATGATTTTATGTATATATTTGGTGAGCCTCCTGATTTGTCTCCTGCCTGTCGTAGTCACTATTCCAGCACTGACAATTTCCAGCAAAATGCTCTAAAATGCCGTAGGAGTAGCTGTAGCCTTTTCAAATGTGATTTCAGTTGATTCCATCTAAAGCTTTAAATGTGTCAGATTTAAGAAGGCAAAAGCTGGGGGGGGGGGGGGGGTTAATGTAGAAAATAAAAGTTTTTAGGTGTTGGCTATGACTCAGCCTTTTCCTTAAAATCATGCATCATTTGTGGTAATTTTCAACCTCAGCAATTGAAGAATTACCTGTTTTTAGTGCTACTATTAGAGTTACAAATCATTCTGTACTTACTGAATCAGCAGCAGCTCTGGTATAATGGAGGGAGACTTCCAAAATGTGCCAAAATGCAATTCCTGGATCACATGAATTCACTAAAAATATAACGAAAAATATAGACTAAAAAAAAATTTGAGAGCTTCAGAGAAATTTAGAGATCATCTAGTTCAGTAATCATATTGTTAAATGCTTTGCCATGGACTGTAGCTTCACACGTATCACTTGTGTCGCACTAGGACAAAAGTGGCTTGTCCAAGATCACACAGCTCTCAATGGCAAAGAAAGCACTAGAACCCGGACGTCTAACCAAAGGAAAGAGAAAAAGGAGGGGTAGAATGAGAATTGGAACAGTTGTGCCCCAGTGATTACTTTTATGTTCATGGGTCAAGATGAATTGAAAACCTTTTTTTGTAAAGCCCCAGTGTTTACCCAAGGAAAGGGCACTGGTAACCAGAGAGCATTTTGAGTAAAATGTTAAAGACAAGCACAACAATTATAGATGGATGCCGTAGGGAGGAAATTAAAAACAAGAGTGGTCTGCCTATCTCGGGGGTGTTTGGTACAAATAAACAGAAAAAAAAAAATGAAATGTCTTAGAAGACGTCAAACACTGTCTCAGGTGTTGTTTAACTGTTAAACTGCCTTATGCACAATCAGTATCAGATGAGTTAGTGGAGTGATTGAAAAAGAGACCATCGGGGTGCCTGGGTGGCTCAGTCAGTTAAGCGTCTGATGTCAGCTCAGGTCACGATCTCGCGGTCCGTGAGTTCGAGCCCCGCGTCGGGCTCTGGGCCGATGGCTCAGAGCCTGGAGCCTGCTTCCGATTCTGTGTCTCCCTCTCTCTGCCCCTCCCCCGTTCATGCTCTGTCTCTCTCTGTCTCAAAAATAAGTAAAACATTAAAAGAAAAATTTAAAAAAAAAAGAAAAAGAAAAAGAGACCATCAGAAACGTCCTGTTAGGTCAGAGTGATAATCCATTTAGTCTCTTTTCCACTCTTTGACAGTGACAGCAATTTCTGTGTCCCTTTTTATCTCAGGTCCCTTTCCCCCCCCTCTGCATTGTTCAGGAGGCTTTGTAAAAATGGATTGCTGCTTCTATGGTAGCTACTTCAAACACATTTGACACATTCTTATCGTGAACATTTCTTACTTTCTATGGAGTCATTAGCCATAATTTCAATTAATTTCATTCTTTGAGCCCATTTATGCTTTTGACCCATATGGCTTCAAGATTCTGAAGATTGATAAGTTCCTATGTATGCGACCCAATCACTTTTTAATAATCATATACACCTATATAAGTATTTTTGTTTGTTTATTTTTGAGAGAGAGGGAGAGACAGAGCATGAGCAGGGGAGGGGCAGAGAGAAGGGGAGACACGGAATCCGAAGCAGGCTCCAGGCTCTGAGCTGTCAGCACAGAGCCCGACGCGGGACTCGAACTCACGAACTGCGAGATCATGCCCTGAGCCGAAGTCGGACACTCAGCCGACTGAGTCACCCAGGCGCCCCTAATTATATACACCTATAAATGTTCACTGTTCTTCTTCTTATGTCAATTTTATTTGAAAATTTTAGAAAATTTAGATAAATCAGAAAAAAAAGAAAACAAAAATCTCTTAAGAGACAATCACCAAATGTTAACATGTTGCTGTGTATAAATGTCCAGTCTTTTTCTCTACATATTGTGTGTTTGTGTGTGTGTGTGTTAGGTGTATGTATAGCTATCAAATATGTGCATATATACGTATATTTAATTTTATTTTTTTGTAAATTTTATCTCTTAATATTTACAACAAGTAACCATAGGACCCATTCAGTTTTGACACCTATTTTTTTTCACTTCATAATTTATTGGAGACATGTTTCCTGAGGTTAAAAAGAAAACCACAGGCCCAAAGTAGCCTCACTTAAGGCCCCAAGTCAGTAGACCAGGGCTTAATACCTAATCTAATTGTAGTTTCAACCTCCCTCAGAAATGTAAGTCTTAACCCGTCAGTCAGGAATTTTCTGATAAGCGCCAATGAGATCATCTGTCTCTTGGACCTCCTCTACCTCCCAAAGGAAGATGAGGTAATCTGTATAATAAGACCCCTTGCCCTTTTCCCTCGGGGAAGGTGATGTTCGTGGAGACAGTCCTTTCCTTGCTTTTGCTTGTAATTTTCTTGCCCCGCCCTCCTTCCTATAAAAAACTTCCGTTTTGTACAACTCCTCAGAGCTGCCCTCTACTTGCTACACGAGATGCTGCCCAATTTATGAATCATTTAATAAAGCCAATTAGATCTTCAAATTTACTGGGAATTTTTTTTTTAACACATAGCTAAGTAATCTTCCAAAGAATCATTAAAAAAATTTTTTTAATGTTTTTATTTATTTTTGAGACACAGAGAGACAGAGCATGAGCAGGGGAGGGGCAGAGAGAGAGGGAGACACAGAATCCGAAGCAGGCTCCAGGCTCTGAGCTGTCAGCACAGAGCCCGACGCGGGGCTCGAACTCACAGACTGCGAGATCATGACCTGAGCTGAAGTTGGACGCTTAACCAACTGAGCCACCCAGGTGCCCCCAAAGAATCGTTTTCATTGTCTACCTATAAATATGTGTTGTGTTGATGGAACAGCACTTGACCAGACCCAACTGAGTATTTTGGTTATTTCCAAATTTTTGCTAGTATAAACAATGTTTTAATGAGCATTTGTACAGCTATATCTTTGCTCACATCCAAAATTAATTGGTTAGCGTATATTTCCAGAAATGCTACGAGTTTTAAAACCTCTTGAATGAGGGCACCTGGGTGGCTCAGTCGGTTGAGTGTCTGACTCTCGATTTCAGCTCAGGTCATGATCTCGTGATTCGTGGGATCAAGTCCTGTGTCGGGCCCTGTGCTGTTAGGGCAGAGCCTGCTTGGGAATTCTTTCTCTCTCTCCCTCTCTCTCTGCCCGTCTCCTGCTCTCTCTCTCTCTCTCTCTCTCTCTCAAAATAAATAAACTTAAAAAAAAAAAAAACCGTGTCATGAATAACCACTTCTAATTGTTTCAGTACAGTCTGTGATGATTAAACCCATCTTCATGGGCTATCCTCTCATTTCTTAAATTTATCTACAATTAAATCTTAATTTTTTTCTGTCTACCTTAAAAAAGTTTGTTAGGGTTTTTTTTTTTTTCCCCTGACGACCTGTTGTTGTAAAGCCTAATAAACTTAATTAGAAGATTTCTTTGCAGCTGTCCTATTCACTTCCCCACCCCTTTCAAAATCTCAAGAATGTTGCAAGTCTGTGGTTTACAAGGATGTACTCATGCAATTGAAAATGACCCTATTATGGACGCAGCTAGCAAGACACTTCTGTTGGCCATTAGTGAAGCAATTGCGTTCTACAGATATTTAGATTTAGTTGAAGGAGAGGAGGGGACAATTAATTTCCGGTAAGAAAGAATGAGGTCAAAGACCTCTCAAAACCAAGACTGCCTGCAGTAAACAAAAGAGGAAAAACAGGATAATCTCTTATGTGTTCAAATCTCTCATATTTTGCATGAGCTCAAGTATTCCCACAAAACTAAGTGTGCAAAGTGTTAGGGATGGGGGAGAATTGAACTTATCAGTGTTCTAAAACTTAGATTGACCCAGAGTTTACTACAGACATTTTTGAATGCTTGAATTAGGCATCTCAGGGTATTTTGTTAAATGAGAACATGTCCTTTTTCACCTATGTCGTTAAATTGCTGCCACCTACGTTTAGAGTAGCCGAGGACCTGGAAGTTTTCCTAACTTTAAGCAAAAACCCATGGAAACAATACTAGAGTAATGGAAACTAATTTTATTCTTAAGAAGTAGTTGAGGCTCCTGGGTGGCTCAGTTGGTTGAGCATCCCACTCCGGATTTCCCTTCAGGCCGTGCTACCCGTGTCGTGGGATTGAGCCCAGAGTCAGGCTCTGAGCTCAGCACAGAGATCCTGTCCCTCCCTCTCCCCCATTCACACTTGCTGGCTTGCTCTTTCTCTCTCTCTCTCTCTCTAAAAAAAAAAAAAAAAAAAAAAAGTTTTAAAGAATTTTAAGAAATAGATAACAAACAAAATATGTTGTCAAAAACCTTGGGGTGGGAGTGGAGAAACAAAGTGCCCTTTTACTTGGGTATTTGAGGACTAGGTTAAATGATGCAGGGAAATGTATCCGGACCTCAGTAGTCATTAAAATCTGAATTTTTGTTGTAACTCTACCTTAAATATTTTCTAGGCTTCAAGGTTGTAATCTTTTAAAAGAGAAGTCAGATTCTAAGGGTTTTTCTAGCTTTGAGCATTGTGCTATATACTGAAAATGCCTTCTATATTTTGAAGTAGAAAAAGGAAATAAACATGCTGTTTCTCTTTTACAGCTTCTTAAAATTCAGATAATAGATCAAATTCTCACGGGAAGGTCCTTACCCGTGCCCCTTAACACTTGTCAGGAAAAGCAGACTCTTTTAACAGTGAAACACAGCAATCAATATATACAGTAGCCAGAAATTAGAAGAGACTCCCAAATCACGTACTGGGAAATATCTTTTTTTTAAAGTATTTTAAGGGGTGCCTGGGTGGCGCAGTCGGTTAAGCGTCCGACTTCAGCCAGGTCACGATCTCGCACTCCGTGAGTTCAAGCCCCGCGTTGGGCTCTGGGCTGATGGCTCAGAGCCTGGAGCCTGTTTCCGATTCTGTGTCTCCCTCTCTCTCTGCCCCTCCCCCATTCATGCTCTGTCTCTCTCTGTCCCAAAAATAAATAAACATTGAAAAAAAAATTTTTAAAAAAAGTATTTTAAGAAAGACAATAATTGAATCTTAGTTTTAGGTATGGCTCTTCCTGGAGGTGGGGGCGGGGCCTCAGTGAAATGACCTCTGGCAGTTTTTCTTTTTCTCGTCTGAAGAAAATCCTTGCTTAGATTCTCATAGAGGGAAATCATGAAATGATTTGACTCTTCAACATAGTCTTATTCTTGGCAAGGAATGAGATTCACCAGTGAAAATCAAGCAAAGCTTGCTTCCTGTCTTCTTAAAATACTGTTTCCACTAGCCCCTCCCCTTCCTCTCAGAGTTGCTTTGAAATAATGCCTGAGGCTTTAACTCATTTGTCTGCAATGAACATTCTGCAGTGTCATATTTAAATGTTAGAGATATGTCCTGACAGGGAGGGAATTCAAATCAGTGATGTTCCCTGATACTCATTGAAAACCATACTAACAGCAGAACTTGAAAAGATGAAATGTCTGAATTTCTCCTGGGTTCCCCCTTATACCCAGGTTATATTGTTTGGGTCAGTTGGTCTGACCTGTCGATATTTTGATAATCAAATTATATCTTACATTTTCTTTTTTTAATCACACGAACCATTAACTCCTGGAAATGTGCTGTTATACATCACATTTGGGGATATTCGTGTTGGCCATTTTTATTTGAAAGAATTTTGTGTTTTGCAGTTTCTGCCATTTTTAGGTCCCTTCCCTTTCTCAGCCCCTCTTCTCTTCCTCCACGTTGTTCATCGGCAAGGGCATGAAACTGTGCTCCCAGTGACTCATTATTACTCACTATAGTAATCTACTCTTCTTTGTGAGACTAAATTTGGAAGATGCTTGAGTTGCCATTCCTGAGGAGAGCGGGTCCTGAAGCACATCCTGTTAACTCTCAACTCCCCACGCTAATGCCAGGATGTACTGATACCGATCACACAAAATGGGTAGCTGTGCCCTTTGATCTTGGCCAAGCTCAATGCTGCCAGGAAAAGTCTTCTTGCAGTGAGCGGAGTCAGGGGCCTGATAGGTGAAAAAAAGAACTCTGGATTGTAGGGCCCTAATCCACAAAGCAAAACAAGTCAAAATATCTTTATATAGCCCTTTACAGTTCATCAAGTATTTGGTGATGCATCAACTCGTGCTTTTCAAGACCTGTATTAGGGCATCTATTGTTATATTCATCTGGAGAGGTATGGCGACTTATCCAACACCACCAGCCTTTGAAAACTCCTCACAATCAAAACCACCATTCTGGGATGTAACTGTTCACTCTTACAGTTAGCATGTCCTGTCCAGACCTTGGAGCCTGCTCTACATCTAAATGGGGAGCAGTTAGCAGTCACTACCTCAGTAGATCTAAGTTTGACTTAAATCATCCCCCTGCAGCTAGCCGGCCCCTGGCCATCTGCAGCTCAACTGATCTCGCAGCGCTGAAGTTCTGTAGCTTGGGTCTGGGTTCTGACTTCCAGCTGAGCCCGAACTCCCACACTTTTGAGGACTGCACTCATCTCCTCCATGCTTAGTAGTCCCTGGCTCTCTAGCTGATTCCTTGGTCCTAGCTACCTGACCTCAGTTATTTACCTCTATCCTCCCGTCCCCACCAGCGATTCCTCTTAGACAACACTGTTTATTCCTGCCTAGCCAGTGTTAATTTCTTCTGCCTCTTTCCCTTTCAGATTCTCAAGCCAACAAACCTATTTAAATCTTAGCTATCTACCAGACTTTCCAGCCCCTCCTTACTTCCTGTTGGACCCTGAACCTGATCTGAACTCCTATGACTGTTTCTTTTCAGTGTTCTCTATGCTGGGATAGTGTTAGATATAAGACCCTTTCTACTCACCTTCCGCCTCCTTATAACCCACATGAGACTTATATATACGAATGTATGTATATATATGTATATGTATATATGTATGTGTATATATGTATATATATGTACGTACGTGTACATGCATGTATATATGCATGCATATGTATATATGTATATGTGCACACATACATACGATATATGTGTATATATGTACGACATACATACAATATATGTACGACATACATACAATATATGTATATATATGTATACGTACATATTTATACATATACACATACACGTATATACATATATATACACACATATATACGTATATATACATATGTGTGTGTGTATATATATATGCGTATATATATATATAGATTTGTTTAAATAATTTCTACATCTGACGTGGGGCTCCAATTCACACCCCCGAGATCAATCTCTATATGCTCTTCCAACTCAGACTCAAATATTTTATATTTTCTTTCACTGCTTAGAATTTCAAATCCTGGGGCGCCTGGGTGGGTCAGTTGGTTAAGCGTCTGACTCTCTATTTCAGCTCCGGTCGTGATCTCACAGTCTTGAGATTGTCTTCTTGCTGAGCACGGAGCCTACTTGGGATACTCTCTCTCTCTCTCTCTCTCTCTCTCTCTCCCTCTCTTTCTGCCCCTCCCCCACCCCCTCTCAAAATAATTAAATAAACTTAAAAAAAAAAGAATTTCAAATCCTATTGACCTTCCTAGCTTATATTTTCTTGTCTCACACTGTATCATTGATTGCCATAGCTTCTGCCCTAGTTGAAATAGGATACGTAAAAGCACTTTGTTTAAGCCATAAACCTCATACAAATATACCCTGCTGCTGTTATTATTAGGTAATTCAAGCCAGAGGTGACTTTTTCTAACCTTGCTGGTGGAAGGAGATAGGCTGTCAGCTGAAATAGGGACTTCACAGTTATAGTCCAAAGCCAAAAATAAGAAAACTATAATAACTGTGACAGTACCACAAATGATCTCTTTATGTAGATGATTCCTTCTGACAAGGTCACCATAAGCTAAGATGTGTCACAGGAAACAGAAATCAGATACTCTAGGCTATTCTGAAAGCCTCAGAACCTTTCTTCTAATCAACTTGAAGATACTGAGCTTTCAGATGACATCTACCCTGATTGATTTTCCAATGCTAAGGTAATAATTATTTTTAACATTTATAATAAATTTTATACAGTAGTATTCTTACCTGTATTATCTCACGTCGTAAAAAAGATTTCACGGGGAAAGTAATTTCATTGTATTAAATTTTTATTTTTTAATTTTAAACATTTTGCACGAGGGGTTTTTTTTTTAAAGGTTTATTTAGGGGCGCCTGGGTGGCTCAGTCGGTTAAGCGTCCGACTTTAGCCCAGGTCATGATCTCACGGTTCGTGGGTTTGAGCCCCGCATTGTGCTCTGTGCTGACAGCTCAGAGCCTGGAACCTGCTTCAGATTCTGTCTCCCTTGCTCTCTGCCCCTCCCCCACTCACGCTCTGTCTCTGTCTCTCTCCCTCTCTCTCTCTCTGTCTCAAAAATAAACATTAAAAAATAAATAAATAAAATAAAGGCTTATTTCTTTTGAGAGAGAGAGTGCTTGTGTGCACATGTGAGAAAGGGGGAGGGGCAGAGAGAGAGAGAGAGAGAGAGAGAGAGAATCCCAATTAGGCTCCCCACTGGCAGCACACAGCCTGACAAGGGGCTCAAACTCACGAACCATGAGATCATGCCCTGAGCTGAAACCAAGAGTCAGATGCTCAACCGACTGAGCAGGTGCCCCTAAATTTTAATTTTTTAAAAATAAGCTCTATGCCCAACACGGGGCCTGAACTAAGGACCCTGAGATGAAGAGTCACATGCTTTACCAACTGAGCCAGCCAGGTGTCCCCATGTTTTAAATTTTTATTTTTATGTATTTTTTTAAGTTTATTTGTTTATTTTGAGAGAGAAAGAGCACGAGCAGCTGAGAGGCAGACAGAAGGGGAGAGAGAGAGGATCCCAAGCAGTCTATGCATGGTGTGTAGCCTGCCATGGGGCTTGAACTCACAAACCCATGAGATCATGACCTAAGCTGAAATCGAGAATTGGAAGGTTAACCAACGGAACCACCCACACACCCCATTTTAAATTTTTAGATAGGGCAGCTGAAGCACAGAGATCTCAGTTAACTTGCCTAAGTGCACGAAGTAAGCCAGGGGTGTATCTTGTACTTGAACTCAGACTTTTCTGATTCCAAGAATCCTGCTTTTTTTTTTCTCCAGTCTAAACATCTAAGAACTATAAAACACCCTAGGAAGGTTTAAAAGACTCTGCTCATTTATTTCAAGAATAAGTGAAGTTACAAAAACAGACATTCATTTAATAGATCACAGAATATGCCACAGAAGGGTATGTTCAAGAGCCCACACTGCATCATGGTTTTCAATAGTTATACAATACTGCCACCTTGTGGATTTAGCTATTTTCTGTTACTTTAGCCGACTTCTGTAGCCTAGCATAATGCCTGACCAGAATTACCTGGCAGGATCTGAACAGTCAAATGTTAAATGCCCAGAAAAGAGCTGGAGTCAGGGAACTTAGAAGAACACTTGAGGAGCTAAGTAATTGCCAGGAGTTTGAGCAAACCTATGGTGCTTTCTAAACAAGATCAAACACTGCATTTTGATTAACAATACTTGAATATGACAATATAAAGTCAATGTATCTTTTCTTTAATGTTTTTATTTATTTTTGAGAGAGAGACAGAGCATGAGCCGGGGAGAGGCAGACACAGAATCCGAAGCAGGCTCCAAGCTCTGAGCTGAGCTGTGAGCACAGAGCCCAATCTGGGGCTTGAACCCACGAACTGTGAGATCATGACCTGAGCTGAAGGCAGCCGCTGAACCAACTGGGCCACCCAGGCGCCCCTAAGTCAATGCATCTTATGTTACATGATAAAGGGATAAGAAAGGGAAGGAAACAAATATACCATAGTAACAAATACCAAATAATAAATAACAAAAAGACTATAGACTGGGTGGCTTAAACAACAGAAATTGATTTTCTCACAGTTCTGGGAACTGAGAGTCTGAGATGAGGGTGTCAACATGGTCAACTTCTGGTGAGAACCTTCTTCTGGGTTGCAGCCTTCTTCTTGTACTGTCACATGGCAGACAGCAGTAATTAAGGAGACGTGTCAACATTACCCAAGGATTTTGTATCGTCTTCTGGAGAAAAGAGTGTGTTTTCGTTTTCAGGTGTACACGAGATAGTTGTAGCATGTGAGATGGAAGTGTGACCTTGTGACTATCTATTCAGAGACTAAGTGTGACTTAAGGAGATGCATTTGGGTGCCAAGTTGACAAGGGATGGACTTGTGATGCTTAATTTTTTAAAGTTCATTTATTTATTTTGGGGCAGGGGGAGGGACAGAGAGAGAGAGGGAGAGAGAATCCCAAGCAGGCTCTGCACGAGCCGCACAGAGCCGGACTTCGGGGCTGGAACTCCCAAACTGTGAGATCATGACCTGAGCCTAAGTCAATAGTCCAACACTTAATTGACTGAGCCAACCAGGCGCCCCAGAGATGGTTCGTTGTGTGTGTCAACTCAGCTGGCTGGGCCTGGGTGCCCAGATATTTGGTCAAACATCATTCTGAACGTTTCTGTGAAGATGTTTTTTGCATAAGATTAGCATTTAAATAGGTGAACTTTGCCTAACGCAGAATATCCTCCACAATGCGGGTGGGCTTCATCCAATGAACTGAAGACCTTCATAGAACAAAGACCGACCTCCCCCAAGCAAGAAGGAATTCTGCCAGCAGACAGCCTTTGGTCTCAAACTGCAACTCATCCCTGGGTCCCCAGCCTGCCACCTCCACTGCAGAGTTTGGATTTACTGAGCTTCCACAATCACATAAATCAATTCCTTAAAATAAATCTCTTTACACACATACTTCATTCAGATCACGGCTGAGAGGTTCTCTCCTGAGCAACACGTTTCCTGACCAAATTATTTAAAATAACCATTTACCCACATCCCCTCACCATACCTAGCTACTCTTCAGGTTTTTATTCTACTTTATTTTCTTTCATAGCACTTATTAGTATCTAAATTTATATATTTATGCTTTTACTCTTTTTGACTTAACCTCCTTCCCTAGAACGTTTGCTCATTGAGACAGGATTTTTTTCTGTCTTGTTCACTAATGTATCCCCAGAACAGTGCCTCACTCAATAGCATTTATTGAATGACTAATGGATTATATATATGCATTATATAGATTTACCTGTGGACATGTTAAGCATATGGCTCTGAAACCTGTTTTTTTCTCAGTTAATATAACAACATCTATAACAATATTTATAACACGGACATCTTTACAGGTCCATGCCTATAAATAAAACTTTATTCTTTTTGTATTGGCTGCATAGCAGTACCTGGTGTAGATGCTCTGGAATTTATTTAACTATCTCCTGCTGTCAGTTATTTGGGCTATTTCTAGCTCTTTATTTTGATTTTTTTTTAAACTTAAAACAATTTTTTTTTTTATTTTTTAGAGGGAGAAAGAGTGCAAGCAAGGGAAGGGCAAAGGGAGAGAGAGAGAGAGGGAGAGAGAGAGAGAGAGAGAGAGAGAGAGAGAGAGAGAATCTTAAGCAGGCTCCACATTTAGCATGGAGCCCTACGGGGCTTGATCCCACAACCCCGGGATCATGACCTGAGCAGAAACCAAGAGGTGGATGCTCAACGGACTAAGCCACCCAGGTGCCCCTACTTTGACTTTTTTTTCTTAAGTCACAATAAACGACCTTACCCGTGTGTCTTTGTGCACTGTGTGGATTTCTATAGGAAACAGACGTGAAATTGCTGAGTCACAAAGGTTGTATCAACTTCCAGTCTTACAAATTATTTACACCCTTGGCCACATTATTGCAGATCCTTAAATGTGTAGCGACAAGACCTTGCGGCTGTATTCCAGGACAGGGAATGCATATTGCATTGAGGAAGTTTCCCTTTCTCCCCAGACCTTTTTTTTCTCCTGCAGCAAAGCATTGCATTGATCAAGAGGACTTTCAACTAGAAACCAATAAATAAAAATCAGATACTAAAATAATTCAAACAATACGGGCCAAGAATTTTAACCGTAGTTTGTCTTGGTGGTGTGGGACCAGACTGAAGCACAACAGTTGAAAGAAATTGTCCCTAAGGAAGTTTTATAAAAGGCTGGCTCACCTCCCCACTCTGTCTGACTTCCTCTAGCCTAGCTTTTTAGCCAGCTTCTCCGTCTGTCCCTTGCTTGTGCTCACAGGTCTTTATCCTTGGTCTTATTTTCTTCATGTCCTTCCCGTTTTCGCAGGCTGATCTCATTCACTCTTATAGGTTCATGTACAACGGTTTGCCAGTGACTTCCAGAGCTGGATTATCAATCTCAATTTCCCTCTTCCGGAACCTTACCTCCATCCTCCCACTGGACATCTTCACTTGGACATGCTCAGGGTGTCAGCTGGTTTGAAAGTGATCTCACTACTTCCCCCACCCCCAACCTTTGCCCCAAACCTGTTCCTTCTCTAGGATGCCCTTTCTTTTTTTTTTTTTTTTAATTTTTTTTTTCAACGTTTTTTATTTTTTTTTGGGACAGAGAGAGACAGAGCATGAACAGGGGAGGGGCAGAGAGAGAAGGAGACACAGAATCGGAAGCAGGCTCCAGGCTCTGAGCCATCAGCCCAGAGCCCGACGCGGGGCTAGAACTCACAGACTGCAAGATCGTGACCTGGCTGAAGTCGGACGCTTAACCGACCGCGCCACCCAGGCGCCCCTAGGATGCCCTTTCTTTAGCGAAGTTTCCCACCATACACCTAGCTGCCCAAGACGAAAATCTCAGAGTAGGCCTAGGCCCTCCATCCCCTCACATCCTGTAGGTCATCAGATATTCCCTCAACATTTTCCTCTTATCCTTTCATTCTCTACTTCACTATTACTGCAGCCTTAACCTGAGGCCTTATTATCTCACCCCAGGCTGAACACCACAACTTTCAAACTAGTCTCCCCGCCTTCAGCTTTATATTTTTCCGGGATCCATTTTTCACTAGCTGATGTTTGTAAAATTCAAATAATATGATGCTGTCTCCATTCTCCGACGACTCCCCCATTGCCTACAGACATGGTTTAAATTCCTTAGCAGGACATATGTGCTTTCCAGAACACGGTGCCTGCCTACAGCTGTCACTGCACACTCCGACGTATAACATTCAATCTAGCTATAATGAAGTGATTGCATTTCCCGAAAACACAAGGTAGTTGCATATTTTTTTAATGTTCATTTATTTTTGTGAGAGGGAGAGAGACAGAACGTGAGTGGGGGAAGGGCAGAGAGAGAGGGAGACACAGAATCCAAAGCAGGCTCTAGGCTCTGAGTTGTCAGCACAGAGCCCTATGCGGGCATGGGGCTCAAACCCACAACTGCGAGGCCATGACCTGAGCTGAAGTCGGACCCTTAACCGACCGAGCCACCCAGGCACCCCTAGGAAGTTGCATAGTGATATGTATACAGCTTTTTCTACCTGGCATAACTTTCCATGCCTATCTAGTTGGTAAGAACTCTCTCTTTAAGGACTCAGCAGGAAGGGTCACCTTATCTTTGGCTCTCATCTTCCTTGTAGAATTGCCCACTCCCTCCTGCAGCAGACACTGTTGGATGCCTACCCAAGGGCATTCCCCCTTGTCCTTCCTCCTCCCCAAAAGACTCCAGTTGTGTTAAGGCTACATAACTAATGGGTTAGAGGTGGCTGGCCCGGTGTTGGGTCTTCACCCATCTAAGCCAGTCAGCGATTGGTTTAGGTATGGTTTGGTATGGACATGTTATTGTACTCAATGAGATGGGAGGAAAAGTCTGCTGGAGAACTTTTAGGGGGGCTTGTTCTCTCTCTTTCTCTCTCTTTTTAACATTTAATTATTTATTTTGATAGCGAGAGAGAGAGAGAGAGAGAGAGATGGAGTGAGCGGGGTAGAGAATCCCAAGCAGTCTCCGCCCTGTCAGCACAGAGCCCAGTGCCAGTAAGGAACCCAACACGGGGCTTTCGATCTCAGCAACTGTGAGATCATGACCTGAGCCAAAATCACGAGTCGGGCACTTACCTGACTGAGCCACCCAGGTGCCCCAGGAGGGCTCGTTCTCTTGAAGAGACACATAGGCAGAGATGGTCTTTTCTCTAGAGATGTCTCTAATGGACATTATGATTTCTAGATGGGTTGGATTTCTGGCACTGGGACCAAAGGAGTACTGACTAATCTGAGGAGTAAGGTAGGGTAAACGCAAGTTTCCCAAACCTGGGCTAAAAAATCATGATTGTAATGTGTTAAAGTCAATTTCTAGAACTGAGGCACTTATTCAGGGATGGGATTCCAGCAAAGTAGATTTAGAGGGTATCTCCTAAACTTCAAAACTAAGTTTTCACATCTTTCTGCACATTAAGAACAGGACTATGACAGAGCTCAGGGCTGAGTCTGTGTGAGAAGGTTGTGCCCTTGGGGCGCCTGGGTGGCTCAGTGGGTTAAGTGTTGGACTCTTGATTTCTGCTCAGGTCATGATTTCACGGTTATAGGATGAAACGCCACCCCACCCCCATCCCACTGGGCTCCTGTGCTGAGCAGGGATCCTGCTTGGGATTCTCTCTCCCTCTCCCCCACCCCCCTTCCTGTGCCCCTCCCCCACATGCTCTCACTCTCTCTCTCTCAAAAATAAAGAAATAAACATTAAGAAGAAGAAGAAGGAGAAGGAGAAGGAGAAGGAGAAGGAGAAGGAGAAGGTTGTGCCCTTGACTATGGGAAGAGGGAGCTGGGAAACTTGGAAGGGAACAGGGAAGAGCTCTGTCTTTATATGGTGATTATACCCACGACAAGTTGGGAACACAGATGGAAGCCACTGGAAACCAGGAGGAGAAAGAAACAGAAGAGATGCTAGGTGGTGTTTCTCAGTACGAATTATAGAAGTGGCCCAGAAAGAGTGACATCGCGGACCAAAGGAGGCTTCAGAGTCCCGGCTGCTGCGGCTGCGGTCCTAGGTTTGCCCCTTTGGAGCAGCGAGGCCCCTGTCGAGTTTCTGTCGCTGAAAATCTCAGGTTTCTCATTAATAAAAAAAGAACATGGTTCAACTCATCTTTCAGGGCTAACTAGCATAGTAACTGGCTTGTAATTTGGGCTGAATAAAGCAGACACTCTTGTTATAAAAATTTTTATACATTAGTAATGAGGTTATTAAACTAGCCTGTTAATGTGATAAAAGCTTAATTCTGCTAAGGACACGCAACCGATAATTTCTTGGCTTGTCTTTCCGATGATTTAAGATCTCCGAAGATAGAGGAAATCATTACATTCAAACTTAGTAGAATTAAAAAAAAAATTTTTTTTAACATTTATTTATTTTTGAGAGAGAGAACATGAGTGAAGGAGGGGCAGAGAGAGAGGGAGACACAGAATCTGAAGCAGGATCCAGGCTCTGAACTGTCAGCACAGAGCCTGACGCAGGGCTCGAACCTGTGAACTGTAAGATCATGACCTGAGGTGAAGTCAGACGCTTAACCGACTGAGCCACCCAGGTGCTCCTTTAGTATGATTTTTTTTTTTTTTTTCTAAATGGCAATGAGAATCTTTGGAGAAAGCAGCCATCTGAGACACAGAATTGTGTACTGGATAGACCTGGCTACAAATGTCACCTATGTAACCTTGGATGGGTTAATCTTCCTGAGCCTCCATTTCCACAATTATAAAATGCAAATCATATAGGGTGGTTGTCAGGATTAAAGATCATCCATAAGAAATTTCTGACATGTATCAGGCATTCAGTAAATAGCACCTATTTTTTAAATTATTTTTTTAAATGTTTATTTATCTTTGAGAGAGAGAGACAGAGAGACAGAGTGCTAGCGGGGGAGGGGCAGAGAGAGAGACACACACACACAGAATCCAAAGCAGGCTCCAGCCTCTGAGCTGTCAGCACAGAGCCTGACTCTGGGCTCAAACCGGTGAACCACGAGATCACGACCTGAGCCGAAAGTGGATGCTTAACAGACTGAGCCACCCAGGTGTCCTGCACCTATTTGTCGTATCAGTGTAGAAATTAGAGTGTGGATTTAAAAAAGATGAATGAAAAAATCGATATGGTCTCAAGACCCAGGCTCTAAAAAGAGGGAAGCAGTTTGAACAAAAACACAAACTTATCAGAAAAACAAATCCGATTCATTAGGCTCATGGCACTGCCTGTGTTGTGCTGCTAAGTACACATTTGGCATAATTTACCTCTTCTCAACCTTTCTTTGCTCAGCCATGCAATTATGAGTGATTCCACAGAGAAAGAGAAGGAAAGGCTTGGGAAGAAAATACTAGTGCTATAAAGAAGTTCTTAGATGGATGAAATTTTAAAAGGTTGGGAAATGGGCACCCGGCTGGCTCAGTCGGTAGAGCATGTGACTTGATCACGGGGTCATGAGTTCAAACTACACATTGGGCGTAGAGCTTACTTTTATAAAATTTAAAAAAGATAGAAGGTTCAGTAATAACTGTAATAGCCACCTCGTCTGGTTTTGCGAGTTCAGCTCAGATGCTGTATTATGCAGCACTTTTTACAGATTATACTCTTTAATTCTTTCCCTTTGAGGCCTACAAATTACTAGAACATAACTACATGGTGGACATTTATCATTTTCCTGATTGCCCAGCCTCCAAACTGCCTTTGTAAGTTTGGAGAGCAGGGCTCTGCATCTCACTCAAGGAAGCCAGAAGTATTCCCTGATCGCTGCCTGTTTGGGACTCAGGCATGACCGATCAGCCAATCCCACTTGGATCACGATTCTAGAGGTAGGAGCCAAGAGAAGCAGGCAATGTACAAAACTTGTTCCGGTAGTGGTGGCACGCGATATCTGGTGGCAGCAATGACAGCTGGGTCAGTTGTAGCACCCGTCCTCAGTGCATTGCCGATGTCCAGAAGCAGCGTTTTTCCTGTCGTGTGATTTCCTCTGCGGGTCTGGCCCCCCAGCCTCCCTTCACGCCTATCTGGTTCTCCAGCCTGTCCATTGATTCTCTGAGCTCAGTACTATTCAACAAATTCCTTTGATGCTTCAGTTAACCAGAAGCAGTGCTTGCAGCAAAAAGACTCTGGCTGGTACGTAATCTTTAGATCGTGCACCATCCAAAAGGGTCTAATGCCACTGCTTTTTTTTTTTTTTAAAGATTATTCATTTTAGTAGTAAATAATATTTTTTCAAGATTATTTAAAGATTTAAAAAAAATTTTTTTTTAATGTTTATTTATTTTTGAGACAGAGAGAGACAGAGCATGAACAGGGGAGGGTCAGAGAGAGAGGGAGACACAGAATCTGAAACAGGCTCCAGGCTCTGAGCTGTCAGCACCGGGCCCGACGTGGGGCTCGAACTCATGGACCGTGAGATAGTGACCTGAGCCGAAGTCGGACGCCCAACCGACTGAGCCACCCAGGCGCCCCTAAAGATTTTTTTTAAAGATTATTTATTTAAGTAATCTCTGCACTCAACGTGGGGGTTCAATTCATCACCCCAAGACCAAGAGTCGCATGCTCATCTAACTAACCCAGCCAGGCGCCCCTGAGGCCACCGCTTTTAATACAGGTCTCCAGATAAAGTCATGGTCAAATTTGCAACTGGTCTGGGAGTTGTTGCAACTGGCTCCTTTGAAGCCCACGCATCTCAGGCAAAATGTTTGCTGCCCCATCCTAACTAAACCACTTCTTCCTCTGTCTCCCACAACTTCTTCATCACACTCATCCACCCAGTCAATCAACACTTATTCAGCACCTACTGTATACAAGGCAACACGGCGGGCACTGAGAGGCACCCAAAGATCAATAAGCTGTAGCCCTAACGGTATACTTTTGAATTTTGAGCTAGGTAAATACATTTTCTTTTCAAAAAAGAAATTTGAAAATTGATCACTGTTGAGGATAGAAGAGAAGAGGAACTTTTAATCTTTGAAGTAGTGTCACTGGGGGCAAGGTGATGTCCATTCATTTGTGTATTTTCTAGAAACCAGTCCCAATCCTCCGTTCGAGGTTTCCAGTTTGAAAACAAACAAGTAGCTGTCTAGAGCACCGAGAAAAGAATGCCTCCTCCGAAGTTGGCAGTTCTAGATTGCTGCGCATCAAAGTATTTGTGACCTAGGGTAAGAAATGGGATATTAGTGTTAGTACCTTGGGAATTTAACTCAAGATAAATCCAGAGTCCTCAAACAGAATCTAAGAAACATCAGTTTCAAGTGAAAATACTATCCAGCTTGTCTCCTTTTTCCTTAAATTACCAAATAAGTCCTTCTTGCGGAATTGGGACCCCGCTACCCCTGAGACCCCAGTGATACAGCAGTTGCCCGGGGAGTGTTGACACTTGTGTCTGAAATCACAGAATATTCAACACAAGCAAGGAGGAAAGGTGCACATTAATAATATAAAGCGGAACAGAGAGAGCAGCTGATTCCATACTCCCAAGAAAAGACTGGTCACACGCACACGCACACACACACACACACACACACACACACACACACTTTACAGAAGCAGAACTGAGGTGTTGAGCATGCAAGACTTTCCCCACAAACAGAAAGTCTGATTTATTTTTTATTTTTAAAAATTTTTTTTAAAATTTATTTTTGAGACAGAGAGAGACAGAGCATGAGTGGGGGAGGGGCAGAGAGAGAGGGAGACACAGAATCGGAAGCAGGCTCCAGGCTCTGAGCTGTCAGCACAGAGCCCGACATGGGGCTCGAACTCACAGGCTGCAAGATCATGACCTGAGCTGAAGTCGGACGGTCAACCGACTGAGCCACCCAGGCGCCCCAGAAAGTCTGATTTAGAAGTCAGCCTTGCTTTGGGGTCAGGTCTTCACTCCTGGAGGGCTTTGGGTATGTCACTTAAGCACTCTAGGATTCCATTTCCCTCCAGAATTCCTTCAGAATGGGAAGAAAACTTAGAGATTCCTAACCCAGTCTTTAACTTTTACAGGACTCTTCTTTGAAGCATTCCTGATAAGCCTCTCTGCTTGAATGTTGACTATTTTAAAACATTCTTTTTATTATTGAAATATAGTTGACATGCAATTTTATATTTTTGTTGTTGTTTTAAAGTTCACGTATTTATTTTTAATAATCTCTATACCCAAAGTGGGGCTCAAACTCACAACCCCGAGATCAAGAGTCACATGCTCTTCCAACTGAGCCAGCCAGGTGCCCTACAATGTTATATTTTCAATGCTGACCCTTAATGGCACTTTCTCCAGGCGCTGATACCACTTGTGAAATGTTCTGTTGGAGAAATACTGCCTTATGTGTTGCAATGTGTCTGTCCTTCATAGATTTCCCCATGCTAGTGACCTCTCAGGTCATACGTGCCAAGTCTAATCCATGGACAGCTCTTTCAGAAAGCTCTCACCTTCCCTTGTTTTTCTTGTCTACAGAATAAATCACCCTCTCCCCTTCCGTTTTTCTCATCCATCACATTGAAGACAACCTCATTTTGGTCTTCATATTTTTATGGGTGTAGAGTAGAGACGAAGCACCCTGAGGCCTCAGACAGTCTGAATTTGAATACTGGTTCTGCTGCTTTGTAGCTATGCCATAGTGGACAAGTTACTTTTCATTTCTGGCCTCAGTTTCTCTCAAAGGAGGATAATATTAACAATAATGAGAAGTATGCCTATTGCATAGAGAAGTTGTGAATGAGGTTAATGAAAAAATACAAGTAAAATGTTTAGTATAGTGCTTGGCACTTAGTAAGCAATGCTACTACTGCTGTCATTAATAATAATAAAAAATAATAAGCCCTAATAACGAGAATAAGAATAAGGATTAGGACCGAGAAGATTGAAGAAAGTTAATCTAGTCGATTCCTAACCCCACAAACAAGGTTTGGTTGTCCTGATGGGAACCTTTTTCAAAGCAATTATCACATTTTTTTTTTCTTGCAATTATCATTTCAATGTTCACTGACCACCTTCACCCACCACCCCCCTAAGAGGACGGGGACCTTTTCTGCCCCGTGGACTGCTGAATACTTAGTGCCTAGAACAGCGTCCCATTTCACAGCAGGGAGAGAATGGAGAACACCTTCACATCACAGAAAAGGAGACTCGGGGGAGGGGGGCAGGGAGACTGGCAGATTTGTCTAAGACTGACTTCAAGGGAGGCCTGGGTAAGAACCCAGAGGTCCTAGGCAGCGAACTCTCGGAATGAAATCGAGGTCCAGCCCTAATGTCCAGTGCTTCGGGCCGGGGCACAGATAATACAGATATTCAGTGATCCAGGGGTCAACATTCCCACCGGGTGGCCTAAGCGCTGGCCCGGGTGTTGGGGGTGCCGCGCCCCCGGCGAGAAGACGGCTGAACTAGAAGGCAGGGTGGGCGGGCCCCGGGGCGCGCTAGGCGCTCAGCAGCTCTCCGCGCTGGCGGCGGGCCAAGGCCAGGGCCACCCCGGCCCGGCCCGGCCGGGTCCCGGGCGCAGCGAGTGGAAAACAACCTGGCCGCAGACAATTGACAAAGGCGCGAGAGCGGGCCGCCCTTCCGCGGCGCACGCACGCGCGCAGCGTGGGCAGAGCCGCGCCCGCCCGCGCCCTCCGTGGGACCCGCGGCGCCGAGGCCCAGAGGCGGCGCGGGGCAGGGGAGCCGGGCGCCCCTGGCGCCCCCGCGGCTGCGTCGCCGGAGGCAGAGATCCGCGAGGTGAGGGCTGCCGGCTATTGGGGCTGGGTGGGCGCGGAGAGGAGGGGCGCTCGGATTCAAGTGGGGAGGTGGGGAGCGCGGAAGCCGCGACGCCCGGTCCCAGGTGGCGCGGTGAGCTTTGTTTGCGTCACGGGTCTTACGGGCATGCTGGCAACCTGATCCATGTGACCTTTTACAGGTGGAAAACTAAGGCCCAGAGAGGTAAGGTGGCCTAAAAACAAAACAAAACAAAACAAAAAAACTTAACCCCTGCCTGCTTCAGTGTAGGATTTGGGGTGACTTTTAATAAGAACCCATAGGTTAAAACAATGGAAAATGCAAACAATATTAAAGAATCTTTGAGAAGGAAAATATAATTGTGACTAGTCAGTCCAGGCCAGGGGAAAAGGGAGAGGAAATTTGCCTCCCTGCGGTGAGCTGCCTTGGCCAAGGATCCCCAGAAAGGTTGTGCCAAAGCTGGGACCGAGAGCCCAGAGCCGGGGCTGTCCCGCTCCCCCTACAGTGCTCCGTGCACAGTGAGCGCTCAAAACTTGGAGGGGAGTAGAGAAACTTGACAGCAGCCTGCCCACATGCTTAACCTTCTGGGGATCCCCGACCCCTTAGAAATCTGAGTCTCTCCCCGCCCCAAGGTTCACGCATAACCTTGCACACGGTTTCAGGTTTGAATGAAGCATTCTGCTGTAAGAAGTGACTGAAGGCTGGCATTCAGGCTGTGCTGTTCGGAGCATTCTTTTGCTCCTTTAAAGGGAGGCAGCTGGGAAAGAAGTGAGTCCAATTGGACAGTCAGTCCAGTGTCCTGACCCTGCTAGCTGTGCGACCTTGGACCAGTAGTTTAACCTCTCCAGGGCCCAGTTTTACCTGTGAGATAGGGATAAGATTGTCTGCTTCATCCTTCAAGTTATATTCAGACTTAAGAATGAAGGCTGAGCCCTTCTGTGCTGGTGCACAGAATCCAGTGGCCCGCTGCTGTGCCAGTTAGGAAAGGTGATGCCCTGGGAGAAATCGGGCTGTGTCTGAAATAATTTAAAAAAACTATAAACATGAAACTCTAAAGTGAACCCTGTTATGGCTTAGAAGCAGCAGCGCATGTTGTGATGACGATAGCCTAAATAAAACCACAGCAATGCCTAGCATCAGTATTTGGCCCAAGGTGAAATGCTGGCCCAAGGTAGAAGCTACCAGACATTCTTTTTTTTTTTTTTTTTAATTTTTTAATGTTTATTTATTTTTGAGAGAGAGAGAGAGAGAGAGAGAGGGAGAGAGGGAGAGAGAGAGCATGAGTGGGAGAGGGGCAGAGAGAGAGGGAGACACAGAATCCGAAGCAGGCTCCAGGCTCTGAGCTGTCAGCACAGAGCCCGACGCAGGGCTTGAACTCACAGACCGCGAGATCATGACCTGAGCCGAAGTCCGATGCTCAACCAACTGAGCCACCCAGGTGCCTCTGAGAGAGAGAGAGAGAGCCCCAAGCAGGCTCCACACACAGTGTGGAGCCCAACTCAGGGCTTGATCCCATCAACCCTCAAGGATGATGACCTGAGGCTAAATCAAGAGTTGGACTCTCAACCCACTGAGCCCCTGGGGTACCCTGAAGCTACCAGACATTCTAACAAGGACGGTTTATTGGGCCTTGCTTGCCTTTTTCGGATGGAGCCAATACCTGCATAGCTTGGTTTTCCATGAGAGGATAGAGGAGAGCATACATGGGGGCCTGGGCAACACACAGTCTTACCAGGTGATGGGGGCTCAGCTGAGTCCCTGCCAGGGGACAGGAGTTGCTGGCAGCTGGCTCTCATCCCTCTTCGATCAGCAGCTTGCCATGGTAAACAGTGCTTCCGTTGAGTCTATTCTAGATCAAATAAATGGCTTTTTATTTAACTCCTGAGGCGGGTGTTTGAGCGCTGTAACCAAAGCAAAATGGCGTTTGTTGAGCTTGATTGTCCAAAGCCTATTGGTTGTTCATTAGGAGTTTTAAAGTCTGTGGATCCAAAATTGTGAGGACAGGGCCTGGCAGGCCTACTTACCTATAAAAAGAACTGCTCTTACAAAAGGCTGTGTGGTCTCCTTTCTCTACCATTTTAGGCCTTGCAAATAGAGTCAGGGAAATATGGCTTAGGGCAAATAGCTGCTATTTAATTTGGATTAAGACACACACTACCTGTCTGGTGGCTTACATTCCTCTCTGGGTATTTATAAAGGAGAGTTTTTCCTTGGAAACAGAGGATGTGTATGTGTGCATCTGGGATGCCTCTTGCCTCCTCTCTGTCTCACCTTCAGCCAGTCATTTCTCAACCTTTTTTTTTGCAAGCTCAGGGACTTTGGCAAGTTCCTTCCCTTCCCCGCTCTGTGGCCTGATTTTGTTTCACAGTAACTCTGTTACAAAGTTATTTTTTCTCTTAAAGTAAGTGGTACACCCATGGCGAGGCTTGAACTCAAAACCCCAAGATCAAGAGTCACCTGTTCTACCAACTGAACCAGCCAGGCATTCTTACAAAGTTTTTTCTCTAAAAAATATTTTTTTAACGTTTGTTTATTTTTCAAGAGAGAGAGAGAGACTGTGAGCAGGGGCAGGGCAGAGAGAGGGAGACACAGAATCTGAAACAGGCTCCAGGCTCTGAGCTGTCAGCCCAGAGCCCGATGCGGGGCTGGAACTCACGGACCTCGAAATCATGACTTGAGCCGAAGTCGGATGCTCAACCGACTGAACCACCCAGGTGCCCCTAGAAAGTTTTTTCTAATTTGGCCTTGAGGTTCCGAACATTTGGTGCCCCATAGGACGACATCAGGCAAACGTGCTCACTCCCTCAGGCCAAGGTTCTTCCTTATTTGAACACAGCCCATGCAGGCCTTTCCAGACTGGCTGTCTTCATTCTTTAAACAGTTCTTTAGTAGGAAAAGCAGAATTTCTCAAGAAAGAATCTACAGACTACTTGCATCAGAATCACTTAGGGACTTGCTGAAAACGAGCCATCCCTGACCTCCTGAATCAGAATCTTCAAGAGTGGGGACAGGGCACCAGGGTGGCTCAGTCTAGTTGGGCTCTTGGTTTCGGCGCAGGTCATGATCTCATGGCACAGAGCCTGCTTGGCATTCTTTGTCTCTCTCCTCTCTCTCTGCCTCACCCCCACCCCCACCCCTGCTCCTGCTCTTTCTCGAATGAACATTAAATACGTACATATACAATAAACTTTAAAAAAAAATCTTCAAGAGTGGGGGCAAGAATTTGCCTGCCTGACCAGTGCTCCTGATGGTTCTTATGCACCTTAGGTTATCAGTGTGTGTGTTGGAGGTGGGGATTGGTAATAGGGGACTACATATTCTTTATAACATTCCGTATCGTTTGTCTAAATTATGTAAGGAGTGAGAGCCTCTTTTGTAATTTGAACAAACCATAATGTCCAAGGAGGACATATGGGTGGCAAGTAAGCACTTGAAAAGATGCTGCAGATAATTCATCATTAGGGAAATGCATGTCAAAACCATAATGAGATATCACTTGCTACCTATTAGGATGGCTAAAATTAAAAAGACTGACTAGAGGATAAGTGATGAGGATGTGGAGGAACTAGAAGTCACATACACTGTTGGTGGAAATGTAAAGGGGTACCACCACTTTTGAAAAGTTTGACATTTTCTTAAAATGTTTGACATTTTCTTAAAAAGTTAAAGGGGCGCCTGGGTGGCTCAGTCAGTGAAGCATCCAGCTTCGCTCAGGTCATGATCTCACAGTTCACGAGTTCGAGCCCCGCATCAGACTCTGTGCTGACAGCTCAGAGCCTGGAGCCTGCCTCAATTCTGTGTCTCCCTCTCTCTCTGCTCCACCCCCCCGCCCTGCCCCCCGCACTCATGCGCGCACATACTCTCTCTCTCTCTCTCTCTCTCTCTCAAAAATAAATAATAAACATTAAAACATCGAAATGTAAGTCATGTAAGCCAGACAGTACATCTCTCCGTCTAGCTCTGTTGTAATAAATGGGAAACAACCAATTGTTTATCCAGTGTGATAAATAGAAAACAACCATTGTGCTATATCCATGCAGTTGAATACCACTCAGCATTTAAAAAGTAATGAACTCTTTTTTAAAAATTTTTTTTTTTAACGTTTATTTATATTTTTGAGACAGAGAGAGAGACAGAACATGAACGGGGGAGGAGCAGAGAGAGAGGGAGACACAGAATCGGAAGCAGGCTCCAGGCTCTGAGCCATCAGCCCAGAGCCCGACGCGGGGCTCGAACTCACGGACCGCAAGATCACAACCTGAGCTGAAGTCGGACGCTTAACCGACTGAGCCACCCAGGCGCCCCAAAAAGTAATGAACTCTTGATACGTGCCACAACATGGATAGATCTCAAAAGAATTTTGCTGAAAAGAGAAGAAAAAGGCCAGACCAGAAAGAGCCCATACTCTATAATTCCACTGATATAAAATTCAAGGGGAGTTTGCTATCTCTCACCTGACCTTGAGCTTTTTGGTGGCCCCTGAGAGTTGTATATGATTATACTAGTCTGACTCCATTTGTTACAGTGCCATTGGCAATTTGATCATTATTCCGCTGGTTCATCTGCATCATTCATTCATTCAATTAATTGAGCACTTACCATATGCTAGATCTGGAGTTGGCACTAGGTGATGTGTTGGAAAACAGATGTGATCCTCCCCCCTGGCGGGGCTTACGCTTTATTGAATGAACCTGTAAAACAAATAGAATAAGAAAAATAATTACTGGGGGGGGGGGGGGAAGGAGGAGTTTTTTGGAAGGAGGATGGGAATCAAGGGAAAGCTTGTCTGGGTTCCAAGCAGTCAGTTGCATGTTTTTGAAAGACGCTCCACTCTGGTGCTGTGCATCCAGTCAGGAGACTTAGCAGTCTTCCAGGAGAAAGGTGGTGGAGGTTTAGATTCAGGTGGTCTTGGAGATGGAAAGCGCTGGAAGGACTGACAGATGGCCTTAAGCAAACTGAGCAGATCCCAGAGGTTGACACTGATCAACATTTTTGAATTGTGTAGTTTTATCAGTTTTTAGTTCCTATGATTCCCCCCACCTTCAGTCCCAACCTCCATCACCCTTGTCTTACTCCCTAGAGAGACTCCTTCAAAGGGGCACTTGGGCAGCTCAGTTAGTGAAGCATCTGACTCTTGGTTTCAGCTCAGGTCACGATTGCACAGTTCGTGAGTTCAAGCCCTGAGTTGCTGACAGTGAGGAGCCTGCTTGGGATTTTCTCACTGCCTCTCCCCTGCTCATGCTGTCTCTCTCTCTGTCTCTCTCAAAATAAATAAATAAGCTTAAAAAATGTATAAATCTTTAAAAAAGAGAGAGAGAGAGAGATAGACAGACACTCTCTAGAAAGACGTCATCACCTTGTGGGGCCAGTTACCCTAGCTTACAGCATTCCTTTGATCCACTGGCCTAGTTGCCTTGCAGTAAGAGAATGAGGATAGTCTGGTATGACCTGTTACTCTGTTTTTGTTTTTTCTTAACCTATGCTGGCTCCCAGTGATCTCGGTTTCCCTTTCTAATGGCTGGCAGGCCATCTGTTTTACTCAGGTGGCAGAAACCCAGCTCAGAGTGGCCAAGTCTGAAGAGGCTTGGGGAAAGAAAATGTACTAGCTCATAAAAAAATCCAAAGTCAATCGGTGTCCATCACGGCTGGACTGAGTAATGTCATCAAGGCTCAGTCTCATGATCCCTCCATTCTCAGCTCCATTTCTTTGGTGTTAGCGGCATCCTGAGTCAGGCTCTGGTGTATCGTTCCTATTACTTAGTATTGTCATCATAATCAACTGTTCTTGCCGTCTGCTTGAATGTGACCATCCAAGTGTCCTTAGACATTTCTTGATCCACTGGATCCATGGTGATGCTATCCTTTACAGTTTGACATTAATAGTAACAAAAGCAACTGCTACAATTACTGATAACTTACCTTATACCAGGCACTCTGTTGAGACACTTTACATGGGTTATCTTATGAAACCTTGTAATCACCCTACAAAGAAAGTTATATCATTATCCCAGAAAAGCCAGCCAGTTGATTGCAGAATCAGAATTTGAAATCAGGTTTCCCTGCTCCAGGGTCTGGGCACCAAGCTTTCACACTGACTGCCTCCTAAGTCCCTCTTTAGGGCTGAGAAGAGGAAAGCAAAGCCATCAAATAGTGTGCCTATTTCTTACTTTTTCTGAACATGCATCTTAAAATATACGTGGCAGTCATAGTAGGGGCAGAGCTTTGGAAGTTATTCTTATAATTAAAAAAAATTTTTTTTAATGTTTATTTATTTTTGAGACAGAGAGAGACAGAGCATGAACAGGGGAGGGTCAGAGAGAGAGGGAGACACAGAATCTGAAACAGGCTCCAGGCTCTGAGCGGTCAGCACAGAGCCCGATGCAGGGCTTGAACTCAGGGACTGTGAGATTGTGACCTGAGCCGAAGTCAGCCGCTTAACCGACTGAGCCACCCAAGCGCCCGTTATTCTTATAATTTTATCAATCCCAGCTCCTTCTGGGTGTTTAGAGTTTTGGAAGCTCTTTGTAGAGGACCTTCCTCTCTGACTGTCGTGTATGTCTTTGTAATTTTTTTTTAAGTTTTTTTTTTAATGTTTATTTATTTTAGAGAGAGAGAGAGTGAGTGGGGGGACAGAGAGAGAGGGAGACATAGAATCTAAAGCAGGCTCCAGGCTTATCAGCACAGAGCCCGACGCAGGGCTCGAACTCACAAACTGTGAGATCATGACCTGAGCCAAAGTTGGACGCTTAACCGACTGAGCCACCCAGGCGCCTCCCCCCCTTCTTTAATTTTTACTTTGTGTGTGTGTGTGTGTATGTTTTTATAAACCAGGCACCAGGTTAGGCAGGATCCTAGCGTGGCTACTCTTGTTTCTATAGGTGTTTCCTTCCTTTGTTTTTCTTTTTTTTTTTTTTTAATTTTTTTTTCAACGTTTATTTATTTTTGGGACAGAGAGAGACAGAGCATGAACAGGGGAGGGGCAGAGAGAGAGGGAGACACAGAATCGGAAACAGGCTCCAGGCTCTGAGCCATCAGCCCAGAGCCTGATGCGGGGCTCGAACTCACAGACCGCGAGATCGTGACCTGGCTGAAGTCAGATGCTTAACGGACTGCGCCACCCAGGCGCCCCCTTCCTTTGTTTTTCAACAAAGTCTTTTGCTATCATGATGCTTGAACTGCACCTTTGACAATCTTCCATGAACCCTCATTTTTACAGTCTCAGACCAGATGCACACATCTTACTTTTTTTTTTTAATCTTAAGTATTGAAATTGATCTCTGTCTAAAACCTGGGGTGGGAGGCTCAGGGATGTTGGACTTTCTCTTCTGTGACATTTTACCTTCTGAAAAAACTTTAAGGTGACAGTTTCCCTTTCCCCAGGGATCTACTTCTTCTGTTCAGTTCTTTGGACCGGTCTGACTTATATATTCTTTAAATTATTTTTTAAATAATCTCTAAACGTGGAGCTCGAACTCACAGCTCTGGTATCAAGAGTCATATGCTCCACCGACCGAGCCAGCCGGGGGTCCCTGGTTAGAATTAGATTTGATGCATCATTTCCCCTTGTCACTTCTTCTGTCTTGAAAGGGATGAAATAATCAGGATGTCCATAACATTTACCGAGTTAGTCCTTCTGCTTTTAGTGGAAAGAAACTTGGGGCAAATAACCAGATGTTTTATTTTTTTAATTATTTTTTTTAAATCAATTTTTTTTGAGTCTGAACATTTAAAATTTTTTTTTAATGTTTATTTATTTTTGAGACAGAGAGAGACAGAGCGTGAATGGGGGAGGGTCAGAGAGAGGGAGACACAGAATCTGAAACAGGCTCCAGGCTCTGAGCCGTCAGCACAGAGCCCGACGCGGGGCTCGAACTCACAGACCGTGAGATCATGACCTGAGCCGAAGTCGGAAGCTCAACTGCCTGAGCCACCCCGGCGCCCCAATAACCAGATGTTTTAAATACCCTGTCCTTATTGTAGATCTGTGTCTTTTCTTGATCTTTATATCCTCAGACTCTAGGAAAGTGCTTGGCATAAAGTAGCTGCTCCAAATGTTTATTGAATGAACGTGTGCTACAGAAAGAGCTGTTTTACACCATCCTGGAGTCTGAAGCTGTGGCTGCAGAACATTCAACAGGCATTTAAAAAAAATTTGTTTTTTTAGTTTATTTATTTATTTTGAGAGAGAGAGAGAAAGCGAGCCTGAGCGGAGGAGGGGCACAGAGAGAGGGAGAGAGAGAATCCCAAGCGGGCTCCACGCTGTCAGCACAGAGCCCAATGTGGGGCTCGATCTCACAGACCGTGAGATCATGACCTGAGCCAAAATCAAGGGTTGGACGCTTAACCACCTGAGCCACCCAAGTGCCCCATGAACAGACTTTTTTTTTTTTTTTTTTAACACCGCCTGTATGCTAAACTGATGTTAGTTCTTAATTGGCTATTACAGGGCATGAAAGAGATCTCAGGAGTGAGCATGACTGGACTGTAAGCAAAGCCATGTTTTCTGAGCATGTTCTCTGAGACCAGAGTTCTTATCAGGCCAGACCAGGAAATGGAACAGGGACACCCAGCCTGCTCTCCCAGGCTTTTGAGTTCCACTTGTCCAGAGAGAGTTGCAATGATAGTGGAAAACGTAAGCTATGTAATATTTTGTTTGTTTTTAACTTTTTATTTTGAAATACGTACAGGCAGGAATAAGGCGTACAGGCTTGTTTAACGGCAAGTTGCAAGGACAGTACCAGGGTTTCTGTGTGCCCTTGACCAAGTTCCTCCAGTGGTTCTCTCTTATTGAAATACAGCACACTATCAAAACCAGGAAATTGGCATCGGCACACTATTTGTGAATGCTTGTTTTGTGTTATTATATCACATGGCAAATTTGTGTAACTATCACTTCGATTAAGACACACAGTTCTTCCTCATGTTCTTTCTTTACAGTAATACCCCCATGCCCTTCCCCCTTGTCCCTAACCAGGTGACCCCTGTCTGGCCTCTGTCTTTATAATTTCATTTGTTACATAAGTGGAATCACACAGTGTGTGACATTTTGAGACACAGTATAATACCTTCAAGAGCCATCCAAGTTATTGCAATGTATCAGTATTTTATTCCCGGTTCCTTCTGGGTGATCAGTGATATTGGATCTACCACAGTTGTTGTTGTTTTAAAGCATTCACCTATTAAAACAACATTTTGATTGTTTCCAGTTTGACTATTACAAATCAAACTTGTACGAACATTTGTGGGCAGGTTTTTGTATGGACTTAAGTTTTCTTTCTCTGGAATAGATGTCCTGAGGTATGATTGCTGCTAAGTGTTTCTTTTTCTTTCTTTCTTTTTTTTTTTTTTATATTTATTTATTTTTGAGAGAGAGAGACAGAGCACAAGTGGGGGAGGGGAAGAGAGAGAAGGAGACACAGAATCCGAAGCAGGCTCCAGGCTCTGAGCTGTCAGCACAGAGCCTGATTCGGGGCTTGAACCCGTGAACCATGAGATCATGACCTGAGCTGAAGTTGGACGCTCAGCTGAGCCACCCAGGTGCCCCTGTGTATGTTTCGTGTTTAAAGAAACTGACAAACTATTTTCCAGAGTGGCTGTACCCCTTTATATTCCTGTCAGTAATATATGAGAGACCCAGTTTGCCCACATCCTTGCCAATAGTTAATGTTATTTTGGTGACAGCTTTATTGAGATATAATATGTATCATATAATTCGCCCATCGAGGATGCACAAATCAATGGTTTTTAGTATATTCACTGAGTTGTGCAACCATCACCACGATAAATTTAGAACATTTTCATCATCCCTAAAAGAAACCCTGTACCCCATAGCCACCAATACCCCTATCCCTTCAGCCTAGGAAATCAATCATCTGCTTTCTGTTTCTACAGATTCGCCTGTTCTGGACATTTCACATAAACCAAATCATAAAATGGTGGTCCTTTATGACTGATTTCTTTGCCTGACTTCTAGCATAATGTTTTCAAGATTCATCCATGTTGGAGCACGTATCAGGAGTACTTCCTTCCTTTTCATTGCCAAGTAATATATTTTTAAAGAAATAGTTCCTTTCCATTACACAGACTATAAAAGATAACAAAATGCTGTTACAGAGAGGTTTTGCCAGGCCTGCTTGGAGGTCTAGATTTCAATTAACCTAAGTGCAAATTAATGCCATTTTAAATAGTTAGCAGTTCTCTATAAAGTATTATTTGTGCTTTTTGTTTATTTAGCAAGAGTTCTGAGTAGTGGAACCTGAGTAGTTCTCCTGAAATCCTATTGGGATCTTTCTAGAGAACCTATGCTCTGGGTAGTGAGTGTCAGCGGATCAGGCCGGGGACAGGTCAGCAGGCCACAGGCAGTGTTCAGAAGCTGGAACAGAACTGTGCATCAGACAGATGCATTCCGAGAGCTTTCTAGACCCATTGCTCTCCGCAGCCAGTTTACATAATATCTGATGGCCCAGGACAGAAATTTCTGCTGCTACTCATGCCTCCCAAAGGACCACTGACATCCGCAAGTGTCTTCAGTATTGTGAGGCACGGGGGCGGGACACGAGGTGAATGGGTGTTTATGTTGTCTCTAAGTGCTTAGTGTCTGGCCAGGAAGATGAGGCCTGGTCCTAAATGACCCTAAATAACCAAGTGCAAGTTTGAATGGGATGTGTGCCATTTTAAATATTAGGAAATATTTTAACCATCCAGAAAAAAAAAAAAACAAAGAACAGTGCAACAAATACCATGTTCTTACCATCTATGTTTAATTTTAACGTTTTTCCCATATGTGTTTCATTATTTTTAAGCAACTAGAACCTCTCAGGTCCTCAGCAATAAAAAGGAAGGAACTGTTGATACATTCAATGGTTTACAGGAATCTCCAGGGAATTGTGCTGATTGAATAAAGTCAGTCCTAAAAAGCTTACACGCTGTAATGATTTTGTTTACATACATTCTTAAAATGACAGGATTATAGAAATGGAGAAGTGATTTCTTTTAATCTTTTTTTTTTTTTTGATGTTTATTTTTGACAGAGAGAGAGAGAGGCAGAGCATGAGCGGGGGAGGGGCAGAGAGAGAGGGAGACACAGAATCTGAAGCAGGCTGCAGGCTCTGAGCTGTCAGCACGGTGCCCGACGTGGGGCTCGAACTCAAGAACCGTAAGATCATGACCTGAGCCGAAGTTGGACGCTTAACCCAGTCAACTGAGCCACCCAGGCGCCCCAAGAGAACTGATTTCTTGGGGGCGAGGGTTTAAGAATGGGATGGGGTTGGGTGAAAAGGGACCCTTGTATCAATGCCAGTATCCTGGCTGTGAGATTGTGTTGCAAAATGTTACCATTGAGGAAACTGGGTAAAGGGTACATGGAACCAATGTATTACTTACTACAACTGCATGTGAATCTCTATCTCCAAATTAAAAGTTTAACTTAAAAAACCCCAACCCCTCAGATGCCATTAAGTCATTTTTGATACTGTCTTAAATTCTGTTTCTCTGCTTCCCTTTCCAGAGGTTACTACCATTTGAATTTATTGCTAATCACTTCCACAAACATTTAAAAAATTTTTTTAAATGTTTATTTATTTTTGAGAAATGAGAGAGAATGTGAGCCGAGGAGGGGCAGTGAGAGAGGGAGACAGAGGAGCTGAAGTGGGCTCTGTTCACAGAGAGCCCACTGGGAACCCACGAACTGTGAGATCATGACCTGATCGGAAGTCAGATGCTTAACCGACTGAGCCACACCAGTGCCCCACTTCCACAAAATTTTTAATACTGGTGTTCCATATGTATATATCTCTAAACACTATCTAGCATTGTTTTACGTATTTTAAATTTTAGAAAATAGTATTATAATCTATGTGCCCTTCTGGAACTTTCTTTCAACCCCCCCCCCCTTCTAGAACTTTCTTTTTTTTCCCTTTCTTTACAGTGTTTGTGAGGCTATCCATGTTGATACATGAATTTATAGTTTGTTCATTTTCACTGTTGTTCAGAATTCCATGATATGTATATATTACAAGTTATTTACCCACTTTCCTGTTGATGGACATTGAGATTGTTTCTAATTTCCAGTCATTATCAGCAGTGCTGGAGTGAACATTCTTGTGTCCATTTCTTGTGTATATGTGAAGAAGTTTCTTGAAGACAGGATATATCTAGGAGTAGAACTGATTGGCCTGACACTGTGAGCATTTTTAACTTTTCTAGTCATTGCCAAATTGCTCTGTGCAGGGGTTATAATAATTTACATTACCGTATCAGTACATGAGACTTCCCCATTCACCTACAGTCTCACCATTTTTATATTTTGCCAATCTGATGAGCATGAAATGGTATCTCATGGCAGTTTTAATTATTCATATTTGCCTAGTTACTAGGGAATCTTTTCTTCTTTTTAAAATGTTTATTTATTTATTTTGAGAGAGAGAGAGAAAGAGATTCCCAAGCAGGCTCCACTCTCAGCACAGAGCCCGACTTGGGGATGGATCTCAGGACTGTGAGACCCTGACCTGAGCTGAAATCAAGAGTTGGATGCTTAAGTGACTGAGCCACTCAGGCGCCCCACAAGTGAGTCTTTTCATTCGTGTATTAGGCATTAAAAAAATGTTTTTTTAATGTTTATTCTTGAGAGAGAGAGAGAGAGAGAGAAAGGGAGAGAGACAGAGCATGAGTTGGGAGGGGCAGAGAGAGAGGGAGACACAGAATCCGAAGCAGGCTTCGGGCTCTGAGCTGTCAATACAGAGCCTGATGTGGGGCTCAAACTCATGAACTGTGAGATCGTGACCTGAGCCACAGTCGGATGCTAAACGACTGAGTCACCCAGTTGCCCCGTGTATTAGGCATTTTAATTTCTTCTTTTGTCAATACCTATTCACACCTCTATCATCTGCAGTTTAGTTGGAGAGAACACAAGTCATTCTGTTTTAACCAGTCGGGTATTTAAGAGTGTATTAGGTGCTTACCATAGCAGCAGAGCGGCTGGACAAGCAGACCACAGAATAGGCCACTAGGAACGAATCCCAAGGCCATGCTACAGGAACGCCCCTCCGGAGGCATTGCTACCCTCTGCAACAATCAGGAAATTAGAGAATTGGGATGCTGCTGGCCCTACTGCTGGCTTCAGAATTCCATTACTTTAGCCACAATCTTTTGCCAGAATTGATGACTTTAAACCGTGCAGTACCTGCCCCATTAAATGGATATCTCAAGCATCACCTCTCTTCCTACTTAGCTCAGTTCTAAACTCAGTGCTCATGTGAGACCATCTGATTGGTGGGGCTGAAAACGCATGTTGGAATGTTAGCTGCAAGGAAGCTGGGGTTTAGCTGTCCAATTTCAGTATTACGGGATGACTTAATAGGAGGAGGTTAACATTGACATTGAATGAACCAATATATTGTATGTGCAACAGTATGCTTTGTTTTTCTTTTAAATTGCCTGGCTTTAGTGATTCATAGAAGGTTCTTTATGTAGTGTAGATAATTAAACTTTTTGCAGGTTACATTCATCACAAATATCTTCTGGTTGGAGGCGTCTCTTTTCCTTTTGATTGTAGAATTGTTTGATGAACAGAACATTTCAATATTACTGTCATCAGATTTATCAGTCTTGTCCAATCTTTTCTTTTGGGGTTTCTTTTATGTCTTGTCAAAGAAATCCTCAGAGAGCATAAAAATATTTTCCTATGGGAGCGCCTAGGTGGCTCAGTCTGTTAAGTGTCTGACTCTTGATTTCAGCTCAGGTCATGGTCCCAGAGTTGTGGGATCCAGCCCCGCACTGGGCTCTAAGCTGAGGTGGAGCCTGCTTGGGATTCTCTCTCTCCCTTTCTCTGTGTCCCTCCTCGCCGGGCACACATGTACTCTCTCCCTCTCTCAAAATAAATAAACAAAAATATAAAAATATTTTTTCTATGTTTTCTTCTAAGAATTTTAGAGTTTCATATTTGACCTTTAGGTCTTTAACCATCTGGAGTTTATTTGAGTGTGATATGGGATTACATTTGTTTATTTTTCTATATGGGAGGCCACTTATCCTATGACCATCCTTTTCTCGGTGGCTTATACTTATGTCATATAAAACGTTTCCATTTTTATTGTGGTCTATTTCTGGGCTGTCTAATCTGTCCTACTAATGTGTTTGCCCTGTATCAACACCATCCTTTTTAATTACTATTGGCTTTCAAGTAGTTCTAGATATATCATAGGACAGGTCCCGCCACCTTGTTCTTCAGGATTGCCTTAGCCAGTCTTAGCCTTTTACTCTTCTGTATATGTTTTAGAATTATCTTGTTGTGTTTTAGCAAAAAAAAAAAAAAGCAAAAAGTGAAACTCTGTTGGGAGTTTCACTGGAACTGGAATTGAATCTGGTTGGGGAAAATTTTTTTCTTTTCTTTATGATATTGAGTCTTCCTATCTATGAACATAGAGTATCCCTACCTATAATTGTTTCTTCAATTCAGTAAGTTCAATAAAGTTTTATAATTTTTTTCATAAAGATCTTATATATCTTTTGTTAAATTAAGATATTTCAGAAGGAATAAATAACATTTGTCTTTATTATATGATCAAACCTTTTTATCTTTAAATTGCATTTAAAATATATTGTTGGTATATACAGTAATATGCTTTTTTTTGAATATTAATATCCAGCAAAATTGAGGAACTCTCACGTTTTTTTACATTTACTTTTTAGTTCATATTAAAGCGATGAAAGCATATAATCTAAAGAGATGGGTGGTTGTATATTTGTTATGAGAAACAGAAACAGATGATTCTCCAATGTTTATTATGAAAAACAGCTTATTCTATTTCCTTCCTGACCCAGGCCTGACCAGGCAATTCCTTCTATCATTTTTCACTGATTATTTAAAACTTTATTTCCTTGTTTTTTTGTTTTGTTTTGTTTTGTCTTTGTACTTCCTTGTTTTTAAATAGCATGTATGTACTGTTAATTCTTGAGCTTTTGATTTAGGTATTGTTCTTTGACTTTCTGCTATGGAAGATGAGGATTTAGGTTTTTGGGTTTTGTTTTTACTCCCCTGCCACTATGCATGTATACCCCTCCCATTATCGTATTCTCCCATTATAGTTATACATGATATTAATTACATCACTTGTATTATAATGTGTGTAAATTGTATTTATAACTGAACCAGGCGGTAACATACAATTACTTTCATTTTTTCTGCACAGTTTTTTTCTTTAACAACTGTGTTGTATTTGTTCTTTGGTTTGCCTCTTAGTTTTGTATGTATGATCTATGTGATTATCCCCTAAAGAAACACCATACTCTCTACCAATTCAATACATCTATTCTCAAGATACTCTATTACTTTCTGAAATACTCTAATTTGAACTGTTTGCCATCTGCCTGTAGCCAACGGTCCATCTTAGGATTTTCCTTCACCTGTCTGGGGATTTCCTTGGCTGCTCTCACGTTTGATCACCAGTCCCCTGTACCCCATGTCTTTTTTTTTTTTCTATTTATTTTGGTGGAGCACATTCTCCCATAGTTTCCTGAGAACAGGAACATAAAAAGATAAATTCTCTAGGCCTTCGAGCTTCTGCAGTTTCTCTTCAATGTGTTTAGATGTGAATTTTAAGTTTTTTTTTTTTTTAACATTTATTTATTATTGAGAGACAGAGAGACACAGAGCGTGAGCAAGGGAGGGGTCGAGAGACGGGGAGACACAGAATCTGAAGCAGGGTCCAGGCTCTGAGCTGTCAGCACAGAACCCGGCGCAGGGCTCCAACTTACAAACTGCGAGATCATGACTTGAGCTGAAGTCGGTCACTTAACCAACTGAGCCACCCAGGCGCCCCATGGTTGTGAATTTAAAAAAAAACTTCTCCTGAGAGGGACTTGTACTTCCTGGATCTAATAATTCATTTTTTAAAAAAATGTTTATTTATTTTTGAGAGAGGGAGAAAGAGTGCAAGCTGGGGAGGGGCGGTGAGAGAGGGAGACAGAGGATCTGAACCGGGCTCTGTGCTAACAGCAGAGAACCTGATGAGGAGCTCAAACTCATGAACTGAGAGATCATTACCTGAGCTGAAGTCAGACGCTTAACTGACTGAGCCACTCAGGCGCCCCAAGAATTTATATTTTTTTAAATAAATTCTGGACAATTCTTACTCTCATCTCTTTGAATATTGCCTGCTCTCATTCTCTTTATTCTTGCCTTCTGGAACTCAGATTTGATGCATGAACCTTCTTATTTCAATATCCACATCCCTTAAATTCTTTTATATTTTCCATGTTTTTCTCTCTCTTTAGCAGTCTAGATAATTTCTTCAGATCTATATGCCCTTTTGCGATTTCTCTTTTCTAGATGTCTGTTAAATCTGCCCATTCAGGGGGTGCCAGGGTGGCTCAGTCAGTTAAGTGGCTCAGGTCATGATCTCAGGGTTCACAAGTTCAAGCCCTGCATCTGGCTCTGTGCTAGCTTCCAGAGTCTGCTTTGGATTCTGTGTCTCCCTCTCTCTTTCTGTCTCTGCCCCTCCCCTGCTTGCACTCTGTCTCTCTCAAAAATGAATAAACATTAAAAAATTAAAAAAAAAATCTGCCCATTCAGTTTTTAATTTCAAAGGCTAAAATTTTAACTACTGTAAGTTTTATTTGGTGCTTTAAAAAATCATACAGGTCGGGGCGCCGGGGTGGCTCAGTCGGTTAGGCGGCTGACTTCAGCTCAGGTCATGATCTCGCAGTTCGTGAGTTCAAGCCCCGCGTTGGGGGCTCTGTGCTGACAGCTCAGAGCCTGGACCCTGCTTCAGATTCTGTGTCTCCTCCTCTCTCTCTCTGCCCCTCTCCTGCTCATGCTCTGTCTCTATCTCTCAAGAATAATAAATAAACTTAAAAAAATTAATTAAAAAATCATACAGGTCTTTTGTTTTTTTTTATAATATGGGTTTTTTTTCCTGCTTATTTTATACTTTGTATGTGATAGTTTGACTCTCTGATGTTCTTGGGGTCTAATTCTCATTTTCATGGAGTTCTTATAATTTTGGATTCTCAACTCATCTTCAGGACAGGGTTATCTACTGGCGTACCACATGGGCTAGGCTAAGGATATATTCTTCTGGATACATTATATTTCTTTTTTTTTTTAATTAAATTTAAATTTTTTAATTAAAAAATTTATATCCAAGTTAGTTAGCATATAGTGCAACACTGATTTCAGGAATAGATTCCTTAATGCCCCTCACCCATTTAGCCCATCCCCCCTCCCACAACCCCTCCAGTAACCCTCAGTTTGTTCTATTTAAGAGTCTCTTATGTTTTGTTCCCCTCCCTGTTTTTATATTATTTTTGTTTCCCTTTCCTTATGTTCATCTGTTCTGTGTCTTAAAGTCCTCATATGAGTGAAGTCATATGATATTTGTCTTTCTTGGACCAACTAATTTCGCTTAGCATAATACCCTCTAGTTCCCATCCACGTAGTTGCAAATGGCAAGATTTCATTCTTTTTGATTGCCGAGTAATACTCCATTGTGTAGATATACCATATCTTCTTTATCCATTCATCCATCGATGGACATTTGGGCTCTTCCCATACTTTGGCTATTGTTGATAGTGCTGCTATAAACATGGGGGTGCATGTGCCCCTTCGAAACAGCACACCTGTATCCCTTGGATAAATACCTAGTAGTGCAATTGCTAGGTCCTAGGATAGTTCTATTTTTAATTTTTTGAGGAACCTCCATACTGTTTTCAGAGTGGCTGCACCAGTTTGCATTCCCATGGAGACATTATCTTTCCATGGGCACTCAGAATAGCATTGGTCTACAACTGTTTCTGTTAATTTCACAGCTTTGGGTTACTTGGACCACATGTGTAATATCACTTTGAACCTAAAGCCCAGTGAAGGCAGGGCTACTTTTATGAATTTTCAGAGGGGATTTTTTTGGTCCTCTGTTGGACCCAGACCAAGATGACCTTATCTTCTGTGTGAGTGGGAGACTTTTTTTTTTTTTTTTTTTTTTTGATGCACCATTTCATTGGAGTCTTTTGGTGTCCCAGTTCTGTGAAGAAGCTCGTCTCCTGCTCTGGCCTGAACACCAGCACCTAAGTCCCTGGTTCGCTGAGTTTGGCTATGTCCTCTTCCCTGCCCACCTCTCCACTTTGGGCCCCAGCTGCTCCTGCTCTGGTTTCTAGTTCCCTCTATTTGGGGGCCCTGCTATTCCCTTTATTCTCTTGCAAGCCCCACCAGGCTGTGAAAAGGAAGTTGGTTATACCTGATCCAGCATTTCTGGGTGTTTTGTAGTAGGCCGTGTTGGTCCATAGTATTGCCATTTGTACTTTTAAACCTAGAGATAAAGGGGTCATGGGAGTTTCAGTGAGGGAAATTCCATCTGGCTGGGAGGATCTAGGGAAGATGAATGTCCAAGGATAGTGTCCTGGGAGGGGGGCACGGCAGGTGCAAAAGCACAGAGGCAGGAAGTGAGTGTGCATGCATGGAGGAAAGCACGTAGCTCTCTTTTGCTGAGAATGTCCGTGGAAGGGAAAAATGAGGTTGGAGCCGGACCCCAGAGCAGCAGGGAGCTGTTAAAGCCTCACAGCATGGAACGCCGTGATCACAAGCTTCGATTCAGGAAGTTTAAACTGGAAGCACATCCAGGATGAATGGGTGTGGGGAGCAGCAGGAGGGAGAGGGGTTTGGACTTGGAAAGGTACTCCTGGAGGCTGTGGAGATAGCCCAGGGGATGGGTTGTGAGGCCTGAATGAGGTAGTGGGGGTAGAAAGGAGGCAATCCCTGGGATAGAGGGTGCGATAGACTTGGCTGAACCAGATAAATAAATCTAGGTCAAGAGCTGGGGGTGGTGGGGGGTGGAATAGAAGAAAAGCTAGGCAAGCACATTATCTGGATCCTGCAAAATGTCAACAATGATCTGAGCTGCGTTCTGCCTTTTAAGATTATTCAGATACTGCCCACAAATGCTAACACATAGTTCATCTTGCAGTATGTAAGCTAGAGATGTTTTTAGGCCACTTGATGAATAGTCGTCTTTGGATTAGAGACAGCATGTTCCAGCAGATCTCCCGGAAGTGAGTTGGGATATGTTTGCCTTTCCTAGAACCTGCTGACATGGCTGAACATGGGACTGATGAGCCGTCCTCCAGTACAGGGAGTCCCGACGGAGAAGGTCGGGACTCTGGGGACAGATTGTTGCTGCATCAGAGGCTGGCTGTCAGAGAGCTCATTGACACCGAGGCCTCCTACCTGCACATGCTCCAGCTCTGTGCCTCAGACATCAGGAGCCGCCTGCAGCAGGTACCTGGGTGGGGCTGCGCACAGCCTCCCTTTACAGGGGCAAACGTGGGTCCTGGCTTCTGAGACCGCACGTCTGTTCCCGGGGCAGGCTTGATGGAGGGGAAGGCGTGGCGGGCGTGAAGTCACCTGGATGTAAGCCCCGGTACTTCCCTTTATTGGCCATGCCACCTCCAGCAAAGTCTTTAACACATTGAAGCCTCCCGTGTATTCATCTGCTGAATGGAGAGGAGTAATCGCCTCAGAGAATTAAATGAGCTAATGGATAAAATAGCCCTTTATCAGATTTAGAACAGATTGCTTGAAGTGACCTATACTATTTTTAAAAAAATGTTTATGTGTTTATTTTTGAGAGAGAGTGTGTGTGCATGTGAGCAGAGGGGAGAGGGCAGAGAGAGGGGGTGGGGTGGGGGTGGGGGGGGAAGGTGGAGTGGCAGAGAGAATCCCAAACAGGCTCCTTGCTGTCAGTGCAGAGCCTGACAACGGGCTCGAACTCATGAACTGTGAGATCATGACCTGAGCTGAAATCAAGAGTTGGATGGTTATCTGACCGTGCCCCACCAGGCGCTCCCAAAACTGACCTATATTCTAATTGTTTCATTTAGGAGATGGTAACCTGGAGAAGTTTTCACTATGATGGGTTTTTACATCTTTTTTTCTCCTGATTTCAGAAATAATACAGGCTCTCTTTATAAGATTTTAAGAATCCCTTAGCATGTAAGCTCAGTTAGGGCAATGCCTGTTTAGTTCAATATATCCCCCAGTTCTGGACACATAAATAATAGGCTTCGGTTCATTTTTTCTTGAATGAATGAAATACTCAAGTAGGAAATGTGGAAGGTGAAAGGCCTCTCGTATTTTATCCTCCAGAAATGAGGATTTTTCTCTGTAGGCATTAAACAAAAAATATAGATTGTTACTTACTCTAACAAAAATAAGAGCCTACTCTAGATATTTTTCTACAGTTAGCTTTTCCTACTTGATTTTGCATTCAGGATAGACACACACACGCACACACACACACAATGTCCTGTATGTGCCTGTGCACATATATAGATGTCCTGCATTCTGTCTCACGGTGGTACCACCAGTTAATAGTGGCTGGAGTTCAGAATACATTTCAAGGTAATGGTGGTGGGGGCCAAGTATATCAGAGCTCGAAGGAAGTCCAGCTTCCCACCCTTATATGACAGATGGGGAAACTGAGAGGAGAAAAATGATAGCTTCCAGCAAATCTAGGGGAAAAAAACCCAGTTCAGCTTTCATTCCATGCTGAGCACTCCATCCCTTCCTGTTTCCCCAGAGTGATAAGAGTACCTAATTTATACCTAATTTATAAAATTTTTCTAAACCTTGCAGACATTCCACTGGGGCGGTCTCCCCAAGAGTCATAGGCCCCTGATGGTGTGAATGTTCTGGACGGCTCTCCAAAGCCCGTGAATAGAGCCACTCAACCCAAATCCCAGATACTCCTATGGCTCCTTTGTTTCTTCTAGCTGCCCCAGGGAGACCTGGATGTCCTGTTCTCAAACATCGATGATGTCATTGAAGTGAACAGCAAATTTCTTCACGATCTCCAAGAGACAGCATCCAGGGAAGACGAACAAGTGCACTCAATTGGTAAGCAAAAGACAAGGCAGCTGTCAGCCTCAGATTCCCACGGAATTGTCCTCAGCATGTGGGCATTGCTGAACCGCCTCCAGAATTCCAGGGAAATGCAAATCAATGGGAGCTTCTTTTGGGGATTCCTGAAACACAGCGTGTCAGAGCTGGTAGGACTCTCAGATAATATCCAGCCCAGTCCCATCACTTTACAGAAGAGAAGACCGGGGCCCAGAGACAGGGAGGAACTAATGGGTCAGTGGCCTGGCTGAGCTTTTCATTATTTACTAGACGCAGTTATTTACTGAGCACCTGCCGATCCCTGTGCTGTGTGCTGGCATCACAGTATCAACAAGCGAGTCCACGTTCCCACTCTGAAAGGTCTGGCAAGTTAGAGTGACGGAAGATAAACAGATAAATAAGAGAATTTTAGGTAACAATTTGTAATTTGAAGAAAAGAAACAGTTGTAGTAACTTTGGGGCATGAGAGCAGTCCCCCTGAGAAGGGGACATTTGAGCTGAGACCTGACTATTGGGAAGGAGACAGCTCTGAGATCTGGAGGGAGAGCAGAGAGAGTGGCTGTGCAAAGGCCCTGAGACAGGGATGAGCCTAGAATGTTGGGAGGACGGACGGAAGGAAGGCTGGCGTGGCTCCAGGGGAATTAGTGAGGAGAGTGTGTTAGGGGATAAGGTGGAAGAGGCAGAGAAGGACCAAATCACGTAGGGCCTTCTAGGCCATGGTAAGGAGTTTGGATTTTACTCCGAGTGTGATGAGAAACCATTGGCCAGTTTTGAGCGGGAAAGTGATATGGTCCGATTCACGCTTTTCAAAGACCTCTTTGGCCCTTGTGGACAGTGGGTTGTGAGGGGGTGGTGACAGTAGAACCATGAGACCAGCGGGAGCCTTCCTGTCGCCCAGCTGAGAGATGGTGGGAGTGTACTCATTCTGGAACGGTTAGGATGACTGTAGGGCATGAAGAAGGAGGGACAAGGGGGTATAAACCTCACACCCGTGTCCCTCATTCTCTTCTCATCTGCTGCCCTGGGGTCACTTGACAAAACTTGTAGGTCAGGGGTTTTTGAGTGGAGTCGGGGGAAGGCAGAGGAGAGGAGGAGGGGGGGACACCCAGCACCGTGACTACCCTAGTGGCCTTTTACATCCCCAATCTTCTACCCTTTCCTAGACATGATGGGGCTTAAAAATAACAAACATCCAATTTTTTAAAAATGTGTTTATAATTATTTTTGTAAATGTTTATTTTAGAGAGAGAGTGTGAGGGGGAAGGGGCAGAGAGAGGGTGGTGGGGACTGAGGATCCGAAGCACGGAGAGCCCAGTACAGGGCCCGAACTCACAAACCGCGAGATCATGACCTGAGCCGAAACCAAGAGTCAGATGCTTAACTGACTGAGCCACCCAGGCACCCCACAAATATACAAATTTTGTAGAAATCCTAGTTTCTGAGTGTTTACTAAATGCTTAGCATTGTCCTGATGTACATGTATTAACTCATTTAATCTTCACAACCACCCGAAAGGTAGCTGCTGTTATCTCATTGTGCAGTTGAGGAAACAGAGGCACAGAGAGAGGAACTAACCTGCTCAAGGTCATTTGGCTAATGATGGAGCCACGATTTGAATTCGGGCAGTTGGTCTCCAGAGCCAGTGCTCTCAACTACTGCCCCTAATAGCTTCAATGTAGCAGATATGGGATTAAAGCCTGTGTGTCGCGTGTTTATTCTTCCCTTGAAAATAGAGTTCCTGGGGCGCCTGGGTGGCTCAGTCGGTTAAGCGTCCGACTTCGGCTCAGGTTATGATCTCACGGTCCGTGAGTTCGAGCCCCGCGTCAGGCTCTGTGCTGACAGCTCGGAGCCTGGAGCCTGCTTTGGATTCTGTGTTTCTCTCTCTCTCTGACCTTCCCCCATTCATGCTCTGTCTCTCTCTGTCTCAAAAATAAATAAACATTAAAAAAAATTAAAAAAAAAAAGAAAATTAAAAAAAAATAGAGTTCCTTATTAAAACAGCAATGTGAATGAGTTACTATTTCCTCAAAAAGACGGATGAATACAAAATTAAAGAACAAGATTTTTTTTTTAAGTACCTGGGAAGCTATTCTCAACTTTTATCATTTTGTCCTTGTTTCTGTTACTAATCACCACCTGCTTGAGTGGGAATCAGTATAGCCTCAGGCCAAAGACACTCTTAAGGGGCTGCAGACTCTGAGGTTAGGTTCTTCTGTTGCTATGGGCTTGAGGTTTGATGTGGTGCCTTGTTTAAGGGTCCTTGCCTGCCAGTCTCTGCCTTCCTGCTTGACTGGCAGCAAAGAGTCAGAGTCAGGATGTCACTTTGTTTCCCGACCACACCTGGTGACAACTCCATTCCCTGCCTTCCTAGTAGAGTTGCCAGATGAAATACATGTGCCCAATTAACATATCTTTTTTTTTATACTTACATATTTATATATTTGAGAAAGAGAGAGAGAAAGAGAGCACACTCAAGCAAGGGGAAGGGCAGAGAGGGAGAGAGAGAGAGAATCCCACGCAGGCTCCATGCTGCCAGCGCAGAGCCTGACGCAGGGCTCGGACCCATGAACCGTGAGACGACAACCCGAGCCGAAATCAAGAGTTGGGCACTCACCCGGCACCCCTACAGGTACCCAATTACATTTGAACTTCATGTGACCAGTGAGTAATTTTTTTTAGTATCAGGATGTCCCATGCAACCTTCGGGATATACTTATACCAAAAATTTATTCATTGTTTACCTGAAATTTAAATTCCACTGAAATGTAGTCCTATATTTTTCCCCGTCTAATTTGGCAGTCCTATTTCCTGACTGTAGAGTCTACACGGAATAGCCTCCTCGTCCGCTGCCCATTGTGGTTAGCAAAAAAAGAGGCACAAAGAATCCATGTGGCTTTTCTTCTCTTTGGTGCATTCTGTGCTGGGTCAAGACTGCCCTGGCTCCTGCCAGCTCTTTATTCCCAGTCCAGCCCCCACGCCTTGCTATGCTAGGATCGCCTTTCTCGCAATCCTGTGGCCACGGCATTTTAAGAGAGTTTGGGCCTCAAGCATGACTGTCTTTAACAGGCTTTTTTCCTCCCAGATGACTTAGGTCCCCTGTCATTACGAACGATTCCAACGCAACTCCGACGTTCCCAGGGGGCCCTCCCAGGGTGGTCTCACGACAGGGCACCATGCTGTAGCTCAGTGCAGTCCCATAGAAATGTCATTCCAGCCACACATTTATTTGAAAACTTTTGAGAAGCTACATTTGAAAAAACTTGAAGAAGCAGGTGCAGTTACTTTTAACGATATATTTGATTTTATCCCAGTATGTCTGTAGACTAACATTTCAACATACAATCAATATAAAAATTATTCATGACATATTTTACTTTTTTTTTTTTTTTTTTTGGTACTAAGCCTTTGAAATCGGTGTCTTTTACAATGACAGCACATCTCAATTGGGATCCTGAAATTTCAAGTGCCCAAAAGCCACATGTGGATGGTGACTGCTGTATCTGGGCAGTGCAGGTCTAACAGTTTGGAGTCTTGACTGGCAAGGCTGTGTCACCCACAAGTCCCTTCATGTCTCTGAGCCTCAGTTTTTGCCTCTTTGAAATGTGCCAGCCGCGACTCTGAGTACCTAACATATACGAGCTCTTTCATTTCACGATGCTGTTACTTGCTGATGACTATTTTTACTGTCCCCATCTTACTAAAGAAGAACCTGAGGGGCGCCTGGGTGGCTCAGTCGGTTAAGCGTCCGACTTCAGCTAGGTCACGATCTCGTGGTCTGCGAGTTCGAGCCCTGCGTCGGGCTCTGTGCTGACGGCTCAGAGCCTGGAGCCTGTTTCCGATTCTGTGTCTCCCTCTCTCTCTGCCCCTCCCCCGTTCATGCTCTGTCTCTCTCTGTCCCAAAAATAAATAAACGTTCAAAAAAAATTAAAAAAAAAAAATAAAAAAAAAAAGAAGAACCTGAGACCCGAGTGGCAGGGCTTGTCAAGGCTGAACAAGAGTCCTAACTCTTGACCATCCTGCCTCCCTTTTTTTTTTTTTTTTTCCTTTCTGACTGATCCTAGGTCTCAGCAGAGTAGTCTTTTGATACTGGGAGGAACTTTTTCACTACTGTGACTTCTTTGCAATCTGTGACCACAGGACAAGAGGGAAAGAAGTTAAGTCTTTACTGTCCTATTCCTGGCATTCCTGCTCCTTTGGCTAGCTCTGCTTTCTGGGAGTTTGCCTTCCTCTGCCATTCAGTTACTGGAATGCCCCTGTCCTGGTCACACTGGCTCTGATACAGTTTCTTTGCTCTCAGTCACATGCCTGCCGACGCACCCAGGTTCAGGAGAATGTGGGAACCGCCCTGGATTTTAAGGCTACGCCCAGGCTGTCTCTTAGCAGGGATGATCTCTGCAGTTGGCTGACCTCCCGGCATGCAGATTCTCCCTGGCTGCAGCTTTGTGTACTCTTTTCCCTGTTCCCCCCCCTTCTGGGGGTTCTCCTGAGGGAGTTCTCTCTGGAGATTGGCTGGACCAGCATTGGAGAGGAGGACCGGTCCTGGGTGGCAGTCTCACCGTGGGCGTCTTTGCCGAGGGCTGGACCATGCTGGGCTAGGCACCAGCCCGTGTGTCCCCATGTGACCCCGTGGGGGGCTTGGTCGAGGTCAGGGGCCCAACCTGTACCTTCAGCAGACAGTGGGGTCAGCTGGGCTTCCTGTGGTCCACGGCTCCCCACTCACTTTCGTGGCTAATATATTTGTCTTCATCCTCGCCACTTCCCCCTAGATGGACAACCAAAGACTCTTCTGGGTACTTGAGGAAGCTAGCGTTCTCACAGCCACTCCTATTACCGCTTTTAACTCCTCCTTTTAACCGATTTCAAAGGCTTAGTACCAAAAAAAAAAAAAAAAAAAAAGTAAAATATGTCATGAATAATTTTTATATTGATTGTATGTTGAGTATGTAGTCTCAACATACTACAGCTAGTATAGATCTTTTATTTATTTATTTATTTATTTATTTATTTATTTATTTATTTAAAAATTTTTTTTTTCAACGTTTATTTATTTTTGGGACAGAGAGAGACAGAGCATGAACGGGGGAGGGGCAGAGAGAGAGGGAGACACAGAATCGGAAACAGGCTCCAGGCTCTGAGCCATCAGCCCAGAGCCTGACGAGGGGCTCGAACTCACGGACCGCGAGATCGTGACCTGGCTGAAGTCGGACGCTTAACCGACTGCGCCACCCAGGCGCCCCTAGATCTTTTTTTTAATGACTAGACTTTACTTTTTGGAGTACCTTCAGGTTTGCAGAAAAATTAAGTGGAACGTACAGAGAATTCTCATATAGTCCCGTTCCCCCAACCCCAGAATTTTGTAGTTTCCCTGCTCTAAAAATCTTCCTATTCATCCCTCTCCCTCCCCTCCCCCCTGGGGAAAACACTGATCTTTTTGCTGTCTCCATAGTTTTGCCTTTTCCAGAGTGTCCTATAGCTGGAGTCGTGCAGTACACAGCCTTCACAGAGTGGCTCTTTTCACTTAGCAATGTGCATTTAAGCTTTCTCCTTTTCCTGCTTAGATAGCTCATTTCTTTCCTTTTTCTTTTTTTAATCACTGAATGATATTCCATTGTATGGACATAGCACAGTTTATGCATTTACTTCCCGAAGTACATTTTTAGTAACTTCCAAGTCTAGGCAGTTATAAATAAAACCGTTATAAGCCTTTGTGTGCAGGGTTTTTTAAAAATCACTTTTTTATTAAAAAAAAATTTTTTTAACGTTTATTCATTTTTGAGAGACACAGAGAGAGACAGAGCATAAACAGGGAAGGGGCAGAGAGAGAGGGAGACACAGAATCTGAAACAGGCTCCAGGCTCCGAGCTGTCAGCACAGAGCCCGACGCGGGGCTCGAACTCACGGACCGCGAGATCATGACCTGAGCTGAAGTCGGACGCTGAACCGACTGAGCCACCCAGGTGCCCCTTTTTAAAACTCACTTTTAAACTTTTTTCTATAGTGGTAAAATACACATAGCATGAAATGTACCATTTTACGCATATTTAAGTATGAGTCCAATGGCGTTAACTACCTTCACATTGTTGTGCAACCATAAGTACTGCCCTTCTCTGGAACTACTTCCTCACCCTGAACTGAAGCTCTGTCCCCATCAAATAATAACCAGCCCCTGGTCACTTCTAGTTTACTTTTTGTCTCTGTGAATTTGACTACTCTAGGTAACTCACAAAAGGGGGATCCTACAATAATTTGTCCTGTCGTGTTTGGCCTTCAGCATAATGTCTTCAGAATTCTTTTTAAACTTTTTAAATCTTAAAAAATGAATCTTAAAATCAGCTTAGACTTATAGAAAAGTGCAAAAATAATGCAGAGGTCCTAAATAACCCTCGATACAGCATCCCCTAATTTTAACATCTCAGACAGTCACAGTAAACCAGGAAATTAACAGCATTGTAACACTATTGACTCTCCTGACCTCACTCACATTTTGACAGCATACCTATAAACGTCCTTTTTCTGGCCTGGGATCTAACCTAGGGTACCACATTTCGTTTTATTGTGATGTTCCCTTAGACTTCTTTAGTCTGTCTGTCTTTTGGGACCATAACACTTCGGAAAGTCCAAGCCAGATTTATAGTATATCCCTCAGTTTGAGGTTTTCAGTTGTTAAAACTAAAAAGATTTTATAGATTTTGTAAAATTTTATATATGTATAATTTATATTTTATAAATTATAAATATTTTATAAACACTTTATATTTCATTCTTAAATTGAGGTTGGACATTTTTGGCAATAAGATCATGGTTAACGTCCTGTCCTTCTTAGTGGCTCAGAACAGGGGCACATGATGTTTCTATATGTTATTACTTAAAATATTGTTAATTTTGATCACATGATTAATAGAAGATAGTGTCTTCTGTGTTTTTCCTCTACAAAGTTACTATTTTTCCCTTACAATTAGTAAATATGGAGAAAAACTTTTAGATTATACAAACGTTCTATTTCATTTCAAACTTAATTTTAAGTAAGCATTAATTTTAGCATCCATCAGTGGTTCTGCCCTGCAGTAATTATTCCTGGTGTTCTTGTGGTAATTTTCTATTTCCCTTATTCCTTCTACATTTATTAATTGCAATTTTTCTATAAGCACGAACTGTCCTTTCTTGCCCATTCATTTATTCAGTTATTTATATCAGTATGGACTCTTGGGCTTTTTATATATATTTTATTTATTTATATATGGACTATATATTTTATATTATATATATTATATATATAATATATATATTATATATATATAATATATTATATATATTATATATATATAATATATTATATATATATTATATATATATTCTTGCTCAGATTATGCCAGTGCTGGCCATTGAGAGCTCCTTCACATTGGCTCCTGTGTCCTTTCTGTATGCCTCCAACAATTTTTGAGCACACCCTTACTTTCAGACACCACAAGACGTTCCAAGTTCATCTTGTACTTCCCTGTCCCATCCTTGGAATCAGCCATTTCTCCTAGGAGCTCTGGTTCCTATTTTGGCGGAATGGTATTTAGACACCAAGTTCTAGGCTCTAGGTATGCTCATTGCCCCTGGGGTGTCATTACCCTCTCAACTAATAGAGCTGGGAAATATATGTGTGTATACTAATGTGTGCATATGCACTTATCTACATTTCTTTCTATCTCTATCTTATCTATCTATCTATCTATCTATCTATCTATCTATCTTTATATATTTAAGACCATGAGTTCGTACTGATACCTACAATTCCAGTCCATCCAGTCCATGCTCCCTCTCATCCCTACTATCCTATCCTATTCCCTCATTCTTTCCACCCCATTCCATCCACCTGCTGCAGTAACCAATCACATAAATTTCTGATTTAAAAATTTGGAATGCTCCACAGACTTGCCTTTTATTTTTGTGCATTAACCTTCTCCATGTTATTCCAACTTTGGTATATGTGCTGCTGAAATTGAGCACTAGAGTAATCTATTTAAAACAGAAAGCAGATCGCCCCTGTTCAGACCCCTCTGGTTGCTTCTTACCACCATTAGAATTAGAATAAAATCCAAACCCCTTATTCCACCTTACCTACTTACTTTGAGGCCCTTTGGGATCTGACTTGTGTTTTCTGTTTATTTTCTCTGCTTTCTGTTCTCGTTCACTCTGCTCTGGCTATTCTTCCCCCTCTTGCTCCTGCCCTTATGCCAAGTGCTCTCCTGCCTTAAGCCCTTTGGATTTTTTCCCCCTAAACCTGGATTGCTGTTCCCACCACACACTCCCAGGGCCATGTGCTTCTGGTCTCTGATAAGCATGCACATCTTCATGGAGGACTTCCTTAAATAGCTCTCCTACTACTTTCTAATGTTTTGTTTTGATTTTTGGTAACAAGAATCAGTATAACGTCATATATTCAATTTGACGAATATAATACATTTATTTACTGTCTCTCTTCCCCACTAGAATATAAGCTCCATGAGGCAGGGGCTTTGTTTTGTTCACAGAGCTTAGAAGAGTGCCTGGCATATAGTCCATAAATAAGCAGTCGGTAAATATTTGGTGAGGAGTTTGTGTCAGGTGTTTTTACATGTGTTATTTGATTTAATCCTCATAAAAAGACAATTGGAAGTGAATACTATTTTTATTCCAATGTATCGGTGAAAAAATGGAGGGTCCAGGAGGTCAAGTACTTGCCCTAGGGTATGCCCTTGGGGAAGGATTGACCGGAGATCTGGCCCTCGTTCTCTCTGACTCCAGAGTCCATGTGTATGCTCTGCTTGCTATAGTGTGTCTTTGTAAACTGGGGGTTTGAACTTGTACTTGCCATGTTGCATCCACGCGACTCCTGAAACAGAATGCTACCGGCACCAGTGACAGTTGCAACAAAGTTTATTACAATGAGAGGCAAGGCCGACCGATCAGGACCAACACTCTTGATAAGAGTGTGGCCCCGAACAGCCGGGGTACAGAGTTTTTAAAGCCGATCACATCGTTTTATCGTTATCTGGGAACAGAACAGAGAAACAGTTCCCAGATGAGTTAGAAACAGTTGCCAGATGAGTCAGAAACAGTTATCGAATGAGGTGATTATTTTAGACTTTCTGCCACTAAGTTGCAACCAGTGGATCTCCTTGACCTTGTCTCTGATGCTCTTTTTTGAGCTTTTGTATCCTTCATTGGTAAAGCCTGATACACAAGAGTATGAAGTATGATGTACAAGAGTAAAAGCAAGGTTGTTATCTCTTGACCTTCAGTGTCAGAACAAAGTTGTTATCTTTCAAGCTAAGCGTTAGCCCTACAGTACAATTTAACCCTTACAGCCACACACAGTAATTGTCAAGATACAATTGTAAAGCTATAACACGAGTGTGTTTTATGAACTGTAAAGCACTGTACAGGTAGGGGAATTATTAATATCGTTGCCATAATTATACCTACCATTTATTAAGACTCACAGTGCACCAGCCTGAGCCCTGTATCACCCTGTCACTTAATCCTTCTAGCAGCCTTTTGAACATGAGATGAAAAAACGGAAGCTCAGGAAGAAGCGTGAACGTGCCCAAAGTGACAAAGCGGGTTAGGCCTGGCAGCCTCACTCCCGAGCCGAGGGCTTAGCTGTCTCTCTCAACACCTCCGTGTCCCAAGCAAGGGTACGGACAGACATGCCTCTGAGGGTTTCTTGTCGCTCTTTCATCACCAGGCAACTTATTCCTGGAATTCCAAGAGGAGCTGGAGCGAGTCTATAAGGTCTACTGCGCCAGCTACGACCAGGCCTTGCTGCTGGTGGAGACCTACCGGAAGGAGCCAGAGCTTCAGCGAGAGATCCAGGGCATCATTGAGGCAGTGGTGTAAGTAGTATGACCAGTGAGCACTTGTTTCCTCTGCCCTTGACTCCGAGGTCAGGAGCCGTTAAGGTCTCACCCCTCCTTGGTGCCGCTCACGCTGCTTCAGGAGTGTCTCAGTCAGGCGAGGCTGCAGAGACAAACATCCCCCCTCCCCCCCCCCCCCCCCCCCCGCTCTTGGCGGCTTCAAACAGCAAAGGTTTATGCCTTCCTTATGCGCCACTGCGGTTGACTTGAGGCCCTTGTCTGTGTCATCCTCACACTGGGGCCCAAGCTTGATGGGAGCCACTCTCTGGATTATTGCCAGTAACTGTGACAAAGGGAAAAGAGCTCTGCAGGGTCTAATGCTGGTAATTAAACGCTCCCGACCAGAAATGGTCTCTATCAGCTCTCGTGATCCGTGGGCCAGAACTAATCACGTGGCTTCATCTGACCACCAGGAGGCCAGGGCTTCTACCCTGCCATGTGTCCAGAGGTGGAAGAACAGAAACATGTGGCGAACAGCACTCATGTCTACCGTAGGAAGGGCAGTGAGGCGGTTGGAATTACGGGCTGTGGGACAGGACGGCAGTGGCACGAAGCTGGTTTGTATCACCCGGGAGGGCCTCTCTCCAGATAGCTGAAGACTGTCCCACGAAACAGGATCAGAACTGCCCTGGGGGGCTTCACTGCCCAGAGCTGGCCCCAGCGGGTGGAAGCTCTAGAAGGAAATACGTAGAGAACAAATGTTTTTTTTTTTTAATTAAAATTTTGAATGGATAGCAGTTATGGTTCAGAAACTTAAAAGCATCCACATTTAGGCAGCCAAAAATTCTTCCCAACCCTGTCCCTTCCTCTACCCAAGTCCTACTCCCAGCCCCAGCGTTAAGGTAGCCACTTTGAAATTGCTTATGGATCTTGGCAAAGTTCTTATGTGCGAACACAAGCAAATACAAATATATACTATCATTTTACTGCCTTTTTAAAGAACGTTTGTATTTTTTTTCACTTACACTGTATCTTGGATAGCTTTCCATTTATTTGTTTAAATTTTTTTCTTTTTGTTTATTTATTTTTGAGAGACAGAGAGAGACAGAGTGCAAGTGGGAGAGCGGCAGAGAGCGAGAGGGAGACACAGAATCCGAAGCAGGCTCCAGGCTCTGAGCTGTCAGCACAGAGCCAGACGCGGGCCTCGAACTCACGAACTGTGAGATCATGACCTGAGCCAAAGTCGGATGCTTAACCAACCGGGCCACCCGGGTGCCCCAATATCTTTCCATTTCAACACATACATGTGTGATCCTGTGAATGGCATATCCTTCACCACATGGCTGTTTCCCAGTTTATTTAACTGGTCTCTGTTTTGTTTTGTTTTTTTATGTTTATCTATGTTGAGTGAGAGAGAGAGATGGAGTGAGAGAGCTCTGAGAGGGGGAAAGGCAGAGAGAGAGAGAGAAAGAGAGAGAGAGAATGAATCCCAGGCAGGCTTTGCTCCGTCAGCACAGAGCCCAACACTGGGCTTGATCTCACAAACTGTGAGATCATGACCTGAGCTGAAATAAAGATTCAGACATTTAACTGACTGAGCCACCCAGGCACCCCTAACTGGTCTCTTATTAACGGACATTGGTTCACTTCTTTTCTTTTGATGTTACAGGTAGTGTTGAGTAATTATTTATGAGCATATGTCATTTTACTCAGGTACAGGTATTTCTGTGAGGTAAATTCCAGACATGGGTTGCTAGGTCAAAGATATTATGTATGGATAATTTTGATACTATTGCAAAATTTCCTTCTGTAGAGGCTACACCAAGTTGCATTCCCATGACCAAGGTAGGGGTGTCTGTTTCCTCATAGCCTCACCAGACTATGTTATTAAACTTTAGGATATTTGCCTCTGAGACAGGTGACAAATGGTGTCTCAGTGTAGTTTCATGTTGCATTTCTTTCTTGTGATTAAAGTTGGTCATCCCTTTGTATATTTAAGACTTGTTTATATTTCCTTGCCTGGGATTATCCTGCTTCTTTTCTGTTTTACAAAGGCTTATGTCTTCCCCAGGACAAGCTCACCAAATGGAGAGAGATGAAGGTTATTTTCTGGAAATCAGAATAGTGCAGGAAGAACAAAGGTTATTACCATTTCATCTTACTTAGACATTCCCTTTACACCCAAGAGAAACACAGTATATAGATTTAGATCTTTCTCTCTCTCTCTTTTTTTTTTTTTTGAGAGATAGAGAGCAAGCAATAGGGATGGGTAGAGAGAGAGGGAGAGAGAGAATCCCAAGCAGTCTCCACCTGGTCAGCGCAGAGCCCAACGCAGCCCTCGAACTCACGGACTATGAGATCATGACCCGAGCCAGAGTCTGGAGTCGGATGCTTATCCGACTGAGCCACCCAGGCGCCTCGATTTAGGTCTTTGAAGATGACGGTATCTCATGTGGAACCTCCTGCTACCTCCCCTCCTCCTCTCTCTTACCTTATGCCCTCAACCCCCCTGAAGCCTTCTTTTCAAGTACCCATGTCCTAGCCCCTCCCTGCCCCTCAAAACCTACATTCACTTCCTCCTTTGATTCATCATTCCACGGGTCTTAACAAATTTAGGCTTTTGCAACAGTCACTAAATACATTTCAGTAGGAGAGAGGCAGATAACAGAAATGAGGGAAGCAAGGTGCCCGGTGCGAGGCGAAAGGGAGCAGTGGAGACTGAGGCCAACCGGAGCCAACAGACCCTGTGGAGAGAGTGGTTGCAGCCCACCTTCCACTGATTGTTGCTCTATCAAGTAGCTTTTGCTATGTAGCAGACCACCCCAGAATGGAATGGCTTAAGAAAAACATTTGTTTGGCTCACGTTGTTGCCTGTTAGCAATGTGGCCGGGCTCAGTAAACCGTTCTGCCAGCCCTGGCCGAGCGCCTTCACGTGCCTGTGATCGACCGAAGGTCAGCTTTGCTGATCTTGGCGGGGCTCTGTCGTGCATCTGAGACACGTGAGCTGACTCAGCTCTGGCGGTACAGCCTCTCATCATCTGGCAGGTGGCCCAGGCTCGTTCACACGGTGGTCACAGGATAGAGAGAGGGAGAGAGCAGGAGGGAGGGAGAAGGACGGTGAGAGGGCAGGGCAGGCCTTTAGAGGTCTTGGCTGGGAATTGGCATGCTGCGACAGACCCCAAGGGGTGGAAAAATAGAATAGAGGAGCTTCAAGGTCATATTCAGAGGGTGTGGATACAACCACCACCACCGCAACAAAGGGTGCGAACACAGAGAGTAGAATGATTACAGCCCTATTTTACAAACCGTCTGCCTCAAATGCCGTGTAGGAATGAGATCCTCTGATTTTTCCAGAGAAGTCAGAAACTTTGATATAACGTCTCCCAGGCGCCAAATGCTGGCATCTAGCTCTGACATGTTAGAAACACTGTTGGGGGGCCGTGGTTGGTACAGAGGCTGCTGTTTGTCGTGCCTTGCACACTCTGGTCTTTCCCAGCCAGGCCAGTCCAGACTTTTCTCATGGGCTCCAGTGCCACACTGCCCAGTAGCGGACCTGGCTCTGCCCCTAACTCACCTTGGTGAAGCCATTTCATGAATCAGAACCTAGTTTCCTTACTTAATGGGGGAGTAATAACTACACCTCATGGGGACACGGACTCATTGTACCCAAGTGACACTCTATGAACCCCAGCTCTCATCCTTGTCTTGGCTATCCTTGTCCCTTGAAACCACAGCATGGCTCTCAGATCTAATGGTTCCAATGCTCCTTTTTTATAACAGACATTAAATTATTATCCTGAGGGGTGCCCGGGTGGCTCAGTCCGTTGAGCATCTGACTCTTGATGTCAGCTCAGGTCATGATCCCAGGGTCGTGGGATCGAGCCCCATGTTGGGTTCCACACTGAGCGTGGAGCCTGCTTAAGATTCTCCCTCTCCCTCTGCCCCTCCCCCCCATTAATATCCTGAAATATATTCTCGAAATCTACATATACTACCTATATACAGAACTTAAAAAAAAATCAATATAATGACTCAAAATAAAAAGGAGAAGTAAAAGGAAAATAATGTCTAATCAAGTTATATGTATTTCGGTGTGCAAATACTTGGGCACCACTACCCTAGAAAATCTAATGAAGCAATCAGATGCTGGCACCTACTTACAATAAAATAAGTTTGGATTCAAGGAAAGGAAAGTCAGAAGCCATTCTGCATGAGAAAGAAGTAGGGAAAAAGGAGAGAGCAGAGAATGTGCGTCCCCTAGAATGACAAGTAGCAATGATAGCAAATTTGACTTCCCTGTGTATGATATGAAAAAGAAGGAAACGACATAGGTGATGTAGGGATAACATCACATCTGGGCGGGGGTGGGGGGCAGTGGAAGTGAGGAAGTAATGATGTTCTTGCAGATGATCTGGGTCTTGTTTATGAAGGGTAGCATCATAATAATTTCCAGTGTTCTGGTAAGTGACTAGATGGAGTTCAGATCTCAGTTCTTGAAATCACAGCACATTTTGAGGCATTCATTCAGTCTCTGAATGTTCAGAGGGATGTAGGAGACATAGCACTATTCTGCACAGTGTGGGACTGTCGTTGCAGATGTCCCGCTTCCCTGGTCCCTGCCCACTAAGTGCCTGTAGCTGCCTGCCTGGTGCCCGAAGGTTTCCACAGTGCCCCTCGGGGAGAGCCTCTGGTCCAGTGTTGCACCAGGGATGCCGTTCTTCCTGTCAGCATTGCTGTCTCCTCTCTCTTGAAACAATAATCCTGGCTTTCTTGTGCTTCTGCAGTCAAATGCTCTACCAATGAGCTATACCTGCTCTTGGCTTTCTTGTGCTTATGATCATGGGACTCTTTCCAGAGCTTAGCCAACCAGAATCCCCACACCGACCGTAAGTGGTTCTTTCTCGTCCGGATAGGATGGACCATCTGATCAGATTCTTTGTGATCCCAAAATGCATGCTGCCTCCCGCCCTTTATTTGGGTGGGTGAGTGGGTGAGGTGTTCAGTTTATCCTGTCTCTTAATGCAGCTCCCACCTTGAGGGCCAAGGGGATCAAAGGCTCGCCCTTGCCGTATGCAGGAAGTTCTGCCTCTGATTGTACAGCTGTCAGCCGGGGAGGCTGCCTTGCAGAGGCATGAAGCACTCAGAATGATGGCGGAGGCAGTTTGCAGAAGGCAGATAAACCTTCTTTGTTTTCCTTTATTGGCAATCTTGGTTTGTTTTATTTTTATTTATTTGTTTGTCTATTTTAATTTTTATTTTAGACAGAGAGAGAGCATGTGAGCTGGGGAGGGGCAGAGGGAAAGAGAGAATCTTAAGCAGGCTCCACGCTCAGGGCAGAGCCTGATGCAGGGCTCAATCCCATGACTGTGAAATCATGACCTGAGTTGACAGATGGCTCAGTCAGTGAAGTGCCCAACTTCGACTCAGGTCATGATCCCACAGTTTGTGAGTTCAAGCCCCGGGCTCACTGCTGACAGCAGGGAGCCCACTTCAGATTCTCTGTCCCCTTCTCTCTCTGTCCCTCCCCTACTCATTTTCTCTCTCTCTCTCTCTGCCCCTCCCCTACTCATTCTCTCTCTCTCCCTCTCTCTCTGCCCCTCCCTTGCTTGTAGGCACAGGTGCATGCACTTATGCTCTCTCTTTCTCCCTGTAAATAAATAAACTTTAACAAATAAATAAATATAAAAGTAATGTATGCTTACTAAAAAAAAAAAAGGAATATTTAAACAATACACAGATATATAAAGTAAAAGGTAAAAGTCCATTCCCCGTTGGTCTCACATTTCCCCATCTCTCCACCTCATAGTTAACCTTTTCTATCCAGGTTTTCTTCTGTTCATTTAAAGACAGGCAGACAGACTTTACACACAGAAGTCTAAGTGTTGGATGGATGGATGGATGGATGGATGGATGGATGGAAAGAAAAGTAATGAAGGAAGGAGAAATTTAAAGGGGCTCTGACTTACCTGCTTTTCTAGAACTTACTTTTTCACTTAACCACGGTCATGAATATCTTTTCACAACACTAGGAATACTTCTAGCATGTTCTTGTTAATGGCCCCACAGAGTTCCTTTCCAGGGCAGCTCAGACTGTGGTTTATTTAACCAAGCCCCTACTGATGGATATCTGGCTTGTTTCCAATTTTTTACTGCGATAAATAGAGTTGTTGGTAGCTCCCACCTTTATCTTTGCTCGCTTGAGTTGACATTTCTGTGGGCAGATATCTGGAGTAGGATCGATGGAACAAGGATTTGTACATTTCACAAATTGCCAAACTGTTCTTCAAAATGATGTTACCAATTGCTGCTACCACCAAGAGAATGTAAGCGGGCCTGTTTCCCCTTCCCACACCCTTTTTCTTCCTTCCTTCCTTCCTTCCTCCCTCCCTCCCTCCCTCCCTCCCTCCTTCCCTCCCTCCCTCCCTTTGGATTATCTTTCAGTTTTTGTTGCCTGTCTGAAAGGCTACTTAAACATTTTCTCCAGATTACCTTAGAAAAGCCATAAACATAAAAGGCTGCTGTGATTCGGTCATGAGTGCTTGATAATTCTGGAGAAGAGCTGTGATCATTTCTTTGAAGACCCCCCCCCATCCCCTTATTTGTGGAGTGACAACTGTCCCCAGGAGGCAGTTGGCCCTTTCCCATAGAAAGTAAGCTCAGAGGATAGAGTATTGCAAATATCTGGTGACTTTCTCCATCTCCCTTGCTCGTGGTCAGCCAAGTGCTAGGAAACCCGTGGCGAGAGCAGATGGTTAGCGTAGGCATGTCCTGACAGGTAATTCTACCCCTACCCACCCCCCCAACCCCCTGCAGCTAATGAAGGGGCACCCACCTGCTCTGCCTATTCTTAGCCTCATGACTGATCTTTGCTGGACATTTGGTCTGGAAATATTTCCTTTGGAGGAAGAGCAAGAGGCACGGGTACCATGGAGAGGGGGGCAGAGAATGGCTGTGAGCAGCGTCTGTGAGTCTTCTTGGAGGAGGCATGTGTAGACACTGAGGCTTGAAATCCTCGCGAGCTTCTTGAAAGGCAGGTCTAAAGGCTGCTGGTCACGATCAAGGGAAGACTGTTGGAACCTCTTCCCAGATGCCATTGACTTGAGCATTCTTTCTGCAAATGCCAGACATCATCAAGAAAGGGACTAGAAATGGTCATCCATTCATCAAATAGTGCATCTGGAAGAGGTCTTGACGCTAGTTGTTCATGTGTTTTGTTTTATTTTTTAGCTTTTTAGTGAAAATTTTCACACCTGTAGAAAAATGGAAGAATGTAATAAACGTATGCCACTTCCTAAAATTAACCAGTGTTAACATTTTGTTTCATCTATCTTTATACTAAACTATTTAAAGACAAATGTAGACATTATGACTTTTTACCCTTAAATACTTTAAATGCATCCTAAACATAAAGTGCCTGTGATTTTTTAAAAATCTTTTGACTTTGATTTTTTATTTTTTTAAGTTTTATTTACCAAGTTTTTATTGACAAATTTTGTAACAGCGATAACATGAGCTTATTTTAGTAAACCTGGGTAGAATAAGTATTTCATATTTAATGTTGATGACTGTAGAGATAGGCCTTTTTAAAAAATGTTTATTTATTTTTGAGAGAGAGAGGGAGGGAGGGGCAGACAGAGAGGGAGACACAGAATCTAAAGCAGGCTCCAGGCTCTGAAGTGTCTGCACAGAGCCCGATGTGGGGCTTGAACTCACAAACTGTGAGATCATGACCTGAGCTGAAGTTGGATGCTTAACTGAATGAGCCACCCAGGTGCCCCAAGACAAGCCTGTTTTAACTAAACTGATAAACTAGCTTTATTACCAAATCTTGTCCCATATCACATAAACCTGAAATTCACTTTGGTTGTTTTTATTCTGTTTTTGAGAAATTTTAAAGAAGTTTTACTTATCTCTACACCCAACATGGAGCTGGAACTCATAACCCTAAGATCAACAGTTGCATGCTTACCAACTGAGCCAGCCAGGCACCCCCATTTTTGAGAATTTTTAAGAATACTAGGATTATGTAAGTGCTTCATTTTCTTTAAGCTGGTTAAAGAGAATTGTTTTGCCAAGTAATTTTAGCAATACCTTAGAGGTAGAAAGTGCCATATATTCAAAATAGATGCAACGTATATAAATATACAGACAGATCCGGAGATTTTCTTGTTATTAGTATTTGTGAAGAGGGTTTTTGAGATTTGTATTTGTCCTTGGAAGAGATCTTGAGGCTGAGGTCTAGAGTTTGGGCAAGCGAGTCTTTTTAGCAGTTCATTTTTAAAAAATATTTATTTCTTGATTGATTGATTTGATTTGATTTTTTTTAAATATAGTTTATTGCCAAGTTAGCTAACATACGGTGTATACAGTGTGCTCTTGACTTCAGAGATCGATTCCCGTGATTCATAGCTTACATACAACACCCGGTGCTCATCCCAAGAACTGCCCTCCTCAATGCCCATCACCCATTTTCCCCCGAGTTTTATTTTTTTTTAATTTTCATTTATTTATTTTGAGAGAGAGTGTGTGCATGTGCACAAGCAGGGTTGGGGCAGAAAGAGAGAGAGTCCCAAGCAGGCTCCCCACTGTCAGCGTGGAGCTCGACGAGGGCTCAGATTCATAAACTGTGAGATCATGAGTTGAGCCGAAATCAAGAGTCAGATGCCTAACCGAATGAGCCCCCCAGGCGCCCCTAAAACTTTTGATTTAAAAATTGTTTTAAATGTTTTATTTATTTTTGAGAGAGAAAGAGAGAGAGACAGAGTACTGGTGGGGGGGGGGGGGCAGAGAGAGAGGGAGACACAGAAAACTTTTGATTTTTAAAGCAACAGAACCATTTTAATGAATGAAATATAAAATGGATGTCCCGCATACAGAGTTGTGCTTGAGACATTGCCAAGTGGACGTGTCAAGCAGGCAGTTGACTGTGTGAGTCTGGAGCTCTGGACAGAAGCTGGAAATGGAGATCTGGGTTTGGGATGTGCTTAAAGCCACAGGCCAAGAAAATGGCCCATGGAGAAGGAGAAGCAGGACAATGGGCATCTATGGGGCCAAAAGAAGAAACTGTTTTAAGAGCAGGGAGCAGGGGCCCTGGGTGGCTCAGTCGGTTAAGGGACCGACTTTGGCTCAGGTCATGATCTCACGGTTCATGAGTTAGAGCCGCTCGTCGGCTCTGTGCTGACAGCTCGGAGCCTGGAGCCCATTTCTGATTCTGTGTCTCCCTCTCTCTCTCTGCCCCTCCCCCACTCACGCTCTGTCTCTCTCTCTCTCTCCTTCAAAAATTAATAAACATTAAAAAAAAAAAATAAGAGCAGGGAGCAGTCAGCTGTGTCTGCTGCTGAGAGGCCAAGGAAGCCGAGGACAAAGAACTAACCGTAGCATTTAGTACAGATGGGGACTCAGGGCCCAGAAAGAGGTACAGTGAGAAGTAGCACTGCCTATCTAACATCTAGACGTCACGCGTTACAGATGAGGAAACCGAGGGCCATGGAAGGAGGGTGACTTACCTGAGAGCCCACGGCGAGTTCAACGGCAGCTCTGGGACCAGAGCCCAGTCCTCCTGGTGCCTGAAAGGGTGGGCTTTACCTACCTAACGCCAGCCTTCTCCCCCAGGCCACAAGCTGGGCCCTCAGGCCTCAGTTTCTTACTGGTAATCCCTCTGCAGAGGATTACCAAGTACCCATTGCTGCTGCAGAAAATCCTGGAGAACACAGATCCTGATGCCAGTGCCTACCCTGTACTTCAGAGGGCTGCCTCTGCCCTCCAAGACGTGAACGCCAACATCAATGAGTACAAGAGGCGCAAGGAAGTGGGTAAGGACTGGGGGGATTTAGGGGCTGTTATCAGTGAGAATGCTTCCGGATCCAAAACTCAATCTCAGACTGTCTTCATTAATAAAGGGAATGTAGCAGCTCATGTAACCACAAGTCCAGAGATAATATGGGCTTTCGGTAGGATTTAATCAGGGGGCTGGCTCCATTTCCCATAATTCTCTTATCTCCGGTCTTTACTGTGTGTCAGCGTCATCTTCGGGCTGGCCTCCCTCATGATAGTAGTTCCAAGACTCACATCTGCACAGCAAAGCCTCTAGGAGAAGACGGGGCCTTTCTCCCCTTAGTCATAAAATTAAATTGGAGCTTCATGCTGATAGGATCCACTTGGGTCATGTGCTCCCCCTGAACCAATCGCCACGCTTTGGAGAATGCCATGAGCTGATTGGCTTGGGCCTGGTTTAGGTTTCATTCTTGAGACCAATCACTGTGGCCAGGGGTTTGGGATTACACGAACTGGCTTATGCCCGTGAGCCCCCACCCCTTGAACTAAAGTGAGATCAGTCCCATCCGAACCAGGAGGCTGCTCTACTGCGGAGGGACATGAATAGGGGGAGGCCAGGATCCGTGTATATATACCTTGGGAAGAGCAGCTAGTGGGTGGGGAACTCTATCTCTCAGGTTGTTGGAACCGAAGGACTTGGAAAAGGAAGCCGTGTCCTAAGCAGGGAGAAAACGCAACCGCACGACCTAGATGGTACAGAGGTGCTAGTTTAGCCAGCTCACGTTTCCCAGGGCTGACCGTGACACATCTTTCATTCATTATCTGGGCTGAGCCTTACAATCTACACTCCAGGTAAAATGAGAGCTGACAGAGCTGGGAAGAGGCAGAGCTGGGTGTCAAACTCAGGCCCCGGGGCTGGGTGGCAGACTGGTCCTACACCAGGACCGGGGATGTGTGCGCCCCAGCCTGGCCTGGCTAGCACTGGCCACGGGGCCCCAGGCAAATCACCTCCCTCTTCTTTAGAAAGTGCCTTCAGACCCACTATCTTATGTGACCCTCCCAGCAATCACACGAGGGGGCTGGTCTCGTGTGCAAATGAAGAAATGGGCCCAAGAAGTGGCGACTTGCCAAAGTCCCACAGCTCCTGAGCCGGGGCTCACACCTTGGAGCGAGGGGTGCCGAGCCCTGTGCTCTTCCTTGGCAGCCTGCCATCCTAATGGACGTGACGCTGATGTCTGAGAAGAGGGCTCTGGGTGGGTGCCGGACCAGGTGTGTCAGGGATGCCTGCTTTCCTGGGTCTGCTTTGGTTCCCATGCCTTCTCTGTCCTCTGTTGGTGCAGCCTCCAAGTATACCAAAGTGGGGCAGCTGACGCTCCGGGAGAGGCTGGCCCGGATCAACACGCACACCCTCTCCAAGAAGACCACCCGGCTGAGCCAGCTGCTGAAGCAGGAAGCTGGGCTTGTGCCCAGGGTGAGCTCCCAGGGCGGGGGCGACGGAGGAAGGGTTGCATCCCAGCCATCCCAAGGAGCAGGACTATGCAGTGGGTGGGGCAGGCTTAGACCCCTTTCGGAGATGAGGAAGCTGAGGCTAAGCGGGTGAAGGGAGTGCCCAACACGGCATAGCCAGGAGGTGGCAGAGGTGGTCCCCTCACGTGATTCTGAAGAGCCAGGGTAGGGCTTTCTCCTCTGCCTCCTGTGCTTCTCTTTCTCTGAGTATTTTTTTGTATGCAGACAGGAGAGCTGATCTCTGGGTTTGGGTAAGGAACCAGCTCTGAATAACTATCAGCAGCTCAGGCTGATCGAATACCTCCTCTGAACCAGGCATGGTTTGATCCACCCAGTGAAGTAGGTGTTTTGATTACCCCATTTGCAGTTGACAGAACAGGCTCAGAGAGGGTGAAACACTTGCCCAAGGTCCCACAGCTAGGAAGCAAGTGAACCAGGACTCATACGCTCGCTCGTGTATCGGAGTTCATGGTCTGAGTACAAATCCATTAGGCCGCACTCACTGCCTCTAACCGTCCCACTCCGCTTTGGGGCCGTAGGAAGTGGCTCTGAGGGGCAGGGCTGGGCGAGGTGGTCCCCCGTGAGGATTTGGGATGCGGGTGTGGGTCTACACTGCCTCACTGCCTCCCCCAGGGATATTCTCAGCTCTCACAAACTCTCCTCTCAGACAGAAGACAAGGAATTCGATTACTTAGAAGAGAGGTTGCACTGGGTGTCGCTGTGTGTGACCGAGACGAAGAACAACGTGGCTGTTTACCTGGCTAATCTGGAGGTGAAGATCTTGCAGTTAATGATGGGTGGGCTGGGCTGGGCCCCCCAGGCAGGAGGCACACCGGGCTAATCTGACAAGCTGGCAGAGGCAGCAGCTGCGGGAACCAAACGGAAGAGGTCACCTAGTCACTGGCTGTAGGTCAGAAGAAGGCCCTGGGCAAGCACTCCCCAACCCTTAGCTTCCAAGCCCATTGAGCTGGTAGGGAATGAGCTTGGTTAAAATTCACTGGCGTCCGAGCCCTCTAGAGGGACCCTGCCATTCTGGCACCTAGAGCAGGTGACAGGCTCAGGTGCCTGAAGGAGTCAGGCAGGTAATATTACCAAGTGAAATGTGCAGGTGTTCAAGGCTTAATATCTAACAGGCTATTTACGAGACTTTCCAGGAGCGTTAAATACATAATAATATTTAGAATTTGACTGACTGGATGGGCGGATGGTTCCAAGCTAAAGGGGCAGCTGTTACTTGGCTCGGGGAAGCTGTTGCTGTTTGGGAGTGTGGACCCAGAGTAGCCAGTTCTGATTTTAGGGGGGAAAAAAAAGACAACAACTGAGAATTCAGACTTTTAGACAAAATCCCCTGATGTGTCCATGTGAACGACAAATGAAAATTTAAATGCTGTACAGGCCCAAGAAAAAATATTTCTAGAGGCTGAATTCAGCCTGCAGGAATCCCAGTTTGCATGCCTTCCGACACGTCATTTGCCTCGTGCCCAAAGCGTCCTTCACTTTTGTGATGGATGCTGACTCATTCCATCCACTGTGTCCCTTTCCTGTGGTTTCGCTCTCAGTCGTGTCCATTGGTGCAAAGCAGTCTGGTCAGATGATCACAGGCTCTTCGTACAGTGGGGTGTGGGGTGGCCTTACGGGAAGCGTGTAAAATGAGGGAGGCCACAGTTCCCTCTGTGTGGGGCAGATCCCCCTGCTCATTCCTGCTCCATCCCGGGCCCCCCGGGCGGAAGGATCCGGCAGCAGGATCCTGTCACAGGACAACGAGCTGGGCGGGGAAGGCTCTCAAGAAAAAGGATGGAGAGGCCATGAGAGAGAAACCAGAGGCATATGAGAGACACATGTGGCTCTGCAGGTAGGACAGATATTTGGAAGCATTCGGCCGCATTTCCCCAGACTCAGGCTTATGTGACAGACACAGCATTGACATGCAATCCCATAACAAGCATGCAACTCCCTCTTGTAATCCCCAGTCCAGGAGAACCTTCTTTTGCCTGTGTGTCTTTAACACAGGCAGAGCGAGGGGGCGCCTGGGTGGCTCAGTCGGTTGGGCGTCCGACTTCAGCTCGGGTCGTGATCTTACGGTCTGTGAGTTTGAGCCCTGCGTCAGGCTCTGTGCTGAAAGCTCGGAGCCTGGAGCCTGCTTCCGATTCTGTGTCTCCCTCTCTCTCTGCCCCTTCCCCGCTCAAGCTCTGTCTCTGTCTCTCTCAAAAATAAACATTAAAAAAAACAAACAAAGACGGGCAGGGCGAGTCTCGGGCTGGGAGCCTTCTGTAGGCAATGATGTCCAGACAGAACTTAACGACGTTGTTTTTATTGCAATTACTCTTACATGCCTATTTATGACAGTGATTGCTGGTTTTCCTCTTATGGTAGTGTCATCAGTGGGTTGTTGTTTTTTTTTTTTTAATTCTTTGATACAAATAGGCATGGTTAGTTGATTTCAAGTGTTAATAGAATGTGTGGAACACGGACATGGCAGTAAAACCACAAAGGTGATCGGCAAAGGCATGAAGTTTGGAAAGCGCTGGAATAGGGAGAGAGATGTTGGTTCAGTCCAAGGAAGAACTTTCTAATCACCCAAGTTGTGCAAGGATTGACTAGGCTGTGTGCTTCCCTGTCACGGTGGGTGTGCAGAGAGCCTGGACAGTCTCTTTGAGGGTAGAGTTGGGGGGTGGGGATACAGGCGTGAGATGGCTGTGATGGGCCATGACTGACTGTCTCTCCTTTGCTCGGGGTCCAGGCTTTCCTCCGCTTCAGGCCGCAGGAATCCGAGCTGGACATCCCTGGGGGGCCGGTGGTGCAGTACTGCAGCCTGATGGGAGACCTCCAGCTCCAGGCCTTCCCAGACTTTGTAAGTGCAGCCTCTCCTTTCCCCTTGCTTTTCAGGCAGGCGGCAGAGCCTATTAGGAACGATATTTAGGGGGCGCCTCGCAGGCTCCGTCGGTAGAACATGCAGCTCTTGATCTCGCGGTTGGGAGTTCGAGCTCCACGTTGGGTGTAGAGATTACTTAAAAAAAAAAAAAAAAAAGAAGGAGAAAAAGAAGAATATTTAGAAGTCAGGACCTTTACACGATTGTCACATCCGCAACCGCCCAGAGTTGTCAGCAGGGCAGGGATTATTATTAATGCATTTTACTGATAAAAATAGCCCCCGCTAATGTTTGTTGTGCCTTGCTGTCTGCCAGGCACATAAGCTGCTGAACCCTTTACAGTCTTCATCTCATTTAATCTTCACAACGTGGCTCACGGGGTCGATGCTATCAAGAGCCCCATTCTGCAGATGAGAGCTGGAGGCTCAGAGAGGGTGACTTCCCAAGTGACTCAGATGGTCAATGGCAAGTTGGGATCTGAGCCCCCAAAGATTGTGTTTGCGATCACCACTCTATACAAGATCTTTTCAGACCTGTGCACAGATGCTGGGAAGCGCCAGGCACTCTGCTAAGCTCGTATGTGCACCGTCCCCGTTTTTCAGATGGGCATGTGGAGGCCCAGAAAGGTTCCATAACACGCAAGAGGCCACGGCTAGTCTGTGGGGGCGGGACTAGAGCCCAGTCCTACCTGCCTCCAAAAGCCCTTCTCCCAGGTGCCTGTCCTCTGCCACTTCCTTGCCCAGCCCCCAGCTCACCTCTCCCCACAGAAGCAGCGGCTGGAAGGCCTGGTATGGCAGCCATTGTGCAGCCTCGCTAAAGCCCTGAGCGGCCCTCAGAACCTGGTCAAGAAGCGTCTGGACAAACTACTGGACTTCGAGAGGGTGGAAGAGAAGCTGTTGGAGGTGGGCAGCGTGACGTACGAGGAGCAGGAGGCCCGGCACACGTACCAGGCCCTCAACTCCCTGTTGGTGGCTGAACTCCCCCAGCTTAACCAGCTGGCCATGCGGTGGCTGGGCCAGATCTTGCACACGTTCGTGGACCTCCAGAGGGACCTTGCAAAGCAAGTGCTGCAGAGGGCAGAGGGCAGCTTGGCCCAGGTAAGGCCTCTGTAGGATAGCCAGGCAAGGCCTCTTGGCCCCTTCAGTCAGCTGTTTGCGGGGGCTGGGATGGGGGGCCTTCCAAACAGGCCGTCAGGTGCTTGGGAGGAGCCCACGGGGACCTTCTGGATCTCTCTGATGCCGGTTCTCCTTCCATTAATGGAATCAGATCATGTAAACAAGGGTAGAACTGGGACTTCAGGCCATTCCTGGGCTCTGGGATTCAGAAGCGGAAGAGGCTCTGCTGGGAAAATAGCAGACCTTGGGGCCAGGCCTTGGGGTGTATTAGACATTGGTGACAGAGGCCAGGACCCTTCTACACAATCAGGAGTGAATGTCCCAAGCCTCGTTCTGCTGCTACTAGTGTTCTGCTGCTACTATTCTTCTAGCAGCCGCCTCCTTGTGAGCACTTAGTGAGTACCTTCCGTAAATTGTCTCACCTAATCTTCACAGTGACCCTGTAGAGTAGGTGGTGTTATTGTCCTCATTCCAAAAGGAAGCCCCGGGCACAGAGGGGTTAACCGGCTTGCCCAAGGCCACCCCCCTGCTGATAGCAGGATTTGAACCCTTGCAGTTCAACCCTGGAGCCCAGGCTCTGAACAATGCTTGACAGCCTGTTAGAAGAGCTGTCTGCTGAAAGCATAAAGAGCTTGCAAAGAGGTTTGGACAAACTTCCAAGGGCAAACTTTGATTCTTGAAAACTGGGGTTGACCCAGGAAGGCAGACTCTGCTGCTTTCCAGTCTCTCTCTGATGTCAGCATCCGAGCTGAGGGGCTTGTGGGTCTGGCCCCCCGGACATTTCCAGCACTCCCCATACCACATGCTGTCTCCTCTGCCTCATGGTCTCCAGCTCAGCTGCCCCCATGCAGTTTGTTGCATGAGATTTCCTCTAAATCACACATGCTCCACCTCCGTGGAGGCTCTGTGCCTCACTGCCCCCCCGCAGCCCCTTCCAGCACACCTCTTCTGAGTGTGACCACAGCCCTTTGCACCGACTCCTTCCTTGGCCTGGAACACCCCTACCCCATTGTCCCCCATGCCTTCCACAGTGCCTGGCGTATGGCGGGAACTCCCCAAACATGTGAAAGATGAACAAGTCTCTCCATGAAGCCCTCCGGATCCCCTCTCCCGGCTGGGAGAGCCCATCTCACCGCCCTCTGTCCTCCACCAGCCCTTCGGATGTGCTCTGTGAAGCACTTAGCAGAGACTGCCTTCTGTTGGGCTGCTGGATGAAGCTGTTTCCCCTTATTGAGGAGGGCTGGGACTGTAGGCTTTATTCTTTTTGGCCTTCCAAGCATTTAATACAGAGTTCTATCTCAGACACTCTTTTTGAATTCAATTAAGCCTGAACCATCTGCAAAAAGAAGCATTTCTCTTTCCTGAAGGCAGAGGGTAAATCTGATTAGATGATCTTGTCACTCTCTTCCCGCCCTCTAGTTTTCCCTCCAAGGCTGCCAGGCCCCTGGTGTTCAGACTGGGATGTGTGGGGCTGGGGAGTATTACAGGGTGCCAATAGAGGGAAGGTCAGCTTCATAAAAGCTGAAAGGGGACATTTCCTGGTTGGGCCTGTCAGTGATTGGTGCCCGCTTCCTGTCTGTGGCCCATGGCCCCTCCCCCTGGACCGGTCCTGTGGAGCCCAAGAAAGGCCTGCACGGTGGAGCCTCAGTCTGTCCGCATCCTGGGGGGCGGGGGAAGGGCTCTGAGTCAGAGCCAAGAGCAGTGAGTTTGGTGACAAGCAGAGAGAGGACATGTCTCTGTTAGCTGTGGGGTCTAACTCATTCCTAGGTCGTGTGGTAAGAATGCTGGAGATGGCTAGCAGGGCCAGGGGCTCAGCGTGGAGCATTACTCAGAACTCCTTGGGCTCCAACCCAGCTTAGGCATAAAGAACAGCATCGTGACTTGCATAACTGGGAGGCTCCGGAGGGGATGAGCCCCGGGCAGGCTGCATTCAGTACAGATAGTGTTGTCGGGGCTCTGACTCTCGCTCCCCCTCCTGGCTCTGTGTCCCTCTCCGGGTTGGCTTCATTCTCAGGCAGACCCTTTTTCTGCACGGTGGGAGAGACAGCTTCACATCTCAGAAGCTAGGGGAAACGTTATTCTGTCGTTCTCAGCCTTCCAATACTAAATCTGCGGGAGGACGACTCTGAGCCTTGCGCGGGCTGCTTGTCCAGTCCGTGGGCTGATCACGGTGGATGGGAGAAGGGTGGCCGTGCCTGCCAGCCGTGTGGCTGCAGCACCACGGTGGGCAATCCCGAGAGACCCTCCCAGAGGGATGCTTTCTTGAAGGACAGAGAGTGGGGCAGTCGGCAGGCAAAAATGGCAGCCGACAAAGACAGAAAGACCCATCGTAACACATCGGGGCTGGAGCGTAGGCTGCCAGAGTCCTTCTGTCCCCTTTCTCCAGAGCGTGTTCTGATGACAGTGTCTGCCCCACCCAGCTGCCTCACCACCACCTCTCCGAGCCAGCCTTCAGGAAGCTGGTGGAAGATGTGCTGGGCCAGACTGGTCACCAGCTTCGCTCCTTTCAAGAGAACTTTGAGAAAGTGCTGCCACCTCCCACCGTACAGGTAAGTGTCCCTCCTTGTCCCGTAGACCGTTCGGTCCTTCACCTGCCAATGGGGTGCAGCTTTTTTTTTTTTTTGTAAAATATTTTTCTCTAAAATATAAGGAAAGGGTACCTTCCAGTCCACTTGAAGGAGATACACAGATAATGTTTTGTTTAAAAAAATTTTTTTTTTTTTATGTTTTATAGTTGAGAGAGAGAGAGAGACAGAGAGCGAGTAGGGGAGGGGCAGAGAGACAGAGACGGAATCGGAAGCAGGCTCCAGGCTCTGAGCTGTCAGCCCAGAGCCCATCAAGGGGCTCGAACTCACAAACCATGAGATCATGACCTGAGCCGAAGTCAGATGCTTAACCGACTAAGCCATCCAGGTGCCCCTAGGTAGTCTGTTTTGTAAACAGAGCTGAAGTAGCTAAAGGAGAAAGAGTCCCCAGAGGAGGATGGGCCTGGATTTGAGGAAATTGAAACTGGGTGTTCAGTCGTACGTGGAATTGCAAAATTAAGGGTCAGGAGACAGTACCAGGATTCCCCAGAAGGGGGAAGGGGACACAGAGGGACAAGTAAAGGAGCCCAGCAGAGCGCGCCCATACAGGTGGCCTGGGCACGTGGCTGGAGTGCAGAGAAGGTCAAAGACCATCAGAGATGCATGGCCGTTCCGAGCGGTGCTGACTCCTGCTTGGGCCACAGCCGTCCCCACCTCCTCCCCTACGCTGACACTGCCCCAGCAGAGGTCTCATGGGGGGTGTGGCAGGGGCCCTGCTATGCGGGGAGAGGAAGGTGCAGAAAATCACAGAGCAGGCACTTGTATGGGTCCCGGGGCGTGGGAGCCTCCTCTCTCTTTCTACTTAAGACACAATAACGTTCTTATCGGAAAAGCATCCCAAGCTGATTGTAGAAAGGAGACACAGAGAAACAAAAAAGAGAAAACAAATGGGAACATCATAACCCCAGTATGTGTTGCAAGTCAGTAGAAGAGAAGGGAAGCACCTTCTTTTCCACCTTTGTTTCTGCCCCACCGCCCACACTCCCCCTATCCATTCCAGACTTCTCTGCCTGAGGGTGCAGAACCCACAGAAGCGAGGTGGTCACCCAGGAGTGCTTCCGTCCCATCACTCCTGGTGATATTTTTCCCTGGCTCCCCTCGGCTCCTCCAGGGAATACTGCTGTTCTCTTCCTAGGGCCTCTCTCAGACTTGAGAAAGGAGGCAAATGTTTCTACACCACTGGCTTTTATACTCGGGTTAACACCAGGATTCTGGGGCGGGGGGTGGGGGGGGAGGGCGCGGCGGGGAAAGCCACCCTGTCTCCACTTCCATTTAAGGGCCTATTTAGAAACACCAGGTCCTCCTGGTTCTCGATCCTGACTAGCGAACCCTCTGGAGTAGGGCTAATGGCAGAGTCTGTGCCCAAATGCCCCTGAACGGCACCTCTGCCTGTTTTCCCTACACCAACACCTCTTCTCCCAGAAATAACCATATAGAATATGATGCATAGTCAGAGAGTATATGGTAGATCTATATTGAACATCTTAAATTTCTCCTTTGTTTTACAAAAAGGGGACAGTCGTCCCCGAGTCCCTTCTTGGTGATACTTCTGGAAACCATGAGCAAGAAAACAAAGGCAATGCCAGGAGGTCGTTGGATGGGTGGACAGTGCCACTGAGTCATTCTTCCCAGCTGGGTGGCAGTTCGCATCAGGGCAAAGCTGTCTTCTGTGTTTCCACTACCCCATTCACAAGGCTTCCTGAGCCTTGGAAACAGTAGGTGCTCAATGAACACTTGTGGAATAAAAAATAGCGCTCCCTTCCTTCGCACGCGAGGGAGGGTCTGTGCGTGTCACCCTGTGCTGGCTGTCACAGCAGCCACACGAGGAAGGCCAGGTGGCCGTGGGAAGCTCACAGCCCCGCTAAGAGCCCTGCCGGGCTTTTTCCTGTGGGATGATTCAGCTTGAGGCTGGGGCCAAAGTTTAGGGCCCAGTCCTAGAGTGCTGGAACTGAGAAATTTCAGGACCCGAATTAGGATTTTAGAAAATCCCAGAAGTGTAGACCTAGAGGGGCTTTAGGGGTTAAATTAGAGGGTTTTTGGGTTGTTTTTTTGTTGTTTTTTTTTTTTCTGAGATCCCTTCGGCTGCTAAGAGTGTGTGTTCTTCCTGTGGTCCAGCCACCTGTTGGCGAGGAGACTGTTGCCTGGCTGGGATGCCTGTCGGCAGCAGAGGTTGGATCAGCCCAGGTCCCCTGGCCGTCGGCACGTGGGCAAACACTGCACCGGCTTTGACACGCCAACTCAGGCCCCCGTGTCTCTGTCCCTCCCTCCCGCCCCCCAGCCTCTCCTTCCAGGGGCTGAACGCCAGGTGCAGGCGCTGCTAAGCAGATATGGCACGGAGAAGCTGTACCAGGTGACAAGCAACATCAGTGGGGCTGGGACTCTGGACCTGACGCTGCTGCGGGGCCAGATTGTGGCTCTCCTTCAAAACAAGGACACCAAAGGCAACAGCAGCCGCTGGCTGGTGGACACTGGGGGTACGTGGGACTTCGTGGGCTCTTCCCCTTCCTCTGGGAAAACCACCCAACAGGAACCAGTGGGGAGATCCGGGCACTAGTGTGGGCCAGAGCCTGGCTGTGCAAACCCAGGATGGGGATTGGCACAGGGGAAAATGCAGGGCTTGGGGCACAGCCAGCTGGTATGGTATGCCAACAAGAGGAAGGCAGTCTCATGTTGCTGCGTGCATTATCAAGCACCTACTGTGTGCTGAGCACTGTGCAGAGAAGACAAGGACCCTGCCTGGGGACTTCACAGACCACCGGGGTAGACAGAGATATATGGAGAGAACTCCAGCCTCGCTCTGAAAGATGTAGATTCGCAGAGAGGGGGCGCTTGGATCCCAGCCACATGGGAGACATCTGACATCCAGAATGAGGGAGATGTTGTCCTGTCTCCTGCGCACTGGTCCCACCCTCGGGTGTGCTGCTCAGGTCTGGGCGCCCCAGTGTAACTGGGCAGGAGGCGAGGGGCACTTTGAACTCAGGACAGGATGGCCTGCAATGTCTTCCAAAAAGGGGCACGTGACCCACGAGGTGAGGGTGACACAGGACCCGGTGGGGATCCACAGACAGCTTTTCCCCTTCAGACTGTTTATTGTAATTGTTACTGAAATGTTTTTCTGCGTTTGAGAAAAACTAGAACCAGTACAGAAGCCGATATTTTCTTCAAATTATTGATAGAACAGGTCTAAGGTTTAAAAAGTGAGTCTATCAAAAACTTAAGAAAACGATACAATCGAGCGGAAATCATGAAAGGGCACTCTTCGTGACCCAGCCGCCTGGGTGTTCAAGCTGGCCCCTGGGGTCAAGAGGACGGAGCCGGGATCCCCAGCCTGCCACCCTACTAACTGCGTGACCCCAGAGAAGTTACGGAGCCTCTTAAGCTGTGTTGGCTCAGCCATCAGATGGAGACAAGAGTCCTGACCCGGAGGGTGGATGTGAAAGCTAGACAATCGAATGCCAGTTCTGGCACCCCGCGGGCCCTTGGGAAGTGCTGACCGTGCACAGCCATAGCAGCCGGAACGGCACTGGAGTAGTTGTTCCTGAGCAGGAACTGGGGGCACTTGGAGAAGGGAAAGGCAGTTTCTGCCTCCTGGAAAAGGCCGTCGTGGGGTGAGGAAGCAGCCCTGCTCTGGGCCTCTGCTAGAGGGGGAGGGGACCCGTGGGCCCAGCACCGGAAAAGCAGTTTTCATACCAGCCCCAGGAAGAACTTTTTAATCTCTGTCAAAGCTGTTCAAAACAGAGTAGGCTGCCTCAGTAGGGAACGAGCTCCCTGTCAGTGAGGGTGTGCAAGTAGAGGCTGGAAACAGTGAGTGGGAGTGGGTTGGGGGTGGCTTTGTGAGGTTCCTGCCATGACCTTTTCGGGTCCTCTTTTGGGCTGGAGAGCTGTGTCGGAGGTATTCACTTCCGTGAAATGGTGGTAACTTCCTCTACCCCTGAAGGGTGGGGAGGGCGGTCCGCAGCCCGATAACGTTCTGCATGTCCTGTAGGGCATCGAGGGTACGTGCCAGCTGGGAAGCTGGAGCTGTACCGTGTCATCCCCGGTCAGGAGGAGGTCAAAGAGCAGGTGCAGCCTCCCAAGGACTCCCATCATCTAACACCAGAGCCCAGCCCAGCCCCAGTCCCCTCCGTCCCAACAGTGACCCAGGTGAGTCTGGGAGAGGGGTGGGATCTGTCTCTGCATGGCCACCTGGAGTGGGGCTTTCATTTTCCTCCTGTTCCAAGAGGCTACCGTCCCATGAGGCCAGGGCCTTGGTCAGTGGCCACACCGGTGTCCTGGTCAGGAGTGGACCTGGAAGAAGGAAACCCCCATCCCTGCTACATCAGCAACCCCTTGCTCCCTATCAGCAGGACAAGTGGGATTCATTCATTCGTTCGTTCATTCATTCATTCATTCAATATTTGCCAGGCAGTGTGCTAGAGGACAGACCTAATGATGAGCACAAGTAAATCCTGGTCCTTGCCTTCCTCAGATTTATAATCTGAGCAAGTAATAAAATAATCATGTGGATAATTGTAAAGTTAGAGCAGTGATACATGCCAGGGCCCCAGGTGTGGGAGAGGTTCAGGAAAGGCTTTTCTCAGAAAAATGATGGCTTTTTCTCAGATTTGAAGGGTGAGCAGGGACTGATTGGCTGAAGGGGGTGTGCTGGGATGTGGAGGGGAAGAGCTCCCCAGAAAGCGTGCTCCGGGAATGCAGAGGCCCAGACAGGGGCTCGTGAGGAACTGACTAAAGCAGGTGTGGTCCGGGAAGAGGAGGGCAGGGGTGAGGCGCTGCTAGCGAGGTGGGCAGGGCCAGGCCAGCAGGGCCTGGTGGTCTCGGTGAGGGTGTCAGCCCTTACTTAAAAGCAATGGGAAACGTACATGCACGTTCACTGCAGCACTATCCATAACTGCCCAAAATTAGAAACAAGTGAAATGTCCACCAGTAGATGAATGGGTAAACACAATATGGCATATCCGTCCAGTTAATTATTACTCAGCCATAAAAAAGGAGGTGCCAATACCTGCCTCCACATTCAGTGTGATACGAGAGGCCACGTGCTGTGTGATTCCGCTTATATGAAAAGTCCAGAGTCCAGAACCGGCAAATGCAGAGACACAAAGTGGATCAGTGGCTGGCAGGGGCTGCGGTTGGGGGATGGGACGTGCTGCTGTCTGGCATGGGGTTTGTTTTTGAGGTGATGAAAATGTTCTGGAATCAGTAGTGAGGGTTGCTCAGCCTCTGAACGTATTAAAAACAATTGCATTGTACGCTTTAGAAAGATGACTGTCACGGTATTTGACTTATATCTCAAAACACAAGGCAGTGATGGGAAGCCACGGAAGGGTTTGACTTTGCTGGGACAGAGTTCTGGAGGGAGAGCAGCTCAGTGGGGTCGCCGTGAGGGCTGGATGGGATAGGAAAGCCGGGCGGGCATATGTGAACCTCAGTAAAGGGAGGCCACGCTCCCAGTTAGAAAGGAGGAGCTTCACAGGTGACAGTTGAGCAGCAGAAAGGGCCCGGGGGACAAGGGGTGGGAACCCAGAGGCTTGCAGTGAATAGCCAGGCGGTGTCTCAGGCCAGAGACGAGCCTGAAGTCGGCCGCGTGGGGGCTGCATGGAAGCCTGTGGAATCTGACGTTTGTGGCTTGTGGCGCGTCCCTGGGAAGGCTCCAAGGGCCAGTGCCTGGAGTATCAGCCACAATTAGTGCATCAAGCCTGCCTCCTGCAGGACGTTCCCACCTATCAGCAAAGGACCCACGAGGATCTCACGAGAGGGCCTGGCCCCCCAGTTGAGCCCCTGCTCCACCCAGGGTGGGCAGTGTCTCTAGGTCCATCTTCCCAGACACATCAGCTGCCTCCCCTGTTCCTGGGTCCACACATGTGGGGTCCTCCCAGTCTTCCCTTGCTCCTGATTGTTCCTGAGGCTTGGCCACAATAACAGTAGGAACGGTAAAAATAATCAGAGCAGCCTGCATTTACTGAGCCCTTACTGTGTACCAGGCACGGGCCTTCATCATTCATTAAATTCCCACAGTCACCTGGGGGGGAGGATAATATCACGTCCATTTTGCAGATGATGAAACTGAGGCCAGGGAGGTGAAATATGAGCCTGATAAATGCCCTTCCCTCCAATTTTTCCTCCAGCTCAGTGCTTTTCCCGAAAACATGACCAAGTCACCCAACCTCTTTTCTGTACTCCAAGCTGGGAAATGGGCCTGAGCAGATGACACCTTTAGACAGGGTGGGGTGGGGGGGAGGTGATGAGGCAGAGAAGGCCATGCCTTCTAGTCAGTGAGATAGCAGCAGTGGGCTGAGGCCAGACAGGCCTGGCTTCATTGCCATGTGATCTCTGAATAAGTTGTTTGACCCCTCGGAGTCTCAACTTCCATATCTGAAAAATGGGCCAACTGGGATTATATAATTGTGAGCATCAACACGAGGTAAAGTGCTGGGACGGAACCTGCCACATAGTGGGTATTGGTGGCGGAAGTAGCAGAGGTAGCCTTCATCTGTAGCATACAGGATGTCCTTGGGAGGTGGTGACAGCCCAGCAGTGGGGACTGAGGCGGGTGGGAGGGAGCAGGACGGACAGCCTCTCTGGGTGGAGTCTGTCTGTCTCCTCCCCTTCCCCACCCCCCCGACCATTTCTGTGTCACTTTCCATGTGTTTCAGGTGGTGGCAGTGTACCCCTTTGTGGCCAGAAGCAGCCATGAAGTGAGTCTGCAGGCAGGCCAGCTGGTGACTGTCCTGGAGGCCCAGGACAAGAAGGGGAACCCAGAATGGAGCCTCGTGGAAGTGAACGGGCAGAGGGGATATGTGCCTTCCAGCTTCCTGGCCAGGGCCCCAAGCCCAGCTCCGTGGGGCTGGAGTCTGCCCTCTTAGGGTGCCCTCCTTGGAGCCCATGTTGCCAAGGGATGGGGAGGCTTAGATGCCGTGATCCTTCGAAGGAACAGAAGCCAAGAGAAGGCGGGGCTGGAAGGGGGGGATCAGGCCAAGGTTGGGTGAAGGGCAGCCAGAAGAGGTGGGTGGACCTTGCAGAGTACCCGGCTTGGCTTGAGTGAGCTTGGAAGGCTCCAGGCAGAACCACTGTTATGCCTGCAAAGAAGGTGGTTCCCATCTGAAGTCACAACAGCCTGGATGGCAGGTCAGATTGATAAGGACTTGCTGTAGCTTATGGCCAATCTTACCTGTGCTTTCATCCAGCCCTGCCCATGGGAGTGGGTCACCCAGGTGAAGGGTACCTGCGTGCGATGGGGTTATGGGGACACACTGGAGAGGTCCAGGACTACCTGCCCTGATGGTTCGCTTCCTTCATGTGGCATCAGGAGACACCACAGCCGACTGGTCGTCTTTTATTTCTCCACGCTGGGAGCTGAACTATCCTGGGCATCGAACCCCTGGGAGCCCTCTTGAGCAGGGAAGCCAGGCCGTGTGGGGCCTGTGGAAAGGTTCTCAGGAGACCGTTGGCCCGGCCTGGGAATGGGCATGGCCACGTCACAGTTCTGGAATGTGTTTAGGCAAATTGAGAGACTGTTTCTGGGAAGGGAGGGACTTTGAATGCGTGTTAGGTGGGGCCTGTGAGGCTGTTGCACACTGCCGTTGTGTTCGCTGGATTAGGGAGCGAAAGGCTATGCAAATGGCAGAGGCAACTCTATGCAGCAAGTGGTCAAAAGCCTGGTGGGTGGGGGAGCTTAGGCATGGCTTGGTTTCCAGTTTCTGGAAGTTGGGAGCCAGGGGGAATCCCCGGTGGTTTCAGGGCCTGGAGGCAGCAGTGAATGTGAAGTCAGTTGGCCGTGGAGCCTTAGACACAGCACACAACCTGTTTTTCCCTCCCCGCCACAAAGATCCAACTCACAGGGTTGTGGTGAGAATGAGCTGAGGCTAAGGTTGGGAAGCTGCTTGTAAATTGCGAAGTGTGGTATAAATGTAAATTGCCTTTGGTAGCAGGATGTGCCCAGCATCACCTGACCCAGCTGCAGCCAGGAGCGTTCCGCTCCCCATTCCCCGGGCCCCAGGCCAGACATTGTCAATCAATGTGGCGGCCTTTCCCATAAACCCAGGGTCTACTTCAGGATCCTTCTCAACACTGCATTCTAGGCAGCCAGTCTCTTGAACTTGGTGAGATCAAACCCATTGTCAACCCTTTCTCGAACCTGGAAATTGAAAAACAGTTCCTGTTCAAGGAAGACTGGCCCACTGGGGCAATTTGGGGTGCAGCCACTGTTGAATCATCATCTCTGGGTTGTCACTTTGGCTAAGATAAATCTCAAGGTCCAAAGAAGGGGATGGTCCAGCGTGATCTTTAATGCAAATGATCAATTTTGGAACGAACCCAAGTTAGAGTGTGTGTAAAAACTGGTGGCAGTTTTGGCCTATTTCCAAGAACATCTCCATGTTATTATAACTGTAGGGCCTAACGCCGTTAGCTCTGGTTTGGGGAGGGCATTTGAGAAATATGCATGCCTGTGTGAGAGTCTGCACCTCACTCCTCGGCTTGTGAAAGCAGAAGATGCATAATGCAAGAGAAACTCAGTCCCCGCTGGCCCTTTCCCAGCACGAAATTCACTCTGTAAGATGCTCTCGGCTCATTTTCCTTTCTCTTTCCTGCTCAGGTTTCTAGTACCAACAGGAAGCCTAGGGGAGCAGATAATAAAATAGAAAATGCATTTGTGTGTTCGTCACTGCCAAGCATCTGCCGTGGGCTGGAATCCTAGCTCAGGGCTTCTCAACTTGGCTACTTGCTGTGGTCCCTGGGCAACTTTCAGCTGTGACTGATGCCAGGATCTCACCCAGAGATTCTAATGGAATTCTTCTGGGGTGTGGCCAGGGCCTCAGGAACTCAGAAAGCTCCCGAGGTGCTTCTGGTGTGCCATCGGGGCTGGACGAGACACTCAGGGGTGGACGAGAGGGGTGTGCAGTCAGAAGTGGCCACAGGCTATAAGCTAGGATGTACCCCATCGGAGCTTTGTCCTAGCTCAGATGTTTGGAATGGGCGGCTGTAGAGGTGGCTTGAAATAGGACAGCCTGTTCTGTCGGGTCCCAGAATGTATATTTATTAAGTGCCATTAACAGGGACCTGAACAAAAGTGGGTGTTCTTGAAGGCGTAAGGGAGAAACCTGAAATACACTTGGAACCAAATCTATCTCGCGAGGGGAAAATGAAAATGTGTTCAGTAGCACATGGGTTGTGGTGTCTTGTAGATAAGAGGATGAGATTAAAAGTCACTGACAGGTAAGAAATTGCATGTCGAGAGAGAGAGAACGGCCTGAACTTTCTCCAGGGGACTCTGGGTAATGTGCCTTTTCCCCCCGAAATGCCTAGATCCATTACACTGTGTCTTACTTATTTCATGGTGGGCTCTCACCTATTAAACTTGCTAAGGTTACTTGCCTGTGAACCAAACAAGACTGATTCACGAGGGTAGCCCTCGCTCCCTGCGACAGAGTGGATCCTCCTTAACCTTTTGGGCCCAAACCCAGTTTTGAGCATGAGGATAAGATTACAATGTCAAGGGAAGATGAATGAATTCTCGCGTACGATATGGAGGTCTAGCCTGGTGATAATCAATGATGTGACCTGCTGAGAATAAAGGACTTCACCGATGAAAATGTCTCTGGGGTTTGTGGGACTCTACCCATTGGATAGTCGGATGCCACAGTGTGACCTGTGCTCACTGGATACCTGCTGTTCATAAAAATGGCGCCTCATCTGCTCCTGGGTTCGTTTAATGAGTGTCTAACACCCACCCCTTGGTGCCTCCAGGAGTTGGCCTCAGCTGCTGGGATCCGGCGAGAAGTCAGACGGATGGGGGCCCCGTCCTCCCAAAGCCCACGGTCTGGGGAAGGAGACAGACAAATCAGTAGTCAGTTACCGTGCAGTGTAAGCGTTCGGGTGGGGCAGTAGCAAGTGCCAGCGGAGGGGTCACCCCCGAGACTTGGCAGCTCAGGAAGGCTTCCTGAAAGAGGCGCTGTCCGAGCTGAGGCTTGATGGGTAACTTGGGTGAAGGTGGGAGGGAGGGCACATGCCAAGGCCCAGGGGCAAGCATGAGCATGTTTCATCGGGGACCTGAAAGGCTGTAGAGCTAGGACACAGCGTGTGTGGAGGCGTGGTAGGTGTCGTGGGAGACGGCTGAGAGAGGGCAGCGTGAGAAGGAGCTCTGGGTTGTGTTCTGAAGGCAATGGGGAGCCACCGAAGGGATTGAAGTAGAGGAGTGACATACCCAGGGTTGTATTTAAGGATACAAGCTCTAGTGCATTCTGGAATTTCCCCAAGGTCCTGTCACACTGCTCAAGAAATAGATTTTCCATGCGTACTGCTTACATAAACATCCCAGAGGGGCTGGGAGGCCCTGCCTCCAGGGACTCGATCTCCCGGCCAGCTGGAGAAGCAGGACAGGGCAGGATGCCGTCAGCCCCAGAGGGGTCCTATGGACCAGGCTTGCAGGTGTTCAGATAGGAGGGAGTTCTGGGGGAGTGGGGGGCTGAGGTGCTCAGGGAGGCTTCCTGGAGGATGCAGGGCAGGGGCCGGGTTCTGTGGGATAAGTGGGATTGGGGGACGCGAAAGGGAAAGAGAGACCCACTCAGGCCTGGGGAGCTAGCGTGGTGGTGTGAAAAGCTCCTGGGCCTGAGAAGGCCTCTCTTTCCCTTTTGCTCGGCCTCAGGACTCCTGAGTTCAAGGTCTCCTTGACCACAGGCAAGTAGCAAGTGCACTTATCATGGTTTCTGCATGTGAAGAAATTTGGTGAGGCCCCCCAGCCTGCCCTGTCCTCTCCACTCAGCCCCAAAAGTACTCATTGTTGAGCCCTGGTTTATCCCAAGGAGTCCCTGGCTCCCTCCACCGGGACCTAGCTTCCAGCATGGAGGTCACTGTAGGGCCTGTTACGACAGGGCAGAGCCTAAAGTACCCTGGATGGGGGTTACGGAAAAAATTGGATTCCACTTTGGCAACATCAATCAGGAAGAGCAGGTAACCCGAACAGTCCATTCATCTCACCTTGCTTGTCTGTTTTTTTTGTTTGTTTGTTTTTAAATTTTTAAACATTTATTTTTGAGAGAGAGAGAGAGAGAGAGTGGGGGAGGCGCAGAGGAGACAGAATCCGAAGCGGGCTCCACACTGTCAACACAAAGCCTGACATGGGACTTGAACCCACAAACCGTGAGATCATGACCTGAGCGGAAGTTGGACGCTCAACCAACTGAGCCGGCCAGACGCCCCTCGTGTGTTCTTTTTTTTTTTTTTTTTTTTAATTTTTTTTTTTCAACGTTTATTTATTTTTGGGACAGAGAGAGACAGAGCATGAACGGGGGAGGGGCAGAGAGAGAGGGAGACACAGAATCGGAAACAGGCTCCAGACTCTGAGCCATCAGCCCAGAGCCCGACGCGGGGCTCGAACTCACGGACCGCGAGATCGTGACCTGGCTGAAGTCGGACGCTTAACCGACTGCGCCACCCAGGCGCCCCAGCCCCTCGTGTGTTCTTATCGTAACTTCTGAACTTGTCTTTTCTGTCTTCTCATCTGTAACATGGGCGCAACTCCTGGTCTCACAGGGTGGTGGGTGGGAGTAGTAAATGGAACAGTGTGACGGCTCATGGGTCGCACATCCAGGAGCCTCACTGCTGTGCCCTGAAGGAAATGGTGAGCTCTGGCCACCAGGTGGCAGCAGGGCTCTACCCGTCCGCTGCGGGTCCTCCCGAAATGCCCTCGGGCTGGGCAGATGGCGCAGTTGAGAGGAAGGACCAGGTGAGAGCTTAGGGAGTGGTGGGGACTGTGTTGGACCAGAGCACTCCCCCAGATTTGCTGGCAGCTTCTCGGCTGCAACCAATGTTCCACAGAATGAGGGCCCAGCGATGCCAGACGTTCTGATTTTTCAAGAGGAGCCAGAAACCAGGGTTGTGTCTGTTTTTATTTTTTTTGTGTGAAATCCGTGTGGAGATTGTATGGGCCACAACAAGCCCTGCTTTGCATCTTCTGCCTGAGTGTGGGTGGAGAGTCTCCTCTGGAGAATGAGCGTCATTTCTTTATAGTTCCTCTGAAGTGCCTTCATGTGTCCCCACTTTACCCAGACATTAATCCCCCTTCCTTGGATCTCTGGGAGTGCTGATTCCTTTCATACTCCTGTTACTATTGCCATCTTCAAACTTACTGGATGGTGTCCCATGTTTTCTGACCCACCCATGAGGATCTCCACGGTCCCTATCCCACAGATTTCTTTTAAGTTTATTTATTTATTGGAGGGAGAGAGAGAAAGACAGTGCCACTGGGAGAGGGGCAGAGAGAGAGAGAGAGAGAGGGAGACCACAGGCCCCACGCTGCCAGCGAAGAGCCCAGCTCGGGGCTTGGAATCATGAAACCATGAGATCATGACCTGAGTGAAAACCGAGAGTCAGATGCTTAACCGACTGAGCCAGCCAGGCACCCCTCCCGCAAAATTCTTTTAAGGATTAAATGAGATATTGCTATAACACCCAGCACCCAGCACATTAGTGCTCAACAAACACAATTATCATCATTATGGGGACCTCAGCAGAGACGGCATGACATGGGGGGACAGGTTCGTAGGGCCTGTCTTTCTCCCTTGTACGTGGGAGGGTGATGAGGCCTGCTACTTCCCTACGGGGAGGAAGCCCCTGATCCTGGCTCCTGAGAGCCTGGCTGTAGTTGGGCACAGCCCTTCCCTCAGAGGCTGCTGTCACGCCCCAAAGGCATCCCTGGAATCTTCCCTCTTCTGCCCTCTGTGGTGTGGCCAGGGTGGGCAGGTTTCCCGTCCAGGGCCACGCTCGAGGGCACCAGTGGCCCGGATTCTGCTGCTTCTCTCCAACGGTATCCTTTCTGCTGTCCTGCACCTGGACAAGTGGGACAGGCACCCAGGCAGCAATCAGCATCCTGATTCTGCCGGAGCAGCAACTCCGGTCACAGGCTTGGGGCCTTCTGCACCCGGGGGCGTCTTCTCGGCGTATTCCCTGGAACCAGAGCTTGCTGGGGCTCCCGTAGCAGATTAGGGAGCAAAGGTTTGTCCTCCCTGGCTCTGACTTCTGGCTGGGCTCAGAAGCACTGGCTGCTGCTGTCCGGTCCCTACCGAGGCCCCAGGCGGCCCCCGTGTTTCTAGCACATCTCAGGTGGTTCTGGGTTCCCCATCTTGGGCCCATCCGCCTATCCTCAGGGGACGGGGCATCCTTGGAGCCTGTGAGCGGAAAGGGGGCTCTAAACAGTAGCCCCAGATTTGGGACAGCCCTGGGCCACGGGAAGTTTAAGCCAGAGCGAGTGTTGGGGCCGCAGCCATCCCCTCTGGGCAGCTCGCACCTCCAGAGGTTGGCTGTTGGCTTGCTCGCCCTCGCCTTCATCCTCGGCCCTGCTCTGCTCTGTGCTGCGGGGAACTACATTTCCCAGGCCTCCCGCCCTCTGCTTTCCTGGCAGGGGCGAGGTGGGGAGAATGCAAGGTATTTCTCCCTCTCTCTCTCCATCGCTCCTTGTGGCTGGTCTTCTCCATGGTTCCAGCCCCTATGGGACAGCCCCTCTCTCCCTGTGGCCTCAAGTCTCGTTGAACAGACCTGGCTATGCTTCCCCGTTTCTGTCAGTAGCTTCCAACACTGGACACTAATAACACTGCCTCTTCCCTGCGTCCCTCCAGCCAAAGGACTGGAGTGTCTTTTTTGCTGTTGTTAACCTCTGGGGTGCTCCTTGGATCTTCTATCCTCTGCGTAACCTCCTCCCTATATTAAGTTTTTCTGTTCAAAATGCATCGGGTGGTTCTCTTTCCGACCAGACAGTGACTGATAGGTTGCTCAGTAGCTAGGGGTGCAGGGAGAGACCGGGCAGTGGAAATATGGGGCTCCCAGGTGCCCCTGTGTGAGGCTGTCCAACCCTCAGGGAAGATTGGGACCATCGCCAGGTCTGCTGCACCTTCCCTGGGGCAGGGGACTGTCCAGCCCTCCCAACTGGAGCTCTTGGAAGTGTCTTCAGCAGCAGATAGCAGCTGAGTGGGTCACACCCCGGGGTCAGTGGCTGTGAGAATCTGAGCGGCCCCTAGTCTTGGCCAACTGAGGCTGTGCCTGCAGGGCTCTAAGCAGGCAGAGGCCCAAAGGCAGCTGTATGAGAACAAAGCCAGGCTGTGGACAGGAGGACGGGGTCACTTCCTTCCAGCCATAGTGCCTGGAGTCTGGTCCTAGCTCAGGAGGGGCAGTGAGCCCCAGGTCAGGGAGATAGGGAGTGGAGGTGGGGCTTCTGGCCAAGGAGGAGGCTGCTTGTCTTGATTCTGGGGTCTCGGGGTTTCTGGGCGTATCAGCAGAGCCTCTGACCTGGGGAAGGACCAGTGCATTAACAGTGATCACCACAGCGTCTTGTCACAGCTCACGGGGCTGCTTGAGGGTGACATGAGGGAATCCACTTGACATGATTAATTCAGTACCTGGCACATAGCAAGCTCTCAAGGGCTGCAGGCTAAAAAACAAACAAACAAACAAACAAACAAACAAACAAACAAATACAAACACAAACACAAATCTCACCAGCAGCCCAGCACTGTGGAACTCATTCTGCAAGCATTTCACGAGCCATGCCGGTGTCCTAGTTAGGATTGAGCCCCGGGCCTCTCCCCTGGGACACAGCCAAGGCTGGGAGCACAGATCCAGCGGCCAGGGCAAGGAAGGGGGTTGGGTCAGGTGAAGGAGTTGTGAGCTTGGGAGGGCACACTCCCTAGGGATGTGGGGGAGGTGGCAGGTGTCCAGCAGGCGGTCAGAGCCCCCGTGGGGCACTTGAGGACAGCTCTCTCCTAGTGTCCAGGAAGGAAGAGATCGAGGCCAGGTCAGAGAGTGAGCAGTAGGGGCCCAGTCTTTGGGTTGAAGTTCAAGTCCCAGGCCCTGAGGACCCGGGGATCAGGCTCAATAAGGACACAGAGATCCTGGCAGGAGGCAGAATTGAGAACTGGGCACCAGGTTAGGAGGTTCCAGCACAAGGGACTTCATGCTGAGCCCTGGGACCTAGAGCTGCTTGGAACCCACCCGCTCCCATCCCGTACGAGGGCAGAGTTGAACCTGGTGGGTACAGTGGACCGGATCAAAGACACAGAGGTGGTGGTAGTCAGGAGCCCGGGCTTCGTGTTGCAAAATGCTCGAGTTCAAACCCCGGCTCGACACTTACCCACTGTGTGACCTCAGCGAGCAAGTTGGTCCATCTCTCTAAAACCTCACTTTCCTCTCTGTGGGCAAATCAGGAAATGGTCCTGCCTCAAAGGGTTGTCGGGATGTCGAAAGGGGATAAGGTAGGGAAGCGCCTGCTGTATCTGGTGATGCACTGTATCGAGTGCTTAATAAATGATTGATCCTTGAGCACGTAAGCCACCCCCTCCACGGGATCCCTTCCAAACTTTGCAGGCAGTGACCCTGCACCCGAGTTTTCTTGCCTCTGGGCTAACACTGCCTGCATCTTCACCGTTCCTCCAACGTCTGTGTTCCTGACCCTCGACCACCTCAGACTCTGAAAAAATACCCCCTCACTACAGGGCCTCTTTTCGAAACTGAAAACAAGTAGATATCTTCAGAGGCCAAAGGTTGTTCCCCTGGGAATGTAACTGCAACCACGTCCTCCAAGACTCTCTGGAGATTGGAGTTGGCCATCTTGAATTACTTCACTCTCCGGAGAGGCCTCCCCAGCAGCCGTGGGCCCAGTGGCAGATGGCCTGGCTGATACGGCCAGCGTTTGAGTGTGCCTTCCCCTGACTTTTTCAAATTCCCAAATGTTTCTACCTCAAATTATTTTTCATACTCCCCCCCACACACCCCCAAAAAGCCATGGGACGGAAGAGCATGCATAAAATAAAAACACAAGCACAAGGATAGCTCCCCCCCGCCACCTCGCCACCCACACCCACACATACCCCTCACGTAACCCCCACACCTACCCACACACACCCGTAGCCGCACAAACACACGCATCCCCAGTGCACACCCCCACCCCCCACCCCCCACACACATACCCAATTGAAAAAATCTCAACATCCATTTTCTTCTCCTTTATATCACACCCCTGGCCACCTCCCAGGCCAGAGACTCTAAGCTATGGCACGTCCCTTAGGAGTCATGTGTCCCCACCCCCACCTGGAGAATCACAGCCACCAGCTGGAAACTCTGGGCACAGCGTTCCTTTCTGTAGTCCTACTGGAGCGATACGGTGTTTTTGTTCATGTATTACAATATGCAGGTACCACGTTATGTTTAACAAAATTGAATACGGAATTAGAATGGTGTCACTTGCTCCCCAAGGGACGGTCACACTTCTGCGCCTCCTCACAAGGCACGGCAGCAACCAATACCTACTCGGCAACCGCCACCCCAAAGCCCCCAGCCCTCTCCTCTCCGTAAATGGCGCCAACGGTCCCTTCAGTCATTCAAGCCCCCAACCTGGCATTCGGCCTGCTTCCTCTCTTCCTCTCAGCCCCTCACATTCAACGCCTCAGCGAGGCCAGTCAACCTTCCTGCTGTCACTCCACTCCCTGCCTCCACTGCCTCCTGACGGTCACTCTGTTCCCACCCTCGTCCGTCACCCGCAGCCCACTGGCCACAAAGCGGTCAGAGTGACTCTCGAAACACGCAGAGAATGTCCTGCCCCTGCTCGACACTGAACAAAACCCCAGCTCCTCACTCTAACCTAAAAGACCCTGCCTCCTTCCCACCACATCACAGACCTTCCTGCCCTTTGATCACCATATGAGGCCACACTGGCTTTCTCTCTTTCTATTCCTCGTGACTCGAAGCTTGTTCCTGACTTCGGGTCTCTGCACTGGCCCTTCCCTTCTCTGGCCGCTCTACCCCCAAATCTGCCCATGGCTTAACTTCTTGCCAGGAAGGTCAGCTCCTCAGTGATACCTTTGCTGACCACTCCACCTGGGTAGCTTCCAACCCTCCCCACCCCGACCCCAGTCACTCACTATTACATCACCCTTACTGTCATTGCAGACTATATCATTCCCTCTTATCATTAGTTAGTTTGTTGTCTGATTCTCCCTTTAGAAAGTAAGTTCCTTGGGGCGCCTCGCTGGCTTAGTCTGTAGAGCATACAACTCTTGATCTTGGGGTTATAAGTTCGAGCCCCACATTGGGTGTAGAGATTACTTAAAAATTTTTAAAAATCTTGGAGCGCCTGGGTGGCTCAGTCGGTTAAGCATCCAACTTCGGCTCATGATCTCGTAGTTTGTGAGTTTGAGCCCCACGTCGGGCTCTGTGCTAACAGCTCAGAGCCTGGAGCCTGCTTCGGATTCTGTGTCTGCCCCTCCCATGCTCATGCTCTGTCTCTCTCTCTGTCTCTCGATAATAAATAAACGTTAAAAAAATTTTTTTTATTTAAAAAAATCTTTAAAAAAGAAGACAGTAGGATCCTCAAAGGTAGAGATTTTATCCATCTTATTCAGTCCTAAATTAAAATATGTGTTAGTATGTCCCAAATGGGATATCCTTATAGTAAAGAATTATTTATGGTTTATATGCAAATCAGACTTAACTAGGTGCCCTGCATTTTCGCTGGTAACCCTACTTAAGGCCCATGGGTCCACATCTTGGGAACATGGTCCCATGAGAATGAAGCTGGCACAGGAAGGGAAGAGAGGAAATGTACAGGGATTTGCCGAGGGCCACATAGATATTAAGCAGATTAGATAGAACAGGTTCTACACCTAGCTTCGTCTGATGCCCGGTCCAGTCTCTTGTCCCCTGTACTCACCCGCTGACCTACAGAGAATTTCCACAGAGCAGGACATCTCTCAGGTCCTCCAAAGTCACCCACTCCTCTTCATCCCCACTGCCAGTGAACTCGCAGCTTGGGGTTCCCCAAGCGCTCACCTGCCATCTTTTTTTTTTTAATTTTTTTTTTCTTTAACATTATTCACTTTTGAGAGAGAGACAGAGACAGAGTGTGAGCGGGGGAGGGGCAGAGAGAGAGGGAGACACAGAATCCGAAGCAAGCTCCGGGCTCCGAGCTGTCAGCACGGAGCCCGACGTGGGGCTTGAACTCATGAACCGAGAGATCATGAGCTTAAGTTAGACACTTAACCAACTGAGCCACCCGGGTGCCCCATCACCTGTCATCTTGCAACAGCCTCCAGCTGTGTCTCCAACTGTGTTCCTCCCGCCTTCCCTCTGTTTTTCACGAGGCCACTGCCAGGGAGAGCTTTCAGGGACACAAATCTGAATCCAGGCTTTGGCAGGACCTTCGGGGTTCCTGACCGTGGCTTTGTGGTGTGGACCCTGTTTATTCCTTCCCTTCCTTGACCTCTGCACACTGCATTGCTCTCTCTGGCCTCCTTTGCACTCTCTCTTTCATCTGGGTGGTGGGTACACCCTCCCTCAACCTCCTCCCCCTGCTAAATCATCCTTCAAGTCTCAGTGATACATCACTTCCTCCAGGAAGCCTTCCTTGCTTAGTTCAGGTCCTTTTCCTATGTATACCTCTACCTGGGGTCCTTCTCCCTCTTTGAAATTGCGTTTTTACTCAAGGGTCTCTCCATGGAGTTAGCTCCACAAGGGCGGGGGCTGTGTCTATTTGCACTGCACCCCCGAGCCCGGCAGGGTGTCCGACATGGTTGATGTTCAGTGGACAAGCTGGGGAAGGAATGAGGGTTCTCTGAGGACATTATGTTTTACTAAACTAAGCACCAAGGTTCAGTTTCCTGGCACACAGTAGGCTCCCAGGACACATCTGTTGAATGGACGGTGGATGAATAAATGAATAAACAACATGGCTCAACCCCTCCCCCGCCAGACACACGCTGGATGCGTTCACCTCTGCGCTTTGCGGTCTCTTGCAAAAGAAAAGGCATCTCGACTCCCGGTTTGGATACTGTGGGGTTTTGAGTAGGAAAAAAAAAAACAAAACAAAAAACAGTGCTCCTTCCACAAGAAGAGTTTCAGGCCATAGAGGCAAAGGGAGGGGGGGAGGGAAAGGGCCTCAGCCCAGTTTCCGGATGGCCTTAATTGGCCCCAAACAGACTAATAAGGTGTGAAATTGGCTTCATCCTCCACCACATCTCCCCAGCCAGCGTGTCCCTGTAGCGTCTCCCTCTGCTACCACGGATGCAGCACTGTCTCCAGCCTCTCTGTCCCCGGCAGACAGGCGGGTCATGACGCCCACGCAGCCCATGGCACAGGGCTCTGCAGAGCCCATGAGGCCATTTGGCCTCGGGCCAGGTTGGGCTTTCAAAGCCAGAAGCGTCCGATGTGGCACGTCTGACGCACCTCCTAAGCCAGCCCCTGGCCTCTCCTGTCCTGATTTGCTCCTCTGGCACTGGCTTCTAACGCAGGTTGCGGGGGCTGGAGGGGGGGGGGGCACCGAGTTAAGGGAGCTCTTTGAGACTCTCCCACGACCCTCCCCCCGCCACCGTTGCACCAAATGCAGGGCTGGAGAATCAGAGCCAAAGGGACCTCAGAGAGCAATGAAATTGGGGAGCTCAGGGGAACCCCTGGGGTGCCTTTAGGGCTGCTCGGGGGATAGCTGGAGGCTTCTGCGCCCCTCCTTCCACTAGGACAGGACCATTTTTGCATCAGTCTTGTTTACTGGCTCCTGTTTAAGAGTTCCTAGGAAGAAAGGGATTCCATGGCTGTAATAAGTCCTAAAACCAGCAGTCACTCCCAAACCTGCCTGTGAATCCGAATCAATGGGTGACTTGGTCAGAAATACAGATTCTGAGCCTTGTAGTGTGTTTGCCCACTCAGCACCCATTTTCTCTCCCCCCACCCCCGCCCAGGAGAGCCCCTATGTTAGGTTACAAAGCTATGCCCCTCCCCCCATGCAACCCAGTGTGGTTTGGGTGGAGACCCGCCCTCGGGTCTCTAGGCGTGAGCATGTTCCCCAGGCCCAGCGAATCACAGGCATGGTCAGCCCAGGGTCAAAGCTCGCTGCAGTGGCAGCCCCAGGATTTTGGCAGAGCTTTAGGGGAAGAGATGTTCTCTTTTCTCGGAGGCCCTAGGCTGTAGCTGTCAGCTTGGAACTACTAGCTAAGAATGAAGCCGACACAGAGGCCGACCACGACAAGGGATCAGAGAGAGAGAGGCAAACGGACATTCCTCGCGACATGTCAAGAGCACCTGGACCCAGCCATGTCTGAGGTTTATCCCCCTGGACTGTTCAGATACACGAGCCGATAAATTGCCTTTTTTTTTTTTTGGCTTTGGCCAGTTTGACTTGGGGTTTCTGCGACTTGCACGCGAGAGTCCTGACTACTACAGAGACCCCCGTCTCAGATCTCCTGAATCGTGGTGTCTGTGGATGGAGTCCAGGAATCTAGAGTTTTCAAAAAGCTTCTGAAGACATTCTGCTCAAGCGTCAGCACCTCGTCAAGTCCTTGTGGGGACATCGCCGAGATCCCGGTCCAGCGATGCGCAGATAAAAGTGACCCTTCCCTAAATAGCCATCATCATCGTCTGTCAGAACGCTATTCGGGATCTCAATCCTCACCACGCCTCCGTGAAGAACGCGTTGTTCTTCCCATTTGACAGAGGGAAACGCTGAGGCCGAGAGAGGTGCGTGCGAGTGTTCAAGGGCGCACAGCTAGTAAGTAATGGATCTGGGAGTGTGAGTCTCTGAATGAAGCTCATCCACTTTCCAGGATTCTGCACTTCCCAGAATAGTCCCTCGGCTTGCCTACAGCCTCAACAGCTGGTGTTGAAAATGTCCTCTGTCTTCAGAGACTCTCAACACGCCAAGCCTGTCTGAGTCGCTTCGTGTGCTGTGGCTGCCGTAAGGGAGGGCTCCAATGCGGCTGACGGAAACAAGAAGGGACATGTATTATACTACCTTCTAAGATGCCCCAAAGTAGGAGGCCTCCAGCGTTGGTTAATTCGGAGGCTCGGTTGTCACAATCAAGAGCTCAGGTTCCTTGCATTTTTCGGCTCCGTCCTCTTTGGGTGTCAACTGTCCTTCACGCTGGCTTTCTTCTTGGTCACGAGGTAACTGCTGGACTTCGAGACATGACGATGTCCAGCGAAGGGGAGGCGGTCTGTTTCTTCCGGCGTGTGTCCTCTCATCGGTGAAAACATGGTTCCCCAAAGACCCTCTGGGGAACCATGACCAGATGCATCACTGGTCAGAATTGCATCATGTGTGTATTCCTAGTCCAATGGTTGGCAAGACGGGTCGGAGCCTCACGATGGGTGTGGACCACTCACGATTCACCCTGAGGCTGGGCTGAGTGGACACCTGAGCAGCGCAGGGCTCTTCAAGAAGGAAAGAAGGAAGGGGACAAAGGGTGTTGGGTCATGTCTGCCAACGCAGTTCCTCTCCTGGCCCAGAATACTCTAGAATGCTCCAGAAGCATCTCTCGTTCCATTAGGCACGATCCTTGCGGGCCGGTCCATTGTCAAAGTTCAAAATCCTTCACATGGCTTCCTCAACCATTTCTCCAGTCCTCTCCCATAGCCACTAAGACGTTCCAAAGAAACACAGGACTTTCCCTCCAATATCCAGAGCTGCTCTACCTGGCTTTAGTTCCCTCATTGTCTGTTGGACTCATACCAGTGGACTGGGTTGCTGGGAGGACTGATCGGCACGTGGGGTGGCGGGCATGCGGGGTTCCCTGCCCCTCCCCTGTTTCCCCTGCTTCTAACTGCAGAATGCACATTGTTCCTTAGGGACCCACCCCCTCCCACTCTCAAGCCATGTGTCATAAGCAACAATGACCCTCGTGCCAAGCCCAACCCCTACGAGGCCTCTTCCCCTGCATCCTGGGGCATGAGACTTAGGCCTATCCAATCACTGCGTTCGGTGCCTCTTGCCACAGGCCGTGACTTAGGATGGACAAGAACCCCAGTCTGCTCCATGAAAGTCAGTTCCTGGGCCTTGGGCTCAAACTCCTGGGAGGAGACAAATTTTATTTCCACCAGGCTTGTTGCTCTACAGGCTTTCAGCGACCGTTTTTGCAACTTCCCAGGGAAAGCCGGTCTGAGGGCGAAGCTAACACGAAGCCAAGAGACCGAGACCCAGAGACCCTCGGCTGCGGGAGCCAATCGGGCCTGGCGCCAGACACGGCTGCACATCTCACTTTCCTTTCTTGGTCAACCTAGTCTCACTGGGCACTCTGCCCCTTGTAATCAAAAAACAACTAATATAGCATGTGTTTTTGAAAAGCTGAACTGTGCTCCCCTTTGGCTGAGTCGTATGTGTGTAAAGGGGAACAACGGGAGATCACGTTGGGAAACTTGGCTGGAGACACATGGCACAGGGCCTTGAGGACTTTGAGACAACGCCCCCCACCCCCAGCCCCACCCCCCTGTCTCTGAGACCTCTGGGGGGTGGGGTGGGGCGTGCAGGATCTCCAGAGGCCAGGTGGGGAGGTCCCAGGAGTTGCCAGGCAGGCTAAGCTTTGCCCTCGGGATCCGCTAAATGTTTTTGCAGCTGCTGATAAAGTAGGATTCTTGACCTGCAACAGGACTCAGCCTCCAGGCATGCTTTCTCCAGGGGACAGTTGGGAGAGTCCTGCAAAGTTGACAATGCTTGGAAGAAAGGAGCTGTGACCATGATCAACTGCTCCGGGAGGTGGGGGCGGTGGGGGGCTGTGGGGGGCGAGGGGGCAGGGATGGTGATGGTGAGGAGAAACCCAGTGCAGCTGATGAGAAGGTCTGGGGATGCCACCAATTGTGTCCACATCCCTGTTAAGTCGCCTGGAACGGGACAGTGGGCTGGCCAGAGTAGGGGCAAGGACATTTCCTCCCTCCTTCCACAGACCTGCTTCTATTAATGCAGCCCGGAGATGGCACACACTTTGGGGACAGCACGTTAGGCTTTGCATTTAAATGGACATCAGCTGCTGCTACTATGTTATATCCCCCCCCCCCCACAGTGGCCCCAAGTCCTCCAAACTGTCTCCCCCCTGAGGAGAACCGTCTCCACCCTCAACTCCTTTTCAAGACTCCGCGAATCAAAAATCTGGCCCTCCTGGGGAGGTGGGAGGTCTCTACTACCGTCTGCAAGAGCCTGGAAACACCACGGGCCCAGCCCCTGAGGCAGTGCCTACTCCCTAAAGAAACCACTTTCTTGATCAAGGCATATTCCATTCGGCTGGTCCTTCAGGTGTTTCTCGGGAGGATTCGGGGAAGGAAAAAGACAGCTCTCACACAGCTGTGGCCGCTTCATGACAGGTAGGCCCGGACGTGGGTGTTAGAGCTCTTTATCGATACATGGATACTCAAACACAAATCGATTTATTTCCCCAAGTATATCGACAGTGTGCTAGGGGGTGGCTGGGTTGGCACCGGTTTCCAGGCTCCACTACAAACTGTCCCTAGAAGCAGCAGCAGCCCCAGGGGCGCCTGTGTCCGCGTCCGACTTCGGCTCAGGTCATGATCTCACGGTTCGTGGGTTCGAGCCCACACATCGGGCTCCGTGCTGACAGCTTGGAGCCTGGAGCCTGCGTCAGATTCTGTGTCTCCCTCTCTCTAGCCCTCTCCCGCTCATGCTCTGTGTCTGTCTCTCAAAAATGAATAAACAGTAAAGAAAAAAAAAAAGAAGAAGAAGCCCCAAGCTCTTGCCCTCTCTAGGCTCACTAGAGGCTAGCTCTGGGTTTATAGCTGAACCTGGAAACTGGGAAACCATTTCCCTCCCCGGTTTCATTAAGAAAGTTGCCTCCCCCTGACCGTCTTGGGCAGGGGTGGGGTAATTTTTGGTTCCATCCTCCTATGCTGGCCTCCTCCAATTAAAGTCAAAGAGGTCATTCACCTGGGTAAATCAGCGGGGGAGCATGCTTTCTAAAATGTTCTTTCTCTGGACTTTGGCTCTGGCAAGGGCAGTGGCAGTGGTAGGGTCATTGACAGCATCTAGTTAAAGGCAATGGTTGCTTTTCTTGCTTCCTGCTTCTTGGCCCTCAGAATTTCCTTAATTCCTGCTGACCCAAGCCTGCTCTTCTAGTCTTTCATCAGTTGTGGAAGCTTCCATTGGCCTTCCCCCCCAAACCCCTGTCCTCTATATTCTGGAGCTTGTACCAATCACCCTGTGTGATACACCCCCCAAGGGTGGAGTATCTTTTTCCCTCTCTTACTTCCAGGACTCGCCCGGATTCCTTCCTCAGAGGATACTTTACGTTCCCTAGGACAGATCCCCACCTTGCTTCATATGAATCCTCGCAGAAAAAGCAAAAAATGCAAAAGAATATGCTTCCCGAATGTTGTCACTATTCGTGCAGGGTGGTGAGATATCCGGAGGGCTTCATTTTCTCCTGAAAAATCGTTTCCTATGTCCATACACTCTATTTATGATCTTTATCATAACAATGGTGCTCACGCGTATGCTTGTTGGATTGCAATTACAGAAACTGAGACACTGAGCAAAGGGCAATGAAGCCCTTTTTCGTGCTGAAGGAGTGAGCCCCGTCCCTGCATGGGTGTCCTTGAGCGGGGGCTCAGCCCTGGCGACTGTTATCACCCCACTGCTATGGGTGAATTTATTAACAGAGCCAAGGGCTGACATCCCGTTGGCTTTGTTGTACGCATGACTCAGGACCAGTCCTCGCCCTTCTTGGCCCCCAGGTCACCCCACGTGAACAAGGAGAGGATGGGACTAAATGATCCGTTCTGCTGTTCAGTTCCGGGACCTTTTGGAAGGGCATTGCCAGATGGAAGCAGCAGCCGGGAGAGAAGTTGGAATCCTACTCTGGCAGAAAGGCTCTTGAGGTGTGCTGTGTTTCAGACCCTTTGAGTTCCACACGGCAAACACCCACCTCCATTAACTCAAGCGAAAAAGAATTGGTTGGCTTATCTAGCTGAAACATTTAGGCCGGGAGTCAGGCGTGGCTAGATCTAGGGTGTAAGAAGGCGTCACGGGACCTGGTCTCTATTGGTCTCTTCTGCTGTCTGTTGCCTGCTTCGCCATCAGACAGGCTCTGCCCCTGCAAAGGCACGATGTAGCAGCCCCAGGCTTACACCTTGCCAGCCTAGAGCCTCTTCCCACACATTCTGGCAAAAGTCATAGGGCTGACTGTCACTGGGCTCTATTAGGTGACATGCCCATCGCTGAACCACGCACGGAGCCAGGGTATAGATTCTGTGGATTGGCTAGATTTGGTCATGTTCCTGCTCCTAAGATTGACAAGCAAGGTGAGGACCACTCACACCACTGGCCTCAGAGGTGAGGAGGGGTAGGGTGGTTGACGAAAGACAAGTCAGGAGCTATTACTAGAGGGGAAAGGATGCCGGGAAGGAAAGGACCTCCCCACTCGGGTGGGAAAAGCCCATTCGAGTTCATCTAGATCAGCTGGTATCAGAGTGTATCCTCCAGATGGGCCGCATCGACATCACATGGAAACTTGTTAGAAACACAAGTTCCCAGGCCTATGGGCTGGGCGGGGCCCGACCCTCCGGGAGATACGGACACACAGTGAAGTTTGAACACCACTCACATAAACCAGTGGATCTCACGTCTGACTTCAGTTAGAATCCCCTGGGGAGTTTTAAGCTGCTGACCCCACTCCCAACCAACGTGATCAGGGTCAGGGAGGGCATGGGGTCCAGCCCTTGGCATTTTTTGAAATGTCCCCCCAAGTGATTCTGGTGGCAGCCAAGGCTGAGAAAACTTTGAGCTCAATGGAACTCTTGTTCTCAGCGCCTTCTACCTTACGCAGTGGCGATCAACGAGGGTGTGTGGCCTGTCCCTCCACAGTTTATTGAAGCGGGACTCAGCAGGGGGCAAGTCAAGCCAAGTCTCGTGGAATGACAACATGGAGGCGACATGTGACCCAACCAAGTGCGTGGATTCTGAACCAGGAATCCCCTGCCCGTGATAAATGAATCTTTACCACCCACCCGCCCACCACCGAGTCACCCGAGATGGGGAGAACTAACTGGAGGGGAAGAAACAATAGGCACAGTTTACTTACTGGGTGCTTACTATATGCCAGGCAATGTGTTTGGCTCATTTCAATCTGATATAAGCCTGTGAGGTGGGTACGTCAGACTAAATGGGACCATCACCCTGTGAGGTAGGGAAGATTAACTGTCAGAGAAAAAGACCCTGAGGGTCAAAGGGTAAAGTAAGTAGGCCTCAGAGGGCTGAGCTGGCATTGGAATCCAGAACAGTCTGGTTTGAAAGCCAGGGCTCTAACCCCTGCTCTCTATGCTGCCTTCTGGGGAAAGCCGTGGTGTCCAGTTAGGAGACTAGGAGCTTGGGGCAGGGTTTTGAGGGGAATCTCAGATTCCACATTTTTGTTTGTTGATTTGTTTATTTATTTATTTTTCTTGGTTTTTAAATGTTTTAATGTTTATTTCTGAGAGAGACAGAGTACGAGTGGGGGAGGGGCGGAGAGAGAGGGAGACACAGAATCCGAAGCAGGCTCCGGGCTCCGAGCCATCAGCACAGAGCCCGACGCGGGGCTGGAACTCACGAACTATGAGATCATGACCTGAGCCGAAGTCGGACGCTCAACTGACTGAGCCACCCAGGCGCCCCTAGAAATGAATTCTTAAAACCTCAGAACAGTACATTTGGTTAAAAACACACATGCCCCACCATGAGATCCTGCTTTCTACCCACCGGGACGGCTATAATGAAAACAAACAAACAAACAAAAAACCCCACCAGGTAATGACAAAGGTTTGCGAGGCTGTGGAGAAAACAGAACCCTCATGCATTGCTGCTGGGAAAATGAAATGGTGCGGCCACTTTGGAAAACATACGGACAGTTCCTCAAATGGTTAAACGTAGAGTTACCACGTGACCCAGTGCTTCCACTCCTAGATACATAAACAAGAGGAAAGGAAACATATGTTCACACAACAACTTGTGTATGAATGTTCACAGCAGCATTCCTGCTAGTCCCAAAGTGGAAACAATCCACATGTCCCCCGAGCTGCTGAATGGATACATAAGATGTGGTATCGCCCTACAGGAGAACATCACTCTGCAGTAAAAAGGAGTGAAGGGCTGACCCGCACTGTGGCCGGGATTAACCCTGAAAACCTCACGCTAAGTGAAAAAAGCCAGCCACAAAGACGAAATATCTTATGATTCTATATACATATCCAAAATAGGCAAGGGAGACAGAAACTTGGTGAGTAGGTGTCCACAGCCCAGGGGAGTGATGAGGGATGGGGATGATAGCTAAGTGTGAGGGGTTTATTTTGAGGCAACGACAATGCTCTAAAATTATGCTGCTGTGTCACAGCTCTGTGGATATACTAAAAGCCCTTTAATGGGACACCTAGAATGGATAAATTGTATGACGTGTGCATTATATCCCAAGAAAGCTCAAAACACATACACTCAAATAAGTGATCGGCTAAGGAAATTGTGATAAATGTATGTTTACGGGCTGGGGCATCTGGGTGGCTCAGTCGGTTAAGTGTCCGACTCATGGTTTCAGCTCAGGTCATGATCTCACGGTTCGTGAGGAAGAGCCCTGCACTGGGCTCTGTCGGAGCCTCCTTTGGATTCTCTCTCTCCCTCTCTCTGTCCCTCCCCTGCTCGTGCTCTCTCTCTCTGTCTCAAAAATAAATAAATAAAAATTTTAAAAAAGGTTTTATTTATTTTTGACGAGAGAGAGAGAGAGAGAGAGAGAGAGAGAGAGAGTGGGGCAGGGGCAGAGAGAGAGGGAGACACGGAATCCGAAGCAGACTCCAGGCTCTGAGCTCTCAGCCCAGAGCCCGACGCAGGGTTCGAACTCACGGACCGAGAGATCGTGACCTGAGCTGAAGTCTGACGCTCAACTGACCGAGTCACCCAGGCGTCCCGATAAATAAGCTTTTTTTTTTTTTTAAAAAAAAAGAATGTATGATCATGGAATAAAATGTAATATTATGACAAAGGCAAAAATGAAGACGTTCTGTATGAAATGATGTGGCATGATCTCTAAGACATATTGCAAAATGAGAAAAGTAAGGTATAGAACAATGTATATAGTATGCTCTCCTCATGCAAGAGAAGGGAAGGGAAGGGCAGAGAAGGCAAGCCATATTCATTCTTTACGTGTGTAGGCCAGGGTTGGCAAACTACGGTCCAAGGGCCAAATCCAGCCAGCTGCCTGTCTTGGTGTAGCCAGCAAGCTGAGATTGGTGTCTAGATTTTTAAATTAGTTGAAAAGCAATCCAAAGAAAATAATATTTCCTTACATGTGAAAATGATGTAAAGTTCACAATGCCACGTCCTTAAATAAAGTTTTATTGGCACACAGCCACGCTCATTCATTGATGTGTGGTCTATGGCTGCGTTCTCAGTACAATAGCAGGGTTGACGAGTTGTGACAGAGACCATAAGACCACAGAGCCTAAAGTATTTATGATCCGGCCCTTTATAGACAAGGTTTGTTGACTTCTGTCCCAGCTTATCTGGAAGAAAGCACTGGAAATTGGTGAACCCAAGAGGCTGTTCTGGGAAGGCACCGAGAAGCTGGGGGACGGAGTCAGAGGGCGTCTTCACTGCGTCCTTTTTTGGATTTACTTTTTAAATGTCAACAAAGCAAAAGCTGTACGTGTCTGCACGTGAACATATTGGGACGCACATATGCAGAAAATATTTCGCCAGCTGTACACCAAATGAATAATGGAGGTAGCTTTGAGGGAGGACCTGGCTGGGGAAAATCAAGTGGCCACAGTAGTAAATATATTGTTGGACTACCTTCCAAAGAGAACCAGTTCGTGCCTAACTTGTGCAATTAAGAACAAAGAAGGCACACTTTCTAGATCTGCACATTCTGTGAGCTTGTGGGCGATGCCTGCCTGGGGATTCACTGTGGCTCCTGGCACAGGGTGGGGACCATTGTAGATGCTAATCTCGCTATTGAATGAATACAAGCGCCCAAGAGATGTGTATCTGGAGCGGAGGAATACATTCAAAGGAGGAACGCATAGATCAGAGGGTGCTGGGGTGGGGATGGAGGGTGGTCTGAGAAGAAAGGAGGGGACAGGTAAGGATGGCTGAGCAGGGACATCATCCCCGATGCCACTCCAGCCCGAGGCTGCAGCTTCCCACGGTCTTTGGGCACCCTGGTTGAGGGGTCCTAGCCTTCCGGAGACAGCTGGGGGCATTTTGGCATCTCTCCCCTCCCCTCCTCCGATAACATCCCCCAATCTTTGTCGTTTCCAACCTCTCTTGAAGGACACTAGGAAAATACAGCTGGGGGGCTTGGGCAGACCAGCTGTGCCTGCTGCCTCCTAGAGATGCCCTTTCAGCGAGCACCATCTGTTGTGTGAACACCCCGAGGGGAGAGACTCCTCCCACCTGCCGCCCAGAGCCGCCAGAATCCCCTTGCCCAGGGACCAAGCCCGTGATAGCTGTGGCACACCTGCATGGATGGTCAGGTGCCCAGGAACTGGGCCCCAGGGACAACTGGGCCACAGGGATGTCTCACACGGACAAACTGAGGACATCTCTCGTACTGGGTCTCACCCCTTCTTCCAGACACAGGGCCCCTATTTTATCCAAGGGACTCCTTATGTTCAGCCCAGGGAGTTTGGATACCAGACTGCACACATGACACAGGCCTGGCCAATCGGAACACTCCATTTTCCCGGCCACACTGATTAGTTCACTGATGGGCGTGTGATCCAAGCCAAGCCTCAGGATTTTTGCCAGGGCGGGAGCTGCCACAGAAGAGATGCCGCCTCTCTGCTGGGGTTGCCCCCTGCGCAGCTACGCTTGCAGCGGCTGGTTGGCTTTTCTCCACAACAAGAGCAAGCCTGTCTGAGAACAAAGCCAAGACAGAAGGAAGTCAAGCTGGGAACTGGAGACTGGTTGATGACGTTATGTAAACCGGATCCATCTACCTTCCACCCTTTTCAGCTCAGTGAATCAAAAATTCCCTTTCTGGCGGGGGCGGGGCACCTGGGTGGCTCAGTGGGTTGGGCGTCCTCCTCTTGGTTTCGGCTCAGGTCACGATCTCCCGGTTTGTGAGTCCAAGTCTTGCGTCAGGTTCCGCGCGGGCAGCGCTGGAGCCTACTTGGGATCCTCTCTCTTCCTCTCTGCCCTTCCCTGGTGCCGTCTCTCTCTCAAATAAACAAAGTTAAAAACAAATCCTTTTTTGTGTTGACGCCAGTTTGGAATGGCAAGAATCATGACTGCTACCCGAAGTTGGCGGAGCCAAGATCCCCATCAGATTCTCCAAACATTTAATGGACATTTCATTTCCACCCCTTTGGGCTGAGATCTTTCCCTCAGCACCAGCCCCCTCCTCTGGGTGTGTGTGTGTGTCTTAACGTGTACTCTTCACTGTGTACTCTTTTGGATTGACTTTTTTTTAAATTTTTTTTAACGTTTATTTATTTTTGAGACAGAGACAGAGCATGAATGGGGGAGGGTCAGAGAGAGGGAGACACAGAATCTGAAACAGCCTTCAGGCTCTGAGCTGTCAGCACAGAGCCCGACGCAGGGCTCGAACTCACAGACTGTGAGATCATGACCTGAGCCGAAGTCGGATGCTTCACCCACTGAGCCACCCAGGTGCCCCCACTGCACCTGTACTTCTAACCTGAGTGAGCAGCAGGGTCCCCTGGGACCCTGGTGCCCATTCCAGGGCCACCCTGCTCTGAATGAGGAGAGTGCAGGCCTGACATGGGATCTGGGGACCTACCTCGTTAACAAACGCACCAGGGGATACCGATGCCAAAGGTACCCAGGACCTCACCCTGAGAGTAGCCACTGTCTTTCCCTCCAGGGCTTTGGCCCTAGAAAGCAATTTGGCATTTCCAGGCCTATTCTTGCTAGGGCTAAAGCTCTGCCCTAGCTTAGGAATGATTACGGGGCAAGACAAACTTCTCTGCTGACGGAAGGAAACAAGAGATCAAGGGCATTCGGGATGAGCAACTCGTGCCTGGGAGGAAAACAAAAAATTAAAGCACAGGGGCGTGTGCGGCACAGGAGGTTGGTGCCAGGCTATGGACTTTAAGAGGGAAAGGTGTAAGCCAGGGCCTGGGGGAAATTAAAATTCGAGGGGGTTTCTTAATTTTTCCCCCTGAAAAGAAATGGCCCTCACTGCTCTTAGCGGTGCTATTCAAAATTCAAACAAAGCTTAAAGCCCAGCGCGAGCTGGTTGCACTGTCTTGACATCCGGCTTTCAGGCTCGCTGCCCCTTCTATCTGGAAGGCTATCGCTTCCCTTCCTCTCTGCTTACCAAGTCTCTACTCATCCTACAGGTCCCAAATTTGGTTGCATTTCCTCTGGGAGGTCTTCTCTGACCACCAAATCCAGCTCAGGTGCCCGCCCCCCCCCCCCCCCCACCTTGACAGTGCTCTGTTAGCTCCCTCTAGGAGGTCATGATCTTACCCTCGGATTTTCTGTGTCCTCTCACTAGACTATGCGTGGGTTCCTGAAGGAAAGACTGTATCGATACTGTTCCCTATTATATTCTCAGCGTCCGGCACACGGTAACAATGCATTAAATGAATAAGTAAATGAATGAAGACTTAATGAAATCAAAACAGAAAGCTCAGGGGCGCCTGGGTGGCTCAGTCCGTTAAGTGTCAGACTTGATTTCGGCTCAGGTCATGCATGATCTCATGGTTCCATGGGATGGATCCCCCACTTCGGGCTCTGCACTGGTTGTCTCTCTCCCTCGCTCTCCGCCCCTCCCTCTCTCGTGCGCTCTCAAAATAAATCAATAAACTTAAGAAAAAAAAAAAGAAAAATTGGAAAAAAAACACAAAACCCAAACCAGAAAGCTCACCGCAATTACTTGCAGTAATCATTTTGACCACTAGATGGCATGCCACCATGACATCTCAATTACGCTGGGAAGGGAGTGGGGGTGAAATTGAAGGATGAGCAAGTTGATGGGGGGAGGCCAGACTTCCCAGGGGGCATCCAGTCTCCTGCAGACTAACAGCTGGAGACTTTTGCAAGCCCTGCATTTGTATGTGTGGCGGTCTTTGCTCGGGTATTTGCATGACTCCCCATTTCCATCAGGGTTTCCATCTACACGTCAAATGCTTTTTCCAATTCTCTGCAGTGTCTCCTCTTGCTTACCAGAGTTGTTTAGTTAGTGTTGTCATTGTTGTTGCTGGTGATTTCTTGAAATGGTTTTGTAAATTGTTTTTTAAAGTTACCATGTAGAGGGGCGCCTGGGTGGCTCAGCTGGTTAAGTGTCTGACTCTTGATCTCAGCTCAGGTCATGATCTCACCCACCTCAGCCTCTGCTGATGGTGTGAAACCTGCTTGGGATTCTGTCTCTCCTTCTCTGATTCTGTCTCTCCTTCTCTCTGCCCCTCCCCCGCTTGTGTTCTCTCAAAATAAACAAATAACCCCACAAAGTAACTTGGTCACTTTTAGGATCTGAGCCCCCACTGGGTCCAACCTTCCACTCTGCAATTTATCCAGAACTTCTCTTTTCTGGCGTAGGGACCAACATGAACTTACACTTCTCTTATTCTTCTGTTCTATCACCAACACAGGTTGGCTTATTTTTCAAGGAGCCATATTTTATAGAAAGTCAAAGATCTCGTTTTTGGGTTGCTTTTTTGTTTTGGGGTTGTTGTTTTTCTTGTTGTTGTTGTTGTTGTTTTAATGCTACCCCCTGGGAATTTCAGGAGATGTGACAAGTGACAACAACAAAGCAATGCTGAAATGTAGCCACTGGGCCGCAGGCTGGGCTTACTTACTGGCTGTTAATATTTCCGGTACACCAGCTTCCCAGGGCTGCGACAGAAATTTGGGCTCGAGCAAAATGCCACATCCGTACTTGCCATGAGCGTTCTGGTTCACGCAATAATTAAAACCCAAAATTTAAACTGAACACTGTCAAGAATCCAGAATACCGAGCTGATGACTACCTGGTCTGATCGCAAGCCCTCCGGAAGGTGGTGAAAACCTCAGTTTGGCAGAAATTCAGTAACTCGGAGATCTGAAGAAGTCAGGAATTCGCTATTGGCCTAATGGGGTTAATTCTTGACTAACCCATTGATGTTCACATGACTATATTAACCTCTCCGTCTTTGCTTCCTTATCTCTCCAGTGGAGGCAGAGAGACGGCCAGCCCTGCCCAGTGAGGTGGGGTTCGAGCCTCCTCTTTGTACATATATTTGACTTGGAGCTGGTTCCAGACTTATAGCCGCAGAAACACAGTCACAGAGGCCGCTGGCAACCTTGCTTTGCCCGCCTCCCCCACCGATGCCAGTCGCTGCCCATTACGACCTTCATATCTCAACAATTTGGGAATTCTTTAGAAACGGCCTTATTTATACTTTCTGCAGTCCAGCTAGAATGACAGCCATAAAGATTGCTTCGAGGTTCTTTGAGTTGTTGATTGAAGGGTGTGTTAGTTAAAAGCTGACTTAGTTAGTCAAGGGCTTTTCCCCAAGGTTGTTCCAAACACATTGGTAGTGGGGGCCAGGCTAAGGCCCAGGGCCCAGATATGGCTTGCGCCCTCCCCGGGGCTGTTTCCAAGTGGGGGGTGTGGTGGGAGGGGGGTAGATATGAATTACTCAGTCACCATCGTCCCTCAGTGATGATGTCATGAGCTGCCCCCAAAATGGATTCAGTGCTCAGCCCACTGTTATTGGTGGGGAAGTGGGGGGTGAAACAGAAAATGTGAGACCCAGTGTCTACAGTCTGGTCAGGAATGCAGAGTGTTAGCAAACAAAAAAGATACTATAAAGCAAGGTTCCTCATCATTCTAATGTTAGCTGAGGTCATATGTCCTCTGAAATGAAATAAAATTAGCTGGAGTCTTATCCCTCCTCTGTGAAGAGTGTGATGCCCTCTCAAGGTTTCCACAAATTCCCAGGGGCCTCCGTCACCCCCATGTCCCCAGGCCCCGGGTTCCTGTTCTTTCTGAGGCTGTTTGGATTCCAGGCAATTCAAGCTATCTTTCCTTGTTTGACCCCAAATCTCTCCCTCCAGGGCTTTGAGTGCAGCCAACTCTACTGAAACCTTGGTGTAGCCAGTAAGGCCGATAATAGTAATGTCGATCCTGGCCAGCTCTGGGCCCGGAGGCCCTCAGGCCACCCGGCCCTAAGACCTCCTCTCTGGACACCGCCTTTATGGACCTGGGAACTCCATTCGAGGGCTTGTCTCCTTTGCTCTCAGCGTCTACTTTTCTACCCCCGGGGGCTCCCCCAGGCATGCCGTTTTCCTTACTGTATCATGTGGAGCCATGGATTCTGCACACTCACGGATCCCTACCTCCTTGCACACTCAAAGATTCATTAATGTGGTGTGCTAAGGAGAAACCATCTGCTTTTGGATCTCCTACCACGTGCAGCCGTGATTTATTCCCCCCCGAAACCAAGTACCTTTCCGAAAGAGGCCTTCCTCTCAGGCCTTCACCTTTATTGCAGAGAAAATACAGCACCACCAACCGAAACCACAAATGCCGTGTGAGTTCAGCCTGTTGTCTCCCCTCTCCACCAGCCTCTCCAAAGAAGTAAATAGTTTCAGGATTTCTTTTTCCACCGATAGGAATTATACTCTCCCTCTTAGAAAACCGAAGTCGTTGCAGTGAGCTTGAATTTTAAGTGACGTTGTTTTCTCGTGCCGTTCCATTTATAAGATGTCTCATTCATCCGTCCATTCATTCGTTCAACAACGACACAGATGTTGTGGGGGTTCACCGGAAGAGAATTCTGTCTGGGCTAGAGTGATCAGGGATGACTTCATGGAAGAGGCAGGAACTGACCTAGAATATCAAGGCTGGGAGAGGCAGGATTTAGTCAGATGAAGACAGAGTGGAAGCAGAGATTGATACGTGCAGGGGATCAGGAACCCTCCATTCGATCCACGAGTGGTTCCGTGACTCCGCACACAGGTCTGATCCTGTGCTAGGCATTGCACCACAGCGGCAGGCAGACATAGGCAGTTCCTACGGAGCGTGAGGGACGGGAGAAACACAGGGCCACCGAGGCCCGGGGTCAGGGTGGGGGGACTGCCTCAAGGGAGACTAGGGGAGGCTGCCCAGAGAGAGTGCCATTTGCACGGAGACAGGTCGAATGTGTGGGTAAGCAGAGGGAACACCGGTTGTGAAATTGCAAAGTCAAGGCGGGGGGGCCTGGTAAGGAAATGAAGTAGCCCAAGATGGCGAGCTCCTACGGCTGGAGCTGGAAGCGGTGAGGAACGAGGCTGGGAGATGTGTGGGCAGGCAGGGCCTCGTGGGACCTCGAGGGAGGAGGGACAGGATCCCGAGGGCTGTGGGGGACGTGGAGAGGTTTTCGGCAGTGACGTGGCTTTAGAAGGCGCCTGGGTGTGGAGGATAGATTGAGGGGGGCCGAATGGGAAGCAGAGGGAGCACTTAAGAGGGGCTGTGGCAATATGGCGGAGCTCTGGGAGGTGCCTGGCTAAGGCAGCGGGTGGGTTAGAAGAGGGGTCTCGTGCTGGGGTGTGAGCGGGCAGTGATGGAGCCTGCGACCTCACGTGAGGAGGCAGAGACCAGAGGACCCGCAAAGGATAGCCTCTGAGACAGCCGGGAGTGACTGTAGGGGTGGTGCTCGGGGGAACCAGCCTGGGGGTCAGCAAGGGTGAGGCCTCTGGTCTGCGCCCAGGTCTTCCCAAGAGCCAGATACACCCTACTGGGGGGCTGCTGCTTATGAGAGAGGAGGGGCATGGCGCTGTCACAGGGAGGAAGTTCAAGTTCTCAATCCTGCCTCAGTCCCTCAAGGAGCAAGCCTCCACTGGGAGGTCTTTAACACCTCTGACACCCGCTACCCTCCCTTTTTACAAAGACAGATCAGGCCTCAGGCTCAGAGCCATGAGCAGGCAACAGTGTCTAACTGGGATGTGATAACATTTCCTTGCCTTTATTTTTACGGCTGCCTTCCATTTATGGTAAGTGACACCAGATTTCCAAGTAGGGCAGTGAAATCAAGTTTCATTTTGAAGCAAAGGCCTTTAAGCTAAGGAAACAAGATGGGCCACCTTTAAAAGAATACTTCTAATGAACGGTGACGGGTGGCATAGGGACCCGGCGAAAGTCAGGTGGAGGACTTGAAGGATGGGAGGTTGGGAGACCCTGTGACAGCAACGGGAGCACTGGGTTTGGAGTCAAGCAGCTGCGCAGTAAACGCCCGGCCCTGCTTCTCAAAATGGGGGTAATGATCTCTGGCCTCTTCCCGGTCGTCATGAGGGCTGGTCGGTATCGTGGACGGGAAACCAGCTTCGGGACTCTGAGGTGCAGCCAGTGACAGACGGCTCATGGGACAGTCCCTGAGTCAGGCTCACAGAAAGAGGCCGCCGTCCCCGGCCCCGATCCTCCTGCCAGGTGGTGGTCGGGCAGGTGCAGGTGGGATTAGAGACCTGGGGGGTGGAGACTAGTGTCATTTTTATTCCAGGGACTTCTTTGGCTCCTTGAAGACATTTTGCCCCTGAAAACCAAATCTCCCTGGAGATAAAATATTTAAGATAAGTTGTCCAAACACTACCAGGTAGACTTTGCTCTCCCGAAGTCATGTCAAAAATCAAGCCACACGGAGGTTTTGCACGTAAAGCTCTTGCTGGTGTCAACTCAGTAGAGTTCCCAGGCACAGAGGGCAGGATGACCTGTGCGTGGGTCAGCAGGGGAAGCGGTTCCTCTGTGGCTGGGGAATTGCCTTTGTTGCAAGACTGAGCACTCTGTGCCCCCTGGCTTGGGCCCTTCCTCTTCTAAACTTTCAGTTTCAGGGAGGTGGGTGTGTCCCTGCCCACCCCCCAAGCCCCGGTGGCCGGGAGCTGTACTGGGCACTGGCATTGCCAGGCTGCAAAATAGAATTTCCTTCGGAGCACTGGTACAGTCCCCATGATTTAATTCTTCTCTCTGTTTCCCGGTTTACTGTCATCACCCCCTGGGGGGTAAGCCCAAGGAGGACGGAGCCTTTCTCTCTCTCTCTCTCTCTCTCTCTCTCTCTCTCTCTCTCTCTCTCGCTTGAGTTCCCAGCGACTTTCAGGGTCTAGCACTGCATTAGTAAGTGTCACGGCACATGGGAAGGGCCGGAAACATGATCTGCTCCCTGACAAGGTCCCACGCAGACCAGTTGGAGCATCCTGAGAAATACGGGGCTGGGAGGGGATTAGGACCTGGCCTTTTCTTGTCCCAGGGACGCGGTCATCTATAAAAGGGATTAAAGAAAGAATTCTTTTCAAATGAAATTTCAGGAGCGCCTGGCTGCTTCAGTTGGAAGAGCACGCGACTCTTGGTTTCGGGTTGTGAGTTCGAGCCCCACAGTGGGTGTAGAGATTAGAAAAAATAGAAACAACATAAATAGACTTAACAAAATAAACTGAAAATCTGAGGAGTGTACAAGTGCTCTGAGCTCAAAATCTAAAGCTGTATTTTAGGAGCGTCGGTGAACTTTTATCAACCCAAGTCACAAAAGTGTCCCCGTTGTGGTGGGATCTGGGAAGAAGAGGGTGCTGTGTGGCGCGATGGGACGAAGGGGCTCCAGAAGGGGAGTTTGCTCTGTTTTACTTAGAGGAGGGAACGTAACTGAGGGCAGGCTGACCGGAGCCTAATTTTCTTTTTTTTTTTTTTTTTTTTAAATTTTTTTTTTTTCAACGTTTATTTATTTTTGGGACAGAGAGAGACAGAGCATGAACGGGGGAGGGGCAGAGAGAGAGGGAGACACAGAATCGGAAACAGGTTCCAGGCTCTGAGCCATCAGCCCAGAGCCTGACGCGGGGCTCGAACTCCCGGACCGCGAGATCGTGACCTGGCTGAAGTCGGACGCTTAACTGACTGCGCCACCCAGGCGCCCCCGGAGCCTAATTTTCATACCAAACCACCTACTGCTTTGCCCTCAACCTGCGTTCAAATCCTGATTCTGCCACTTTAGTGGCCAGGGGATCTTAGACAAGTCATTTTGCTTCCTTAAACTTAGGTTTTCTCATCTGTAAAATGGGGATAATAATAGTGCCTCTGTCATGGGGCTGTTATTGGGATTAAATGAATAGGGGCGCCTGGGTGGCGCAGTCGGTTAAGCGTCCGACTTCAGCCAGGTCACGATCTCGCGGTCCGTGAGTTCGAGCCCCGAGTCGGGCTCCGGGCTGATGGCTCAGAGCCTGGAGCCTGTTTCCGATTCTGTGTCTCCCTCTCTCTCTGCCCCTCCCCCGTTCATGCTCTGTCTCTCTCTGTCCCCAAAATAAATAAAAAACGTTGAAAAAAAATTAAAAAAAAAATAAATGAATAAATGAATGTGAAGCCATTAGAGTACTGACTAGCTACCACATAGTAGGTGCTCAATAAATGTCAGCTTTTTTTCCCCCTAAAGTGTATTATTATTATTACTATCTTGAGAGCAAAAGAGACAGAGAGAGCGAGTGGGGAGGGGCAGAGCGAGAGAATTCCCCGACTCGGGGCTCAAACTCACGAACTATGAAATCATGACCTGAGCTGAAACCAGGAGTCGGAGGCTTAACCGACTGAGCCACCCGGGCGCTCCAATGAATGTCAGCTTTAATAATCATTTCTCCAGTTTTCCCTTTCTGTGACCTAGGGAGCCCAATTCCAAGTACCTAAAAGCACTGTAAATTATTCTGAGGGGAAAAAAAACCCCATGATTTACATTCGCTAGAAAATAAAACATACACTTACAGTGATGAGATAAGTTTCCGAGGTCAAATGTTGCCATCAGTGAGTTGGAGTTTTTCCTCCTACACAGTCTTGGCAAATTTCTTAAAAGATGTGCAGTGTCTCTTTAGAAACCCTGAGCTCCCACACATTAGAGGCTTTATTGGAGTCCGGTGCGAGTTCTCTGCGGCTCCTCAATAGGCAAGCTGAAGAGATTCCGGAAATTTAGCAGCGACACCTCCGTTTTTTAAAAATTCAATAAAGTAAAAGTAAATCACAGATTTAGAATTACTGCCTGACAACAGGGATTATTCTTTGACGTGTAATATGCTGATTGTGATTGCTTGTGGTGAAATCAGTTTATACGTGACATATTTTTTTTATGTCCCTAAATTAACGAAATGACTTTTGACCTAAAAAGGGGTGGTACGTGTTTTGGTGTCCCCCTTTCATTTTCATCCATCCCACCCCATCTCTTCCAAACGCGGCAGAATGCTTTCCCCGCGGTGTCAGTATCAGAGGAAATTTCAACTTCTACACTAGAAGACTTTCCACTCCCTTTGGGATTTGTTTCCCACGGCTACCCCCACATGGGCCCGTCTCCTCTCTAAAATTCAGCTTCCAGCTGCAGGAGAAACCAAGGTCCCAGGATGTGCGGACACTGAGGCTCTGGTCTGGGGATCTTCTAGGAATGAGCTTTAACTCTCTCCCCGGCAGAGGCACTTCCTAGTTTTTCTCCTGCAAAGACCAGCTGGGCTCCCCTCTCGGAGGAGGGGGAGAGGACTTGGTGCACACACCTCCCTCCCTTTCTGCCCGTTCGCAAGAACAAGCCTTACCGTGCAAAATGAATTCTAGAATTTGGATGTCCTGCGTGTCTCGTACAACATCAATCCCCACTCTGCTGGTGAGGAAAGGGTTAAGTGGCCTCCCGTAGAGGATTGCACTGTATAGGCCATTCCTTTAAAAGGGTTTTGCTTTGGGGCACCTGGGTGGCGCAGTCGGTCCGGGAGTTCGAGCCCCGCGTCAGGCTCTGGGCTGACTGCTCAGAGCCTGGAGCCTGTTTCCGATTCTGTGTCTCCCTCTCTCTCTGCCCCTCCCCCGTTCATGCTCTGTCTCTCTCTGTCTCAAAAATAAATAAACGTTGAAAAAAAAAAATTAAAAAAAAAAAAGGGTTTTGCTTTGTTTTGTCTTGAGCCCCTGCTCCATGGGCGGCACAATGGCGAGCAAGACCCGTTGTGCTTTTCTGGGACTTGAGGATCTTCATCTGTATAATGGGAATAATGATCATGTAATCATGACTTGGCCCTTTCCAAGGGGACTGTGTGGGGAATCAGATGAGCTAATGGATGTGAAAGTGCTTTATAAAATATTAAAGCATCCTATAAATATAAGAATGATCAGGTATGGCGTGAGAGAAGACGGGAGAAAAGAAGGCGTGGTTTTCGGCCCCACTTCCTTCGTGATAATAGAACAACAACTACCAAGTATTAAGCACCTACTATGTGGCAGCCGTTTTGCTCGAAGGCTGGCTCGTCATCCCAATGACCCCACTGAGAGCCATACACTCTCTTGCAGGGGCAGACAGGGCATCTTGCCCTGGGTCACAGCCTAGTAGGAGGTGGAGCCAGCTCAGCCAGATGGTTTCCCTTTTGCCAGACTCTCTGCGGGGCAGCGCCTGGGCATCCAGGAACGAAGGGTCAAGGGAAGCGGCGAAGGTAGAATTGAAAAAAAACGGGTACGTGCATTTCCCCCTGGATCACAGAGGCAAAGTTGAGGCCCAGGGGCTCCAGGCAACTTCTCAGAAAAGAGACGGGAACTAGCAACCAGGGACAATGACCTAAGGGTTTTGTAAGTTTCTAAACCACTATGACTTCCTTTTATTAGTTCTTACATCTTTCAGGGTTTTTGCCCATGGGGAAGAGCAGTGAAATCCATCCTCGGTCCGTGTGTGTTTAGTAAGCGCCTACTCTGGTGCCAGGCAGGCCCAGGGGATGGGCCTGGGACATCTCTTCAGAGGCAGGAAGAAGCGGTGTGTCGAGGGGTCCTGTTCTGCACTCGCTGTGGTTGAGTTTGCAGAGTGCGGGAGTGGCCAGAAAAGCAGAAAGGCCATGGGTCCCTAGGGTCTTCAGGACAGAAGAAAAGGGGAACACAGGGACATGGGGCCAGGATGGTCCTGAGATGGGCTGGCCCAAGAAGGGAGAGGGACTTGGCCTTGTCCCTACAGGAGGCTGTCACAGGGCTGAGCTCAGGACCTGCGCCGGGCTGTGTCCTCCCTGGCCTCCCAGGCCCCGAGGTTCCTCTTCCTCCTCCCTCCTCCCTTCCCTTGCTTCCGAGGGGCCCACCCGCATTCTTGGGGAATCATGGGCTAAAAATAAACAGCTGCCACCAGACTCTGGGCCCAGGGAAAGGGTTCAACGGGGATCCTGTGGACAGTGGGTTGGGGCTGGGCCAGAGGGTGGAAGGGAGGGCAGCTGAAGGTCCTGAGCCCCCCATCTGGTGATGCAAGTAATCCCCCGGGCCCCCAGCTTGGCCCCTTGAGAGCCAGGCCTTCTAGCCTTCAGCTCCGTGACCTTCTATGGCTGGGGCTATTTGATCCCAAGCAATGTCACTGTGCCTGCCGGAGAGATAGAACATGTGGCAAAAAATAGCTTCACCCCCTTGCAATATTCCTACCCATAACTGGACAGGGCGAGTCTTTATCAGTCCAAAGGCACACTCCCACTGAAGCAAAGGTGCTTTTCTGGGAAGGCAAAACCCGTGACTCCTCAGCCCGGAGAGGACTTCGTGGGGTTCTCATTACTGACAGCATAGTCGGAATCCTTTGGACGGGAGTCCAGCTTTGGGCCGGGAGGCAGGGGTGGGAGTGGGCTGATGTCAACCAGCAGCACCAATCTGTCATCTAAGGAACCTTCATGGGTCTTAGCTGTCCTCTACCCTCCAGCCTGTGGGACAAATGCAAGTCTACTCCCAAAACATACTTGATGTGTTGAAGGATGCATTCAAGGAATGTCATTCCAACGGTGTCATTGCCCCGATTTTTGTGGACAAGAATCCAGAGGCTGGGAAGAGCCTTCCTGGCTCCGTGTGAGCTCTGTATTTAACTGTAGAGAGGCTGCGCTTCCGGGACCAGGCACCCTGGTGCCTCTAATAATACTAATAACAACCCAAGCTACCAGGAACCAAGTGCTGCTGAAGTCCCATGCACCGTGAGGATGATCTCATTAAAGCGAATGCGTTATCGTTTCATATCCATCCGATAGGCGGGAAAAATGGCCCAGAGAGATTAGGCTGTTGCCCATTTTCACACCCATAGGGAGCTCATAGGAGCCCAGGTCTGGTGCGTTTGCATCAGTCTGACTTCAGATCCGATACCCTGAACCTTCCAGGGAGTGTTCAGACTCGAAGGGAGGACGTACAGGGCTCGAAGGGAGAGGGGAAAGGAGCCACAACGTGGTGAAAGTCCTCAAGACATTTCCTCAGAGAGCTCTCATCGTGTCCTGTGCACCGCTGTGACCCCAGGACCCGCCAGTCCCCACCATGCGTGTGAGCCCCCCAGGCCCTCGCGGATGCCGTTCCCCCTGCCTGGAATGGGCTTCCCTCTCCTCTGAACCCGGCCGGCTCCTGCTCACGTTGAGGATCTCAGCTTCATCCCTTTCCTCGGGGAAGCTGGCCTGGCCAGCTTTGTTCCCACCACCCCCCGGAGCTTCTGTTGTCCAGGCTTCAGCACAGATGCTGTGAATTAAATGCGCGGTAGAATCATTTTGCGGTTCTCTATCTCTATCGCTATCTCTAGATCGAATGGAAGGGCCGGGAGGGCAGGAACTCTGCAGATCTCGCTCACCAAGGTATTTCTGCGGCTTAGCGCAGTGCCTGGCACATACGAGTGAGGAAGCAGGGAACAGACGCGTGAATGATTTGCTGAGTGTTGACTAGGTGGTCCAAACAGGGATTGCTAATGGAACCAGCCGAGTGGGAAGCGGCTTCCAGGGGACCCAAAGCCTTGCCGGGCGGGCCTGGTGTCAGAGAGGGACAGGAAGGGCCTGGATGACCTTTGACGAACCAGGCCACTCTAAGGCTTGGTCTAAGGCTGTGAAATGCTTTGACGTGGTGGGAGGCTGGGCTGGCATCCCGGATGTTAACCTTTCAAGGTCATTTTCCCCAGGGCCCTCCTGGTTTCCTTGAACAATCAATCAGAGTAAATCCCACCATATGGGTTCTGAACCTTGTGAGGAAACAACTGTACAAAATTGCTCTGAAATGGTTCTGGTGGAAGCTTCTCTCCGTGTTTAATTCTGGAAGGTGGGATTCCTGAGGACTTTCACGTCTACACACATTTCTTTAATGATTGAATTCTTCCTCCCTCCCTTCCCTACTTTCCAACAGAAATGTGTTATCTTTGTGTGCAGAGCAACAAACCAAGGTTACTAAGGATGCCTTCAAATATTTAGGGGGTGGAAAGTGCCTCCTCTTTTTTTTTTAATATTTGTTTATTTTTGACAGAGAGAGAGAGAGAGAGAGCGAGCGTGGGTGGGGGAGGGGCAGAGAGAGAGGGAGACACAGAATGCGAAGCAGGCTCCAGGCTCCGAGCTGTCAGCCCAGAGCCCGAGGCGGGGCTCGAACTCACGGACCGTGAGATCATGACCTGAGCCGAAGTCAGATGCTTAATCGACCGAGCCACCCAGGCGCCCCTATGCAGCTTTCTAATTGAATGGACTTGCCACAGTTTGTTTATCTCTTCACCCCTTGAAGGACGTTTGGTAGCTCCTAGTTTTTGGCGATCGTGAACAGAGCTGCTACGCACATTTGCGTACAGGTTCCGTACGACCGTCAGCTTTCATTCCTCTAGGGAAACCACCTAGGAACGGGGTGAAGTCAGATATGAAGTGTAGGCTTAACTCTGTAAGAAGATGCCACACTGTTTTCCAGGGGGCCCGCACCACACTGCACTCCGGCCAGCAATGTGTGAGGACTGCTTTCTCCCATCTTGGTAGCACTTGGGATTGCCACGGTTTTGGGAACCAGCCTAATGAGCGTGTCTCAGCATGCTTTTATTTCATATTTCTCTAATAGCTAATGTGGTTGCATATCTTTTCATGTGCTTGTCTGCCACCATGCATTCTCTTTGGTGAAGTGTCCGGTCAAGTCTTTGGTCCATTTCTTAATCGGGTTGTTTTCTTGCTGCTGAGTTTTGGAAGTTCTCTGTCCATTCTGAATATAGGGCTGTTGTCGGATACGTGATTTGCAAATATTGCCCCCAGAATGGCTGTTCATTCTCTTAGCAGTGTCTTTCACAGAGCAAACCTCTCTCTAACGAAAAAACGCCAACAAAAAATGGGGTGGGGGCAACTGTGTGGCTCTGTTGTTTGAGCGATGACTCTTGATTTAGGCTTGGGTCACGCTCTCAAGTTATGTGAGATCGAGCCCTGTGTCAGGCTCTGCACTGGCAGTCCAGGGCCTGCTTGGGATTCTCTCTCCCTCTCTCTCTGCCCCCCTCTCTCTCTCTCTCTCAGAATAAATAAATAGACATTGAAAAAATAAAATAAAAAATTGCGATTGAAGGAGAGTTGAGAGTGCTATATGAGTGCTATATTAGTTTTAGGTGTGCAACAGAGTGATTTGACAATTCGACAATTTGATATTCACCACCTGTCAACATACAACAATATTACAATATTACTGACTATATTCCCTATGCTGTACTTTTCACCCTCGTGGGTTATTTATTTTATAACTAGAAGTTTGTACCTCTTAATTTCCTTTCTAATTTTGAGGAAAATTTTTATCAGTATTTTCCTTTATAGAGTGTATGTTCCTCTTTCTTTTCTTCTTCTTCTTCTTCTTCTTCTTCTTCTTCCTCTTCTCCTCCTCCTCCTCCTGAAAGAGAGAGAGACAGAGCACGAGCAGGGAAGAGGGGCAAGGGGAAAGAGGCTGGCACTATTTTTATACAACCTCATAAAATTCCTCCTATTACAGGGGGAACAAACTGAGGCAGCATAGAGCTTAAACGATTTGCCCAAGGTTCACTCAGCAGAGCTGGGTTTCAAACGTATGTCTCCAGGACTTCAGAGCCCGCCCTTTTCACCACTTGGATCAGGTTAAAACTCTGCCTGTGGAATCTCTCGTTGGAACATCATCAGAGCAAGGAAACCAGTAACATTTGCTCCTACTTGTCATTCGGTTCTTAGCTTAAATGTCACCTCCTGAGGGACAGCTTCGTTGGCCACTCCATCTAACCTAGGCCCCCTCCCCATGTCCCCGCTTCTTTCCACCTCTCCTCCCTCGTCCCCTCTCCTGAGAATGAGTGTCTTCAAGGCACGTTCCATTATCTGAACTTTGTTAGTTTTCTTTAATTATTTGTTTTCTTCTACCTAATTTGTTTCTTCCCGACCAGAGGGTCAGCTGGGTGAGAGCAAGGACCTTGCCTTTCCTCTGCTTTCTCTCCAGCTTCTAGCCTAGTGCCTGGCACAGAGTGAGTGCAGACAAAATACTTGTTAGACAATGTAAGTGGGGTGGATGGATGGACTGCCTCAGTTGGGAAAATTTGGTGTTTCAAGAAGGAGAGAAATGCACCCTTGGAACTAATCAGGTTCCGACTAGAAGAGATCGAAAGGCATCTTCCGTATGAACATACTTGTTTGTGTATATAGACACGATATGGAGCACTTGCTTTAACAAATAGAATTTATACGTGCATATGCTAGTATATGCCTAGAATATCTCTGGAAGGATACACAGGAAACTGGTGTAAAGCTGGGTAATCAGGATACTGGAGACAGAATGAGGGTCACCTTTCACTAATACACTCTCGTTCGTTTTGATTTTTTTTTTTTTATCATGTGCGTGTACTGCATATTCAGAACATATATTTCATTTTAGAATCGCATCAGATTTCTTCCTGGGAAAGGCTGAGGAGCAGAGCTAGTCAAGAGGTTAATCAGAGGAAGCTGTTCCAAAGGCAATTAACACCTTTCTCCAACCAGCAGCTTATTTGTAGGAACTGAAGCAAGGTAAGTGTTAATGCAGAAAAGGTTTTATGAGAGTAGGCAGGCAGGCAACATTTATTGAGTCATTATTAATGAGCAGGGCTTATTAATTAATGTTTAATAAAATGCATGTTCATTGCAACAACGCAAACTTAAAGACGTATCTGAAGCAAAACTAACGCCCTCCGGTCCCGCTCCTTTGAGACACTGTAATTAGAAATTTGATTCTCCTACTTTTTCTTTGCTTAACCCTGTGTTCGGGGTGATTTGGATATGTTTCTTCTGCTTTCCATGAAATTAGACATTATTCTTTACCATCACCTGCTTCATACATTTTAGAGAGAATTTTAAGTTGGCACACAGAAATCTACCTCATTTGTTTTAAGAGCTACCTACTATGCAACTGTATGGATACAATCGGGGCGTTTCTAAATTCTTGTCATTACAAAAATGTTGTGATGCCTATTCTTGTGTCTATTTCACTCTGTGTTATTGTTTTCATTTCTGAAGATGGTCCCACTTTTTTTTTTTTTTTTACGTAGGCTCCACGCCCAACGTTGGGCTTGAACTCATGACCGTGAGATCAAGAGTTGCATGCCCCACCCACGGGGCCAGCCAGGCGTCCCACGCATTTTTGTGTGTGTGTGTGATACCATTTTTGAGAGTTTTTCCTAAAAGACTGTAATTTTTTACAGCCGGGTGTAGCAGTGTTGGTTTTCTGATGCCTTCAGAAGCGTGAATGTTATCAATATTTTTCATGTTTGCCAATATGAGGAGATACGTGGGGGTTCTTTATTTAATTTTCACTTCCCTGCTTATACATATGTATGCTGCCCATTTTAATTTCTTCTTCTGTACAGTGTTCACAGTTTTTGCCCATTTTCCCACTGGGTCGTTTGTATTTTTCCGGTTCATCTGCAGAAACATGTTCACGCCGGGGATGGTAAGCCTTTGCTTTACGAAGTTTAAATATTTTCTCCCACATTTTGACCTCATTTGTGATGTCTTTTGTTCTACAGAAGTTAACGTTTTTCCTGTAATCAGATCTTTCTATTTTTTTCCTTCATAGTTATTAATAACCACAGATGTTTCCATAACCCAGTGGTTTTTGTAGTGCACTCCTGACCTTCGGATTTCGAGGGGATGAATGGACGTCAGGGGTGGGACTGAGCCGGCTTGCGCTGCTGGGGGCTCGCGCCCCTGCTCCTTCCTCTCTTGTCACTGATTTTTCGCACGCTACCCTGATACTGCTGTGGCAGAGGGCCTGGGATCTGGAGCCAGAATTATTGGGCTAAATATTCAACCTCCCTAGGCCTGAGTTTAATATCCTGAGGATTTAGAACAGTGCCTGCCTCTGGGGTTATGCTGAGACTCAGCGAGCTGATCCGTGGAAAGCCACTGCTTAATGAGCAATCGCCATGTACCTGACAATGCGTTAGGCAATGTGTATACGTGTATTGTTACCCTGTCCTTCGAAGCTGTCTGAGAGGCCCGCGGGATTATCCCTGTCTCGCAGAGGAGGAAACTGAGGCCCGGAGAACTTAGGTAACTTGCCTAAAGGCACAAGGATAGTGAGTAATGGAGCCAAGATTTGCTCCCTGGTTTCTCTGTGACTTCAAGGTCCTGCTTCTCCTCTTATCCCCTCTCTATACCACATCGATATTGAATTGAGCATCTACTTTGTTCCTGCCTAGGGGTAGGCACTGGGGAATCCAGCAGTGAACCTGACAGTGTCAGTCTCTTGCTGACAGTCTACTGGGTGAGGTGGTCATGAACTAGACGACTTCAAATTATGGGTCCCTGAAATTATGAGTTTTGCAGGGAGAGACAATACGGTAATTGCTCTTTTTAACTGAAGGATCAGGAGAGGACTTCCTGAGAAAATTCTACTTGCCCCGAGACATAAAGAGCGAGTAAGAGCTGGCCAGTAGGAAACTGCACCGTAACAAGTGGGTTGGCTCTTTGGCGGGCTCCAAGAATGGAATGGAAGGTCTGTGCAAGGTTTGAGGTAGAGGGGGAGAGGTCAGGGGATGCCAGAACATGCAAGGCCTACATGGGTTGAGATTAAAAGTTTGGATATAACTCTAAAGGCATTAAGAAGCCATGGAAGGTCGAAGCAAGGAAAGGCTACATATGACCGTGCTTTGAAAATATCGCCCTGTAGACCTATGCATACTCTGTGACGAAGTAATTCTACTCCTAGGTGGGTACCCACAGAAATGCGTGCTTAGACAAAAAGACGCCAAAGACAAAAATATTGACAGGCACACTCTTGGGAATAGCTGCAAATTGTAAACCACTGAAATGCCTCTCAGTACTTGGCTGAATAAATACTGATATAGCCAGACGACGGAATACTATACAGCAATGAAAATGAACACATTAGAATGATAGGTAATGATATGGATGCATCTGACAAAAGCAGTGACGGGTGAATTAAGGCAGATATAAAATGGTACCTATGGTATTAACCCATGTATATCAAGTTCCAAAGCAGGCAAAGCTAATCCAGGGTGCTAGAAGTCAGTAGAGCGGTGATCCCGGAGGAGCAATGCGGGTGATAGGGAGGGGGCATCCAGGGGCTTCTAGGACGCCAGTGGTGCCCTGCTTTTTGAGCCAGGTGCTGGTTACACAGGTGGGTTTGGTTCATCAAGCCTAACACTTGTGATTTGCGCGTGACCCTGCCAGTATGTTCCACGCTGGCCGGTATGTGAGCACTGAACTTGGAAAGGGGCAGGTATGGTCTGCGGGAGCTGAGGTAGGGCTATCACAGCAGGATCCAGGTGAGTGATGGTTGGTCTGGAGGGGCGGCAGGGGCGCTGGAGGCCTGAGATCCGGGCGGACACCCACCCTGGAGAAGAGGCCACGGGCCCGGTGATAGTGGGGGAGTGGTGACCTGGGAGCATGTGTGTGGGGGCAGCAAGGCTGACCCTCCAGCTGCTAGCACAAGCACCTGGGTGGCAGGAGGCATCAGACTAAAGGTGGAAAAGGTGGGGAAGGAGCAGGTGTGAAGAGAACGGCAGGCTCCGGGGCTTGGTTCTGGACATGTGAGATTTGAGATGCTTCCCAAAGGCGACATCACAGGAACAGATGGATATACGGATGTGCGGTTGAGATTTCACTTGGAAAAAGAAAAGACTTCTGCTGCTTTGGAGAAGGCCCTTGTACAAAGCACGTTCAGTTTCCTTCTCTCATTCCGCTTCATGACCAAAATCCTTTCATTTTTTTTTTTTTATTTGAGTAGAGTTGACACATACCGTTACATTAGTTTCCGATGTACAACGTAGTAATTTAACTTCTCTATATGTTATGCTACGCTCCCCACGCTCCCCGCAAGCACAGCTACCATCTGTCACCGTGCAACGCTGTTACAATATCACTATGTTCCCAATTCTGTGCCTTTTATTCCCCTCAAAGTCTTATCTGTATGGGAGGCGAGGTGGGGTTGGGTCGGGGGGATGTTTCGTTAGGTAGAAAGTAGAGTTCTATTCATGTGTGTGTTGCTACATGAACGCGCCGTATTTATCTGTTATAAGAGCAAGCCCTGGGATAGGAACCTGGGCTGACCTCCAGGGGGACTGAGTTCAGAGGTCTAAGACCCAAGTGTCATGGAGAGAGGAACTTTCAGAGAGCCCCGGGCCCCTGGGACAGGCCACAGGTGCAGAAACATGGGCCCTGTTACCCTTTTGATTCAGTCTCTCCCTGCCTCCCTGAAGAACAGGGGTCACACCCTTCCCTTCCTGGAACTTCCAAAGCTTCCCGTTGCCCTCGGGATGGAGCTCTTGGCATGGGCCACTAGGGCTAGCCAGCAAGAGGCCTCTCATTCCTGCAGCCTCAACTTTCACTCTTTTTACCAGATTCTCCCATGTTCCAGACACAAGGGACTTTCTTTCCTTCTGCTGAATGCTCTCTGTTCTTTCCGAGTTCCAGGCCTTGGTGCCATCTGCTTCCTCTGCCTGGGAACTTGGTCACTCTCGTTCACCCTTCATTGGGCTTAGCACTGCATAGCACTGCATAGCCTTCATCCATTTTTGTCAGGAAGGCTTCCCCATTGTCTGAACAGGATGAACCCCCGACCTGTTCACCCAAGGCATCCAGTATGGCCGGATGTGACCCGCACTGCCCTTCATGGTAGGTCTCATTCGGTGTCCTGCTGTTGCCACTGGACTGTGAGCTCCAGGGTGGTGGGGACTGTGCCTCGTCCCCTGTACCTGGGAACTGGGCTCAGTGCTCAGCACGGGGACGGTTGGCTGATTTGTCCCCCAACCTCCCAGATCAAAGACCGTGACCTGCTCCCTGGCAGGAGGTGTCAGACACGTTCTCACAGCTATGTTCTTCCCTTGCCTTCTGGGATAAACCTCAAGACCCAGCCAGTGACCATGAAGCTGGGCATCCTTCATTTATACCCCTAGGCCCAATGAGGCCCAGTGTCCCCCGTGTTGTCTTTGTGTTTACAAAATCCTCTGAAAGTGCTCGTGACCGTGACTGACCCCACATCTACTGTTTTCAATAGAAATCTTGGACACAGTTTATAAGTGGATTGGAGCCCAAACCTGGACCCGTCCCCTTGCCAAAACCGTTGAAGGTCAAACTCACTGCGGCCAACGCAATCTGAAACAATGAAAACCATGAAGGCGTCCAACAGCAGTGTAGATGGTGACGCTGGAAGAGGCAATGGTCACCGAGCATGAAGGCAGTAAAAAGCTGTGTCACAAAGCCTTAAGAACTCGAATTCCCTTTGCTGTAGCGATCTCACCTCTAGGAGTTCTTTGTAATGAAATAGTGCATGGAACAGACACGAATCATGAGGATGTCTACTACAATGTTTCTCATCACAGTGAAAAACATGGGAATAATCTAGATGGCCAACAGCAGGAGATTGGTTAAAAGTAAAAATTCCGACAGCTCTCTGCCACCATGACAAATGATGTTGTATGTGTACGTTACTTACGTGGAATTATGTCCACGACGTGTGTGTGTGTTGAGGGCCGATCGGTGGCAAGAGACAGAAATCCATTTCAAAATGGAAAAAGCAAAGGGAGGACTTATTGGCTTGTGGAATCTAAAGGAGACTTGGACAACCAAGGTTCAGGAAGGGCCATGGTGGGACCAGACCTTAAAGACGACTGGAATGTGGGATTCAGACAGCTCCAAGATGTCCTCTCTATCTGCTATCTTTGCCTCTCCCCATGTCCAGACTCCCTTTCTCACTGCAGACCAGATAGTGAGGAAACAAGGTTTAGGGACAGGAAAGACTGCACCCAAATCCAAAAACTTTTAAGCAAGGAATATATTGGCCACCTGTGGTCAAGGACCCAAACCAGAACCAGTCCAGTTGTGGGCAGGGCAGGTTGGCACTGTGCGTGACCCAGCTGGGGTCAAGACCTGCCACTGAACCAGTCAACTAAGACCAAGGGAGGGGTGTCCTTAACCTAACATGAGAGTTCCAGAATTAAACAGGGAAGAAGGGAACTGGCCGATAATCTCAGTTATCCTCTACTTAGCATTAAAGGAAATAGATAACAAAACAGGAAGCAGAGTGATGTTCCATTTCTATAAAAATGATGGGGCAGGGGGTTGGTCAACAGGAGAAGGAAGTCCAACAAGGTATTCTGAAGTGTTAAAAGTGATTTTCTCACAGCACCTAGGTGGCTCCGTTGGTTACGCGTCCGACTTTGCCTCAGGTCATGATCTCGCGGCTCGTGGGTTCGAGCCCCGGTGGGGCTCTGTGCTGACAGCTCAGAGCCTGGAGCCTGCTTCGGATTCTGTGTCTCCCTCTCTCTCTGCCCGTCCCCTGCTCGCGCTCTGATTTTCTGTCTCTCTCTCTCTCTCAAAAATAAACATTAAATTTTTTTTTTAAATAAAAAAAATGCTTTTCTTGCAGCCGGGCTGTGTTTTCTACAACGAACACCAATTCTTTGTGAGATTAAAATAATTTTAAGAGAGAAGAGTTAAATGGACTCCCTGGGTGTTCAGCATGTTGACTCATCAACTCAACCTTCCCTGCCTCTCCCTGCCTCTCCCTTTCAGCTAGCCCGCGCTGGATTTGAAACACAAATGATTGTGTGAACTGCCGACCTCATTTGTGTCTCTGGTCACCCATCCATCCAACTCATCGGCATCAACAGGGGTCCAGTAAGTGCCAGGCCACAACACGTGCTGGAAATGCAGTGCCGAGGAAGGGCCCGGCCTGTCCTCCAGGAGCTCCCAGTCTGGCAGCAGAAACAAAAGAGTGCATATCACTTATGCCTTAGGAAGCTCAGCACAGAAGTGTAAGCAGCGTGCCAGGAAAATATAGACCTAAGAACAGCACCTCCTGTTTATGGGGATCTTGAGAGGTGGTTTGAGGCACTTGAGGTCTTGGGCATATGCAAAGGTACAGGGTTCACCAGCAACTGGCAGGCAGCTGGGTGTGGCAGGAAGTCTGAGGGGGCAGGCAGTGAACTCCATTCACTAAGCACTGAGTGCGTATCTATCACGTGTCGGGCTTTTGGCTATGGGCTTGCCGATGAGATAAGAAAAGCATTTGGGATTCAATTCCAGAGGATCCTGAATGCCATTCTATCTCTTTTCCAATAAAACAAAGCTGAAATTAAAATGTGGGCTTATCACTTCCCCACCAGGAGGGACAAAGATCTCGCCTATCTATCTATCCGTGGGTCCTCTTAAGTATCTTCAGCTTCTGCACCTGCACATTAAGGGAGGGTCTGGGTGTGTGTATGGGGTGGTGGTGAGGGCTTCCCAGTACCCTGCTTCCTGGCTTTGTAATCCCATCCAAGTGCCAGGGATATCGGAACGCGGTATTCGGGGAATTCCCCCAGGAAATGTTACAGAGGTTGAGCTGTGTTCAGAAGGTCCTCGCTGGGCATTGTATTAGGGGCCTGGAGTCACCATCATGGCACTACTCCCCAAGCTTTGGGTCTCCCAGAGGGGCTCTGGGGAAGGGGGGTCGCTGTCTCTGAAGTGCCTTTCATGCACTAAGCCGAATGACCTTGGCCTGAATCGCTGAGGGTTATGTAAGATTAGGTAGCCACTTAGTCAAAAATAGCTCTCATGCTGACTCCAGCCTACAGAACAGCATCCAAGCGAAGGGGACACAGATGGACCAGAGCTGGACACGCACGGGGAAATTCCCTTCCTGGTCCTCACCACTGGAAAATTGTTTGAGAGTGTCGGATGGAACTTCAGAGCTGCCGACAGGTGATGTCCCATGCTTGTCTATTTGGCTGCAGCAGTGTGGCTGTTATGGGCACAGAGACCTTGGGCACAGAGACCAAGGGACCATAAAGACGGAAACTGAGTGCAGACATTTGAATAATTTAAGTAAGAGAGTACAGCAGGCAGAAGAAAGAGCACCGAACTAGGAGTCTTCAGATCTGCTAACTGCCAAAGACACTCTAGAGCCGGGCACTTTGATTTATTCAGTCAACAAATACAGAGCAGTCACTATGTGCCAGAGACTCTGCAAGCATTGGCGACACAGAGGTGGTGACAGAAGCCATCCCTACTCTCACAGAGTTCCAGCTTGTGGTCAATTGTCTTGTCCCCCATCCTACTGAGAACTAACATCTTCTGAGATCTTCCCTGTCCCAGGTGCTTTACAAGACATTGGCATTCACGTGAACAAGACAGACACCGTCCCTGGCTGCATGTAGCTTCTAGCCTAGAGGAAGAAACAGACAACAGACAAGCCAGCATCAACGAAACCCAAACAAAGTATCTTTATAATGACAGTTCGTCGGGCCCCTTCAGCGGGCCCCTTCCGCATCTAAGAGGAGGATCTCTCTATTGAATGAATGGGATTGTTCCTATTTTCTTCAAGGTTTCTGCCCAGTGAAAGAACATGCCAGGGGCCCTTACACTCTCCCTCTGGAAGTTACGCTGGCGGAAAATCATGTGGACCATGTTTGAGGCAGAAACCCTTTCCACTGCTGTTCAGAGTGGGTGTTGGTCTGATACTTTTGGAGGACAATTTGGCAACAGTCATCAAAGCTTTAGAAGTATGCCTCTCCTCCGACCTAAGAAGTCCACTTCTGGGAACTTATCCAAAGGAAATAATTGGATAAGTGCACAAAGATGTACATTATAATGAAGCTCACGGCATTCTTATTTATGATAGTTAAAAATTCGAAATAACTATGAGAGACGACATTAAGAGATCATTGCAACAAATTGTAGTATAGCTGTAAAATGTGGTGAAATGATTAGGCGGTCCTCGATACCACAGACACGGAAAGATGGCCATATGTGAAGTTAAAAAAAGTTGTAGGCAGAGAAATTAGACCCCTGTGCACCGTTGGTGGGAATATAAAATGGTATAGCCCCTGTGGAAGACAGTATGGCAGGTCCCTAAAGAATTAAACATAGAATTATCAGGGGATCTAGCAATCTCACTTCTACGTATACACCCCCAAAGAATTGTCGACAAGTTCCTGAAGAGACAGTTGTATCTCTGAGTTGATAGCAGACAAAACACGGAAACAACACGTGTCCGTTGGCAGGTAAGTGGAGAAGCAAATGTGGTGTGCGTCTATCCAAGGGAACATTATCTGACCTCAAAAAGGAAGAAAATTCTGACGTGCGGTACAACATGGATAAACCTTGAGGACATTACACTAAATGAAATAAGCCAGTCGCTAATAAAAGAAAAATACTGTGTGATTCCACTTACATAAGTCACTCAGTGTAGTCCAGTCATACAGAGAGTAGCATGGCCGTCGCCAGGGGCTGTGGGAAGGGGAGAATGGGGACTTACCGTCTCATAGGCCTAGAGCTTCGGTTTAACAAGGTGAAAAGAGTTCTGGAGGTTTTTTTTTTTTTAATTTTTTTTTCAACGTTTATTTATTTTTTTGGGGACAGAGAGAGACAGAGCATGAACGGGGGAGGGGCAGAGAGAGAGGGAGACACAGAATCGGAAACAGGCTCCAGGCTCCGAGCCATCAGCCCAGAGCCTGATGCGGGGCTCGAACTCATGGACCGCGAGATCGTGACCTGGCTGGAGTCGGACGCTTAACCGACTGCGCCACCCAGGCGCCCCAGAGTTCTGGAGTTTTTAATGCCACTGAAATGTACACTTCAAAATGGTTATCATAGTTAAGAAATGGTTAAGACAGTAAATTTTAAGCCAATTTTGCAATTCATCGGGAATTGCAAGAAATCCCAAAGAGCCAAAACAATCTTGAAAAAGGAAACTAAGTGTGAACACTCACACTTCCTGAGTTCAAAGCGTGCTCTGCAGCGACAGTAATCGAAATTGCGTGGTATTGCATGAGAACAGTCTTACATATAGGTCAGTGGAATAGAATGGAGAGTCCAGAAATAATTCTACACATCTTTGACAACTGGTTTTCAACAAGGATGCTAAACCCATTCAAGAGGAAAAGAATAATCTCGTTAACAAAGGGTGCTGGGACAACTGGGTATCTGACATGCAAAGAATAAAGTCGGACCTTTAGCTCATGAAAAATAAACTCAAATGTATAAAAGTCTGGGATATGAGGATTTAAAGCTATAAGAAGAAAACATAACAGTGAGCCTTTATGACCTGGAGCACAAGTGAGGAAAGAAAAAAAAAAACCACAGGTACACTGGAATTCATAAAAATAAAAATCCTTTATGCATCAAGGGATACAACCAAGAAAGTGAAAGGAAACCCACAGAATGGAAGAAAACAGTTGCAAATCATATATCTGTTGAGGGTCTGTATTCAGGATATATAAAGAAGTTGTATAAGTAAACCACGAAAAGACCCAACAGCCCAACTTTTTACCTGGGCGCAGGACTTGGATATTTCTCCAAAGAATACATGCAAATGACCAACAAATACATGAAGAGACACTCAATGTCATTAGTCATTAAGGAAATGTAAATCAAAATGGCAATGAGATGCCACTTCATATCCATGAGGATAGCTGGAACACAAACAAACAAGCGGAAAATAACAAGTGTTGGGAAAGATGCGGAGAAACTGGAATTTTCCTACATTGCTGGTAGGAACGTAAAATGATGCAGCTCCTGCAGAAAATAGTCTGGTATTTTCTCACTAAGTTAAACATAGAATGACCATTCGACCCAGCAAGTCTACTTTTAAGTATATACCCCAAACTGGGACGCCTGGGTGGCCCATTCAGTTAAGTGTCCGACTCTTGATCTCAGCTCGGGTTTTGATCTCAGGGTCGTGAGTTCAAGCCCCGTGTTGGGCTCGGCACTGGATGTGAAGCCTCCTTAAAGAAAAAAAGTATACACCCCAAAGAATTGAAAACAAGTGTTCAAACAAAAGCTTATATGTGTGTGTTCACAGCAGCCAAAAGGAAGAAATAACCCAAAGGTCCCTCCACTGGTGAATAGATAAACAAAGTATGATATACCCTTCAATGGAATATTATTTGGCTATAAAAGGGAATGAAGTTGCTGATAAAGGTCACAACACGGATGGACCTTGAGGACATTATGCTCAGTGAAAGAAGCGACACACAAAAGACCGCATATTACATGACTCCGTTTCATAGGAAATATCTAGAGGAGGCAAATCCGTAGAGACAGAAAGCAGATGAAGGGTTCCTCGGGGCTGGGAGAGGGGAAAAGGGATGACCCCTTGGGTACAGGGTGTCCTTTTGGGGCAATGGAAATGTTCTGGAACTAGGTAGTGGTCGTGGTTGAGCAACACTGTGAATGTAGTGTCACTGAATTGTACACTCGAAAATGGTGAAAATGGTGAAAAAAATACATACATTCCTAAAAAATAACTGGAAAGAGAGACACTAAAATGTTCACAGTGATTATTTCTGGGTAGTGGTAGGATTGACTTTTTTTTTTTTTTTGGTACTTTCTGATCATTTTACAATTAAGCATGTTTTACATTAATAATCAGAGTAGATAAAAGCCACGATGAGCTGTTTTCATTTTAGAAAGCAGGAAGAAAAGGAAAGAAAGAAGGGGGGGCAGTGGAGGGGAAGGAAGGAAGGAAGGGAGGGAGGGAGAGAGGGGAGGGAAGCACGAGAGGGAAGGAGGGAAGGAAGGCAGGGAGGGAGGGAGTCAAGGGAGCTCTGAACCACCCCACTCCCTGTCTCTCTCATCTGCTTGGGGCTGCAGGCCTGAGTAGAGGGGCTGAGAGTTGTCGGGGTTTGTGGTTAGACACCAAGAAGGACCCTTTAGGTCAATAGGGGCGAGGTCACAGCAACCGACTCTTTACATGTGCTGTGGAAAGATCCTCCAACTGTACTGCGTAAAAGGCAAGGTGTAGAACACAGTACTTCGATTACTGTAAACGCACACACACACACACACACACACACACACACCCCACTAAAAAATGTAAACACATGCATTTGCAAATGCAAAGATACTCTCTGCCAACATGAATAAAAAACAGTAAAAACCCGTTTTCTCCAGAGAGGGGAACTGGGTGGCTAGGAGACGGGAGAGAGAGGGAAGGGAGCTGATTTTCACTCTGGACCTTTTGAGTTATATCATTTTCAAAGATATATACTTTTTTCTTGAGTATTTGCTTTGCATCCTAACAAACAAAGTTTCCCAAACATTAGATGAAAGATATTCAGGTTAAAAAAAATATACTGTTTCTGCCCTATTTTGTGTTTACCAAAGTAACAGTAGACATTACTTCACATCAATAAAGTAGGTGTTCCTCAAACATTGAAACAACACAGGAAAGTTTAAAGGAAACACAGAACACTCCTCCTAGCTTACTTTCAAAGGGAAAGTATATTTAATAATAAAATGCATTTGAAAATAAAAGAAATGTATCAGAAAAATGGTCATTTTTCTTTACTTCTCTTTTTCGTCTGCATTTTCTATAATGATATCTATTATTTTATTTTGGAAAAAGTCTGTAATTAACCAAGTTCTTAAACATAAAGGCACTGGCTTTAGGCGGCTGGTAAAGCATGTGCTGGTCTGACCTTGACCTCTGAGCAGCCCCTGACCATTCCCTTCGGCCCTGTTCACTGTAGCCTCCTTGGCCCAAACCCTGGGCCCTGTCTCTCCAGCTGCCCTCAGATGGCCTGTCCTGCCTGCCAAGGCGTTCACTCTGTCCCCATCGGAAGCCTCCTTAGCCCTCACGACTCCCTGGTGGAACCAGTGCTTGGCAGAGGGCAGGGGCTTCTGGATTCCTCTCTAGGAGCGGCTTGGGGGCTGTTTCGAAAGGTATTTGTCCAACAAACGCAGTATTTCCACCTTCATGGTATGTTATAGACAAAGTTTTCAAAATGAATTTTTATTCCTCTTTTACATTAGGTTGAGCAAGAATTATCCATTCTTAAAAAGTGGGTGTGCATGTGTTGGGAGAAAACCGATGGAGAGAAATGGGCCTGCCCTGGGGCCATCTTCCCTGGCCCCCTTGGTGTGGCCACAGCGGGGAGAGCTTGCTGTCTGCCTGCTGTGCAGAAGACAGAGGTAAGCCTAGATGCCTCCAGCTTCCTTGTGCCCAGGCGTGTCATTGAAAAACCTTCCTGGGCTGTCCCCCATGGTCTGGGACCAACATTTGAAAGTTTTCTCCTGGGATGTGTTTTCTGAGCCTCACCCCTACTTGGCTTCTCTGCTCTGCTGTCCTTTGCATACTTTTGAGGTAATGCTAGGTCAGACCAAAGAGGGCCAGTCAGAAACTTCCCGGGTTCTCTAGTGGCTACTCTGGCAAGGTCCTTTTACCCCGGGTAATTCCTCTGTTGCTTAAAATACTTCCATTTGAGAACCATCCTTTTGCAGTATTAATTCTAAATTCCTATTTAAGAACAAACAAAAGTTCATGTCTCCCCTGAATTACAAAAATATGCAATTGTGCAAAATAGGGAAAAGTAGACTCTTCCCCACCAAAAGTCACAAAATATTCACACACCGAGTGAGTACCTAAAGAGGATACTATAGGTATTACAGCATAGAAATACTATAATATTTTTTTGAGGTCTTTAAAAGTAAATCTCTGAGGAGCTCCTGGGTGGCTCAGTCGTCTGACTCTTGCTTTTAGCTCAAGCCACGATCTCACGGTTCGTGAGTTCCAGCCCTACATCAGGCTCCCTACTGACAGTGTGGAGCCTGCTTGGGATTCTCTTTCTCTCTGCCTCTCCCCTGTTTGCTCTCTCTCTCTCTCAAAATAAATAAATAAACTTCCAAATAAATAAATAAATCTCTGAGTCATCATCATTATTATTATTATCATTACTTTATATAATTGTGATCATTCCATATATGAATTTTGATCCTTTTTAATAAAAACCATTTCAACAGAAGCATTTTTGTTGTTGTTGCTGGAAATCCTGGCTCTGCTGTGCTATTAATGATTTTATCTTGGGCATCTTCTTTAATCTCTCTGTGCCCCAGTTTCCTTACCTGCAAAATGGGGATAATACCAGTATTTACCTTCCAGGGTTCCTGCAAAGATTCAGTGAGACAATTCAGGGAAAATGCTTCGTCAACAGTGAAATGCAATTAAATGTTAGCCATTCATCCATTGCTAAGCATAGGCATGGTTGATTTCATTTTTCAGCTGTCATGAATAATACTACGATGAACACCTCTCTGTGTGGAGCCTTGTCCATATTGAGGATTAATTCCCTAGGAGCGATTCCTGGAAATGGAATTGCTGGACCAAAGGGTTAAGACCTTTCTAAAGTTCCTGATACAGATCGTTACTGCCACTCCTACCAGGAACGAAAAAATCCTGGCTTGATTTACTATTTATTTACTTATTTGTTTGTTTACTTATGCATTTATTTCCAGCTTTCTTGAAATACAGTTGACGTATAACATTGTGTAAGCTTAAGGTGTACAATGTCATGATTTGGTAACGTATAGATTACAGAATATTTTCCACAGTAAGGTTAGTTAGCACATCCTTTACCTCACCTAATTACCGTTTTGTCGTTGTGAAGAATCCTGGTTTTAGGTATGAATCTGTCCTCTGCAGGACAGGACACGGGGTTCCCTTCCCCTACCCCAGCACCCCCAACTTTAGTGGGTGTGATTTTAGAAGCCTTCTCTCTCTGGGGCACCTGGGTGGCTCAGTCAGTTGAGTGTCAGACTTGGGCTTAGGTCATGATCTCATGCTTCATGAGTTCAAGACCCACATGGGGCTTCCTGCTGTCATCATAGAGCTGGTTTCAGATCCTCTGCCCCACCCCTCTCTACTCCTCCCCCTGTTTGCGCTCTCTCAAAAATAAAACATTAAAAAACAAACAAACAAGAAGCCTTCTCTCTCTGAACAAGCCCCAAGCCTGCCTCCAAGTCTGATAAGACATCTCGGCATCATGCAGGGACCTGGTAGAGTAACTCTCAGTTGTACTCTTTGTGAGACAGGGGCAAGGATCTTGCCCAAGGCGTGGTGAGGAATAATCAATGGCTAATGGCTGGAGTGGACTTTTGTCCTCCTGGTCATAAAAGACCTTTGGTTTGCTTGGCCACTTTTGAGTTTCTCAGGAAAAGTGATAACACTAGGCCAAAGTTCGTGCCAATTGGTCAGACTGCCTCCCTCCAGTACCCATGAAGCTAGGGAGAGAAAGGGAGAATCATGGTCCCACATGAGCTGGGCCAGGTTCACTGGGGCTGGGGTCATCGGGGTAAGAGACACTTCCCCTTTGATCCTCCCACACATCACACCACAGGAAATATTCCTGTGCTTTGTCAGTCTACCACTGACCCCTGACACGTCTGAAGGAAGAAGGTTGGATACACAGTAGACAGAGGAGTTAGAATGAAGTGAGGCTCAACCCTGATTTGAGGGACTGATCAAAGCCAGGCTTGTCCCTCCTTCCATCACCACCCAGCCACTCACCAATACTCCCCAGAATTTGATTTGACTAAATCAAAATCCCCTGTACTTATGTAGGGGCAGCTGGAAAGCCAGACTACAGGGAGGACAGAACTATCAGGTGGGACGTTTGGGCCTGCTGGACGATATAACTTTCCCTTACACGGCCCACAGAATCTTCAGGAAATCTATAGTGCCTGCCAGTGCTTTGGGGATTGGGTATGTTTTTGAAGGGTGAAATGAAATACAGAGACTAGCCTCAATCGGAGAATACCCATGGGTATCCAATCACATGTAGAAGAAAATTTAATGACATGGAAAACTGTTCACAACATGTTGTTAAAGAAAATAATTGGGTGCAGGAGGAAATGTGCAATTGCAATACCATTTTGGTCAAAACAGAAAAGCATTTGTTCTGTTGAGATGTGAGATTAAAGGATATATCTACATAAACATAGACATAGGCATAGACATAGAGATATAGATGATATAGATGATTTAGATATAGATATAGATATAGATATAGATATAGATATAGATATAGATAGATACATATGCCTGGGTGGCTCAGTCAGTTAAGCATCTGACTCTTGATCTCAGCTCAGGTAATGATCTTGGGGTTGCTGAGGTCAGCCCCACATTGGGCTCTACGCTGACCGTGCAGAGCCTACTTGGGATTCTCTCTCTCCCTCTCTCTGTGCCCCTCCCCCACTCATGCTCTCTCTGTTTCCTTGTCTCTTTCTCAAAATAAGTAAACTTCAAAACAAGAAATATATATTTAATTATTCGTGCTTTATATTTTCTTTAATGAACACGTATCGCTTACGAAGGTGGAAATAATCTGAAATGTTTGATAAGATGAGCTGTTCTTACTGTGCTGGATTCGTTGGCAAAGAAATGAAGTAACATCGTCAAGGTCAAGCCAAGACTGAGGGGCCCATTGATTCATGGCCAGTTTAGTGACCTTTCCATTTGACTGGAAGGAAACACCTCCCCAGTAGTGTATTGAGCTATCCGGACACACGGCATCGGAAAGATCTGATAGACTGGACCATTCTGTCTCCCACTCACTTCCTTTTACTGGATTCCAGGGAATAAGCATTGTCTGGAGAGTGTCAGTGGCTATACGTGCATTCTTCCATTTCTAAGTAGACTCACCAGCTTTTCTTCTGCACTTCCGGTCAGTAACATGACCCTCGAGCTCTTCTGGGCAGAGAATCATGTCAGCAGGATGGGCTGGGAAGCCTCCTGCAGATTGAGCCAGTTTTAATCTGTGACTCATATCCACACATAATAATTTTCTACAAACGTGTCTGTTGAGTGAGAGGGACACACGGAGAGACAGAGACAGAGGGGCAGCCAGGCAACGTGCCTAGACTTACACCCCTGGACGTGAAAGGACCCTTCCAGATCACCTGCCTCATCGCCGCATGATCTGGGAAAGGGAGGCCTGGGTTGCACAGGCCAGCAGTACAGCCAGGCCACAGCCAGCTGGGTTTGCTTCCTGATCATCTCTCCATGCCATCCTGCTCCCCGGCCCAGCCCACAGGGATACCCTAACTCCTCCCTGGCTGATCTTCCTTCCACCTACAGCTGTGTCACTAGGGGTCCTATGAACCATGTTGAGGGGTTTGGACATTAATCTGGGTCCATGAAACAGCATGGGAGAATGTTTAGTCGGGAGAGTAGTGGGGTCAGATCTGGATCTCAGGAGGCCGCTGAAGCCCTCCGACTGCTGTGGCCAGACTGGGCCCATGGAATGGGTCCACGGAAGTTAGAGCGGGCTCAGGGAGACGAGTCAGGAGGCTGCTGTGATTGTCTGGGTGGGAGGCAGGGTCAGCCTGGGCCAAGGCTGAGGCAATGGAGACGAAGAAGGGTGGGTGGTCTCCCTGACTTCTTGAAGCCCTCGTTGATCTCCTTCCGCATTTGCAGTCAGTATCAGCCAATTTAATCCTCAGTTATGGGCTTACATTTGTTAGGGCTCTTCTAGCTGTGATTGCACGGAATCCTGACTCGAACCAGCTCAGGCTCAGCACGGTTGAGCCGTGTAGGGCACATGGGAGGTGTTCAGTAAATGATGAATGAATGAGCGAATGAATGAATGCCTCTTGACTCCTGGACCATTGTTCTTTCTACTACGCGTTAGGCAATACTGACCTTAAGCCTAAATTTTATAACCCTAAGTACTCCAAGGCCGTCTATCTGGGCTTGCACCCAACTCAGGAATCCCGTCTACTACATGCCTGACAGATATCCATTTGGCCTATCTTTGGAATCCTCCAGGGTCAGGACACTCACTACCTCAAAAAGCAATCCATGTTAACAAACAACGGAAGAGATATGTAGTTTAAAAATCAGCTATATTGAAGTGTAATTTATACAAAATAAAGTGCACCAACTTAAGTATAACATTCAATCAGTTTGGCAAACAGACACAGTTATGTAACCACCACAATGCAGTCTAGAAAATTTCTATCATGCCAAAAAGTTTGCTTGTCTTAATAACACTTTCTTTTCTCTAGCTTATTTTAATAGGGGCGCCTGGGGAGGCTCAGTCGGTTGAGTGTCCGGCTTCGGCTCGGGTCACGATCTCACAGTTTGTGGGTTCGAGCCCCGCATTGGGCTCTGGGCTGACAGCTCAGAGGCTGGAGCCTGCTTCAAGTTCTGTGTCTCCCTCTCTCTCTGCTCCTCCCGGCTCATGCTCTCTCTCTCTCTCTCTCTCTCTCCTTCAAAAATAAATAAAAACACTGAAAAAAAATTGTAAACAAAAGAATAGTAGACAATACCTGTAACATACAAAAAATGCGTCAATTGACTATTCGTGTTATCGGTAGGGCTTGTGATCAACGGAAGATTATTAGTGGTTACATTTCAGGGGAGTCAAAAGTGATATGTGGATTTTCAACTACACAAAGAATTGGTGCCCCTTACCCCTGCCTTGTTCAACCATCAACTGTATACACTCTCCAGTCATTTGAATTTGGCATATGTCACTTAGAATAATGCACTTAAGATTCATCTATGCTGTTGCCTGCATCAGTTTGTTCCTTTTTATTGCTGAATACTAGTCCATTGAATGAACGTTACCACGATTTGTTTATTTATTCATCACTTGCTTATTCATTCAATTTGTTTATTCAACCCACCATTGGGTTGTTTCCAGCTTTTGGTTATTGTTAACAAAGCTTCTATGATAATTCACATGTGCATCCTTAAGTGGACATATTTTTTAAAAAATTCTCTTGTATAAATACCTAGAATGTGATTTCTGGCTCATATGGGAGGTATATGTTTAACTTTGTAAAAAACTGCCCAACTATTTTCCAAAGTAGTATCTCTCATTTGTTTTTTATTTAAAAAAATTTTTTTTAATGTTTATTTATTTTTGAGAGAGACAGAGACCGAATGCGAGTGGGTTAGGGGCAGAGAGAGAGGGAGCAGGCTCCAGGCTCCGAGCCATCAGCACAGAGCCCGATGCGGGGCTCGAACTCACAGAGCTGTGAGATCACGACCTGAGCCCAAGTCAGACGCTCAACCGACTGAGCCACCCAGGCGCCCCGTAGTATCTTGCATTTGTATCGTCTTGCCCTCCTATCAATATTGTAGGAGAGGGGCACCTGGGTGGCTCAGTCGGTTAAGCGTCCAACTTCGGCTCAAGTCATGATCTCACGGTTCATGAGTTCATGAGTTCTCTGTGCCCCCCTTCCTCCCCTGCTCACACCCTGTCTCTCAAAAATAAGTAAACATTAAAAAATTTTTGTAAAAACATTGTACGAGAGTTCCAGTTGCTCCACAATGTTGCAAGCACTTGGTATGGTCGGTTTTTAAAATTTTCATCACCGCAGGAATGTATAGTGGTCGCACTGCATTTGTTCCCATTTGTGTTGCCCTGATGACTCACGACACTGTGCATCTTTCCAGGTGCTTTGTATGCTATACACATGAAATAGATGAGGTAGGGAACTTGGGAGAACTTCCGTCTTGGCTCTGAACTCTTTCTTCACGGAGATACAGGCTTGTTGTCACTCACCCATCACACAGTTGTTGAGCATCTATTGTGGACCACACGCTGTGCTGGCTCGAGGGGTGGTTATGAACCAGACAGGCATGGTCCCTGTCTCATGGGTCTTACGGAGTCAGGGCAATACATTCATTTCCTTCCCTCGTGGCAATCTATATCAAAAATATGTATCTACTGTCAAAGAATTGCTGAGTGATTAGGAAACATCGAAACAGATTTATGCTAATTGTATATATTATATAATTTTAGGTTGATGTCTCATTAAGGTGTCTCTCACTTAAGATATGTGTACTTATTAAACATTTGGTTCTTTCATGTGGGTTCCCTTGGAGAGTGTCACATGATCATCCAGGGAGATTAGGATTGCAACCATCTTCGAAACTGAAAGTCAGAGAGCTAGAAAACTGGCCCAAAGTCACTCAAAAGCAGAACCAGTCTTTGAACTCAAATCTTGGAACTTTAAGTCTAGATACTGCTTGGAATAGTAACTGAGTGCCACGGGCATATTTTCAGTACAATTTTAGGACTAACACACTAGCTATAATCCGTTTAAATTAAGGTCCAAGGGATTATGGTCTGGGTTATTTTCCAAAGTTTCCTAAATATCTATCCAAATCCCTCATTCAGCCTGTGAGACCAAAAAGGTCCAGAGGAATGGCCACAGGGCGAGTCAGAATCCAAGTCCCGGCCTCCCGACTCCAAGCCGTTGTTTTGTGAAAGTGTTGCCCCTTGGTCCTCCCTTCTTTGCTTGGCCAGTCTCCGTTTATTTAGTCTACAAACATTCAAAGCAGTCTGTGCTGCTGTGGGCAAAGGAGTGAGGGAAGGTGAGAAGAGAGACTCAAGAGACCTGGTTCAAACCTCAGCTTTGCCACTTCCAGACCAGATGACTCCGGCAAGGAACTCAACTTCTGAGTCTCAGTTTCCTCATCTGCGCAATGGGAATGATAACGGCACTGACGCTGACGTTAGAGAGCTTCAGAGAGGCCTCAAACTCCAAATGCATGGAAAGCCCTCCCCTTGAGCTCCGGATTTTACTATTTGTTAAATAAACGAAGGAATACAAGCGCTTCGCTCCCTGCTGAGCTTATAACAGCACTGGATGAATCACTCAATGGCCAGCTTTTCCATTTAATAATTGCACTGAAATTATGTTTTATGAAGATTGAATTAAAGGAAATTTTAGTAGAGAACATTTTCACTGAAATCAGAATTCAAATACACTGTTTCATTTCTCCGTGTTTTCTTCAAACTTTTATCCCCATTGGGAAGTTGCATTAACGTGATTTATTGTTAAGAAGCTGACAACAATGAAAAGAAAATCCTAAAGGTACATTTTTATATAAAACCCATGACTCAAAACATTAATGGTTTTCACTTCTCTACATTGCCTTCCAACTTTTATTCAGAAAATTTTTACCTCATTAGAATGAGAATGGCTGTCTTTGGGTCACTCTTTTTGGAAAACATTTTATTATTTAATTTTTGCTTCAAATTGTTTAATAAATAAAGTTGTTCATGAGTTTTATGCTTGTGATTTCTAATGGTTCCATATGATTCTATCCAACAGAATTCATGCACTAACCTACAGAATCTCAACCCTGCAGGAAATTATATCAGATTATCATAGCTTATTATATTCCACAAAATCACTAAATGTTTGGATGTCACCACAACCCTGTAAGGTTAAGTACTAAAATTACCCCACTTTAGGGGCGCTTGGGTGGCTCAGTCGGTTAAAGCGTCGAACTTCCGCTCAGGTCATGATCTCGCAGTTCGTGGGTTCAAGCCCCGCGTCAGGCCCCGTGCTGACAGCTCAGGGCCTGGAGCCTGCTTCGGATTCTGTGTCTCTCTCTCTCTCTCTCTGCCCCTCCCCCACTCACACTGTCTCTCTCAAAAACGAATAAACGTTAAAAAAAATTTTTTTTTAACTTAAAATGATCCCACTTTACAGATGAGGAAACTGAGGCCCGTGTAATTTTAATGACGGGCCAAAATTCATACAAATAGTGTCTCAGCGATCTATTGCCGTATGGCAAACTGCCCCCAAATGCAGCGGCTAAGGCAATGACACCAGCTTATTTGCTCATGATTATGCAACACGATCAGTTGGTGAGTTGGCTCATCTCTGCTCCACACAGATACTGACTGAGGCAGCTTCCCTGTAGCTGGAGGATCCCGGGGTGGGGGTCGGGGGGGCGGTTATTGAGACGCCTGGTGTCTCCGCAGGGGAGGCTGAAATGGCTGGGGGCTGGCTGGTTTCTCTCTTTGTGGTCGCTCATCCTCCAGGGCCTCTGTGTCCACACGATGTGTCTGGTGGGCTGGCTGGACTTCTTTCTGGGCGTGTGGCTTCCTAGAGACCGAAAGCAGAGATCCCAAGGCGCCTTAAGAACCTAGGCTGGGAACTGGCATGACACCCTCTCTGCTGCATTCTTTTGGTCAAAGCAACTCCCAGGGTTGTTAGTCTAGAATCAAGGGGAGAAGAGTAGACCCTACCCTCTGCTTGGAAGAGCACCAGGCATGAGGGTGGCGGGACTGTTGGCTGCCATCTTGGTAGCTATGGAACAGAACTCCAAGCATAGGCCTGCCTGACTCCGACCTCCAACTCAGCTTCCCCGTCTCCATTCTACCTCAACAAATCTTTTTGTCTCACTAGCTCTTTCTCTTAGTTTCATTCATTTTTAAGTGGAATTTCCAGGAACGGGGAGACCTGGTCAAAGGGCAGGCACGTTGCCGTGCTCTATGCTGAGACAAGTCGGCATCGGCACAGCAGAGTTATCTCGTGAGCCTCTCCTTAGGCATGCTGCTCAAGCCCCTCCCCCCCTTCACAAAGGAGATGTAGGTTTAATTTTATTCAGCTAATTTATTCAATTTTATTCATTTAATGTATTCTGTTGCCGCACTTTGACGGAGGAAATCTGGGTTCCTGCTATGGAGAACCTCTTTGGGACTTCTGGGCAACAACAAAGTTAGCAGAGACTTATGAGGATCAGCTGATCCTGAGTTAGGCAGGATAGTGTTCCCTGTGGGGCAGGGCACTCGGGGAAAGTAATTTGCTGACCTTGACTTTTTATAGAACTTGGGATGCGACAGCAAGAACATGGCTTACGCTTGCCAGAGTTTAGCGCCCCTTCTGAAGTGTGATCGTGTGTCTTTGTTTGCTGTTCCAGTTAACGGTTTGCTGTTCCAGGTTACACGTGTTGTCCCATATTCTGTCCAGGTTAGCTTTTGTCCAGGGCCCAAACCTCCCAACTTGGACAATAAATTTTACGCGTACCCTACCTGTCACAGAAACTGGGGTAAGTCATTTCTCCTCCCCGAGCCTCAGCTTCCTCATCTGGACAACAGGCCCAGCTACCAATTTCAGAGATGTGGATCACTTTTCATTTAATAGCATTCTTCCAAGTGGCAGGAGCTGTCCCAGGCTCTGGGGGGATACTGTGGGTAACCAGACACTCTTCCTGCTCTCCTGTCTTGCTTGGGCTTCACGTAGACAAGCCAGCTAATTTCAGAGGTTGAATTTAGATCCGATAGCCAGGGAGGGCTTCTCTGAGAAGGTGATATTTGGGCCAAGGCATGAAGAATGGGAGCAGAGCATAAAGGGAGGTGAGGGCACAGCATTCCAGGTTAAGGGAACAGCAAAGGCAAAGGCCCTGAGTCAGGAGATAACTCACTACAAGGGATAAAATGGAGCTCATGAGCAAGGTCATGTTCTAGAAACTGTGAAGAGTCCCAACAGTAATTATTTTACACTAGAGGGCTTTAAAATACTCTCAACATCCCTATGATCCTTAAGCGATCCTTAAAATGATTCCTAAAAATGTTGGAGAGGCGGGGCCGAAAAGTATTATTAGTCCTGCTTTGCAGAACAAAATATTCTTATGAATTGTCTTTGCCTGCCTTTCCAAAATGGTCCCACTATACGTCTATGCTTAAATTTAATTTCATGTATCACCATTATCTTTTATTGCTTTTGAGGATGGGAATCTTCTGGGAACCAGAGACATCTTTATAAATCTCTTCCCATTATGATATTTAATTCTGTGGTTAAGTCCTCGTGTGTGTTGCTTTCGCATCTATATTCATAAGAGATATTGGTCTGTAGTTTTCTTTTCTCATGATGCCTTGGTCTGGTCTTAGTGTTCGAGTAATGCTGCCCTCATAGAATGAGGCGAGAAGTGTTCCTTCCTCTTCTGATTTTTGGAAGGGTTTGTGAAGAATTGTACGGATTCTTCTCTAAATGTTTGGTAGAATTCACCAGTGAAACCATCTGGACCTGGGCTTTTCTTTGTGCGTAGTTGTTTTTTTTTTTTTTAATTTTTTTTTTTTTTAACATTTATTTATTTTTGAGACAGAGAGAGACAGAGCATGAACGGGGGAGGGGCAGAGAGAGAGGGAGACACAGAATCGGAAGCAGGCTCCAGGCTCTGAGCCATCAGCACAGAGCCCGACACTGGGCTCGAACCCACGGACCGTGAGATCGTGACCTGAGCTGAAGTTGGACGCTCAACCGACTGAGCCACCCAGGCGCCCCCAGACATTCTATTTCTTATTAAACTAGTGTTGTGTCTTTTAAAAATGTTTATTTATTTATTTTGAAAGAGAGAGAGAGAGAGACCGACCCTTCAGGGGAGGGGCAGAGAGAGAGGGAGACAGAGAATCCCAAGCAGGCTCCGCACCGTCAGCGGGGACCCCGATGTGGGGCTCGAACTCACGAACACAGAGGCCATGACCTGAGCCGAAATCAAGAGTCAGATGCTTAACCGACTGAGTCACCCAGGCCTCCCTATTTCTTATGAAATTAGTTTTAAGAGTTTGTGTCTTTCCAGGAATTTGATTATTTTACCTGAGTTCTCTAATTTATTGGCACACAGTTATGTATAGTAGTCACTTATAATCCTTTTTATGTTTGTCAGGAAGTAATGTCCCCTCTGTCATTTCTTATTTTATTTTATTCTTTTAATGTGTATTTATTTTTGAGAGAGAGACACACACACACACACACAGAGTGTGAGCAGGGGAGGGGCAGAGAGAGAGAGGGAGATACAGAAACCGAAGCAGGCTCCAGGCTCCGAGCTGTCAGCACAGAGCCCAACGTGGGACCCGAACTCACAAACCGCGAGATCATGACCTGAGCCGAAGTTGGATGCTCAACCTACTGAGCCACCCAGGCGCCCCTCATTTCTTATTTTAATAATTTTAATCATCTCTCTTTTTTTTCTAGGTCAATTTAGCTAAAGGTATGTCAGTTTTGTTGATCTTTTCAAGAACCAACTATTGGTCGTTGAGTTTTTCTATTGTTCTTTGATTTTGTTAATTTTGACTCTAAACCTTATTGTTTCCTTTCTTCTGCTTGCTTTAAGGCTTCATTGATCTTTTTCCAGTGTCTTAAAGTGGAGAGTTAGATTATTGATTTGAGGTCTTCTTTCCTAATACAGGCATTTAGTGCTTTGAATTTCCTTCTCTCCTGTGTGCTGTTGTTTAGCGTCAGGAGTCTGGGGTTTCCGTCTCAACTTCTCCACTGCCCCTGGAGAGGCCAGAGTAAAATAACCAGGTGTAGAGTCAGGGAGCCTTCCCGGGTCCTGAAACTGACACTTGCCGGGTGACCTTGGTTAAGTCACTGCCCCTCTTGGGTATTAGTTGTTGTTTCTTACCTATAAAATGAAGAGGCAGGGGGCGCCTGGGTGGCTCGGTCAGCTGAGCGTCTGACTCTTGGTTTTGGCTCAGCTCACGATCTCACAGCTTGTGAGATCGAGCCCCACATTGGGCTCTGTGCTGAGAGCGTGGAGCCTGCCTGGGATTCTCTCTCTCCCCCCCTCTCTCTCTGCTCCTCACCTGCGCATGCTCTCTCTTTCTCTCTTTCAAAATAAATATTTTAAAATAAAATAAAATAAAATAGGCTGCACTATAGCATGTCCAGGGCTCTCTTCTAGTCTAAATGGCTTAGAGAGCAGGCTCACATCTGACACTTCTTTATATGTGTCTTTATATATCTTTTTGGAGTGGGCATGTGTCGTTTCTACTCAGCATTCTCTTCCCTCCCCTCCGACAAGGCACTTGGTTGTCCTTTGGGGAGACACCACTCTCCCACAATATATCTAGACCTTTTTGTGTGTGCCATGGACCCCTCTGGCAGTCTATAGAAGTCCATGGACCCTTCTGCAGATGGATGTTTTTAAATGCATACTATAGACTGCATATGATTGAAAAGAAGTCAATTATATTGATATCGTTCTCAAATAATTAGAAACACAAAATTTTGCTATAGTCTTATACATACACTTCTTTTTTTTTTATTACATTTATTTATTTTTGACAGACAGAGAGAGACAGAGCACAAGCGGGGGAGGAGCAGAGAGAGAATGAGACACAGAATCCAAAGCAGGCTTCAGGCTCCGAGCCATCAGCACAGAGCCTGACGCGGTGCTCGAACTCACAAACCGTGAGATCATGATCTGAGCCGAAGTTGGAACCTTAACCGACTAAGCCACCCCGGCGCCCCCATACACTTCTTTATTAGCACATTAAATAATAAGTTCTAGTTGGTCCGCTACCTACCATATTTCAAATAGTGAGGAACATAAACGATACTTTGAGATACCGACAACTGTGATGTAATACGAAACACCCGTGATTTCTGTTGGTGACAAAGTTATAGGTACTTTCAATGCTATTGTGATGTGTTTGCTACATTTGTAACAGAAGGAAATGCTAAATTTCAGGTAGAAGTCAGTGAAAAGAGAGCTATAATTTTTTCCTATGTAAATCAACCGTCCCTTGTTAAGAAACCTTTGTTTAGAAACTGCTTGACTCTGGGGATTCTGAAGTAAGCGTGCAACCCAGTAGCGGCCAATCAGAGCAGAGACTGGCTTAGCTATAGGCATTTAAGCCAAAGTGGTAGCATCAGAGTGCATCCTGGGCCTTTGCTGGAAGCCTGGGACGGTTCTTTCTGGTGGGTTTGCTAAAGAGGATTGGGTGTAGGCCTGGATCATACATACCTTGCCTTCACTGGGGAAAACCGACCTCAGGATGAAGCCAGTACCGAGGAAAGCAGAGCTGAGAAGTGATCATTCACAACTTCCTGGCAACATTCCTCCTTTTAATGTGTTAATTATGGAAGCCAATACATTATCTGTTGAAGCCAGTTTGAGTGGGGTTTTCTGTTCATTGAAATCAAAGCGGTCATAACTAATACAGTCCCATAAAGTTGGCACAAAGTAGGCGGCTCATGAAGGAATGATGAATGAATTTCAAACAATGTGGCAACGTGATTAATATTGTTTGCTAGACTCATCTGTACAGAACTGGCTTGATTGTGTATTAGAGGATGAAGGTATACTTAAAGCAAGCATTCCACGGGCTTTTTGTTGGCTGAAGGAATAAAAGAACTCATGCATTGTCATTACTTTCTATTTTTAGCCTCGTATATTCCTCAGTGATACAACCAAGACCGCATAACACAAGTCTAGAGTCATTTGGGGCCACAGTTACAAGCCAAGTCTGTGGCCCGCTCACCCTGGGGAATAGCATGCAGTGATATAAAGGAAGAAGGTAGATCTATATGTGCTGATATGGAAGCACCTCTAAGACTCTTCAAGAAGGAAATTACAGGGGCGCCTGGGTGGCGCAGTCGGTTAAGCATCCTGACTTCAGCCAGGTCACGATCTCGTGGTCCGTGAGTTCCAGCCCCGCGTCAGGCTCTGGGCTGATGGCTCAGAGCCTGGAGCCTGTTTCCGATTCTGTGTCTCCCTGTCTCTCTGCCCCTCCCCCGTTCATGCTCTGTCTCTCTCTGTCCCAAAAATAAATAAACGTTGGGAAAAAAAAATTAAAAAAAAAAAGAAGGAAATTACAAAACAGTAATGACACTAAGGTTCCATTGTCATTAAAAACGAAATCTCCCAAGCAAAACTTTGAGTTTCTCTGTGACCATAACGAGTGTATAAATCAAAGAGAAAAGTCTGGAAGGTCACTCACGAAACACTAACAGTGGGCACCTCTGGGGAGGGAGGGGTATCGGGTGGCCGTGGTCACAGGAATGTCCTTTCTCTCTATTCTTTCCGTTTTTTTTATACAATGATAAAATAATTATGGATCGTTTGTGTAATCTAAAATAATTTATGATGAAAAAATAAGAACTTTGGCAGAAAGCGGACTATTCCCTTTTAGCCTGCTCCCCACCCCCCACCGAGATGTCTGTCAGCATTCTCAGGGAAACTGAAGATAGCAGGGATGTGCCCATGATGCTCTGCTGCTCCCCCGATGCTGTGCCCATGATGCTTTGCTGCGCCCACGATGGTGTGCCTGCGATGCCATGCTATACTCTCTGTACCTTGCCATGCCTATGAGGCCATGCCCTTTCCCTGGGACTGTCGTTCTGGCTGCTCCAGGAGCCAAGGAGATTCCACCCCATATAAAATGCTCCTGGGGTGGCCTACTGACCTGGATTCTCTTCTCAGTATCCTGACTCCAGCTGCCTCTTCTGCCAAACTACACACGGCCCAGATGATTTCTCCTGCAGATGGGAGAGGGAATCAGAGCATCTCACGGTCAGGGCAGAGGCCCCCAGGGAGACCCCTATTGGGGTGGCCAATCCAGTCTATGCCTGTTGTGCAGACTGGGAATTTGAGTCTTAGAATGGGGAAGAGGTTTGTCCAAATGTGAGTTTAGTGCCAGAGTGAGACTCCGACCTGCCTCCCAGTTCAGAGCTCATTTTCAGGAGGGTGCCAAAAGTTCCCGCTGTCACAGCTCTCCTTTACGTAGAGATCTTGTCTCCAAGATGTCCCTGTCACAATGCGCATCTGTTACTTAAATCACACATTCAGCACTCAGCAACCTAGTTTCCCAGAGGAGCTGGGTTTTAGCATAGAAAGCAGATAGCAAGTTACATTTTATTTTATTTATTGTAAAAAACAAAATTGTAGGGGCGCCTGGGTGGCTCAGTTGGTTGAGCATCCGACTTCGCTCGTCGATGATCTCGCTGTCCGTGAGTTTGAGCCCCGCATCGGGCTCTGTGCTGACAGCTCAGAGCCTGGAACCTGTTTCAGATTCTGTGTCTCCCTCTCTCATGGTCATGAGTTCGAGCCCCGCATCAGGCTCTGTGCTGACAGCTCAGAGCCTGGAGCCTGCTTCGGATTCTGTGTCTCCCTCTCTCTCTGCCCCTCCCCCGCTCATGCTCTGTCTGTCTGTCTGTCTCTCTCTCTGTCAATAATAAATAAACACTAAAAAAACAAAAAACCAAAATTGTAATGACACAAGTGAACATATTAAAATAATGTATTTCTGCCATCCTAATCCTGTTTCGTGTGCGCAGCTGTATGTCTAACATACATACTTTGCACGCGCGTTTATGCACACAGCTATAATCATTTCATAAGGATTTTTATAATTTTGTTTCACTTAATATTGTACATTTTCCCCATTTTCTTTTAAAAAAAATTTTTTTTAAACGTTTATTTATTTTTGAGACAGAGAGAGAGACAGAGCATGAACAGGGGAGGGTCAGAGAGAGGGAGACACAATCTGAAACAGGCTCCAGGCTCTGAGCTGTCAGCACAGAGCCTGATGCGGGGCTCGAACTCACGGACCGCGAGATCATGACCTGAGCCGAAGTCGGACGCTTCACCTACTGAGCCACCCAGGCGCCCCCATTTTCCCCATTTTCCACATCGCTTTCTCCTGCCTTCTGCAGAGTATTTCATCATGTAAATAAACCATATTTACATAAGTACATCTTCATTGTTCTTCTAAAATATTCCAAACATACAGAAAGCACAGGAACGATACGCGACACAGGTTCAATAAATACTGATACTTCACAAATGTTTTTGAGACCTTTTTCAAGAAAATAAACCATTACAGGTACAGCTGGAGCTGTCTTCTGTACAATGGACTCTAATCTCCCAGGACAAGCGACATAACTTGCAAGGCTCAGGGCAAAGTGAAAATGCAGAGACGGGTGTTCAAAAATCATATGAATTTCAAGACAGTGACAGCAGAGCGTTCAAGGAAGCATGGGGCGTTTCTAAGTGTGCGGCCCAGGGTGACTGTGCAGGACGCACACCCACCAAGCTGGCCCTCAGGCCCCCTCTCCTGTCACATTCCTGAAAGTGATCTGTGTCTTTGCTGTCCCATGTTTACACTTTTCCTTCATACACATGCATTGCCCGACATTATGGAGTATTAGTTTACATATTTTAAAATATTACGTAAGTGGCGTAACAACGTGTATCCTTAGACTGCTTGGTTGTCTCGCCTATTGTTTTTGTGATTAATCCATGCGGATTCATGAAGATGTTATTGATTTTCACTATCGTCTAATATTCCATTATGAGATCTCACCACAGTTCATTTTTTTTAGAACCCTTCTCTTTTTACCATAATTACTAATGCTGCAGTGAACAGCCACGGACACAGTTCTCTGTGCACATGTGAGCTTCTGTCTGCTCTCTGTGAGGAGGTGTGGAATCGAACTGCTCTTACATGGTGGGGTTGTTTCCGATTTTTTCCCGGGCATCAATGTGCTCCCCTTATGTGTCTCCGCTTGGAGATGCCCCACAGACATCCAACCCCCCTTGGGAGACTTCCCCCTAGTTGTGTTTCCTCTAAGACCCATCACTCACTGAATCCAGAAACTGGATGTCCTGTAATCCTCCGCCCCGCCCCCATTTCCTACCTATGACCAAAGCCTACTGATTCCCAGTCTAAACTATGGCTTCCACTCATCCACTCCTTCATATCTTTCTTGCTACCTTCATTGTCTTGGCTTAGGATCCTACCTCTCCCCTGGGCACTTCTCCCAGCCCCTCCAGCCTCCAGCCTCCCAACTTGTTGCAGAACCTATGACTCTAGTGAACTGCATTTTGACTAGTCTCTCTCGCACGCATGTGGTGGAGATCAAAGCTGTGAGTTATACAAGAGCAAAGACTATATCATGGGTCCCATTTGGGGGCCTGTGGCACAGTGCCTGACACCCGGCAGGTTGTGAAAATATTTGTTGAATCAAAGTGTATGTAGACATCATGCTGTAGTTTCCCCATCTTTTGAATCAGACCCCTAGGATAAATTCCCAGAGCGAACGTTATGGATGACTTAGGATAATGACTTCGTAAGTAAACTTGATCCACAGAAAATTCTAGGTCAGGTAGGGTAGATAGGATGATCCTCACCAAGGAGTCATTTTCCCAAGGTCCCAAAGCCAGAAAGTGACAGAGTGTCAAGAAGAAGTCTTCAAGTCTTGCCATCGGCTTGTCTTATTTGATAGAGATACTAAATTTAGATGGTGCCCTTTAATGTCAGGTGACTGTCTCTTTAAATGTTGCTGTTCTGGTATACATGTAACAACCTGGTAGAATTCACATCTCTGTAAGAGCGAAACAGAACAAAATAACCGTCACATCTATGAGCCTTTGTTTCAGTATCTATCAAATGGGCAGACGATCTCTTTGCTCTGTGGACAGATAAGGAAGAAGCACCTTTCTATCCCCTACCCCGATCCATCCTTCCCATGCTTAGTGCACAGTTATTTATGAAACCGAGGAGGGTGAATGAAAAACAGCTCTCTGCAAAAGTGACTTAATGCCCCTCACCTGCTGATCTGGAAGCCCTTTAATCATTAGCATATGAAAGAGAAATCTGCTAAGTGTATTCCCAAAAGGTACTGGTGATTTCATAGGCTAACCCTCCAGGAAGAAAAGGGCATTGACTAACACTAGAAATGCCTTGCTTACGATGGATTTTCAAGCGCCCAAGATCCCCACCCCCCAACTCTGAGACCCTAGAATGACACCATCTAGTGTATCTTTCCAAAGGCTCAAGCCCTGCACATGCAGCCCCACACACGCCTGGCTTGCGGTCCTGGCTCTGCCCCTGGAGGGCTGCGTGGCTTTGGCCACATTCTCCTTACCTGTACGGTGAAGGGGTAGATAACGCCTTCTCCCCTGCACCCCTGCAGCTCTCAGGTTCTGTGTTCAGCGAAAGGTGGAGATGCCTGTCAGAATTGACAACACAAAGCAGGTGTTTTTTAGTTCCTCTTGGCTCGAATTTCTGCCTCCTGGACAGAAACTGGGAAATAGGTGTGTTTCTGACTCCCTGGCGTGGGTCACAGAATCCGAGTTGCGGGTGGCCGGCAGGAAACCCAAGTGATTCTAAAGACCCAGGTCCTAGTGCTCTCCCTCCCTCAAAGAAAATTCACCACGCCCTGATCCGTGAATAGAATACAGCCAGGTCGTCAGCCACCGTGTTCTCTGATTTATCCATGGCACCTAGTGCAGTGGCTGGCACATAGTAGGTGCTCATTAAATATTGGCTGAACGATGGGTAGTTTCTTGTAGGAAGCGTCATCTAGGGGAGCCTCTTAAATGCAGATTCCTGAGCGCACTGCAGAGCTACCCGATTGTAATCTCTGGTAGCAGAGCCCAGGTGACCTTCGTGCCCTCCAGAGTTTGAGAGCCACAGTTATAAGCGTCTGAATAAAGTATGCTCCTAGGATCAGAAGGGAGAAAATGCTGTTGTTTTTAATGTTGAGCATTTGTCAGTGGTGACTATAATCAAGTGAAAAAGGTTCATATTGCTGTCGCCATTTCCGTGGAACCTGGAGGAGTCTGGGCTTTGCCGGGTGTATGTGCAAAGCAAACTTTCACTAATCTCAGGAGAGGCGAGGCCAATAAAAAGGCAGAGCAGATAGGAGCGAGCCACATGAAGTCCAAGTTTGGCATTATTATTGCCCTTCACTTGGAAGTCATAAAACAAGAAATGTGCCACCGTTCCGGCTTCTTGGGAGTGGTTAGCTGGTGTGAGGTTTTTCTCAATTCCTTTCAAGGGTCTGTGGCTTGGACCAGACACAGACCTGGGTTCAAATCTCGGCTGCGTCTCTAACTGCTTGGTCTTGGGCTAATCACTTTAACCCCTCTTAAGCTTTAGTTTCCTCAGTCATTACGTGGATATCATAATGCTGACTACTCAGGGTTGTTGAAAACAACCTGAGATGATACACGTTCAGGTATCTGGCCCATGTGTGGTATGGAAAAGCAAAGTTTTAGCCAGTAACCTATAAACGGCTATCATATTGGAGCTGCAGGGTTCAGGAAAGGGTCGTTTAGTTTAGCTCTTTTGTTTTATCCTTGTGCAGGGGCCATGCTAATCTTCTCTGTGTCGTTCCAATTTTAGTATACATGCTGCCCAAGTAAGCACAGCTCTTTTGTTTTAAAGGCAGGGAAACAGCCTGACGGAGGGCAAGCAAATTGCACAAGATTACCTAGCACCTTAGGTTTCTTGAGGGCTTCTGTTCTCAACGAAGATCTTTGAGTCTTTCCATGGACCAGAGAGGGTGAGGAGGCTGAGCTCTGTAGGTGGCTTGTGATGGAGGCATTTTGAAATGTGCTTTTGAAAAAAAAGCTACATATCTCAGGTGGGGAGTCTTATCACCTGAGTTGTTTGCCAGCCAGAAGCCTGTTCTGAGGACATAGTGATTGGTGAGAAAGTCCTTGAAGCTGCTCAGTTTGTGGCTCTTCTGTCGACACCAGAGTTTAAGGACACCAGAGTTTCGAGCACTGTTGAGGCCTTCCCTGGGAGGCCCTGTCTGGTACTGTGGTTGTGCAAGGCCAAAGCCTGAAGATGGCTGGCCTTGGGGACTCCCCAAGTCTGGCCTCTCGGCTGCAAGGGGCTCAACGCCAGTCACAGGCCATGCTGGATCTGGTAGGGACATCTCTGGAAACTTGTCCTGCAGGGTTCTGACTGGGGTCTGTGGGCAGCGGCAGCAAAGTCCTTGGTGCTAATGACGATGACCTCGGTGACAGTGATGACAATGAGGGAGGACGAGCCCAGCTATCTGCCAGGTGCAGGGCCCAGCAATTTCTTTTACGTGCACTGATTTGTGCAACCCTCACAAGAACCCTATGGGGAGGAAACTGTGGCTCAGAGAGGTTGAGTAAATGACCAAGGGCACACAGCTAGTGAGCACCAAGATTCAAATCCGGATCTACAGGAGTCCAAGGCAGCCAGCAGCCTGTGAGTGCTGGAAGAAAGGAAAGTAACACCGGCCCGTTCCTTCAAGGGACGTGTATTTTCTCCCCATTTTTACAGATGAGGAAACAGAGGACCAGAGTTTAGTGTTTTTCCCCGTGAGGTCAGGCACCGTGCCAAGCACTTTACATATTTTACCTCTTCACTCATCATAACATCCCTATGAAGTAAGTAATTCTATGATTTCCACTGGTGTAGATGAGGAAACCAAGGCCTGACACTAGATGATTGGCAGGGGTTCAGAACCAGACAGTCTGACTGCGGTGGGGGGGGGGGGGGGTTGCCCATGCTCTTGATCTCCTGAGTTGCCCAATACTGAGACAAGATGTAGCAGGACTGCACCAGGACCCGGGACTCCTGAATCCCAGGCTAGTGCTCCAAGGCTAGATGGAGGCTCTCTGTTGGGATTCTTTATTCCTTAAAAGCGCGCTGGCCTAAAGCCCAAAGAGTGAAATCACGCCCTGCGGTTCTGGGAACCTCAGACTGGAGAAGAAGGAAGCTCTTGCTCTGGTGTTCAAGTCTGAGCAGGTGTACTGAGAACTCTCCCTGTTTCCTCCTCTGGCTGGGAGGGAGCCCACGCAGGGTGGGCAGGGTGGGCAGGGTGGGGCAGCCCTCCTGAGTGCCAGTGGGGGAGGAGAGCAGGAGGCAGGCGTGCCCAATGAAACAGGCCTAAATCTTCCCTCCTTAGGCCTTTATCCAGGTGGTGCCCTCATGCGCTGCCTGGCAAACAGCAGGGAATGATGATGAGAGTCCAAGGTTACATACAGTCAGGAGGCCTGAGTTCTGGTTCTGGCACCATCGGCTCTGGGCAGTTTCCTTATCTATTCAACGGGTGGTGGGGGTGTGGGGGGAATCAAAATCCCCTGGATTTTATAGTTAACACATTGTTTATTAAGCACCTACTGTGTGCCAGGCACTGGAGATATAGCAAACGGGAAAGCAGATTTAGTCCCTGCCTTCATGGGTCTTAGGGTCTAGTAAGGAGAGACGTGAAGACCAAATCTTCACTGAAACAAATGTAAGATGGCAGCTATGGCCCGTGTTTTATTTTTATTTTTTTAAGTTTATTTATTTATTTTGAGAGAGAGAGAGAAAGAGAGAGAGAGAGAGAGAGAAAGGCACGGTGTGTGTGTTGGGGGCGGGGGGTGGAGAATCCCAAGCAGGCTCCATGCTGTCAGGGCAGAGCTCCATGTGGGGCTGGAACTCAAGAACTGTGGGATCATGACCTGAGCTGAATCAAGAATTGGATGCTTAACCAACTGAGTCACCCAGATGCCCCTAAAGGAAAGGCCTGTAGAGCTAAGGGGGCCCATGGCAGTGGGGGTGGTGGGAGAAAGAAGGGGTTGACATTCTGAAGGGCAGTGGGGACCCACTGAAGTGGGGACCCACCCTCTGAAGATGTGGTTACTAGGTAGATGGCTGCTGGTCAGTGGAAAGCACTGTGTGTGGGTGCGGGTATTGAGAGGGTTCATCAAAGGAACTGGGTGGCCAGGGGGCCTGGGGAAGCGGGCATGTGAGCCATGCATGGTAAGAGAAGTCATGGAAGTTTATTCAGGGGTAGGGGAGTGAAGAGAGACCGGAGGGAGATGGTCAAACTTAACAGAATACGAGTCAATGCATTTTTCAAGGAAAAGAAAAAAAAAAAAAGGCCACCTCCTTTGAGGAGCCTTCCCTGATTTCTCCACCTCTGACCTATGGTTTTCCTCCCTCTCTGGTCTTGCAGCTCAGGCAGAAAACCTCAAACCTCTGGGGCAGTCGGACCTGAGCTTATGTACTGTGTCTTCCTGCTATTGAAATGCACAGTGACTTCAAACCAAGTCCTCTGCCTTCTCGGGCCTCAGTTTCCCCAGCTGTGCAGAAGCAGGTTGTCTCAAAGGACCCGCCCAGCGCTAACGCAACGTGATTCGCTCTGGCAGGAGCGGGGGGCTGCCCGCATTGCTGCGCAGGCACCGGGCCGCTGGCTGGGGCATCGTCACCCGGCTGCGGGCGCTTTCCTCCGGGCCGGGGGCTGCGAGCGAGGACCCCGGCGCCAGACGTGGCGCAGGGAAGTGGGGGCGCGACCCCCGGCTCGCGCGGGCACCGCGCGGCCCCGCCCCCGCAGCCAGCGGCCCTGCGGCAGCCGGGCCCTGAGCTCCGCCCTCCGCCTCCCGCCGGCCTCGCTCCCTCCTCCCGCCTCCCTCGCTTGCTCGCTCGCTCCCTCCCCCCGGCCGGCTCGGCGCTGACTCCGCCGCACGCTGCAGCCGCGGCTGGAAGATGGCGGGGAACGACTGCGGCGCGCTGCTGGACGAAGAGCTCTCCTCCTTCTTCCTCAACTATCTCGCCGACACGCAGGTACGGCCAGCAGGGGCCGCGGGCCGGGGGCCAGGGGTGCTGAGCTGCGGGGGCTGCCGTCGCAGCCGCGGAGGCCGGGAGGCGACGGTGGGTGCATCGGGGGGTATCGGGGGTTCCCGGCTGCGGAGCCCCCCTTTCCTTGCACCCTGAGAGGATCTCTGTTTCGGAGGTAGGGAGCTGGGGGCTCCCCCCGCGCAAGCCCGAGCGTGGGGGGAGCTACGGCCGCTGGGGAGGGTCTGGCCTCGGGTGCTTGGAGTCTGCCCCCCCCCCGCCGGCAGAAGTGGGGGTTACCGCGTTTCCTTGGGGAGGTGGAGCCGCGCCAAGGTGTGGGGGACCCTCAGGCTGGCCCTGGGTGCTGGAGGCGCGCCCTCAGACTGCCGGCACTTGCTGCCGTACTTTCACGTGGACTTGTGGCCCCGGCTCAGGCGCCTGCCCCGGTCCCCCGAGTGCCCTGGTCCTCCGGTCTCGGGTGCCCGGAGTGCTGCTGCTGGCCCCCCGCGGCTCCCCATCGGCGCCTGCAGCGCAGAGTTTCCTGCCGGTTGCCGGCTAAGGGCTTAGGGGGTCTGCGGGGCACGTGGACATGCGGCCGGAGATAGCACCTTCCTGGTTTCGCTACCGGCCGATCCCCCGGGGGGAAAAGCACGGCAGGATGGGGGTGGAAAGGCTGTCTGGGGGGCGCCTGGGTGCCCCCTGCGGCGCGCGGCCCCGGTGCGCGCCCGGCGATGCTGGGGGAAGGGAAGGCGAGGCGGCGTCCCGGGCTCTGGCTGCGCCTGGGAGCCCCACCGGCGACACGCGCGTGACAGGAGAGGGTGCTCTGGTGTGCCGGGGCGGGGGGAGGCGAGAGAGCTGGTGACTTGGAGACGGGGAGCGGGGGGGGGGGGGCTGCTGCTGGGACGAGCCGCCACCGAAAATGCCTGCACTAGGCGTACGCGCCCCCCACCCCTTCCTTGGTTTTCCCCACCCCATGCCTGTTGCAAGCATAAAGTTTGGCCCCATAGTTATGGCTTTTTCTCCCGGCGCCCGGCTGCGGGTAGCGGGGAGGCTGGGGATGCGGCGGAGGCGAGAATGAGACCCCGGATGCGGGCGCACGACTGGGCGCGGAGAGGGGGCCGCCGGGCGGAACCGGGCGCGGCTCGCGAGGGCTGGTTTGGTACCTGGAGTCGGAGCGCCGGTGCCGGCTCGTTTTGCATAACACTGGAAGGGAGGGGGAAGGCGGAGGGGGGGCGGGCGGTGGGAGGAGAGAGAGGGAAACTTTGCTTCTTGTTATAATCTGCCTGTCTTTGGGCGGCAGCAGCTGTCATGGGACCGGGTGGGCGGGGAGAGGCTTGCAAGCTGACTCCTAGCCGTGAGACTCGACTTGGAGGGGACGCGCAGCAGCCGAGACGTTCAGCTCCGGGCGGCGACTCCCGGCTGGCGGCTGGGACGGCGCGGCGTGGCGGGGTGTCGCGGAGAGGAAGCCCGCCGCGCGCGGGAGAAGGCCGACCCTCGCCCGCTGCAGACATCCATGCGTCAGGGAGCCGCGGGGCCTCGTGGTCGGTGGCGGGCGTGCTGGGGTGGTTTCGGGGCTGGGGCCGAGGGGGTGGTGGCGTGTGATCGCGCATTCTTAGGGCCGGGGGTGGGGTGGGTAGTGTGTGTGATGAGCGGTCTGCGCGCGCGGGTGTGTGTGTTTGTGTGCACACGCCGCGCGCGCCGGGCGCGTACCTTTACCTCTGACGAAACTGCAGTGGAGCTCCCGCGGCGGTCACCGGGCGCCGTCGCCCGCCCCGCGCCCACGTCTACTCGGAAGGCAGATCCCAGCCCCAGCACCACCGCCGCCCCGTTACCGCCGCCCCCCACCCCAGCCCCAGCCGACAGCCTGGGCCTAGGAGGACTGGGTGCGGGCGGGACAGAGCTGCCCCCGGGAAAGTTCTGTCCTCATCCCTTGCACTTGTCTGGGGGGGTGCCTCCAAACCTCGCGACTGAGACTCGGGTGAAGGAAGCCTGAAATAGCAGGAGACTCGTTCGGGGACCCAGAGCAAAAACCGTGCGTTCTGGACCCTGGTTTTAACTCCATCTTCAGTGTTCTTTGGCTCACCAGTAATTCATTATTTGCCCTTTAGTCTCGCAGTGGGCCTACCCTGCAGGGATATTTCACCCAAGGAAACTAGAAAATTGGGTAATCGGCTGTCAGCAGAAGCAGTGCAGTGAAAGTTAATCTGGGACGTTTGCTTTTTTTATTTAACCACGTGACAGGCAGAGGCTCCTCTGGTGATCTTTGCCGGCCCAACTTGGGAAATGTAATTGATAGGGGAGCTTTGCAGCCACCCCTAGAAGGTTCATAGAGCCCGGCCGGAAGAGGACCTGGGCGGGCCATCGCGTGCCTCCTCATTTTACAGTTGGGGTTAGAGGCTGCGAGGGGTGAGCGGCTTGTACAGGACCACGCAGCCAGCGGGTGACAGAGCCACCCAGGGCTCCTGACTCCAGGTCCTGTGTGTTACCTCGAAATAGCACTGGACTTGGAGTCAGAAGGCCTGAGTGGAGTCGCCTTCCCCACTCTCTGGCTGGGTGACCCCAGAGCGAGCCATTTGAACTCTCTGAGCCTCCTTTCCTCCATCTGTCAAATGGGGCTGGTGTTGCAGGCAAGAGAAGAGGAGGTCGAGGTGGTGGGGGTGAGCTCTGCTTGCATGTGAGATGTCTGGTTGTTCCTGCAACTCCCTCTCCTCTTCCAGACCCTCCCTGTCCCTCCCTCCATTCCCGACCCCCCCCCCCCCCCAGGGGTGGGGAAAGCGAATAAAAAGCTAATTTATTGTCTTTATCCAAAAGACTTGTCTTTGGTGGCTAATCCAGAGTTAGAGAGAGGGAGGACTTGTGTTTAGGAGACTTAACTTTTACCCATTCGGGCCAAAGTTCAGAAATTCTGCAGACCGAGGATTGTGAAAGTTTCTTGGAAAGGTTTGGGGCACGTATCCCAGAGGACTTTGGGTTGGCTTCACCTTTGCCCAGCCTGTGCCCCTTGCCTCCAGTGCCCTCACCCACTGTTCCTGCATGGCCCTCTCGAGCAGGCCTTCCTTTCCTGGCTTGCTCTGGTTTGTGTCTCTTTTGGTTTTCTTAGTCTGTGTGATACAACCAAGCATTTTGTGTGTGAGTCCTGTGGCCCAGTAAGATTCTGGAACTAGAGTTGTGCCTTTCATCTCTTTGTGGCCCCGTGGCACCTGCCACCGTGCTGAATTCCTTTGCTTGGCTCTTGGCTAGGCACGTGAATTACAGGGAAAGCTCCTTCCTAGGCGGTCCCTGAGACAGCTGGGCAGTCAGTATGGGTAGAAAGGAATGCAGAAAGCTACAGCTATAGGCCATGACTTAGGCTCTAAAGGCCACACAGTAAGCCCACGCTAAATATGGGTTGTTTGAAGTCACTTGGGACATCAATCATAGATAGATGTCCAAAATGTCAGAGCTTTACAAATCATGTGGTCTAATCTCTTACCACTTAAAAATATTCAATTATAGAATTGTTAGAAAATACTGGCAGGCATGAAGAGGAAATTGAAAATAGGTAATCTTACCCAGAGGTAACCCCTGTTAATTTTTATATATATTTGCAGACCTTTCTTTCCTATTGATTCCTATCGATTGTATCTTTTGCACAAAAATGGAGTCACTCCTATCGATTATATCTTTGCACAAAAATGGAGTCACTCATTATATCCTAATTGTAACTTGGAATCATGCTGTTGTAATATGCTTTTTTTTCTCCTCCAAACAATATGCTGTGATTGTCTTCCTATATCAATAAATATTCTACTTAATATCATACTATCTGAATGGTTATATAGTATTTCATTGAGGGTTGAACCAAAATGTATTTAATGAGTCCTTTATTGTTAGCCATTTAAGTTGTTTACAATTTTTGTTGTTCTTGTAAGCCATGCTGAAATGAATATCTTTGCATATGTCTTCTTTCCTTCATTTAAATTCCTAGAAGTGAAATTACTCTGTCAAAGGAACTATGCAGGCGTTTGGGAAACACATTTCTGGATTGCCTTCTAGAAGGATTGTGGTAATTTACACACTTACCAGCATTGTGTGGGAATGCCTGGTTCCCTGTAGCCAGAAAACTCTTGGTATTTTAATTGGTTTTCATTTTTGCCAGTCTGTTCATCAATAAATTCTTTTAACCTTTTGTTTTAACGTGCATTTCTTTGTTCACTTGTAATGCTTCCCCCTGCCCCCCCCCCCCCCCATATGATGATGGGCCATTTTTGGTTCTGTTCTGTGAACTGTCATGTTTATGATTTGGCCCATTTCTCAATTGGTGTCCTATCCCCTCAGTGTTCTAAAATTGGACCTGAGTACTGAGAAGGGGCCCCGTCACATGGAGATTTGGGAAAATGGCTTGAACTCCTTAGTGTTCACCTGTTGGGTATGCAGTGTTGCAGCTTCCATAGCCCCCCAGCTTCCATGGCCCCCCATGCCAGGGCTAACTTCTTTTTCAAGTCAATGTTGCAGGCATCTAGAGGGGCAGGTTGGAGTGCAGCCTTGGCTGGGTGCCTTTGCGCACCCCTCACCTGTGTGGGAACAGGGGGAGTAACTTCCTCACCTGAGCCCAGAAGGGGACATGTGTGCTGGCTTTGTTTACCTGAGGGCAGGGCTCCACTTTCACTGGGGCTCCGTGGCTGCTACTAATGATCAGGATGCCTGTGAAAGCCAGGAAAGGCAATGGCCCAGCAACTGGGCCCTGGGGGGCTCATATTTCCCCTTCACCTTGGGACTCTCCTCTCCCCAGCTGCTGCAGGCCAGCCAGAAGCTTCACCATTGCCAGGGTATGAGTCACCCTTTTCCCTCTCTCTCTCTCTCTCTCTCTCTCTCTCTCTCTCTCTCTCTGGAATAATAGAAGGCATACTGGCTTGAGTCAGAAGCAGCCTTGCAAATGGGGACTTGGGCTTAGAAGTGAGGTCATAACATGAGCACTGCAGTGCTAACAGCTAACTCCTCCTTCATCATCCTCAGCGACATCTGTCGGAGCATCCTTTAGATGCCGTGCACTCTGCCAAGCATTGTTTTTGCATTGTTGCGTTTTGTCCTCAGGGAGAGTCTACAAAGGGTAGGTGCCATTATATTACCATTTTACAGATGAGGATTTTAGTTTCAGAGAACTGGCTGGCTTGCTGAAGATAATCTACCTACGCTGTCTTGGAGTGAGTAGAAGAGCCAGGATAAGAGGCGAGGTTCCCAGACCACGTGACTCCAAGCTCCCGAGGCAGGGAGAGGCAGGGACGACTCCTATGCAGTGTGTTTCCAGCACCTCGAGCGAATGAAGGCACATTGCTGAGAGAGAGAGAGAGAGAGAGAGAGAGAGAGAGAGAGAGAAGACAACTCATCAGGCCCTCTGCTTCTCTAGGCCTCAGTTTCTCAATCTCTGAAGTGGGGATTGTAGTCCCTAACTCCCAGGGTTGAGAGTCAAATAATATAATGTATATAAAATGAGTCGCAGCCTGCAGCTCAGAACACTTGGAATTCTTTTTGAAGCACTTTGGAAGGGCAGGATTAAGTGTAAGCAAACTCCCCTTCATGCAGTCTTTTTTTATGCAAAAGAGGGAAACATAATTCTTATGTGAGGGTGAAGGAGACCCAGATAAAGTCATTTGGAAGAGAATGAGCAGGCCCATTGGCTATTTCTTCTCCAAGGTATTCCAGTGCCTCACATGGGTCCTGTGGACTCTCGGTTGATGTAGAATCGATAGGATTGGATTGGATTGCCCTTTCTGTTCCTCTCCCCGTCTTCTGGTCTGGGTCTTGTCTTTTCATGACTATGGGATTCCTGCAGTTACTAGAATGCACGTCTGATGCCATTCCCTCGCTCACACATCCCCACCCCACCCCCACCCCCCCCCCCCCCCCCGTGGCTTCCCAGGACTTTTACACTAAAGCCCCAAGTTTGAATGTTCAAGGGCCTCCAAGGACTTGAACTTGGAGAGCCAGGCCCCTGACATTATCCTGCTTCGTCTACTTTCCCTTTCGGTATGGGTGTCCCCTCCCCCTCCCCCAGGGTATGTCATGAATCTTCTTCCTGGAAGTGTAGTCTATCTCCTCTGCCACTATTTCTCCCATTTCCATACTCATCCTTCCAGATCCAGCTCCGATGCCATTGTCGTGGTGCCACCTTCTCCCCGCTCTCCAGGCACAGCTGCTCATCCCTGGTGTGGCCACTGCACTCACTCATCCTCCGTGGGTTGGCCTTGGCCGGTTGCTGGCTGTGAGACCCCTGGTGGGTCCCATAACCTCCCTGCACTCCTGTTTCCTCCTGTATAAAGATAACAATAAAGAGTACTTGCCTTATAAAGTTGTGGCAAGAAGTCAATGAAAATCAAATGCAAATGGATTGAAAGCGCCTAACGCGATGCATGCCGTATAATAAGCACCAAATAATGGGTATGTTTTTTTTCCTAATGTAGGTCGCGTTAAGTTTACTCATTTAGGAAATCACTCCACCCCACCGTTTAAATGTATTCCTAGCCCACCTGCACTTCGGGCTCCTCCCACCCCCACACCTGTCCTCCAGGGGAAGCCTCTTGCGTCTACCACTCCCATGGACGGTGCTACCTACTGTCCCTCTGGTGTCTGCGTGTTTTTGTCCCTACCGCTAGGTTGACAGCTCTGGGAGGGCAAGAAATAGTATTTTTATCCTGAGCTAGCTTTCCGGTTACCTGTTACGTAGATGATTTTTTTTTTTTTTTTTTTTTTGAGCAGAAGAATGTTTTATGTGATTAGGTGTCAGGTTCTCTGAAGAGAAGTTTGTGTTTTAAACATTTTATTCTGGAAAATGTCCAACACATACAGAAGGGGCCGGCCACGGAATGGTATAGTGAATCCCCATGTTCCCATCGGCCTGATTCTGCCATTTTGGACCCATGGCCATTCTTGTTCATCCACGCACACACCACATCCTGTCGTCCGTGACTGTTTCAGTGTGTATTTGTGAAAAGAGACTTTTGAGTACTATCACATGGTTTCTCCCAGTAACAGTGACGTTGGCTCTGTTGTCCCCATTTTGTAAGTGCACAGGGATTGGGTTAGTCACTTAGGGGCTTGCAGCTCGTGAGGGTCTAGCCTGGGATTTGAACATTGACCCCTGAGCCCCGTCCTCTCCTGCCATGCTTGGGAGGGTCCTTGGAGAGCATCCACTCTTTCCCTGCCTTTTCCAGAAGAGGAATACGGAGCGAGGCACAGAAGAAGCCACTTAGCTGGAAGAGGTCCAGGTCCCTGACTCTCAGACCTATTCTTTTCCAGTATCAGGACTTGGGGAGGGGGTGTCTTGGCTCTGGGGGACAGACAGGTGGATAGTCCTCAGAGATACCGTTGCCCAGGTGGCTGGGCTTTGTGGTGGCTGTGGGATCCTGGGGTGCATTCCACTGCCACCCCCGGACAGGCTGCATTTGTTTCCTACTCTTACAGCTCCTAAACCCCAAAGGCCCCCCTCCCCCCCCCATGCCCCTAGCAGTTAACCCTGGGTTTCTTCATTAGGTGCTTTCATAAGGATTACCCAGTGAGTGAGTCAGGGGGTGGCGATGGGGGGTCAGAAGCCTGGGTTCACAGGGCTGAGGGAGGGTCTGATCTGAAGCATACAGCTGGGCTGGGCACAGGGTCTGTAGGCCCCTGATGGCAGCTAGACTCCTGGGCTCCCCACCCTGCCCTTTCTTTCTTTTTTAATATTTCCCCCCACCCTGACTAATCTTTAGGGCAGAGACAGATTTGCTGCCCAGGAGTAGGGTAGGAGACCAGAGAGACTTTTACAAATGGGAGGGTAAAGTCATTGATTAATTATCCCCAAAGGCCTGTAATTACAGCTCCCTCTTTTAGGTAAGAAAACAAACATTTGCCCCAATTATTTGTTTAAGTGGCTGAGAGACCTTGAGCCCTAGGGTTGGGCTCTGATTCTGGGAGCCCTGTGACCTTGGCACAGGCTTCTTTGTGCCTCAGGTGTTTCACCTGGGAAGTGGGACGGATAGTAGCACATAGTTTGGAGGGTTTTAGGACTAGTTGACATGATGCCTGTAAAATGCTTAGGAATATTCAGTGAGTAGGAGCCATTGTTAGTAATAAAACAGACAAATCCAGTGTAGACCCCGCCTTTTGCCGTCCCACTGAGCTCTGGGGCCTTGATCCCATTGAGGCCGCCCTGAGGTTTCTCTTCCAGAGTACTATGTTTTCCTTCCCCCTCTGCTTCCGAGGGAGCTGAAGAGGAATCCCACCCAACCTTAGCAAGGACCGCAATATTGACTTTTAGAAAACTGAATCCAGTTAGATGCTACTTGAAGAGAGAAGAACCAGGTAGTGGTTAAGAGCTCTCGGCTTTGGAGTTTCGCTGCCAAGCATTTAAAATCAGGGGCCTACCACTTAACTAGCTGTGTGACGAGACACTTGAGCAAGTGTCTTAACCTTTCTGACCCCAGTTGTAGAAGCAAGCTCCTGGGTATGGCATTCAAGGCCTCACGTACACTATTGGGGAGAATCGTGGTGTTTTCTTTGGATAGCTACAGCAGAGAATGGACAACGCTCGCAGCATTGCCTGACATAGAGTAAGCACTCAGCAAACAGTTGCCACTAGGATGATGACAATGACAAGGATGTATAAACACACCAGTGGAAAACAGCTTTCAGGGAGCTGGAGTGCCTTACAGACCATCTTACTCAGTGCCCTTACCTCGAAGTGAGGAAACAGGCTGGGAGCTGACCAGGGACTGGCTTCGGGTCACCTAGCAGAGGCAGGACAGGACCCCTAGCTCCTGTCTACATGGGCAGGGTTGGCTCTGGATCGCAGACGCTCGGCTGTCTGAGACCCACTGTCTGGGAACTCAGCCGGGCGAGCCCTGCTTGGCTGAGAGGGATGTTCCCCAGCAGCCCTGCAGCCGTGTTTTCTCCCTTGCTTGCCTGGCAGAACACAGCCATTTAGCAGAGGGAGAGCGAGGAGACGTTAGAAACCAAGCCCTGAGCAGTTGCGGCAGCCGGCCCACGAGTGGCTCCCTGAGGTTGCCATGGCAAACAGCCTTGGCAACGTGGCTGCTGGAGCCTTTATTTCTGGTCTCAGCCTCCTCGCGGGAAGCGTGGTACCCAGGACGCTGGGGAGGAGGGCCCTGTCTTGGCTCCTTGACACCATGGATGACCCGGCCTCCGCGCTGCTCGTGATCCCGGAGGCTACAGCAGCCACTGTTTAAAACATCTGCGGGTCCACCCTGCACAGCCTGCAGAAGTGAGCTCCCGGTGATGGCATTCAAGGCCTCAAGTGCCTGCCTACCCTTCTAGCAATTTATTCCTCAACTAGTGTGAGACTATGCCATGCTGGATCTGGTGCTGCAGAAACAGAACAATATAATAATCTTAACATGGGCCTGGTGTCAGGGGTTCGCAGCCTGGCCTCAGGTTCCTTGGTCAGGTCCTATGCCAAGTTAGTCATGTAAATTATTCACAGTCACATTACTCTCTGAGGAACCCCATGAAGGAGTGCCCATCGGTCTCCCCATTTTACAGTTGAGTAGGCTGAGGCTGACTCCACAGAGTTTGTGGTGTTGGTGCCATTCCTTCCTGTGCCAGGCAGCCGCTCGGACTCCTAGCATGAGGCGTCTGTCTCCTCTCCCCACCTCTGGTTGCATCCTTCAAGGCCCAGCATGAGTTCCACCGCATCTAATTCTCCCTCTTGCAAGTGGGCCCTTTCTGCTCTGTGATGCCCCCGTCTATTATAGACCTCTCATGTGCCCTGCCCCACTGTGTACTCTACCACCCTGCTGAGCTTATCCCTGCCCTCCAGTCACCCCAAAACAAAACGGGGAAACTGGCTAAAGGGGAGAGCTCTGACCATCCAGGACTTTGCACTTGGCATGCAGGGAGGAGTCAGCAAAGGTTTTCTGTTGTTGTTGTTTTTCTTTTTAGTAGGCTCCATGCCCAGCGTGGGGCTTGAATACATGACCCTGAGATCAAGAGTCGCATGGTCTACTGACTGAGCCAGCCAGGTGCTCCAGCAAAGGTTTTCATTAATATTGTTATTAATAACAGTAATCGTAGAAACAGCTAACCCTTAATGACCAGGTTCTAGGCTGGGACTTTCGGGTGCATTATCTTGTTTAATCCTCAACCATCTGGTGAGTCTGGTGCTACGACAGACCGGAAAGCAGAGGTTGCAAGTTCAGTGGCTTGCCCCGCATCCTTCAGGCAGATAGTGGCGAGGCTGGGACTTGAACCTGGGTCTGCCTGGCTTCAGAGCACTTGGTCTTAACCACCGCAGTGTGGGTAATCTGGCTGAGCATAGAGAAAGGACTCCAGTGTGGGTGATGGGCTACAGGAAGGAGGCATCTGCACTTGGCTTCAGCAAAGGGGGGGGGGGTGCTAAGTGGAAGTGAGTGGGATGTGAGAGAGAAGGCCCAGAGTGCAGGGGCCTCAGTGGCATCACTATAGCTGAGACAGGGGTGCGGAAGAGGAGTTGCTTTGGGGGAGGATTTGTATGAAGAGTAGACATCCATTTATTCAGGGCCCACTGTGTGCAAGGTTTGTCCCCACCCCTGGCTTTCCCTAGAGCCTTGTTAAATGCAAAACTCTGGTCCCAGCTTGTGATAACCTTTGTTTATGTGTTTATTCTTCACTGTTCTCTCCTCTACCCACTCAGGACCGGAGATCCCTAAGGAAAGGGACCTCATCAAGCTGGTTCACCATCAGATCCCCCAGTGCCTTACCAGATGCAGGTACAATATAGGCCCTCAATAGATGTTTGTTGACTGACTGAACAAATGCTATTTGAGCTTTCAGGAAATTCACCAACCATTTGCTTGGCCCCAGAGGCCCCTTCTCTGCTTGGAACTATGTTGGGGTATGTGGGCGAGGGGACTGGGGGAGTTGTACCCGTCTTCACAAGGGGCCTGTGCCCTTGTCTCCAAGATAGGACTTGCACACAAAGGAATCAAAGACAAACATTTTTTGGAGCCTCCAAAACCCTGCTATCAGAACGCATCTGTAGTGGACATGTCTTTGTAGAACGTTAAACCACTGCTGGAATCCAGTCTGTTACAGGGCATTGCTCTGGCCCCACTGTGGAGGGGCTCAGGGCTTTAGGAGTCTCTGTGGTTGCAGGGAGGTGTCTGGTCTAATATTCCCACACCTTCCAAAGACATCGAAACCAGCACCTTCCTTTGGGCCTTCTGGCCATTGCCCGTCTGCTTATTCCAGAGGAATCGGGCAGACTGGCCTCCACTCTGGAGGAAGCAAGGGGGAAATTCAGGCAGGAAAAGGAAAGAGGGAGCCCTCAGGGTCCAGTGACCACACTCTGTAGCCTGAGACAATTAACTCCATGTGGCGTCAATCTTGCCTTGCACAGAATCCACTCAAGACCCTGTTCTGCATAGTATCACCACCCACCCCCCCGCCCTTCCTGCTCAGGACCAACTCACTCTTAGTTTACACACCATTCTTACAAGCCTGGAAGTCCTGTCCACACCTCATGACTTCAGTAGCAGTAAGCCAGTTCAGTTAGTGTGTGTCCGTGCAGGCATGGGACAGGTTGGGGGTGGGGACAGGGTTCTATCAGAGGTAGAAACACATGGACATGTTTCTGGGCAGGCAACTGGGAACCTTTTGGTAAGGGGGCAAGGAGGCCTCTCGTTCCGGAATACACCTTACAGAAGTTACAAAGTTAATGGGCCATAGAGACAGAAATTTTCCCAAGGAGAGGTATATTCTGTCCAGTGTTCTCTGTTCGAGGAAGCAAGGAAGAGTGAAATGCAATTTGGCATTAACCACCTAAAACAGGAAGTCGATCAAAAGCGGGAAAAGTTCCAAAGTTACCTACAAACTTACCTTCTGTGAACACACGTTATTCCCCAATAATGCCAAGTGAGTAAGGAGTCGGTCCTGCCATAGAAGTTTCTCTGAAAATTAATGCAGTTAACTTTAACAGTTTAACTGTGAATGTGAGGTGTTGGTTTTTGTATTTTTAGGGCTGCACAGGAGTATGTATGTATAGATGCAGTGGGAGTCTGTATGACTGGCCTCAAGAAATTGTGTAGCCCTGGGGCACCTGGCTGGCTCAGTCTCTAGAGCATGCGACTCTTGATCTCGGGGTTGTGAGTTTGAGCCCCACGTTGGGCGTAGAGATTACTTAAAAATAAAACCTAAAAAAAAAAAAAAAATGTGTAGCCTCATGATTAATGAGAGCAAACTGTCTGGTTCAGATCTTAGCTGTGTGATCCAAGGAGTTAGACAGCCGCTCTGTGCTCTAGTTACCCAGCTCCCAGATGGGAATACTAATATGTCCTACCTTCCAGGGTTGGTAGAACTAATCAGTGGTTCTCAACCATGAGTGCATATCGGAATCAACTGTGTAATTAAAACAATAATAATTACACGTCTGGGGCTGTCCCAGACTCAGTGAATGAGAATCTTTGAGAGCCGGCCCTTAAGCTTCTGTGTTTTTAGAAGGCTCCCTCTCATGGCACCCTGCTTTGGTCTTGAACAATCAGATACTGTTCGTAGAGTATCTGGCATTAACTCGGTCATTCCCTCCCCTCTCTGTCCTTTCTGCCTTAGTCCAGAACACAGGGTAGCACTTAGGATACAAAAGACCCAGAAGCAGATAGAAGCCCCTTCTGTATAAAGCAGGGTAGCTTCCTTATGTGGCATTTCCACTCGATCTTCACATCAGTTCTGTGTTGTAGGCAGGGGCGGGGGGTACTATCCCCCCCCATTTTACAGATGGGGAAATGGAACCGAGAGAGTGCAGCAGATCAGTTGTCAGCTATTGCCTTCATCTCTATATCTGTCTTCCTTGATCCTCAGCCGCCTCCTGACTTACGGGGCCACTCGGGGGGGTTGGGGGAAATCATGATTACTTCAAGAGGTAGATGGATTGGAAGAGAGGAAAAGGAAAGAGCTTGAGGGAATGCAAGCCATTTACAGATCCTCAGATCAGGGATCGTTGGATTTATCGGGACCCTTACAGATCAAAGGGTGTTTGTTGGTCATGGTCCCAAGCCATATGGTGGTTTAGGGGAAGCAAGGGGATTAGAACCCTGTTCTCCGGATTCCCAGCTCACTGTCCTCCCAGCTGTATGTGCCGCTTCTATGGAGTGGACGGGGTGTGGCTCAAGTGATCACGAAAATAGTCTTCAAGTTAGTGTAGTGAGGCCTTTGCACGTGCTGTTCCCTCTTTCAGAAATGCTCTTCCCAGGCATCATGGTTTGCTGTTCCCTTTCCTCCTCCAGATCTGCTGAGACATGTCCTCATGAAGGCTTTCCCTGACCTTCCTGCCCTGACCCCTTTCTATCCCAGCACCATATTCTCTTTTCTTTAAGGCACATACCATTCCCAAATACGCTCATGTTTCTGAATTTGTATCTCGTTGGTTGCCTGTTGCCCCTGTGGGAATGAAAGGCTCCACAAGGCCTGTATATTGCCTGAGTGGTTTCCACTGTATCCCTAGCACCTAGCCCAGGGCCCAGCATGTGATTGGCCTTCACTGAATCTTCCTTCCTTCCTTCCTTCCTTCCTTCCTTCCTTTTCTTCTTTAACATTTATTCAGTTTTGAGAGACAGAGACAGAGTGTGAGCAGGGGAGGAGCAAAGAAACAGGGAGACACAGAATCCGAAGCAGGCTCCAGGCTCTGAGCTGTCAGCACAGAGCCCGACATGGGGCTCGAACTCAACTGTGAGATCGTGACCTGAGTTGAAGTCAGATGCTTAACTAACCGAGCCACCCAGGCGCCCCTGAATGTTTTTAAATGAATGAATGAATGAATGAATTTGCTTTGAGCCCTTAATCTGTACTGGCCACTGTGGTGAGCTTGCTTAATTCTCCTGGCAGCCCCCGGAGATAAAGCCCCATTCTTCAGGTGAGGGACTCGAAGCTCAGAGGGTGAGTGGTGGACCGGGAGGATATGGCTTCTTTACTGACCAGCCCCCCATCTGGGGCCCAGCAGGCAGGTGTGACCAGGGACCTGTCCCCCAGGAATCATACCCCAGTGTCAAGGGGACCTCACGCCACCTTCGCCCCAGGGTTGGGCAACAGCCCTTCCTTGTTGCGTGGGTACGGCCCCGTGTCGTGCTCAGCAGCGCCCTGGGCCTTCAACTTCTCCAGCACTTGCTCTTTGTCCTAGTGGCCGAGGATGTGGCCGCCTGCTTTGTACTTTGCAGCCCAGCCACCAGCAGGAATGTGGCGGTCTCCCACCTCTGGGGGTGGGGGTGGGGTGGTCTGTAAGCTGGACACTGTAGCAGGTGGGCCTAGAGGACAGTGGTGATATTTTGCCCAAGATTCCTCTCCCTCGAGCCACAGTTGGCCCAGATTAGTGGATCAAGCCCTGGGGAGAGCAGGATGGGCTCAAGGATGAAGTGAAAAGCGTGAGGGGGAGGAGGGAGATTTAAATTCCACTCCAGAATGAGGAGAAAGGTCTCCTTTGCTCAGGTGACCTCGCAGTAAGTTTTTAGTGATCCAGTTGTGGGACAGCGAGGGAAGGAGAGCTGTCAGCTGGCTCCAGTGGTAGATGTTGTTAGCCTGGGGTCTGGATTTCGAGGGCCAGCACAAGGCAGGCTTGGATAGAGGTTAGTTAAGACTAGAGCTTTCGGCCAGAGTCTGAGTCTAGGATCTTTAGCAGCTGAGTGACTTAGAGCGTGTTACTTAGTCTGCCTGGGTCTCAGTTTCCTTACCTGAAATGGGATAATAATCAGTATTTCAGTGGGCAGTTGAAACGAGAAGATAATAATGTTTGAAGAGAGTGCTGTGCCTGGGTGTTGTTATTAGCAATAGTTACAATCAGTGACTGATTGCTTTGATGACACATTGGTGGAGGAGACTGGAAGACCCCATGAATTACAGACTGTAGGTTAGCATTTGGTGCCTCTTCCTTTTTCTGTCCACGCAGCAGTCACTCCCTGGGTGTGGGAAGCGAGGATTGCAGATTTGCACAAGCCCTGCTCCTTGGCCCGGGAAGAACCCATCTGCAGATGGCCATGGAAAGTGGCCGGTGCAGAGGGAGTGTCCAGACAGCCTGTGTAGCAGACGGCGTGTGGAGAGGTGAGCTGGAGCTGACTGGCATGGTGGGGAAGGGCATCGCAGGGAGAGACCAGCCTGTCACAAGGCCCTGTTCGTCCTGTGGCTGGTGAACGAGCCGTGAGTGACTCGGGAGACGGGAGCTCCCGCCCCAGGATGGAGGGTTTGCGCTGCTCCCAGGATTCCCGTGAGGGTGAAGGACGTAGAGGATGATCTGAGTATCTGGAAGAGATACAAGGAGGAGCGCTGAGATTTCCAGCCTGGAAAGCTAGCTGGAGGCTGCTCAGGGGAGTGGGGAAGTCTTAGGGAGGGTGACTAGGTTTTCCCCGGGCCTCACAGGCAGGGTGGGTGAATGTCATCACCCTGTGGTCTGTGCAGGCCCTACACATGGAGACACAAGGCTGGGGCACAGCTTCTCACCTGCATTCCTGACTGAAGGCCTTTGCCCAATAAAGCAACAGGCCCCGTCCACCCACCAGGTCCTTGCCGGACAGGGGAAGGGTTAGTAGCTTTACAGAGTAAATGCAGTGACGATAATGATAGGTGTTGCCATGGTCTAACTGTTGTTACTCCTCTTGCCACCACTGTTATCCCTTTTAGCACATTTCTCTGAGATTCTCAGCGTGTTCCACATCCATAATTCATGTCCTCAAGAGGATTTTCATTTCCATTTTACAGATGAAGAACCCGAGGCCAGGCGTGTTGAAATGTCTTGCCCAATAAGGTCACTGTTGCGGGAACTTGGTAGGAATGTGAGACTTACACCCCCCCGACCCCTTGCCCCCAAGTGGAAAGTAGACCTGGAGAGGGGCACAAGACCCACCTGGTCAAGATGGGGTAGCCTTGGAAAGGGCCTCTCAGTCATTCCTGTCACTGCCTTGTCTTAGACTGAGTTCCCAGGATCATTTCGGATTCTCCTTGGAGCAGTGATCCCCAGTCTTCTTGAAGTTGCGACATGCTTCCATTATGTGATTTTGCAAGAATTGCAACTCCCCCTGAAAAGTGTAATTTCCATTGATCCCTCTGAGTTAGAGTTAGGGAAGAGAGTTGTTTAGAGAAGTTTGTAGCTGCGCTGAGGACCGAGTCCCATGGTGGTGGCAGCATTATCCTTGGGAGCCTGGGACGAAGATCTGGGTTCTGGTCCTGCCTGTCCCTTGTCCCTCTTTGCTGTGTGATCTTGGACAAGTCTGGCCTTCTCTCTAGACTCTGGCTTTCCCCAACTCTCTCATCTCTGCCATTGGTGACTCATTATTATTCCACTGTGGGGGCTGTCTGCTTGGGGCGGAACCGCCAGGTGCTGGAGGGAAAGGGAGGTAAGTTACTGGAGCCGGAGGGAGCCAGATAACTCTCACATCTCAGTTGGGCGACATCACTTCCCTCCATCCAGTGAGCAAAGCCCGTCGCAGGTTCTTACTTTCCAGGTTGTGTCCCCTTTCCCGGTGACAGGTGCTGACTTCTCTTTGAACTCCAAGTTGGAAGAAATTTGTCGTGGGATCATGTGCCTGCAGTGAGTGGGTTTGGAAGGAGGAGAAGGCAGAGGAGGAACTCTAGGCAAGAGAATCCCCGATTTCCAACCTCCCCGGTGAATCACGGAACATTGGGATAAGTCACTCATGGGGGTGGAAAGATTGGGCGCAATTTAGGAACTTCGGGCCAGGTTTTTTTTTTTTTTTTTTTTTTAAAGGAGCAAATTATTCAAAATCCTCTGTGGATTATACCTAAAATTGATTTCTTCCTTTTTTTTCTACAGTGCTGTGTTATCCACCTTGAATCATTTTGTAATCTTTAAGACCGTCTTTCAGCCCTCGCTGTTTCAGCGAAGAAATACTTCAGTAGGGGAGGGAAGGTGTCAGTGAGCTCTGAGATACTGTGGGAGTCTGCAGACTCGGCCGTGGGTGCTCTCTGAGGCTCAGATGGCCATCCTCGGGCCCTGGTGCCTTTCACGCAGAGCTCCTGCCGGGTGCAACCACGAGGTCTGCAATTATTTAAGGAAAGCTCACATCAAGTGGAAAAAGAGTGACCACACTTACCATACCATGTGGCCAATAGGCAATTCAACACCGGAGCTACCCAACCCCCTCGGGCCCTCGCCAGCTGCTGGATTTTGCAGCCGCATGGATTAGGCGACTACGCCTGACAGGCAGGTCCATGTGTACGTGGTGGGTGCCCGTGCAGGCAGCCTGGCCCCGCTTCAGCCTGGGAGATGGGATCTGCCTGCATCCAGGGGAAGTCTGTTCTGAGCCTCACGGAGCGAGTTAATTTCAAAGCAGTTTTTTCGGGTAATAGAGGAAGCTAAAAATGATGAGATTTTTAAAACAACAGTTTTACATTACTATAACTCAAATGTTTGTTTAACTGCTCTGTAATTTGCCATTAACCCCAGAATGTTTTCGAGAGATGACTTACTGCCTTGAATTCTTTCTTTCATTTTAGATTTTAGTTGTTGGTTCCACATATGCAATATATATACTTAGGTATTTAAAATGAACATGAATTAATTTTTTTTTTTTTACTGGAAAGTGTTTTTAAATAGTAGTTTAAAAATTTCCAATGGTTGGAACTAATAAGTCAAAAAAAGTGAGGTTACCCCCCCCCCCCCCCCCCACACACACACCCACCCATCCTATATACTCTCTTACCCTTAAGAATCAACCATTCTTGGGGCATCTGAGTGGCTCAGTCGGTTGAGCGTCCGACTCTTGATTTCGGCTCAGGTCACAATCTCACACTTTCTGGGTTCGGGCCCCACATAGGGCTCCGTGCTGACAGCACAGAAACTGCTTGGGATTCTCTCTCTCTTCTCCCTTGCTCTCACTCTCTGTCTTTCAAAATAAATAAACATTAAAAAAAAAAAAGAAACAACCATTCTTTAACAGTTTGGGATGTTTCAGTGCCTTTCAACGAAGTAGCAGATTATCCATTTTGTTTTTTTATATAAATATATTTTCTTGTTATGAATAAGTGGCAGATATTAATTTATTGAAATTTGAGAGAGTACAAATGGGCCAAACAAAAAACAGAAAATAATCCAGCACCCAGAAATAACCAGTCAAAAACAGTGCTTTTTTTTTTTTTTTTTTTTTTCTTTAAAATAACACTGTAGGTCCCACCTCCAGCCAAAAGTTGCCCTGCTTGGATACACTTTCCCTGCCTCCCCGCTGGCATTTGTGAGCTGATTTCTGCCTGTGACCTTGACAGGGAGAGAACCTCAGCTCCAGTCCTAGTGTAACCGTCACCCACCATGTGACCTCTTTCAGCCTTTCATAAATGGGAACAGTCCCTGCTCTGCTGTGAAAACGCACATATCGTGGGTTTCAAAGCTAATTGCAAGTTGTAGGGTCATAAACAGATACAAGGCCCCCACAGCAGCTGCTATTGTTTTCACTCAGGCAGTACCACGTTTGGACAATATCTGACCACCTCCAAGTATTTCACATGACCTTGGGCCATTGTGCTTCAGGGTTTGACCACTCCTGAGGTTTGGCTCTTAGTCCACACAATGTATGTCGTATCTATCTAAGTGTGCGTTTCTTTTTGTATTTTTATATTTTTTTAATTTTTAATTTTATTATTAAAAGGTTTTTTTCATGTTTATTTTTGAGAGCGAGAGAGCGACAGAGCACGAGCCGGGGAGGGGCAGAGAGAGAGGGAGACACAGAATCTGAAGCAGGCTCCGGGCTCTGAGCTGTCAGCACAGAGCCCGACGCGGGGCTCGAACTCACAAGTCGGAGCCGAAGTCGGACGCTCAACTACTGAGCCACCCAGGCGCCCCCCCCACCACCAACTTCCAACATGTTTTTCCAGAGATAAACCAGGCAGTGGACATCTTGTGTCATTTTGCACGTGTGTGGCAGATGTGTAGGAAAAATACCTCCCGGGGCAGTTGTCCAGTGAAAGGGTGTGTGCGTTTACAGTGTTGATGGCAACTGCCACAGTCCCTTTGATGACATTTGATCAGTTTTACATTTCCACAGAAGTGCACGAGAACCACTTGCTTCCTCAACACCTTCACCAACACGGCGTGGTATTAAATTTTTTTGATCTCTGTTACTCTGGTGTTTCTTTGGAGTTTTAATTTGCGGACTTTCCTTCCTGGTTAAGGGTCGCTTGTGTTTCCTCTCCAAAGAACTGCCTATTGTGTTGTTAATTCTTTTCTTACTGATTTTTTCCAGGGGTATGCTTGTTTTTCCTTACTTTCCCTTCCAATACCCTGGCGTCTTCTGGGGCCCCAACCTTCCTCCAGCAGGCAGCCCAGTTGGAGGAAAAAGCCTACTGGACTAGGTAGGGCTGGGATCCAGATCCTAGTCCTGTTACCTACCCGCTGTGTGACCTTGGCTGAGTCACCTAAACTCTCTGAGTCACTGTTTCCCACTCTGTAAGTCAGGATGTTCGTTCCACAGGTGGGTTACTGGATGGGTGAGATCATCAATGTAAAAGTGTTTTATAAACTGTGGAAAGCTGTAAAAACATAATACTGCATTAATATTTACTAAGGTTCAAGGGAGCGATAGAGTTGGGATTCCTAGAGCTCCAGAGGCTCGTCACCTGGTTAAACATGTGGGGAAACTGAGGCCCAGAGAGAATGAACCTGCCAGAGTCCTAAGTCAGAGGCAGGCCTGACTAGGAGTGGGGTCCTGAGTTGTCTCGCTCTAGCAGGAGCCATGGGCAACGTGTCGTTTCTTTGAGAGCATTCTGATTTTTATACTAAGTTATCCCAGCTTCCGTGACAGCCTCTCCCTTCCATGGGAGTGCAGTGTGGCTGAACCCCAGGAGGCTGTACTTCAGAACTGAGAAATCTCTAGATCGGACCCCACTTCTGCCAGCTGTTAGCTGCAGTCTCTGCACCAGGTGATGTTACCCTTTTGGGCCGTAGTTACCTTCTCTGTGGAGGGCAGAGGGCTGCTGGAAGGGATTACTGCAACCACAGTGGTAGCGCCCTGCCCGTCTGGCACATGATGGGACTTGGTAAATGGTGTCATTATCGTTGTTTGGCTTTGCAGGAGGCGTGGCGGCCGGGTAAGCAGGGAGCCGGGCTCTGGCGCCTGACACCCTGGGGTCAAGGCCTTGTTCTGCCCTGCCTTGTTGGTAGGACATCTTACTTCACATCTCTGAGGTCATCATGGGAGTCCTAGCCACAAAGCTTTGTGATTTGGAGAATCGGTGGACTTTGAATACCAAGTGCTTACCACGTAGGAGGCATTTGTAAAAAACAAGTTATGAAAAAAAACACAACTTACTCAAGTGCCTGTATGTGCCAGTGCTGGCCCAGATGTTGGGGGTATAGCAGAAACGAAGCAGGGTCCCTGGCCTGGGGGAGTTTATGTCCTAGATTCTTGCTTATGCTCATTGTTGTTCTTGGTCATAGTAACAGCTGCACAGTCTGGTCACTGTCACTAGATTCTGCCTGGCCTCTATCTAGAAGCTCTAGGACACACACTCCAAGGGGACCTGGGGGTTTTCCCTGCCCCTATAGACTCTGCACATGACTTACTTCCTGTGAGATGCTCCTTTTCCATAACCTTAGGGAACTTGACTCAGTCTGCCACCCTCGTTCCCCCCCACAAGGACTGAGCGGCTGTAGCCTTGTGGTCCAGTGGCTTGTTTGATATCCCACCAAGACTGGACCTGGCTTCCTGACCCCTCAGCCTGGGTCTTGTTGCTTCATTCGTTGTTCGGCCGTGGGATGTTTCCCTCTCATCCAACTTATGTTTAAGTTCATTTCTTGTGTGCTTGAGCCTGGGGACACAGCTACGAGCCCAGTCCTGCCCACAGGGAGCTGGGCACAGGGCGGCAGAAAACAAGGTGACTTCAGCTGAGGATAAGCCCTGAGAAGAGAATCCGTAAGACAAGGACATGTGATGGGGTGTCCGTGAGCTCCATGAGAAAGGGTGGTCTGGAAGCCCCTGTGGGATGACAGAGAAATCAGAAAGAAAGCAGGTTTCTGGAAAAAAGGTGTTCTAGGCAGTTAGGGGCAGCAAGGGCAAAGGTCTTGTGTGGCAGGGTTTGTCTCTCACAGAACACTCGTCTGACTGTGTGGACAGGATCCAAGGAGGGGGGGCGGGGGGCGTCTATGTCAAGAGATCTGGCCTATACGAGCATCTTTTCAGAGCAGACGATGAGCTCGTTTTAAATCAGAGCTGGCCTCGCCTGAGGGGATCGCTGTGTCCGGCTGGGGGAGGTGAGTGAGTAAAGGCATTTTAGGCTGTCGCTGGAGCTTCCGCACTAGTTTGGAATGAGAAGGGTCCACAAGGCCTTCGGAAGTGGCAGAATGGAGGCATTCCTGGATTCAGAGCAGCTCTGGCAGTGCCCTCCTAACAGATGAGGGCTCCCTCGCCGGCTCGCCACCTAATGGTGTCAGCGCCCACAGCCACCATCGGCAAAGTCAATTTCCACTCCTGGATCTGCGATTTAACGCCCGGCTGCGCAGGGAGTTGCAGAGAACTGAGGTCAGGGAGCTAATTGGGTTGCTTCATAAGAGGGAGGTTCTTAGAATTGGAATATCTGGGCCCAGGGCAGGGTCACGATGCAGAGAAACCAGCAAGGCTTTTCTGGGGGGCTGGGCTGGCTGGAGCCACTGGTAACAGAGCTGAAGTGACAGGGAATAATGTGGAGGCCCTGGACTCCCAGGGACACCACTGCTCTGGGAGGGAGTCCTGGTGCCCCGGGGGTTTATGTTCTAAAAAAAGGCCAGGTGGGCAGCTTGGGGTATTTTCTGTCCTGGATTAATCTCTTCGTAGCAATAGCCTGGGTGGTAGGGACCTCTTCTTCTTGCCCCCTTATACCAGGACCCTCATCCCTCCATCCCATGCGTGTACTGTCTGTGGTCATCGGCAGCCACTGTTGGCCTTGTGAGGGCAGAGCTTGTGGTAAGGCTGAAGGTCACTCGGCCAACTCCTGTATCTCTGCAGGGTGGACTCTGTCTGGCCAGATAATTCGCCCCTTATTCTAGGTCAGAATTCACTTACTCATCCGTTCATTCATCCATTCGTTCATTCACCTATTCAGTCATATATTTATTCATTTGTTCATTATGGAACCCTGTCAGTTTCTGCGTTGGGTGGTAGGAGCACAGACTCAACAGGACAGTCTGTCCCCGTTGTCTTAGAGCTTAGAGTCCGCGGGGATGAGAAGGAAACAGACCTGTGCATTGCGTACATCATCACCGTTACGATTCCACTTGTCACTGAAGCTGCATGTCAGTTACCGTTGTGAAATACACCTCAAAACACAAGTATCGGGACCTGCTTGAGGGATCTGATCCATGTGGGATCTCCTGTGTGGTCATGTGCCAGGCCCGGTGCTGCCTTTTGGGAGCAGGGGTCCTATCTGGGAGCTCACTGCCATGGGATTCAAAGCTGACCTCAGGCCTGTTCTGCCCATGTATGTTCTTGCACCTTTTCTTTCCAGGTTCAATGGCATTTTGTGTTTCTGCTGTGAATTTATATCCTGCTTTAAAAAAAAATTCAACAGATATTTAAGAACTATACAGTTTTTGCATTTTGCTTCCAATTTTTACTTTAAAGCAGATGTAATTAATTAAAGAACGGGCCATTAATTTTACACATTCACAATTCCTTTGGTTCACGTAGGGGGTAACTGCTTTGTTTTTTACTTTTGTTCTAAGTTTTTAAACATTTTTTTAAAGTGTATTTATTTTGAGAGAGAGTGTGCACAAGTGAGGGAGGAGCGGAGAGAGAGAATCCGAAGCAGGCTCCGCACTGTAAGCACAGAGCCCGATGTGGGGCTCGAACCCACAAACTGTGAGACCATGACCTGAGCCAAAGTCGGATGCTTAACTGACTGAGCCACCCAGACGCCTCTCCTGTTTTGTTTTTTAAGTGTCACACAAAAGTTCGTGTAAGATTTTTTATTATGAACGAATTACATCTTTATTGAAGAAAATTTGAAGATTGAAAATTGAAGAAATGGACACACGCTTCAAAAGGAAATAGAAACCACACCTAATTTCACTCTCTAGAAGCGACCACCATGAACATGCCTTTTTTTCTTTCTTCCCCTGTACGTTTTTCCTTTAAAAAAAAAAATCGGATCTTATTGTCCATGACTTTTTCATGGTGTTATATTGGCTAATATATTTTTATTAAGGACTTATTAATCTTTATTAAGGTTTATAGAAGGCGTTTTCCATGGCCTTAAGTTTTTTAACTGACTGTTTTGGTGACGGCAGGTAATGTTTCTCATGGAGGTAATGTGGCTTGAGATTCTGTTTTGTGGTTTCTTCTGTCTTAGCCGGTTCGGTCTTACTCACAACCTCAGGAGACTCACTGAGTCCCGTTTGCCTCTTTCTTTCTTTGTAAAAGGGAGAAACAACTGTCTCTCCCTGCTGGAGTGTGGGTCCTGGTGCCTGGAGTATGCCGCAGCCGCCACTGGGGAAGCAGGTGAGGAGGGAGGAGGGCTTGGTGGCCAGGACAGTGAAAGTCACTGGCCTTAGGCGGCTGCTGAGCAGAGTTGAACGTGAGCAGCATGGAAAGGGAAGTCCAGCGTAAGGATGGAACTCCTGTACCTCCCCTTGTCCTCACAAACTGGAGGAAGTGCAATTTGGTTAGGAATAACCCACATCCTCCACCAGGCATGCTTCCAGCAGCAGTGTGGGACGGCCGCTAGGTTGCTCCTTGGGAATTGGTGAAGGGCCTGGCCTCCGAGAGCCTCCCCCAAACCCGGGGCCACCCACCCCTGCCCTGCATACTGAGGCTCAGAGACACTGAGCCATCTCAGTCAGACAGTACGTTAGTGGCAGAGCTGGGACTTGAACCCAGGGCCTTTCCTACCACGTCGTCCATTTGAGACTCCTTTGCCCAGGGGGATGACACCCCTCCGACCTGCAAGGAGCTGTGGTGGGGACAAAGAAGGGGTGCGGTCCTTGCTGAACTGATGCATATGCGTCATGCAGGAGACACTGCGGTGGTCAAGGACCCAGTAGGGATGTCCACTGGTCGATTCCTTCAGCGTATGGCGCGCCAGGCCCTGTGCTCAGCTCCGTGCCCAGAGCTGTGAGCAAGCAGACCACACTGACCAGCAAAGAGTAAACTGTCGGCAGGTGGAGGCTAATGAGCCCGGTGAGGGAAAGACAGCTGTATAGATGGCAGAAGGTTCTGGGCTGCAGTCCCTGAGAAGAATTGCTGGAGGTGGAGCTTGAGCTTGGGGCACCCCAACAGCAGTGCCCTAGCAGCAAGGGTAGGACTTTGGCATTGAATGGTAACCAGTGGTAGCCGGGTCTGAAGATTCTGCCGATGAACATGCTGTGTGACCTTAGGCAAATTGCTTGGCTTTTCTGAGCCTCCTACCCTGTTTTCAGAAAGGTGCAAGAATGAAATGATAAGTGGACCCAATGTGTCTGCAGCAGCCTGTGGTCATCGTCACCGGCTTTGTTGCCATTGTCCCTCACGGCAGTGGCAGCAGCCGTGCGGAATCTGGGACACGCTTGGGACCCACACTGCTTGTACACTGTGTTGTGAAATGTAAGTGGAGCCCCGATACTATGCAGACGTGATAGATAGTGCCCTGCTAATGGTCTCATGTACCTGCCACACAAATAAGAGAGGGACCGAGGCCTGCTCTGCCCGACTGCCCCTTGAGATGAGGAGGAGTGGAGTCATTTCTGGAATTTGCCCTGAGGTCTAACAGGATTCCATTTGACCTGGTCCCACAGTGCACACTGAGCATTCCAGGAGAGCCTGACCATCCTTGAAGTAAAGGTGAAAGGAAAGGCTCATGCCCTGAACTGGGGGGCGGGTAGGGAGAAGCAGGAAAGCTTCTGGAGTTGGGCATACTTCCTGCTGCTCTAGTTATTAAAGCAGCACGGGGCGTCTGCGTGAATTAGTTCAGGGACTGAAGCTGGCTGTGCGTCCAGCCCCTCCTCACACTCCATGGCACCGTTCTGGTCTTGTGGGCCGGGGTGGGACTGCCTGGGGCCCAATCCTGCTTCCGTGGCTCATGAACTTGACAGGCTGCGGGTCCCCACTGTCCTGTCTCCTCATCCACCACCCTCATCAGGGCACTATGAGGGCCAGAGATACTCTGTGCTTCGAGAATAGAGCACAGCGCCTGCCCCGATGAGTGCTTGTTTTTGCTCTCACAACTTGGATTTCTGCCTCCTCTACCCTGCGGTTCCCTCCTTAGCTCAGCCTGTCCCCCATCCTGTGGTCTGGCTAGACCCTCGTCCTCCTGTGAAGTTCCTATGAGGACTTATGTGTGGGGGCGGGTGCAAAAAGCAGGGGCAGTGACAAGCAGGGGGCAGTGGGATGACTTAGGTCAGGAGACCCCAGTGGTGGCCTGTGCATGCCTCCCTTCTGATCCTGGCCGGACTCACCCACGGAGGCCTCTCTCTAGCCGTCTCCCCTGCCTTCCCAGGCCCCAGTCTTCGCTTTTGTCCTGAGGAAGAATCCAAGGCTCTCAGGAATGGAAGAGATTTTTTTTTTTTTTTAATGTTTATTTATTTTTGAGAGAGAGAGAGTGCATGCAAAGGGCATGGAGAGAGGGAGACAGAGGATCTGAAGCAGGCTCTGGGAAGACAGCAGCGAGCCCATTGTGGGGATTGAACTCACGAACTATGAGATCATGTCCTGAGCTGAAGCTGGATGCTTAACCGGCTGGGCCGCCCAGGCGACCCAAGGAATGGAAGAGATTTTAAATTTAAAATTTTTTTTTTTCAACGTTTATTTATTTTTGGGACAGAGAGAGAGCATGAACGGGGGAGGGGCAGAGAGAGAGGGAGACACAGAATCGGAAACAGGTTCCAGGCTCTGAGCCATCAGCCCAGAGCCTGACGCGGGGCTCGAACTCACGGACCGCGAGATCGTGACCTGGCTGAAGTCGGACACTTAACCGACTGCGCCACCCAGGCGCCCCTGGAAGAGATTTTAGAGGACGTCTTATCCAACATCCTCCCAGGCAGGGTTTGGACGTTTTAGCGGCTGCTTGCAAACATGGAAGGACGGGGTGTTCAGTGTCTCTGGAGGCCCCTATTTTGTTCGGGAGACAGTGTTGGTGACATGTGGGTGCTGAGCCGAATCTGTTTCTTTTGTCCTCTGGCTCCCTGTGGACTCTCCCCCAAGCGTCCTGTGTCCCTCCCGATCCTCCTTCTGGTCCTCCCTCTCCCTTTCCCTGGCCTTGCAGCCTCCCTCCCTCTGGCCCTTGGCCCTGGTCCTGCCATTCCTGTTCTGGGTTCCTGGGGGAGCCACCATGGGGTTGAGAGCTCGCTGTGGCCCCGGGTCCTGGGGTGACTCTTGAAGTTTACCTTCTTTCTCCTATTAAAAATAACTCCCTTTGGCTCTTAAGTTGAGTAGAAGGCATCGAACCCTCGATGTGATTCTCTTTCTTTTCTTGTTGCAGGAGATGTTGGTCATGAAGGTTGGGGTTCAGGGAGAGATGAGGGGGCTTTAAGTCTCTCACTGAGGCCAGTTGTGCCCTGGGTCCCAAATGCGAGGATTCCGAGGAGGTGAGTGAGAGCTGGAAGGCTTTCAGAGACCATCTACTCCTGGGGCTTTGACCAGTTTTTGGCCAGAGCCCCCTTCATTCTTTACATAAGAAAGTCAAAACACGAAAAGGTGGTTCCGTGGACACTGAATGCCACATACAGGCCTGAAATAAGAATTTATTTGCGTCCTTCCACCCTCATTGTACAGACAGGGACCCTGAAGTGCAGAGAAGCACCCCCATACTTCTACTTATTGGTAGGCAGGAGGAGGGGGCTGGGGTAGCAGGTGGCACTGGGACCAGGAGAGTGGGGACCGTGAGTGGAGTGCTGGGGGGCTTGGCCAGAGGCAGGGCTGTGAGGCTTGTGCACATACAGAAGCAGGGTTGGGGGGAGACGAGCGAGGGGGGAGGACCCTGAGGCATGGGGGTAAGGGAGACTGGGTCAAACATGGAGGCTGTGGTGGGCTGGTGGATGCTGGCTAAAGGTAGGGAACCTGTGACTTCGTGGTGGGATCAAGACTGGCCCCAGTACAAGGATGACGTGATCCTTGGCTGGTGAAGGTGCCAGACCCAGGGAGACCCGGCGTTGGGTTGGAAAGACCTCAGATGCTACTGTTCAGAATTTTCCAGGGGAGGAACCCAGGCCAGCAAGAGCGGGAGGCTGGGATAAGGTCAGTGCCTGTGAATGAGTGAACTCAGGAGTGTCCCAAGTGTGGTCTGCTTGGTGAATTGGCTGGGGGGAGGCGGGGGGGGGGCATGAATCAAGTTATTTCATTTAAAAAAACAATTTTTTTCATGTTTATTTTTGAGAGAGAGGGGGGTGGGGAGGGGCAGAGAGAGTGGGACAGAGGATCCAAAGCAGGCTTCCCGCTGACAGCAGGGAGCCCGACGTGGGGCTTGAACCCACGAACCGTGGGATCATGACCTGAGCCGAAATCGGATGCTTAACCGACTGAGCCACCCAGGCACTCTGAAGTTACTTCATTTTAATAGCTAAGTACTTAAGTGCACATTTGAGAAAATACAGCTAGTGTGTATACCTAAGGATAACTCTTAAGGAGGAAACGAACAGATTGAAAGACAGATACTGGGTAAGAAATAGTAGAGATGCACAAAGATAAGGTGAAACTAAGGCGGCCAGCATGGGAACATGACGCTCTAGGCCCCACTGCACTAATGACTGACAGATTTGACCCAGGCTGAGCCCTGAGCCCTGAGGATGGGCTCCCCTCGGGACAGAGGCTAGAATGTAAGCACTCATGCCCCCTCCTCCCCTTCTGGGTGGGGTGCTTCCCAAGAATGGTGCAGAGAAGGAGGGTCCAGGGAGGTTGGAGCTGTTTAGGGGCTTTTCCCCAGGACCTGAGCGTGGGCCCCTTCCAGCCTGATGGGGCACAATGGACTCCAACCAAAGACATGGGGTTGGGGTCGTCTAGGTTGCTCCTAGCTCTGTGACTGGGAAGATACCCCCCGGCTGATCTGTGAGATATGGTGGCTGGAGGAGCTGCTTGGGCGGCCTGTCCAACGATGGGCCAGTTAGGTCTACACTGTCTGGGCACGGAGGGCACAGGCTGTCCGCATGGAGGCCGAGGCACCTCAGGCCGCCGCCGTAGAAATAGCATGAGAAGGTGGAGCTGCTCGGCCCTACGAGGTCCGCTTGGTTCAGGTTTTTTTTTTTTTCTTATTAAAAAATTATTATTATTATTTTTTATCATCATATTTTGGTTTTGGCTTGAAAGGGGTTGGCTGAAAGAAGGAGACCAGCTGGAAAATCAAAATCCATATGGTTACAGGGTAACCAAGAAGCATGGGCTAAGGTATCTTCAGCAGGTTAACTACAGAATAGCAGACCCGGCAGACTTAATGATCCACTGATCTATATACTTCAAGGTACCACTCATTAAGCTCTTTCTTTATAGGCCAGGCAATTTGATTTCAATTTCCTTCAGACTTGGCTCTAACGCCCCCGCAGAGAGACCTTCCCGGGCCATCCCTACGCACCCTTGATTCAGCTGCATCACCCTGCTTATTTTCTTCACTGCTTCAGGATGACGTCTGACTCACTTCTGTGTATACTGCTTTATTATCTCCCCTCCCACCAGAATGGCAACTTGATGGGGTGCTGGGGGAGAGAGACATGAGAAGAAGCAGGTGGAAAGTGCTGAACACTGGAATCAGAGTTATTGATAGCCAAAATGCAGGCAAGGGAGTTTCCCTCTAGGGATCTGATAGAAGGAAACCAAGTCAAATCTTGATTCAGGAGGTAGGGAAGGGGTGTCTGGGTGGCTCAGTCGGTTGAGCATCTGACCCTGGATTTCAGCTCAGGTCATGATCTCGTGATGGTCTCTTGGTCTTGAGATCAAGGCCCTAGTTGGGCTCTGCTTGGAGCCTGCTTAAAATTCTCCTTCTCCCTTTGCCCCTTCCGCCTCTCTCTCTCAAAAACAAACAGAAATGAAAAGAGGTAGCGAAGTATTAAGGGCATGCCCCAAGGTAATTCAGAAATTTCTTTTTAAGGCAAACTAATCCTATGGGCCAAAAGGAGGGAAGAGCCCTCTTCTTCACCTCTATTCATTAAATAACAGAAGACCTCCTTTGGACTAGGGAAGACACACTGGAGGCGTCAAATCAGCCTGGCCTGTGTCACTTCCCTTCTGGAAGGCACTGAGATAGTCCACCGTAAATGGTAAAATGAAGACCAGAGCTGCCTGCCCGGGACCATGTGGGACTGGAGCCACCCAGAGCTGAGGGCAAACCCTCAGGGCAGAAAGGGGAGAGGTGCTCATTCTTACCTGAAATCCTTCCTTTAAGACATAATAGGCTGTGTGGCCTTGGGCAGGTCACTGAGACTCTCTGAGCCTTTAGTTCCTGATGTCCAAAAGTGGCTGTAATATGTCAGCTTCTGCAGGATTGTTTTTTAGGATTAAATGAGATTAAGCACCTGGCAGGACCTGCCAATAAATTGCTGAATTTATTTAAGGCTCTTATTTTAATAAAGATATTTTTTAATGAATGCATGAAGAAATTTCATGATTACTAGCCTGTGCGACATGAGCAGAACTTTACCTCTGAATCTTTAGGCAAAGTTTGGACTTTATAATAGACCTTGCCATTCAGAGTTCTGCCACCTAGTGGCCGCTTACCCAAATTGCAGGTTCAGGGTTTTTTTTTAGTTTAATAAAGTATTTATTACAATTATTATTATTATTATTATTATTATTATTATTATTATTACTACCATATTTTGGTTTTGGCTTGAAAGGGCTTGGCTGAAAGAAGGAGACCAGCTGGAAAATCTAAATCCATATGGTTACAGGGTAATCAAGAAGGATGGACTGAGGTGTCTTTACCAGGTTAACTACAGAATAACAGACCTGGCAGAGACGTAATGATCCACTGATCTATATGCTTAAAGGTACCACTCATTAAGCTCTGTCTTAATAGGCCAGGCAATTTATTTTTATTTTTATTTTTTGTAGCTTTTTTTTTTTTAACATTTATTTATTTTTGAGAGAGACAGAGACAAGGTGTGAGCAGAGGAGGGGCAGAGAGAGAGGGAGTCACAGAATCTGAAGCAGGCTCTAGGCTCTACGCTGTCAGCACAGAGCCCTATGCAGGGCTCGATCCCACAAACCGTGAGACGATGTCCTGAGCTGAAGTCGGATACTTAATTAACTGAGCCACCCAGGCGCCCCAGTAGGCCAGGCAACTTAATTAGCACTTTGCATACTTTGCATAGCAAAGGACTACTATCCTTCGCAGTCCATTCTACATAGCAAGATCAATATTAGTAGTACCATATTTCATAGGGGGAAACTGAGGCTCACAAGTAACTGAGTCACTTGCTTGATGACAGTACATAGCCAGCCCATGTATCACAGCTGGAATTTGAACCAGGCAGTCTGATTCCGAAACCTGTGTGTGATCTTAGCCTTCTTACCATCCCTCAACCAAGGCCAGGCCAAATATCTGCTCTGTTCCTGGACCCTAGAGAGGTTAGTGGGTTACGTTCTTGGTTTCTGCCTGCAGCTGACCTAAAGAAGCAGTATGTCACCCCAGAACCCGGGTTTACACGCTATAGTCCTGATTACAGAGCACCCATCATTTCACTGGATCCCACTGAAGGCAAGTGTAAGATGATGGAATTATCTGTTCCTCCCCTTGCTCCCTCCCCCCAAATCAGGTGGCTGGCCTCTTTGGGAAGGTGGGTGTTCTCTGAGTGGCTCTGAGAGAGAAGCAGGTTTTCTGCTTGCACTTTGAGAACATGAGTGTGAACCTACCCACCATCAGCAGGGAGGTGGCTGGAGCGTAAGGAGGAAACAAAACCACTGTGTTTCTTTCCAAGTCCGTTTGGCTGACGGTGCAGGCCTGGCATGACTGGTGTGGAGATGAGGACCGGTCCCCGCATTGAGCGGGCAGAGGGCTGTCCTAGCAACTCCCTGGCCCCCGGCGAGGATATCCTCCTGGGCCAGGGGAGGAAGTCTGCCCCACGCTAGGAAACAACAGGCTTCTTTCTGCACAGTTGGACGCCTCTGCCCATTTCCCACGCTGGCTTGGCTGGCAGGGAAGGGTGTGGGCTGGGGTGTAAAGTTCATGGAAGTGGGGCTGGGACCTGAGGGGGTGTTTGTGCAGAGAGCTTCAAAAGCCCGCAGATGCAATCCTGTACCTCCAGCCTTTTCCCCTGCTTCAGGAGATGTGTCTGGGTGAGGCCAGCTGGAAAGATTCCCTGATAATAAAATAATTGTTTAGAAATGATAGTTTATTCAGGGCTCCCAAGGGAAGCCCTGCTTTTCCTTCTTCCTGCTTTTCTCTCTGAGCCCGTGGGACACCAGAAAACTGAGGATGTGTGGAGAGATGGTATGGGGTCTAAGACTTTATTGAAGGGGAGAGTGAGGTTTTACAACTTCAGAGGGAATCTAGAGCCTTGTTTTCAATGTAAAAAGTCTAGAAATCTAGAACCCTCTCAAATCATCAATTTATGGAGATCCTTTGGTTTCACATTCCTCCCAAAGTAAGGAAGCTTCTCTCAGCATCCCCAGAAAATGCTGTACCCACTTATGGGTGCACCTCCTGAGACAGAACATTTCATTCCCACCGCGGGGTATCCCATTGCGTTTGGACATCTGACAGCTTAGCTGTTCCTTTTGTTGAGCTGAACTTCTCCCTGGAACTTTCTAGCATTTGTCCATATTCTTCTATGTAACATCTTGCATTTCCCCCTTACAAATGATAATCAAGGTGGCTAAATGATAAAGAGCAGGAGAGGTGGGTTCTCCCTGGGACAGGAAGCGCATCGAGGGTGGAGGAATTTGCTTTTCCCCTCCTTGGGTCTTTGCCCACAGTGGAGGGACCGCTGGCCACTTCCTTCTTCTGGGCTTTAGTTTCTTTACTTACACATTGATTGGGGGCTGTATTAGCTTTTCTATTGCCGCTATAACCATTTCACACTAACGTAATGGCTTAAAGCAATACAAATTTATTATCTTTTAGTTCTGGAGGTCAGAAGTCCAGAACAGGTCTCACTGGGCTGAAATCTAGCTGTTGGCTGGCCCGTATTCCTTCCTGGAGGCTCTAGGACAGAATCCATGTCCTTGCCTTTTCGAGCTGCTAAAGGCTGCCCACACTCCTTGGCTTGTGGTCACATTGCTCTAACCTCTACTTATATCATTGCTCCTTCTTCTGTGGCTCTGACCCTCCTGCCTCCCTCTTATAAAGACCCTGTGATTACATTGGGCCCACCGGATAATCCAGGATAATCTCCCATCTCAAGATCCTTAGCTTAATCCTATCTGTAAAAAACGCTTTTGCCTTGTAAGGTGACACATTCATGGATTTGGGGGATCAGGATGTAGGCATCTTTGGGGGACGTCGCTTGCTGTAGGGATGAACTCCATGATCTCTGGAGCCCCCTCAGCCATGTGTTAGCTCAGCACTGCCCCTCAGATGCACCCCCCTCCTTCCCTCCGGGTTGCAGGACCCCCTTTCTCTTGCAGAGTCTGGATTCCTAACAGGCAGAAATGCTGAGGTCCTGGAGGTGCCTACTCTGGCTGTCAGATTCTGTTCAATTTTCTTATGACTCAAGTGAAAACGCACCGAATTTTTACCCTTCCAGGAGCCATATTTCTGTTGTCCGATAGCACCCCTCAAAGTGCAGAGAAATATGACCTTATCTCTGCCCTCAAAAAAAAAGTTGATCATCCAGTTAGGAGGAGACATAGGCAGTCAGTAGCTCTGTGCCCTTAGCAAGTAACTTACCATCTCTGAATCTCAGTTTCTCCATCTGTTAACTGGGAATAGTAGCACCTTCTTTTTCCTCCAAGGGTGGCGTTAAGCTAAAAATCAGGAAATATTACGGAAATACAAGGGTTTATTGGAATGGCATGAGATACCTTGAGCAATACCAGAGCAGTCATAAGGACTTACGTGATTAAACGTGACCCAAAATTATTATAGGGTAAGGCCGGCTATGGCTTAAGTTGGTGGGGGCCACTCTGGAAGAGTTGAGGACCTTGGGCTTTGGAAAATCATCACCACTGCCAAATTGCATGTTCTAGAACCTCGAAGAAATGGAATGGCTGGTTTATTGAGGCTAAGACAAGAGTACAAATGGAAGTTCCCAGCCTGCATAGTGTGGAGTCTCATGCACACGCACGCAGGTGCCCCCAGCTGAGTGTCCAAGCTCCTTCTGCCTTTTTCCCTGCAGCCGACAGCTGCTCAGTCACCCCTTGAGCCTAGGAGTAGAGTACGTGTACCCTGTGTGTGCTGTGCTGTTGTCCTGTGGATGATGGACCTGAGTGGGGGTGGCAGGGGGAGGTCTGCACAGGGTCTGGGAACAGGCTCAGCGCCATTTAGGCATTTGGGGTCTGGGGGAGGGCCAAAGCAATGCCCTCTAAGATGCAAAACCCAGAGCGAGGGTGGGCCCTGATTGCCCAGGTCTAAAGAGCTATTCAGGGGGCAGGGTTGTGGGCAAAGGCATGGAGGCGGGATCTAGCTGAGTGTGGTCTCAGACCTGTGAGGTCAGATTTTGGGGGTGGGGAAGGCATGGAGTAATGGGTACCACATATCATGTTGCACTGTGTGCTACAGAAATTTTAGTAGAAGTGTTTTCTTTTCCTCTGCCAATTTTCTGTAGAAAGATATAGCAAACTGTATTTCTTTTTCCTTGTTCTATTTACCTATCTGGCAGTACCAATTATTATTATTATTATTATTATTATTATTTTTAATGTTTATTTTTGAGAGAGCGAGCGAGAGAGAGCAAGAGAGAGAGAACACGAGTGGGGAAGGGGCAGAGAGAGAAGGAGACACAGAATCCGAAGCAGGCTCCAGGCTCTGAGCTGTCAACACAGAGCCCGACACGGGGCCCGAACCTGCGAACCCTGAGATCATGACCTGAGCCAAAGTCAGACGTTCAACCAACTGAGCCACCCAGGTGCCCCTGGCGGCACCAATTAAAAAGCCTTACCCAGGGGGCGCCTGGGTGGCTCAGTCGGTTAAGCTTCCGACTTCGGCTCAGGTCATGATCTCGCGGTTCGTGAGTTCGGGCCCCGCGTCGGGCTCTGTGCTGACAGCTCAGGGCCTGGAGCCTGTTTCGGATTCTGTGTCTCCCTCTCTTTCTCTGACCCTCCCCCATTCATATTCTGTCTCTCTCTGTCTCAAAAATAAATAAACGTTAAAAAAAAAAAAAAAAAGCCTTACCCTACCTTACTTCTCATGGGTTTGCTGGTAAATGGGTAACAACCGGCTGTGGGGTCGTCTGAGGAGCCTGGAATTTTAGGATTTGCCAGGTTGCGTGATGTAAATTTCCCTACTGTGGCCAATTTCACGCCACCACTGTGATGCCACTGAATACCTCTCCAAGCTGGCTTCGGCTTTCATCTGCTTTACATTTCATTTTAATCCTCAAACGATCTTGTGATTTAGGTGCATCATCCCAGATTTGCAGACAGCAAACAGACTCAGAGAGGTGAAGGTTTCCAACCCAGGCCTGCCAGATTCCTAACCTGAGGGTGCTATACTGAGCCTTTCTCCCTCTTGTGGACTTAATTCCGTCCTGCCCCCCCCCCGCCCCAAAACCCTGCCCATTATTGTATTGATGCCCTAAACCCCAGTGTGACTGTACCTGGGGACAGGACCCTTAATGAGGTAAGGTTAAGTAAGGTTAAGTGAGACCCCGGAGAAGAGGCCACGTGAAGACACGGCAAGAAGACAACTGTCTGTGAGCTGAGAATCCTCACCAGAACCAACCCTGCTGGCACTTTGGTCTTTGGTCTTGGACTTCTAGCTTCCAGAACTGTGAGAAAATACATTTCTGCTGTTTAAACCTCCCAGTCTTTTGTTCAGGCAGCCCTGGCAAATGAATCCATTCTTTTTTCTTTTTTTACGTTTTTAAAAATGTTTATTTGTTTTTTTGAGAGAGAGAGAGAGAGAGTGCGAGTTGGGGAGGGGCAGAGAGAGAGGGAGACAGAGAATCCGAAGCAGGCTCCAGGCTCTGAGCTGTCAGCACAGGACCCCACGTGGGGCCCGAACTCATGGGCTGTGAGATCATGACCTGAGCGGAAGTTGGAGGCTTAACCAACTGAGCCACCCAGGCGCCCTGCAAACGAATCCATTCTAATGGTGTGGCCCTAAAATCCCAGGGCCATAGGCATTGTCCTGCCAGCTTTTTTTGCAGGAGATTTGCCCTTGCAACAGGTCCTGGGGAACGTCTGTGCAGCAGGACCTTAGAGGTCACCCCTAAGGTCTCTTTCCTGGTGACCGGTGCTGTCGCTGCCAGACCTCACGTTGCCTCTCCCCTCGCCACACCAAGGTCAGTGAGGGCTAGATAGAGCCCCAAAGGCATAGAGGGTTGCAGGGGCATTTCTTTCCCCCAAGTGCTGGTGTCAGCTGTACTGTAGGGATTCTCAGGGGGTTGGCATTCAGTGTCAGAGCCCTTGGGAGCTTTGAAAACCTCTCACCCTTCTGGTCTACTAGCAACTCCCTGTGAGTTCAGCCAGGGTGACTGATCTGGAGAATGTGACTGAGAATTGGGGTGGGGGTGGGGAGGAGGGGAGACGGTAGGTCCCAGAAGGGCTAAGAGGAGAGTTGGGCGGGCAGCCGGGCTCCCACGTGGCTTCTGATCTGTGGCTGTGGGTTGTGGTCAGGGTGCACATCATACAGAGAGAGGAACCAGCAGAGTCCAGAAGCAGGTTGGGCGTACCACAGCCCCACGCCATATTGGGGGTGGAGAGCCCTTCGAGGGTCCGCTCTGACCTACCACGTGACCTTTAGATAAGCAGACCCAGGAGCAACGTTTGGTGTTGGGCCAGAGCAGCTTTGGTGGTGAAGGCCTTTGCTGTGAGTGTGCTGGGCTGGTGGTGATGACGTTCTAGGAGGGAGTTTGGCAGGGACATTGTTGGCCCCCGTGGATGGTAGGTTAGGGTGTGGCAGGTCTGTGTCGTGCTGGCTGTTGGGGTTTGTGCTAATGACCTCACGACGTTTGGTAACACGGACGTGGCTGTGGGGGCTGCGTGGTGTTGCCGTGACCTTTGTTGTGTTTTCTAGAACTGAGAGGTGGAGGTGGTGCACGGGGCGGGGGGGGGGGGGCGGGGATTGGTGGCACAGTGCTTGTGACCCTGCGAAAGGCGTTGTGGCAGCGTTCACGATGCCCGTGTCCCGTGTTGACAGTCCCACCACAGAGGCATCTGGCCTTCAAGGTAAGGGTGCCGGCTGTGGTGCTGTTGCAGGATGGTGTTTTCTCCCGGGCTGTGGTGCTTGCTGTTTTTGGTTACCAGTGCCGGCTGGGCTGGTGCTTTCGGTCTGTGACTTCTTGGTGTTTGGGGCGGCCACACCGGCTTTGACGGGGTTGGGGGACAGAGGTTGCTAAGGTGAGGGCTTCGGCAGTCAGGTGAGACCTACCTGCCTTTGATTAATCAAAACAGCCCCAGAGGAAGCACAGCCATGCCCCCCAAGCCTGATGCCCCCAGTGCCCCCCTGACATCCTGTCAGTGTCTCTGGCCGGTGTTTTGGGGGGTGTGGCTCGTGACTGAACCTGGCAGTTGGTTTTTCTCAGCCGATGCCTCCCGCCCCCACAGAGGGAAGCCAGCTGTGGCTCCTTGTCTGGCTCATGGGTCAGGATAGGGCGAGACAGCTTCTACTGTCCCTGCCAGGCTGCTCTCCTCCAGCCTGACCCCTCCTGGTCCCCTCCCTTTGAAAGGAAACCCCCACCCCCCACCCTAGCCTTGTGAGGTTCCGCTCTCTTGAATGACTGTTGAACTCCTACTCACTATTCAAAGCCTAACTCCTCTTCCAGGAAACCTCCCTGATTGACTTTCTCTCCCCAACCCCGAGTGATCTCTGCCCATTGGGCTTCTGCCGGGCGTTGCTGTTGGGACCCCTTACTCCCAACTTTGCATGTTGCCTCCCCACTGGATTTGCTCCTTGCTTAAGTAAGCATTTATTGGGTACCCAGCATTTGCCAGCCTTGGGCAAGTGAACACAATAGCATCCCGTCTTTGTGGAAAGGGATGAGGTTGGGGGAAGACAGACAATAATCAAGGATCCAAATCAGTGCGCGGCTGCACACTGAGAGAGTGCTATGAAGCCACCAGATGTGGTGGGCGGGGGGATGGGGGGGGGGCACTCAAAAGCCAGGAGGGCCCCTGAGGTGGCCCAGGCAGGGTGGCTTTTAGCCTCGCTGGAGACCGAAGGTGGAAGCAGGTAGAGCAGCGTGGATCGGCCTTTCAGGGAGGAGGTGAGTGGGAACTTCTGCAGGAGGAGACCTGATTGCCTGGGCTCGATGGTGACTCTCTGGGACTGGGTGACTGTGGTCAGGGCCCAGGGTGCCAGGCCCTCCTGCACCTTCCTGGTGTTTCTCCAGGATGTCGGTGCTCTGTCCCCAGGATCCCACCCCGCCCTGCGTGGGGCCCCACGGCAGCTTGTGTGGCCAGTCCCTCAGAAAGGAGGTATCTGCTGGTGTGCCTCAGGGTCCCAGCCGGAGCCCTGCCTGTTTTGGCCATTTTATAATTAAATTTTTTTTTTTTTAAATTTTTTTTTTTTTCAACATTTATTTATTTTTGGGACAGAGAGAGACAGAGCATGAACGGGGGAGGGGCAGAGAGAGAGGGAGACACAGAATCGGAAACAGGCTCCAGGCTCTGAGCCATCAGCCCAGAGCCTGATGCGGGGCTTGAACTCACGGACCGCGAGATCGTGACCTGGCCGAAGTCGGACGCTTAACCGACTGCGCCACCCAGGCGCCCCATAAATTTTTTTTTTTTTAACATTTATTTATTTTTGAGACAGAGAGAGACAGCATGAACGGGGGAGGGGCAGAGAGAGAGGGAGACACAGAATCGGAGGCAGGCTCCAGGCTCTGAGCCATCAGCCCAGAGCCCGACACGGGGCTCGAACTCACGGACCGCGAGATCGTGACCTGAGCTGAAGTTGGACGCTCAACCGACTGAGCCACCCAGGCGCCCCTGTTTTGGCCATTTTAGCACCAGTTAGGAGAGCAAATGAGGCCTTTGTCCTGAGTTCAGCTCTGCCCTGATGCCCTTCGTGGAGAGGCCAGGATGATAGCGGCATCTGAGCCCCATTAGGAAGTTGAGGGCTTGGTACCTTGTAGCAGCCGTGAGGCAGGGAGCCTGGCGAAGCCCCCTGCCCCACTCTGTTGAGAGGGCACAGGAGGGTTGCCGCTAACTAACTGTGTGCAATGAGCCCCAATTTCCCCACCCACAAAATGGGGCTAAAAATATAACATAGTTTTATATCCTTACGAAGTGTAACTGGGGTGATACAGGTAAGGCACTCAGCAGTGGGTGTGGCACGGAGTAAGGGCTCAATAAAGATTCGCTGCTGCTGTCGTCCTGCCGGGGTCTGGTCCCATGATGAACTACTTGACCACAGGGATCACATCTGAGTATTAAAGTGGGGCTTGGGACGATCTCTCAGACTCCCAGCTTTCACATTGGTTCATTGGGCATGCAGGCTGCATCGCATACAATCCAGGCCTTTCAGGGAGTCAGGTGTTCAGGGATACGCATGACTGAGTGGCTGCCCCAGGTGTGACCTGCCTGCTGGGCAGGGTCTGAGCCTCACCCGATCTCCCCTCTGCCTCTGCCCTGCACTGAGCCGGATACTGTCCTTTGCAGCTAGGCCCCGTTGGCTCGCTTAGAAAATGGCCACAGTCCTCCAGGACTCGCTCAAGGGATGAGGTGGCAGGTTTGAGAGCTGAGGGCCTTGTGCCCAGGCGTTGGGTTCTATCCATAGAACCCCCAGAGTCCTCTGGGGAACTGGCTCACAGGATGGATGATACCAGGCCCCATCCCAGGTTTTCACTTGGTCCGGGACTGGGATTGGTCTATGGGTTCTGGAGTCCTCGTGCGTGGGTAGCTCTGACGTAGCTAGCCTACAGACTGGCGTTTGGAGGCCATGAATCCACATTGAACAGAGAGGAAACTGAGGCCCAGCGTGGGAAGTGGAGACTTGGCCGAGGCCCCAGAGTGGGTGATTGGCAGAGCTGAAACCTCAGTCCAAAACTCTGGACTCTACATCCAGTGCTCCTCACTGCCCAGCATGGCCTTTTGTGGTGGTCCCTCCACCTCAGCTCATGTGAGACTCGGGACCACGGCCCAACTGAACAACATGTCCCCCAGCCAGAGAGCAGGGCGAGTTGTGGCTTGTGCTGGCCGCCATGGGGTAGGCACCAGCAATGGGGCTGGTTACACAACTTCACCTGGACTGGCCTCCCTTTCCTCATTTGGTGGGCGTGTTCATGCACAGTGATGGGTGTGTGAGGGGTGTGTAGGGGTGTGTAGGGGCAGCTCCCTGCCATGGAGGCCTCTGGACAGCCTCACGTGGGTGAACTCTCACCCCTCCTTGGGGTTTTATTGCAGTAGCCATAACTGTGGGGGCAGGGGCAGGGGCAGGGACATAGCAGCAAACCTGTCATCCGCCAACTCTCTGTAACCTTAGACGGTTTCCTTGGCCTTCAGGTCCTTCTCTTCGAAGGAGCTCATCATTCTTGCCCTGCCCACTGCCTGGGTTGCTTGGAGGGTACAGTAGAGTGAGGCATGGACAGGCTTCCTGGAAAGGAGAAAATCATGTCTGAGTTGTCACACAAGCGGAAACTCCCCTTACAGCGCCCATGGCAGACAGAACTAATCAATCACCATACTCTGTCCTCTGAATCTGGACAGATTCCTTTGCCAAAACAGGGCTTCGGGCAGACTTCCCAATCCATTGGCGCTGGCACTCGAGACCAACATTTTCTGAGCGATCTAGAAAGGGATGCTGAGTCTGCAGCTGGGCATGTCTTGTATTGAAAGCTTCAGCTAATGATACCTACTTCTCTTTGTGTCCTAGGATGGGAGCCAGGAAGTACTCAGGGCTCTGGGTCTCTGGCTTTCGGCTCCGCGTCTGTCTTTTGACTCTCTTCTCCCCTTTCCCCTTTCCCCCTGCCCTGTGCCTCTCTCCACAGTGGGCACGTAAGGGAGTTGTGGTGCTAGGTGCTGGATGGTCTATAAGGAAAGTAAATCAAGTGAGATAGAGATCAGTTAATGGATAGAATCCTCCCCTCTTCCCCTCCCTGACCTCCCCTTAACTGGCTTCCAACACAACCAAGCTGTCTGAGGCCAACATTGCCCCCTAGTGGTGAGCACTGAGAGCATGCTGACTGTACCACGCACTCTCCATCCTTCCTTTTCTTCCCTGCCCAGGCATGACCGCATCGCTTTACCTCCGTCTTGGTTACGAGCTTTCTTTTCCACTCCTACACTTCTCTGACAGGTGTCATAGAAAAGACAACAGAGCATAGGGATAAAGGTCACGAAGGGGCACTAGGCTGGGAGCAAGAGGAGTTGACTATAGCTTCCTTCCCATTGCTACCTTACTGTGCGACCAAATTCCTGCCTCTCTGTGGGCCTTAGTTGCCCCGTCTGCACTGTAAAATTGGCCTATGTTCAGTGTGTCCCGAAAGGGGTGCCAAAATCCTTTTAGTCTGGACAGCTTTTCGCCGCATGTAGGACTGCCCGTGCAGTCGGGACAGTTAGCATCTCAGGCACCCAAATCATTGTACCAACTTGGAGCTCGCAAATGCCCCTTAGCAGTGGTACCGCCCACGGTTGGCATCCCGAGACCAGGGGGTCTTGAGATCATGCACGAGGTGGATGCTTCCGCCTAGGGTGCGGTGAGTTCACCAGGTGGCCCTGGTGGGACCAGGGGAATGGTCCACCCAGAGGGGCCGTGGCCTCAGCCTTTGGACCTGCGTTCGTATCTGTGTTCAGCCACTTGCGAGCCCTAAGCCTTCGGACAAGTTTGAACAAGACTGTGTGGTTCTCAGACGAGGATAGAAATAGCCCGTAACCCTTTCCCTCTAGCAGCAGATGGGGTGAGGTGCTCTGCGTGTACTCGAGGGCATGCACCCTGTACTCCTGACTGGCTCTTGGCCCTGACTCCTAACCCCCCCCACCCCCCCTTCCACCACAGGAACAACCGTTTCCGGCGCATTGCGCTTTTTTGTTTGCAAAAGGGAGGCTGTTAATCCCATTTGCGGGTGTGGGGCCTGCGGCTCAGAAAGGTGGTGTGACTGGTCTTAATTAAGCAGCAGGGTCAGGGCTAGGACTCCGTCTGCGTCCATTTCTGTCATTGTCGCTGTGTGTGCTGGGTCTCAGCTACCGTTTGCTGAGCGTTATGCTGTGTGCCAGGGCTTTGGAGAAATGTTCCCAGTCATCTCAAACACACACGCACACATACACACTCTGCCCACTTTACAGATGTGGAAACTCGTCTTCTGAGAGAAGTCCCCAAATGCGTGCCAAGGCTGCCCAGGTTGGCACAGCCAGGATCCGAGGCCGCTCCCTCTGTCTCCAGAGCTTGCCCTCCCCCCCCCCCCCCCCACCGCCCCACATCTCTTTCCACTTACCTCCCAAAGCCCCCCACCCCCTGGGCCATGGCCAGGCCACGCTCAGTGGTAAGGCCTGGCCTGAGTTGTGCTGACAGCCAGGAGTGGGAGGGGGCACACTGGGCTCTGTGACCAGGAATGTGTTGGGAAATTCCACTGCCATCCCACGCTACCCTCCCACGCTGGGAGGGAAGAGTTAAGCGGCTGCCTCGTCCCTCATGGATCACGGAGGCCTCTTCACTCCTTTTACAGCCTGGGTCTCCTCAGGAAACTGCCTGTGCCCCGCCCCCCCCCCCCCCCCCCCCCCGCCCCTCCATCCCAACTTTTTGCCTTCTTTGGTCCTCTCTCCCCATGAGGCTGTACCGCCCCACCCCCTCCCAAGCTCTAGCTTCCCAAGCAGGGAACACTTGGAAGTAGGGATTGAAAGCTCTCTCCTGACAACACACGCAGAGCGGCCGGCTGCTCATGCATACGGACCGGCATCAGCTGGTTCTCGGCACATACCTTGTGCTCTTGGGGAGGGCATACGGGAGGCATCCCCCGGACCGAGGGCGGTGAGGGGGCCTGTGTCCCTGGCAAGAAGATTTCGTCTCTCTCTTACCCCCAGCCTACAACTGGCCAGGAGGTGAGGAGGTTTGTGAGGCTTCTCGACTCCACCTGGACCTCCAGTGGCCAGAGAGAACCCCGACGGCAGCGGAAGGAGGCTCTGAGCAGGGCTGCGGGCTCTCTGGGTCAAGGGGATTTTCAAGGCTATCTGTCTCCTGGAGACCACCCACCATCTGGTGCTTGCATCCCCCCCGCCACCCCACCACGCAGGCTGTGTTTGCACACGCCCAGTCTCAGAGCCCTCACTACCTCCAAGGCCGCCTGGAACCATCTTTGGGTGGCTCTGGCTGTCCCGGGGCTTCCTTAGGATAAATGAGCTACAGGCTTAGCTTCATGGGACCTCACAGAGTGAAGCTCACCCCTCCCCTGCAAGTCCCAGCTCTTCCCACCCCCTTCCGCCCAGGCTCCCCCGCCAACACAGGAGGCCAGACATCCTGGATCTGTAACTGTCTGGCTGTGGCTGGCTAATCTCAGACAAAATCTGGCGCTTATGGCCTCAGTTTCCTTATTTGAAAAAAAGGAAGTGGGACTGTGTGATCTCAGAACCTCCCCTCCACCATTTTCTAGGAGTCCATGGGAAGCGATTATCCAGAAGGTTCTAGAAGCATCACACAGGGGAGAGATGACCTGTGTCCGATGTCTTGTGTTTGACAGTGAGTTTCCTGGCAGACCAGTCTTAGGGAGCAGGTGCCCTAGACTAGGTCCCAACAAGACCTAGTTTTTGAATGTCACAGATTGAAGGGCCCTCCTCAGCCCCTCCTCAGAAGGGTCTTCCCTAGATTTCTGTTGACTACTAGATAGTTTCAGGCTCCTCCTCACGACACCAAAGCCCCGTTATGATCTGATCACAGCCAGGCTCTGAATCGGAGCGCAGCTGTGGGAGAGTCCTGAGTTTTGAGTCCCACCTCCGTTGCACCTTGGCCACCCACCATGGGCGGATCAGTAAGCCTCTCTGACCTCGAGTCTCCCCATCTTTTAGACAAATGCAAATTCTGGTGCCTCGTAAGCACTCAGAAACAGGCACTCCTGCATCTGGGGGAGGGGCTGCCTCTTCTGCCCTCAAGGTCAAATTTTGGTACGCCCTCCCCCCCCCCCCCCCCCAGAGTGTGGCTGGACCGCCTCGGGCACCACACGACACTCTTGCCTTCAGGTTTTTATCGACCATCTGCTGTATACCAGAAACGGAGGGTACAGTGATGGAAAGACGGACAGGCTGCTGCATTCACGAGCTCTCTAGAGGCACAGAAATGAGGAAGCAAATCAGGAGACAGAATGGGGGCAAGCGAGCGGCTGCTGAGGGGTGCAGAAGAGGAAATAATGGGAGACGGGGCCGTCAGGAAAGGCTTGTGCCAGTATCGACTTTTGAGACGTCTGGCAAGAAAGAACATTGGAAAGAGCCTGGACGGGCCCCGAATGGAGGCTGGTGGGGTGAGGGCACAGACCTGCAGGGGAGGGCGACACGAGTGGAGTATGCCAGGTGGTGAGGTCAGGGCAGGCACTGTCTCACCCCCACCCCCACCCCCGCCCCGTGTTGCTGTGCTCTGGTGCTTTGTTGCTCTGTGATGTTTGATAGAGTGTTGACAGAGTCCCTCCACGTTGGAGTTCTCCTGTTTCCGTTGGCATTTACTAACACCCTCTGGCTGGCAGCAAGGGAGTGACCGTTTCCCTGTCCCCAGGCTGAGAGGAGATGTGGGTGAAGGGCCTTGTGTCCTGGGTGGGGTGGAGGGGGAGGGACCGGCAATGAGTGCCTGGGCCTCCAGGTGGAAAGGCCGTGTCTGCTGCAGAGTTTGGGGGTGGGCAGGAGTGGGGGAGCAGAGCCACTGTCAGCCCACAACACCCAGGAGGGCGAAGCCCCAAGCACGGCTTCTGATACGGTGATGAACCCTGAGTGGACGGCAGCCGGAGCCAAGTGTGGCCCAAGGCCTGGCCCCAGGCCTGCAGGGCTCAGATTCTCATCCTGACCTGTCAACAGTCCTCAGTATGACCCAGGTTGGCTCGCCTGACCTTGAATTGGGTGCAGGATTTCAAGTCAAACATTACCTAATGTTCGGTGGGCAGAGTCCAGCGCTGGGAGGACGGGATCTGGGTTCCGGTCTGGCTCTCTACCATCTTGCCACTAAAGCTGAAGAGGACCCTTCTCCCTACTCTGCACCATGAGAAGCTTAAACTACGAGTTTCTAAGCCCCTTCTTGCTCTGACAGCTTGTAATTCTGATTTATCCTAGTTTTACAGGACATTGGCAGGAGGGTTTTGTGGGGAGGGGAGATGAAGTATGAAGCATGATGAATCTCAAAAACTGATGGATAATTCTGAACATTCAGATATCTTTTTAAATTTTTCTTTTAATGTTTATTTTTTGAGGAAGGGAGAGAGAGAGAGACAGAGCATGAGCGGGGGAGAGGCAGAGAGAGAGGGAGACACAGAATCCGAAGTAGGCTCCAGGCTCTGAGCTGTTGGCACAGAGCCCGATGTGGGGCTTGAACTCACGGACCATGAGATCACGACCTGAGCTGAAGTCGGACGCTTAACCGACTGAGCCACCCAGGCGCCCCAGAACATTCAGATGTCTTAATAGAAGTTGGAGGTGTAGAACTAGGGAGAAGATGGTTCTCTCAGCACGACAGGCAAACAAATATGCTCTCAGGGAAGGAGGAACAAAAAGCCAGATGCCTTTAAACCATGTATTCTTCCAAATGGTAGGGGCTGTAGCAGCGTGCAACCCAGAGGAAACCAGATTCCAGGGAGGGCGTGAGATTTGCCTGCAAATACTTGACCTTGGAGAGGATGGCGCTGGCGAGCGGAGGTCGCAAGGGGAGGTTCCCACTCAGGCTCTGGAGGAACTTCCCGTATGTCCAGAACTGCCCCCAGATGGAATGAGCTGGCCTGCCTTGGATGATAGAGTGTTTCCTGTCGTGGGAGATAGGAGAGGGCAGGTGGGACGGTCACCTGGCAGGCTGGCTGGTCTTTGTCCTCTGGAGGACCGGACTGGATGATCCCTGCCAGTTCTGCGTGGATGCCATTCCGTGAGGCGAGTTCAGGTCCGAGCCTGCCAACTCCTGTCTCGGGATAGTCACTCAGCCTCTGTGTGCCTCAGTTGACTCACGTGACAGGAGAGAGAATACCTGTGTGTCTCTCGGGCTTGTCGTCGAGATCAGTCGAGGCCACGGCTGCGGAGTCCTTTGTGTGGGGCAACCCCAGATTTGAGCAAGAGATGATTATCGTTCTCTCTGCATTGTCTGCTTGGCACCCATGTCGGCTGATGTTTGGGTGGCGGGCTGGGAGGAAGGAACCCCTCTTCCCACAGCTCAAACTGACGGGTCTCTATAGTTGAGTTTCCGCCTTTAGGAATCTAGTCTTTGGGGGCAACAGAGGCAAGAGTAAACCCTGAAGCAGGGCTACTACAACCTGGCGTGAATGTTGGCATGGGCACTGGCCGAGACAGACATCACCCATCAAGCACCGTATTCGTCCTGCTGACTTCGGATATGGCTTAAAATCCTCAAACACATGATGACAGCTACTATTAACTGTTAGGATTTGGCCTATGAGAGAAACTCTATTTGCTACCCCTAAATAAAGGGAAATTATTAATGCCATTTGTGGTCAGTGCAAGCAAGCAACTCAGTAAATGCATGACGGGGAGTGGCTGTGCTGGCAGGGAGTGGGGCTTGGGACAGCTGGGAGCTAAATTAAATTAGGCTGGGATGGCTTCTTGGTGGAGGTGGTGGTGGGCTAAGTCCAGGAGCGGGGAGAGTAAGAGAAGAAGAGAGAAGCAGCAAGGGCATTCTGGGCCATTGGTATGGCGTAAGCAGGAACTCCGGGTGGCGGTGGGTTGGGAGTAGGGCTCGCGATAGCTTGGAGCTGTGGTGAGTGAGCACTGGGCTGGGTGTCTGGTCACTGACCCGCCACCCTTTCACTCTGTGGCCTCGGGTAAGGCCCCTTCCCTTTGGGTGAGGAAAGGAGCGAGCATTCGTCTGAGATCCTGCAAGCTCTTAAGAAGCTCTAAAAAAACCATTTCTGCAAAGACCAGCATCTCTGACACACACATGCACACACGCACCCCTCTCCCCAAGCAGTGGGTTCCTAATGAATGCCTTGTTGGTGGCAGCATATTAAAGTGTGATCCAAATGACTCAGAAATCTGGGGGCTGGAAACAGTAAGTACACCAGGGTAGTTACCGGGGATAGAAGCAGGATGTGGGCTGAGTGGGGCTTGGACTTGACAGATCCCTGGATTTCCAGAGGATGGAGTATTTTCCCTGAGGTCAGCAGCAGGTTGAGGTCCAGAGCAGCCGAGCTGGGTATCCGGGCTTCGGCATCATTTCAAGGCGCCCTTTCATTCTTGGCCAAGAGAGAGGGGAGGCTGGGCAGGGGCAGGGGGGCTGACAGGTTCTCATCTATTTATAGCTGTGATTTGGGGTCACGCGGTTCTGGGTGCTGGGGTGGCCTGATGCTTGGCTTTGCCAGCCAGTCACAGGGCAGCTGGCCCCAGGGTCCTGCACATTAGCAGGTGCCCTAATGTGAACCCACAAGGCTGGCCTGGGCTCTGGCCAGATGCTCAGCATTCCCTCCTGACTCCCAGCAGGCCTCTGGGGGGCTGCCAAGTGCCGGCTGGGATAGAGGTAGAGAGTGAGGCAGAGCAAAAGGGAAGAAAGGGCTTGTGTGAAGGCAGCTGGGAGGGCTGTCCTGGCCAATGGTTCTGAGCTTTGCGGGGTTGACAAAGTCAGGGTGCTGAGGGCAAAGGTCCCAGAATGGGTACTAGAACTCCTGGGTGCTGGCGTCAGTGTCACACTGGAACGAGAGAAAGAGAGCGGGAGGGAGAGCGAGCGAGCGTAAGCGAGCACCTTGGCCTGCCCAGGCCTTTCTCATCCTCAGGACACATCTTTTCCCCTCCTGCAACACTCAGCGCCTCGGAGACCAATTAGTTAATTTCCACTGAGACGCACAGCCACGAGCAAGCAGGATTAGGGGACTTGTCCTGACCGATCAGCACATCTGCTCCCCTTTTGCCCTGTTGGAAACTCAGTTAAGGCTGTGCAGGGCTTTTCATATGGAGGGTGGCATGTCAGGTAAAGAGGGCCAGTGACCTTGACCATGACCGCGTGGGGCCTGGGAGGCAAAGCGTGGGCTGGAGTCATGACCTCGGAGAACTCATCCAATTTTGGGGGGTTGTAGGCTCCTCATCTGTGAAATGGGGAGAACTCACCAGGATGCTAGAAGGGCCTGATAAGAGAGCCTGTGGATCCGTTCTGTAGCTTTCCACAGATAGGAGTATGGTAACAGCCGTATTCCTACCCACTGCCCGCATGCACCTGTGTATACGCGCACTCAGGTGCCGGCCTAGCCTGGACGAGGAAGGTGCGAGAGACCCCCCGACTTGCCTGCCTGACGCTGGCTGCACTGCTCCCCTGTTCTCAGGTACCCCAAACTCAGCATGTCCCAAGTGAAGCTCCTTTCACGTTTCACTCCCTGCCTCCAGCCCTGAACCAGGGAGCCCTCCTTAACTTTTCCTCCTTCCTCACTCCCCACAGCCCGGCTATCGCCCAGTCTGTTCACCAGAACAGAGGTCACAATAGGTCCAACATTTTCTCCTCTTCATTTTACTTCCTTCTGCCCAGAGGCCACTATGTCGCATTGGCCTGTGGGACAGCCACTCATTGGACCTCCTGCTGCCATTTTGTCCCTATCTTCACGTGGCAGCCAGAACACAAATCCGACTTGTCACTGTCCTGCAGAAATCCCCCTCAGTGGAGCCCCACGATCTCAGGGCAAAGGCCACCCTTAACACAGTGGTTAGAAGTCCATTAGAGGCCCTGAGTACTTCCTTCTCATTCTTCCTGGTCTCCCCGAACCCTCACTCCAGCCGACTGTCTTTGTGTTCTAAATCTCCTGGGCACAGGTCTGGGAGCTCCCCGTCTAACTAGATGGCGGGGACCCTGCCTTTCTATCACTGCTATATCCCCAGATGCATGGTGCAAGTTAGCACTGAAATAACTGTTCGGGGAAAAGGAAAGTGTTTATATACTCTCAGGGCAACAGGGAGTTCTCCATACTGATATCCAGGCTCGGGAGGTCTGGAGAGAAATCTCACCCAGGGCAGCAGGAAGCCTGGGTCCCACATAAGCCTCTTCCTCTGAGGCCTCCGTCTCGTGTCTGTACAACCAAGGGTCGGACCAGATCTCCTCATTCTCATCTAAGGGCCCTTTTACTTCTACTGGTAGGACAGGAAAAAGGCAGAGGCTAGTGTCATGGGCATTGCAGCCGGACAGACCCAGGTTCAAATCTTGGCTTTTATCCCTGGTTGGCCAGTGATCTTGGGCCTCTCTGAACCTTGGTTTCTTCATCTGTGAAGGGGACGGAGATCATCATTTCTGTTGTCTCAAATGGCAGTGCCCAATACTCAGCAAGCACACAGTAAGTGGGGGGCCCTTCCTTTTTAAAAAAGTTTACAATCTGACAATGGAACGTGGCAGTTCAAATGACTCTTTAAGAAAAATTCATTCCCCCCCCCCCCCCCCCCCATCTTTTAGTGCTGAGTACTTGTAGAGAGGTTGCTGTGCGTATGGTCTGGCCTTTGACTCTGCCTCTCCTGAGATCCCAGTCTACCTTCTCCATACACAGGGCAAAAAGACTTTTTGGTTTCTTTACGAACGGTCCAGGCATGTCTGGAGGTTAGTGTTGTGACTCTTGGGAGCTGGTGCCACCCCAACCCAGGTTGGCACTAAAAGAGGCCAGAGAATAGGATCATTCCCTAACCCTTTGCCCACAGCTACGAGATTATCTGCCCAAGGGTCTGGGCCAACCTTGGCTCAGTGAAGGCAAACCAAAGGCTGAGCATGACACCCATTCTTTCTTTTTTTTTTTTTTAATGTTTATTTTATTTATTTGGGGGGGGGGGAGAGCAAGGGCAAACAGGAGAGGGGCAGAGAGAGAGGGAGAGAGAAAATCCCAAGCAGGCTCCGTGCTGTTAGCACCAATGAGGGACTCGATCGCACGAACCATAGATCATGACCTGAGCCAAGATAAAAAATCACATGCTTAACTGACTGAGCCACCCAGGTGCCCCTGACACCCATGTTTAAAAAAATATTTATTTTTGAGAGAGTGAGATAGAGCATTAGCAGGGGAGGGGCAGAGAGAGAGGGGGACACAGGCTCTGAAATGGGCCCTGTGCGGACGGCAGCGAGACCCTGCAGGGCTTGGACTCACCAACCACGAGATCATGACCTGAGCTGAAGTCGGATGCTCAACCGACTGAGACACCCAGGCCCCGCCCCCCCCCCCAACACCCATTCTTAATGGGAAGATGCCCCAGGGGCAGAGGCCAAGACCCAGAGGCAGGTATCCGTGCAGACGCCTTCCCAGACACCCCGTCACAGGGGTGGCCTTGTGCCCAATCCCAGCTGCATGCCTGCTGTAGACTATAGAAACTGGACCTGGAGGCAGTCGGGGAGGAATGTCTTCCGTAGTAGAAAAGGTGAAGGAGGATTCAGAGGGTTGGAATGGAGACCGTCAAACAGCAGAGAATGTCGGCAAAATGAATGAAGGGATGAATGAGCAAACCAATGAATAAAATATTCTCCTGCCAGGAAAAGCCGAGTCTTCTCCCAGACCTCAGAAGCACAGCATTAGCCCCCTTGGCTCAAGCCTTGTCAGTTTTATTAGGTGCCTAGAGTAGAGAAAAAAATCACTAGGGAAAACCATAGCGTTAAGCTCAGTGGTTCTCAAACTTTTTTTTTTAATGTTTATTTTTGAGAGAGAGAGAGAGAGAGGGAGGGGCAGAGAGGGAGACAGAGGATCCGAAGCAGGCTCTCTGTGCTGACAGCAGCGAGCCCGATGTGGGGCTTGAACTCACTAACCGTGAGATCATGAACTGAGCCGAAGTTGGATGCTCAACCAACTGAGCCACGCAGGTGCCTGTCAAGCTTTTTTTTTTTTATCCTACCCAACCTGCGTGTTAGAGAACCCAGGCTTTCTGCCCTCTGCATATCCAGGGTACTCAGGATTGTTTGATTATAAGCAATGGAGACCTGACTCAAAGTCACCCCCTAATAAAGGAATTTATTTTGTCCCATAAATGAAAATGTGGGGTTCAGGTTCAGTTGGCTCTAGGTGCTCTATCTCTCAACTCTACTTTGTGGGGGTACCAGTTTCATACAGGTTCTTCCCAGTCAATGGGGAAAATGGCCACCAGGCTTCTCATGGATCAGCATAGTAACCACAATCGGAGAAGAGCATTTCTTTTCCAATAACATCAGCTAACATTGTGGGGCTGACTCTTGTTGTCTGGATTGGGGGCACAGGTTCAGCTCTGAGCCAGTTATGATGGCTGGGAAACGAGGGCCTCTGATTGCCCAGCAGTGGGTCATGGGCCCACTTCTGGAACAAGAGTGTGTATGTGGGTTCAGCATCACTGACCTATGAGGCCTCAAATGGGAAGGGTATTGTTCTCCAGAGAGATGGCAGAGGGATTAAAAACTCCTTGTGCCCATTGAACAGCTCCTCTTTACATTAAAAACCAATCGTCCTCCACAGTGGGATTTTAAAATGTGATAATAACTAATTACCACACCTTTCACCGGCGTCCTTTGCCACACAGGGGAGACCTGCTGATGTGGAATGCTTCCCCACTAGCTGACATGACTGCCAGTCAAAGGTGAGGCTCTGGGGTCGAGTCTCAGCAAGACATCTGTGTTGAGCAGTTTCTTGGATGTGGGGGAAGATGGATGCTGCTGTGACCACATTCTACCCACCGCGACACTACAGTCTCTGAGAGGGATCTGCAGGGAGGTTGACATGTGTAGTGATGCGATAGCTGTGGGCACCCCTGTCTCCCAGTCATAACTGGGTTTGGAAAGAACCCAAGTTTGGATAGAAGATTCCATGCGATGGAAGGGTTGGGTTTGATTATCCCCCATCTGTGATCGATTGGTAATGACTGCCAAGAGTGCGGTGTTGGAGAGTCCGCAGCTGTGCTCCGGATCAGCAGGAAGGAGGCCTGTGATTGATTAGCAGTGTCTGCCACAGGCAAAGGCATTGAAGTGGTGAAGTTTGTCATGGGAGCCATTCCCGGGAGATTTTTTTTTAGCTCTCTCATTTCAGACATGAAGCAACAGAACAAATGAGAGCCACGTCGGGGCTCAAAGGAGAAACAGATGCAAATGGGGGCCTGCCTGGGAAGTGACTTGAGAGTTAATTCAGAGACCTAGCCTTTGACTGTGTGTCAGCCGTTTTCCCTGCCTTTGCCTTTTCTCATCTGCAAATGGGACAAATGGTCCAGTCTTGTGAACCAAGCAGGACTGTTAGGAGGATCAGTTGAGGTGATAAATGGGAAGTCATTTCATCATACGATTATAACAGCAAGCATTAAGTGCCACTTTATGTTCCAAGCACTGTTCTAAGTGCTTTACTTTAGCCGCATTCAGCCATGAGGTAGTTACTGTTATTCTCATTTTAAAGAGGACAGCACTTAGGTTCAGACATTAAGTCACAGGTCCACACAGCAGGGCAGCCTGGGGCTGTGGCCTGCACTGAATCCCTTCATTATGGTGCTTCTCACGGTAAACTGTAAAGTGTGCTGCACCTGAAAGGGATTACCTGAAGCCTCACCTCTAATTCCTTTCTTGCTCAGGAAATGTCCCACTAATCCACTCCCTCATTAACCCCCATGGAGGTGAAACTTGTCTGCTCTGGTCTGTGTGTCAACCTTTCAGGCGTCGATGACACTTTTCCAAGACCTCATAGGCAGTAAGGAAGGGAAAGCAGTGTAAACCTAAGGGTGAGCCCTTGATCCCCAGTCAAACTGCCTGGATTTACCTCCTGGCTCTACTGTTTCCCAGCTGGGTGACCTTGGGCAAGTTAGCTAACCTCTCTGAGCCTTGGTTTTCTCATCTGTCAGTGGAGAGGATAATCATACCTGCTGTGTGGGATTATTGCGGGGACTAAAGAGGATCATGTAAGAGAGGTAGCATATTAAATATGCAGTGTGGGTCATGGGGATGGGGGTGGGAGTGTGGGTGCAGAGGTTAAAGGGGCCTGAAATGGTAGGGAGGGAGGCTGCTCTTCTCAGGACCAAGGACTTCCTGTAGCCTCATTTATGATGATGCCCGGGACAGTTATGAGCAGATAGAAAAGGAAGCTAGCACCCTCTACCCTAAGCCCCCAGACCTGGGGCTCGCTAACCCTCTGGAGTGTGCCTCTGCTCTCACCGGCTCTCCCGCCGCCGACAGATGCTGCTTCCCTGGTCCTTGCTGCCGCAGCCCCAAACCAGCCAAATCCAGAGTGAGCTAGTCTGCAGCCTGCACTTCCTGGGGGCCTTTGAGGCTTAAACAAGTCTAATAAAAGGAGCACAATCAGAAGAGATTCTGATACTAGGGTGAGGCATCTGAGAGTATACAAGTGCCCTTGTTTTGGGACCTGATGAAATAAGCAAAGGGATAAATGACAATGCTCCTTGAGGGTTTGCTTTCCTGTCATTTACTCTGGGTACTTTGCCATTGGGAATGGGCTTCAGTAAGCCCACCTGTGAAATGGGACCCGGCAACCTATGGGGAAATGAGTGAAATGTATAGATTCCTGGTCTGGGGCAGCATTCTGGACAGTGGACATTAGTGGTTGCATCATCGCTTGGGGGCTTGTTTAAAATGTACATTCCTGGGTCTCCAGGATGGAGAATCCAAAAATGGATTCAGGGCCTTTGGGGTGGGGCCCAAGAAGTTGCATTTTTACAGGCTTCCCCAGGAGATTCTGCAGCAGCGGCTAAGTGAACGAAACCTTGGAAATACTGTGTCTCTTCTTAAGGATATTCTTTGATTCTCTTAGATTTCTCCTAGGCTCTCCTCTGAGAGAGCCTCCGCCTGTCGGGCAGCCAGAAGACCCTGCAAGATGCCCTGGGCTCCTGCTTAAGAGTTTCTAGAGACGAGTCTGTGCTTGTGCTCGAGCTCCTCATCTCTGGAGGTGTGCAAGGAGCTCCTGAGCGTGCCTGCTCCGGGTTGGGGCTGGTGAGCCAGCCAAGCTCAGAGCCTCCTTTGGTGACTCTGTGATTTCATTGCCTGGAGAGAAGTCAGTTTCTGCAGAAGGGGGTGGGAGGGGCGTTGTGATTCAACAATATCAGAGCTGGGAGGCAGTCCTTTGCTGGAGGGCTCCTCTTCTCCCCTCTGCGGGCAGGATCTTACCCACCGGCTCAGTGAGTGGAGACCAGCTGAGCTGCTCGGATCGGACTGGCGGCCGGCAGCCCCCTCCCCCTTTTCACAGCCTTCCACAGATTACTGTACCCTGCGCCTAGGTCTAGGTGCTTGTGGTTTTTCTGTTTAGATATAAAAGGATATATCGATAAGAGTTTCGTTCAACAAACATGGGTTGAAGGAGCACTTGCGGGCCCCCAGGGGACCCTCGGGCACACCCTGTATCCCCTGGCCTTGGGTTCGAAGGCTCCCCATGGGGACGTGATGCTAGGGCTGTAGAGGAGTGTAAGTAGGGCAGAGGGCATTCTCAGGCGAGACTTGGAAAAGCAGCATCCTGAAGACGTGGTGCAGAGAACAAAGTCGCCTAGCTGGGAAGGCTGGGAGCAGGGTGGAGTGGGGGAACGCTGTGTACAAAGGTGCGGAGGTGGGACCATTCAGGGTGCTTGGCACAGGGGGTGGGGAGGGACAGGGCAGGAGGCTGTAAAATGGCAATGAGCAGATAGGCCCCGCGTGGAGAGTCCTTTTGCGAGCCAGATCCTTCAGGGAAGAGACGGGGAGAAGTCTTCCTCCTTGGGGCCTCTTCTTTAAGATGTGGGGTCCCCCACTCCTCACAGCAGCTCCCCAGAGGTGGGAGGGGTCAAAGAAAGGCCAAGACACCCTCCCGAAAGGCATTCACTCCACTTTTGGGATGGGACTCGGATTCCAAGTGTCATTTCAGGAATGCGACTGTATGGAGAGCCTGGCCCCTGGGAGCCGGGCTCTACTCCTGGCTGGCTGTGTTGCTCTTGCTTCTCTGTTACTTACTGCCTTTCTGAGCCTGAGTGTTCCCATCTGCAGAGTGGGATGGTATGAATTTCTACCTTGAGGATTGTCGCAAAGCCTGAAGGACATGCTGATGAGGGCCATCAGCAGAAGAGGACACAGGCTGGGCACATAGTCCTATTGATTCACCAAAGCCGTGTGCGCTCCTGGGTGCACGAGTCCCCTTTGCTGTGCACCCTGCCAGCCTCTGTGCGAATCACAGCCTGGAGGAAAATCACCGCCTTCATTAGAACATTCTTCCTTGTGTGGGAAAAAAAATGGGACTTCCACCCGTTGGTGTCTTGCATCTGCCCTTGGGGCCCCACGGAAGAAGTCTGTGCGTCTTCTCCTGGAACACCTTCAGAGGTGTGCGATGACATTGACCACAGCCTTGGGACCAGACATCCGCAGCTACTTTATCCAGTCAGGGCCATCGCGGAGTCGGGTCACTGGGTTTGGTGGTGGGTGGGCCTGTCACGGTTGTTGGTTGCTGGTCTGGTGGGTGCCCTGCAAACAGCCTGTGGGGATTGCTGCTACTGCCTGACCTTTCCCCTTTGCTTTCCGGAGAACTGGGCGGAGGCAGTGAGGAAGCTCTTCTTGGGCAGGAGGAGCCCCTGACTCATAGAAGATGTTTTCCTGTCAGAAGGGAGAAGTGGGCATATCACAACTTCCATGGGAAATGCAGAAGGAAGTTGGTTCATCAGAGCATCCTCTGTCTTCCCAAAATCCCAGTGTGCTGTTAAAAGCAGTGTGAGCGGACCCCTGTGTAAGAGAATGCCCTTGCACTGCCTAATTTGGCACCCGTGCCTCACATGTTTGTGGGGAGGTCAGGTCACACCCTGGTTTCCTCCTGACCTCAGACGTATCTCGTCTAGCAGCCTCTGCCTTCTGGAATCTCTCACTCAGAGCCAGTGGTAGCCAAAACCATCATGACAGAGGCCAGGCACCGTTGTTCCCAGACTCCTTCTGGTTTTAGAGATAGCCTTCAGCTTGGAGACCCCCGGTTGACCAGTTCGCTGCAGATGAGACGCGGTACCTAAGCGGAGAGGAGTAGGACTTGGTGAGGACAGCAGGCCCACGTTAGGAAGATGGCGAGGCCAACACCCTACTGCCCAGAGGAGATGGTTGTGGAGGGCAGAGGCACACAGCTCTGGAGACACCGCACCCCAAGGGGAGGGACTGCCGCTCATCAGAGTAAATGGCCCCTTTGAGGGGGCAGTGGTGGAGATGATGGATCCAGGGGTCAGCCAACTAAGGCCCCGAAGGCCAAACCAATCAGCTCTGTTCTTGTCAATAAAGTTTTATTGGCACCCAGCCACGTCTATTGGTTTATGCGTCATCTGTGGCTGTTTTTACATTCCAACCGCTGAGCTGAGCAGTTGACTTTATGGCTCCAAAGTCTGAAATATTTACTATCTGGCCTTTACAGAAAATGCTTGCCAGCATCTGATGGTTCGAGCTATGAAGGAAGGGGTTAAAATTCAGCCTCTGTCAGAGCAGGACCAGGAAGTATGAAGTTTCTTGGAAAAGGACTTGCATGCAGACTGGCTTCATGGTGGTGGTGTGCCTATATTGGTGCTTCAATGAAGGGAAAAGAGTCATTTTGCTCAGGAGCATATCGTGGCGGCTCTCTGTCTCAGATCCAGGCCAGAGCACTTGAATGGCACGTGCGTGTGCATGCGTACACACGGGCACAATTCTCTAAGCAGCAACACGGCAAAGAGATGTGTTTGCCTCTAAAGGGCAGTTGCTTGTTTTGTCTCCTCTGGGGCCATTGCTTTAGCATTTGGAGAAGCCGGGCCAGGATTCCTGAGTTGCCCTATATAAGGAGGCTGTCGTCCCAGCCGGGCCCACCCCATGGCAACAAGGCTAAAATGGAAACAGGGAGTTCTGTTTAAGGCCAGCCGCTGCCCAGCAGCTGCCTCCCGCCCGCTGCGGACTGAGCATTGTCTGCAAGCACCTGCCCTTCCTGCTGTAACCAGATTGGAATGCAGGCTCTGGGGGCTGCCATCCTGAAGCGGGTCCTTTGTGGGGTCGGTGCCCCTGGACACGTGCCACCGGTGCACCCTGCCTTGTGTCCAGGGCCATGAGGGGTTCACCAGAGGCAGCTGGACGCCATGCCGGCTGAGGGTCAGACTTTCCCTCTCTGAGCCTCAGTTTCCTCCCGCCGAAAGTAGGAGGTTCAGAGCCAGTTCTGTCCAAGGATTCTTTTCATTCTGTTGTTCTGTAACTCTGGCCCCTGTGCCTCCCGTGGAGAGGCTCTGAAACAAAAAGGGCTTTGTTCTTATTCTAGTGCAGAGGTGAGATGTTGTGGCTTCGGGGGTCAGGTTTCTGGGTTCCCATCCCAGACTTAACTTAGCTGGGTGCCTCCAGGGGAAGTCAGCAGACCTCTCTGGGCCTCAACTTTTCTCATCTGTAAAATGGGGATAAAAAGGGAACCTCCCCCGCGAAGTACCTGTAGTTAGTGTTTGGTTAAAGCATAGGAGGGGATGGGACTAAATGGCTGTCAAGGCCTTTTCCTACCTGGGGTTCTGTGTGGTTCTAATTCCAGATTTCCAGCCTCTCAGGCACGTGTCCCACTCTCCCACTGTTGACTGGGGAATTTCCAAGCAGAGGACACTTCACAGCCCTGGAAACCTGACCGAGAGATTAGAGGCCCGGAAAAGGGAATTGAGGAGAAAGGAGCTGTGGGGAGTTTCCAGGGTGTTCCAGGCATATGTGCGTGTGGGAGCCACGTCCCTGCCAGCCAGCTCCCCTGGGCGGAGCCGCCCCAGGCCCGGCATGGCTTCTGAGCAGGACGAGGTTACGGCATCGTGAGGCCTGGGATAGCATCCCTTCAGCCCCACCCCTCTGCATTTTTCTGCAGAATCATCGTTCTCTTGTCTTCTGTTTGGAGATATTTGGAGGGGATGGGGGAGAGGGAGGGAGTAAGTTTTTTTGGAGCAGAATACAATGATTAAGAACCTGGCTTTGGAGTCCGTGGCCCTCAGCCAGCTAGGGAACCTCACTGGGCCTCCTCAGCTTCCTCCTGTAAAATAGAAATAATAGCAGCTGTGAGGATTAAATGGCAGAAAGTGTATGAGCTCAGCCCATTTTCTACGCAAAATAAGCTAACTCAGTAAAATCTAAAGAGTGCCTACTATGCACCAAGATCTAGTGGGAAACAAGCCGGACTAGTTTCCAGCAGTCAGGAGCTTCCATTCTAGTGAGGGTGGACAGAGAACAAACACACGGCCAGAACGGACAAGATCTTTTCAGACAGTGAGGTGGATCATGAGGAAGATAAGACAGAGCCACGTAATGGACAGGGTGCCGAAGTGGGGAAGGGTAGCCACTTTAGAGTGAATGGTCAGCGAAGGCCTCTTTGAAGAGGTGACATTTGGTCAACGTGTCAAGAAGGAGCCAGCCATGCAAAAATGGCTTGTGCAAAGGCCCTGGGGCAGTGACGAACTTTTGAGTTCTAATATATAAAAGAATGCCAAGATGTGGGGGGCATGGCAATTGAGTCAGAAGGTGGCCAGAGAGGATGCTGGCAAGGTAGGCGAGGACCTTATCAGCCATGGATGTTTGGATTTCATCCTAAGTACAAGAGGAGAGTCTTTGGAGAGTTTTGAGTAGGGAGGGAGTGGGGCAGCATGATCCGATAGTACATTTTTTTTTAATTTTTTTTTTTCAACGTTTGTTTATTTTTGGGACAGAGAGAGACAGAGCATGAACAGGGGAGGGGCAGAGAGGGAGGGAGACACAGAATCGGAGACAGGCTCCAGGCTGTGAGCCATCAGCCCAGAGCCTGACGCGGGGCTCGAACTCATGGACCGCGAGATCGTGACCTGGCTGAAGTCGGACGCTTAACCGACTGCGCCACCCAGGCGCCCCCGATGTACATTTTTTAAAGATGACTTTTGGCTATGGTGGGAGAGAACAACATGGAGTGGGATGGGCAAGTATGGAACTGGGAGACGTGCTAGGCAGCCTTGTAGGAATCCAGGCAAGGGACAATGGCAGCATGGGCTAGTAGGGTGAGAGCGGAGATGGAGAGAGAGTGGACAGGACCAGCTGATGGACTGAGAGGGAGGGAAAGAGAGGTGTTCCGAGTGTCGCTTCTGAGCCACTGGGTGAGGGTTTTGCCTATCACTGACAGGAGGAGGACTCGAAGGAGAAACTGGCTCAAGTGGAGCTAGAGCTCCATTTGAACATAAGGTTGAGGTGCCAATAAACCAACCTAGTGAGCTGTCAAGGGGACAAGATTTGAAAGGGCTCCTTTGCCGGAGTAGCTGAGGACACAGCTAATGCAGGGAAGGAAGGACATGGCATGTTTTGAGCTGAGACAGCCCAAGTGCGCATGTAACTGGGGCTTAACCCTCTTCCAGCCCTAAGCTTGTGGATTTAGCTTTAAGGACCTCCCTTACTCACTCAACAGCCCTGCGTGACCCACATCCCGCCCGGGGCCCCTCATGGGCTCAGGGCTGTTCCAGCCACTCCCCGAGGACTCCTCACGGCACGCAGGTGGGCCCTGTTCTGTGTGGGGACAGAACCTGGGACGGCTTGTACCAGCCAGGCACCGTGTGAAACGTTTTATAACTGAGCTTCTTAACCTTCACGTTCTCCAGCCCCAGGGGTTAGCATTTAGGGGCTCTGTGAACTTGGATAGAGAACAAAAATGATCTCTAAGCTCTAAGTGAATGTTTTGCTAACCTCTGAGTGAAATTTAGAATTTCCATTCATTATGAACATAGATGACAAACCGTGAAAATATTAGTGGTGGCTGTGACTTTGTCACCAATGGCATCACAGCTGTTTCCATATCACATTACAGTTATTTCAGTTATCTGGGAATATTTATGTTCATCGCTCCTTTGAAATTATGGGTAATTATTATACTTGCGCCGAGATCTTACTTTTTAACATTGCAGTGAGGAAGCATGTGATGTTACTGTAACACAAATTTATTCTTCCTAATATCTTATAAGTGTATTTTGATATCATTGGTTTCCTTTATAATGCTGTTTTATTTTATGCGCTTTGAAACATTGTACTTAATTTTATTTGTAAACATTTTGTAAACATTCTCAGAAGCTTGTAAGCTTCACCAATGGGACCCAGTCACTCAAAAGAGATTGATTTCTGCTTTAAAAGCATGATCTTATCGTTTTCGTTTTATAGATAAAGAAGCTAAGTCTCAGGGAGGGTGAGTATCTAGGCTGGGGTCACACAGCTGGTTGAGTGAGTGAGCTCAAATTAATGCAGATCTTTCTGATTCCAAAGTCAGTGTTGTTAACAGTTTCCATTGCTACTTCCAAAGTGGCCCCGTCAGTTGAACCTATGACTGATTTAAACAGAATCTGCGGCACAAAAACCATTCATATTTTATCTGGAAAGATTAATGCGGCTTTTGCGTTACAGTCCCAGTGTACCCTTGTTTTTTATAACAGAAGAAAGTTTTTCTTACCAAGTGAAATGATTTAATTTTCCATTGTGCCAGATATTGGGGAGTGGGGAGAGGGCCTGTGCGTTTGTATTTCTCTGCCGACCACTGCGTCCCCCGTAGGTATGTGATGAGAGACAGAGAAGCACGGCCCCAGCTCAGTAGATTCTCATGCTGCCCTGTGAGCAGGCAGCTCACTAAACAAATGAGAAAACTGAGGCCTTGGGCCAATGGGTGGCTTCCTGTAGTCGCAGAGCTCCGGCCAGTGGAGTTCTAGTTCAGGCTCTTCCCCGTGCTGCAGCCTTGGTCCAGTTCCAGTATCACTAACTTTGCTGCATGATCTCCAACATATTACTTACCATCCCTAGGACTTAGTTTCCTCATCTGTAAAATGGGGTGGTCAGTGTGTCTACCTCTCTTTACTTGGTGGTTGGACAGTACCAATGACATGGGTATCAAGTGTGACCTTTTCAGACGTCCTCAAGCAAGGGCTGGGTACTGAGGAAGGCAGGGACCCCTTCGCTGCCTGTGAGGTGAGATGGGACCGTCCCTGAGCTCCCACCAAGGCCAGGAGCCAAGTCCGATATCCGGGTCCAGTCTCAGTTTCAGCCCAGAGCTTCCTCCGTGAGCAGTCAGGACTGGTTGACAGGGGACAGACTCCTTGCCTCCCGTCTTTGTCTCTCCGTCCCTTCCTCAGAGCCCCGACACCAGACGTGGTGGCTTTATTTCACGCTCCACTATATTTAATAAGCAGGACCATGACAAGATTTGGTGACCTCAGGGCCCAAATGGACCGTCTGCTGGCATAAGCAGTGCTTGAGTCATTTCCCAGGGATGAGCACTGGGCAGGATTCCAGGAGCTGAATTTACCCTCTGATTCTCTGCTTTCCTCCTTCCCTGCCTGCCTCCAAGCTCCATTTTAGAGTTTCCAACTTCCTTGGCTTCAGGAGGCCATGGACCAAGATAGATAGAAAATGAAACAGTTACTCATTCATCGAGGCTCTCCATGCCCCTACCTTAGCAGAGGCTTGGCCTCAGTGTGGGGAGACCCTGACCCGGGCCCTGGGGCTCCTGCCTGCCTGGGAGCTCTCATATCTGTATGCACTGGAGGACACAGGCTCAGTGGCCTATGTGCCTGAGAGATAGAGGCAGCAGATGGTGGAGATTGAGAGGAGGGACAAGCGGGGACAGTCAGGGCAGGCTCCACAGCCAGGGTGGCATACGAATTGGACTTTGGAGGAGGGGTTGAGGCGTGTATGTGACCGAATAGAAATAAAATCCTCGAAGAGTAAGGAAGCACCTAAATAGAAAGTAAATATTCTGTGACCTCCCCCATCCCCAACCAACTCCTTGTTCCTGTTTCCAAACTCTTAAATATTTTCTTCTGTCCTCCTAGCGAGGATCTCTGAATATGTGACCTGTGCATCGTCTTTCCTTCCGTGCTGCATCTTTTATTAAAAGCACAGACAGGATCATAGAATGTCAACTTCCCCCTTTCACTTAGCAACCCACCGTGGCTACCTTCGTGGCAGTGCCCGTGGGGGCAGGGGGCTTCGACTGGTGGTACGGTCCTTGCAGGTGGCTGGATGAGAAAACTCCCAGTGTGTACAACGAGCTTTGGTGGGGGCATGAGGTGGGCAGTATAGCCAAGTGGCTAGGAGCTGAGCCTGACTTTTGGATTCAGCAGATCTGGGGTTGAATCCCAGTTCTAGCACTTTCTAGCTGTGTGACCCCGGGCAGGTTTCTTCACCTCTCTGAGTTTCAATTTCTCTGTCTTTCAGATGGAGCTAGTAATACTTCCTTTTTGGGAGTGTTGGGGACTTTCGGTGAAAGCACCTACCGGTCCCAGAGGCACCTGGTAAACAAGAACAGCCACCCGTTTTTGTGGCTGTTGCCGTGGTGTATCATATGGGGCAGGGGCAGCCGAGCCTTGCCAGGTAGGGCCAGGTGCATGTTGGGTGTTTCTGAAGCGGCGTTTGGAGAGAGGAGGGCCAGCAGATCGATCTGAAGCTTAAAATAGCCTGGAAGTGCAAGAACAACAATAAATAAATGGGTTCCGGATGCTTTTAAATCTTGGCATTTCCTGATCTCAGCTCAGCTGGTCCAGACAGCTTCATCAGCGTTTACTGCCGAGGCTGTCGGTGCACGCCTCCCCTGGCCACGTCCCAAAGCTGCTTTCAAGAAAATCAGATCTAGAAACGTTTGGATCTCTGGCGCCGGGCCAGCGGGTCATGGATGTAGGTTGAGGATCAGGCAGCACTGGGGCTTGTTCCGTGTGTGTGGAAAGTGAAGGCTTGGGGCATGAGGGGGTGGGTGAGGTGGTTGCTCGAGAATGGGGTTATTCATTCGCGACCCCGGTGTTTATTAAGCACTTACTATGTACCTGGGGCCGGGGATATAGCAGTGAGCGTTAATAAAATGCCCATTCAAAAAAGTGTTTAGTTAGTAACTGTGATGAGCCCTGGAAGGCTCAGGACCTCTAGAAGGCTGCGAGAGGGTGCGGTGGGGCTCCTCACGTGCTCCGTGGGGCTCAAGGAGAGCTTCCCCCGGGAAGTAGGCTAGCTGGGAGAGATACGCAGGCAGAGCAGGGCTAAGCGTGGGGATGATGTTCCAGGCAGAGAGAACAGCCCGTGCATAGACCCTGTGCAGGGAGAGACCCTGGCAAGCGCCAGAGGTGAAAGGGAGGCCAATGGGGCCAAAAGTGGAGGTAGGGGTGGGTTAATATGGTGACACAACACGGGGCAGGTAGGTGGGACCCAGATCACACGGGACCTTCCAGGCCTCAGGAAGGATTTTGGTCGCCATCTGGGAGCAAGCAGGAGCAGGCTGGGCATTAAACAGGGCCCGGTGGGGTCAGATCTGCATCTTGACGGGATGGCTGTGGCGGCTCGTGTCCAGAAGCTCGGAGGGGGACTGGAGGGGAAGCAGGAGCCTGTGTGAGTTGATGGCCGTGTGCACCAGCGTCAGTGAAGGGTTAACTCAGTGATGGGGGTGGGGGTGGTGAGGAAGCACCAGCAGTTCCTTCTGGACTCTTCGGTGTAGTCTCACTAATGGCCGTTGTCTTTTGAGCGCTTACTCTGCACCAGACGCTACGCAAAGCCCTTCTCCTTACGCCCTCTTAAGAACCCGAAGGTGGTCGGTAGGGCTGTTATTATCCTCTGTTTGACTGAGGCCCAGAGGGGTTAAATCGCTCGGCTAAGATCACATAGCTCAGCCCCCCACTGTCAAGCACAGTCCCTGGATCCATGTCTGACCCTTCTCAGGGCTCAGCCGGAGCCCCTGGCTTCTGTCTGGTTGCTCCAGTGACCCTTGGGGTGGTGTCATGTCTGCCCTGGCCACAGAACCGGTTCAGAGCCAGCCTGGAAAGGCATTGTCACGTGTTGGCCCGAGGGGACACGGTGTGTGGCTCTTGCTCCTCTCCTCGCTCCCTCCCGGCCTGGTGGCTTCTGGCAGTCCTTGATAGCCCCGTTGCAGGATGTGAGCTGAAACGGCTGCTGGCTGCATCTCTGGGTTTCACATGTCGCCTGCCTCCTGGGGATTCGGACGGTCTCTGCTGCTTGTTTTTAGTTTGCTTCTTATTTCCTCTTCTCTCCTCCTCTCCCTCTGCTCCCACCCTGTCCCCATCTGCTGCTGCCCCATGGGGGTCTTTTCTTCGCTTCCCAGATGTGCAGGCAGGACTTGGAATGGAAAGAGAGGCCTTCCAGGAAGGGAAGAAGCTAGCAGTTTGGGCAGCTGTTACCTGCCGGGCACCGGGCAAGGCTGCTGGCATGCGTGACGTTACGTAACCCTCGCAGCCGTCCTGTGAGGACGTCCTGTGAGCACGTCATTATCTGTACGCCACAGATGGGGACGCTGGGGCTCGAAGGATTTAGGTGTTGAACCCGAGATCACATGCTCCAACCCGACTCCTCATTTAAACATTTTTGCTTCCCAAGCTTTAATGTGCTTATGAATCATCTGGGGATCTTGTTTAAGTGCAGATTCTGAATCAGGAGGTCTGGGGATTCAGCACGAGAGTCTGCAGAATTTAATAAGCTCCAAATGAAGCCGATGCTACTGGCCCGCGGACCACACTTGGAAGAGTGCAGCCAGGAGCTTGCAGATCTTCCCCACGCCCTCCCGTGACGCCGGTGCAGACGCGCACCGCCACGAGCTCCGTCTCCGTGCTCACCGCTCTGTATGCGCCGTCTTTCCCCCTTGTTAGTTGCTGACGGGGCATCTGAGGCTTTCCCGCCATGCCCAGGACGTCATGGGCCGACCCTGCACGCCCCAGAGCCCCACTTGACTGACCGTGGTCTCCAGTGCTGGCCAGTGTTGGCATATGGGGAAACTGAGGCTCCGAGAAATGGAGGGACTCATTCAAGAGTCCGTGCCAATAGCGCGGAGAAGTCGGGGTTGGGACTTCCGGTCAGCGTTCTCCATTATTGCTTTGACCAGGAGTCCGCGGTCTTGGGGTTTCTAGTCCCGCTCGTCTCTTTAATTCTCTGTATGACTCTAGGCAAGTTATTTCCCCTCTCTGAACTTTAACTTCCTCGACGGGAAAATGGCGTAACCTTTGTCTTATGAGGATCAAATGGGCGAACGTCTAGGTTACAGCATAAAGGATTCCTATGAGCCCGAAGACCTCCGATTCTAATGGGGCGAGGGAAACCTCGCAGGTTCAGATGGCACTTATATGCAGGCACGGCGGGAACTCCGCTCCCCGAGAAATCTCACCGTTCTGTATCTGAGAACTCCCCACTTCCTGCCTCGTTCCCATCACGTGGCTTCGGTGATAACCAAGCACTGTCGGACGGTTTCCCTTTCACAGTGTAGGCGTCCGTTACTCCACTGTTAGTGCTTACTAACGACGCCCTGCCCTGCCCGAGAAGCCTGGGGCAGTACCACCTCGTGGGACACTTGAGAAGGGGGATTTGTTGGACACGGATCCACGTGATGTTCGCAGGGAACACACTTCTACGGAAGGCAGGTCCACCCGTGGCTGGAAGGAGCCCAGGCCTCAGGCGTGAGTGAGAGGGGGTCTGCTAAGCCGGCCTTCTTGGCCTCCCTTCTCCTCTGGCCCTCACTGACCCCATGACCAGGGAGGGCCTGCTGGGGCCAGAGAGAATCTGTTTCCCACCAGCTTTATCTGGGAGCCCGTGGGTCTGGGTTTCTCATCATCTGACCCACTGGAAAAGGAAAGGCAGGAGTTTCCTTAAGGGAATAAACGGATATGGAAGGAAATCACCCCCTCCCCAGCCCCAGGAAAGGCTGGTGGGGGGAGGGGCGGTGAGCGTGAGGGAGACATTGCAGGGATCACAGTAATGTGAAGCAGAGATGCCAAAACTGTCCTGGGAAGTGGGGGCTGTACCCGCATCCCCGGCTACCCCACCTATCCCACAGAGGTTTGGTGAGTACCGACTCTGTGCCAGCCACGGTTCTAGGAAAGCCCAGCCACTTGCCCTTGTGCGGTGTGCATTCTGGAGGGGGGACAGACAGTCCCTGGCTTTGTGATGTGGATAGCAGGTGGGGGTATGTATGGTTCACTGTGACCAGGTGAGTTCCGTGTTGGGAAGGGCCTCTCTCACTGAGACTGAATGCTGGCAGAGTGGCCAGGGACCCAGGGAGGTATCCCAGGTGGAGAGCCCAAGCCGAGAGGGTGGGGGAGAAGGCAGTCTGGGCCTCATAGCCAGGTGAGGACGTTGGGGGTTTGTCAGGGGCAGGGAGGAGTCAGGGAAGGCTTTCAAGTAGGAGAGTGAGTGACTAACCCTAGTCTCAGCTCTGCCTCCTGCTCCCTGGTGATGGTGGCAGTGCCCGAGGGGGCCTTGGCTCCCTCGTCTGTTGGTCTACACCAGCAGCTTGTGACCTGGGCCTCCTGAACGCCTAAAGAATCTCAAAGGTGCTAGCAGGGCTCTGAGAACATTTCCCCCTCCCCATTATTTTAAAGTCTAGTAGATAAACTTGCACAGAGCGAGGGAAAGAGCCCCCCAACCGCCCGTAGTGCTACTGATGGCAGTAGTCACCTGAGGAGGGGGGCGAGGGTGGGGCAGCCAAGAACTTGGGAGCTGGGTCTGGATTCACATCCTGCTTAGCAAAGTCATGTCACCTCCCTGAGCGTTACCTTTCCATCTGCAGGGTGGGGGGTACCCGCACTCACGTGCCACTCAGGCGCTCTGAGCGGGGGATACCGCCTCCCCGGGGAGTGGCTTTTTAGTCTGAGGATTCAAACAACCCTCCTCAAGGCCTTCGATTACCCATGAAACAGCGTGTGTGAAGATTAAGGTATGGGGAAATCGAGGATTCATGTGCAAAATATAATGTCACCCTATTTCTGATATGTAAGAAAGAAACACAAGTTTGGCTTTCCGTGTATTTGTGTTTGGCTCAGCTCATAATGTCAAATTCGCTTAGGTTTCACAGGAGTATGATGGGTGGCCACTGCGTGGTTTTTCGTTAATAAAAATGGAGAAACCAGTGAATGAACCCGCTCATAATCTCTCCCACTGCAGAGCCCAGGGCCCTAGTGGGCTGTGGGAGAGATGATGCAGGGGGTTCCCCAGGGAGCCCAGCGTGGGAACCACAGGACCAGATGGGCTGTGAGGCCTCTCCCGGCTCCCAGGCTGCACAGCAGCCCCAGCAGGGGCAGTTGTGGGTTGAGCGTTGCTGAGTCGTGTCTCTCTCTCGGCGGGTCGGTGTGTGTGTCGGCCCAGGGGCTGGGGCTGGTGTGCCGGTGGCCGAGCCCTGGCCTGGGTTCCTGGGGACCTGACTTCGGCTTCTCCCCGCTAGGCCGGGGTGGGGGGTGATCCTCAGCTACCCAGCACCTCTCCACCCACCCAGCGGCCCTGTCTCTGCTCAGAACCGCCAGGAGCCAGCCCCCTGGGCGCTGCCCTTCCTGGGGGGAGCGCTGCCCCGCTGCCCTGTCGGGTCCCTGGCATGAGGGCAAGGTCGCAGTCAGCGCTGGGCAGCGCCGGGCTGGAGATGTGAGCTGGCACCTTGCTGGCCTGTGGAGCGTGACATTTCCTCAAATGCCACAAAGGGGCTGCCTGACCTTCACTCCCCTGCCAGGACCCCTTTGCTGCCTCCTTCTGGGTTATTTATAACGGTGCTAACAGGCAAAAGGGCTTCTCAGCCGAGCCCTGGCCCAGCTCCCTGTCTCTCCTGGCAGCTGGGGGAAGAGACACATAAATAGAACCAAAGAACACGGACACTGTAGGACCCCAGAGAATACCTCCAGACGGAGTGTGCTGGCTACTTTTTTTTTTTTTTTTTTTAGGTCTCTGGGACTTTTTTATGTTTGTTTTTATTTTATTGTGGTAAAATATACATAACCTAAAATTAAACATTTTTGAAGTGTACAATTCGGTGGCATTCGGCACATTCACGATGTCACACAAACGTCACTGCTATCCACTTCCAGAACTTTCTTTGTCATATGACCAAAGCCAGGTGCTTTTTCATCCATCTCCCAGCTGGCACCTGCTAGCCAACCCCGCCTCCCCCCCTCCCCCCCAATCTCCTGAGGAAATTCAGATTTTGAGGAAACCTCACAAAATGTGCCGAGGAAGGAAAGCGTCAGCCAGTTTAGGATTGCCACGACTTGATGAGAATGTCAGCGGTCACCCCTTTCAGCCACATCGGGTGGGCACATCTGCCAGGGCGAGCTGCAACCCTCTGCCTTTCTTCCCATTCAGGAATGGGATCAAGATGGGAGGGGATGGCTTGGTCGCAGGGAGAACCATGAACCTGCTCTCATCTCTTTTTTTTATTTTTTTTATTTTTTTATTTTTTTTAATGTTTATTTATTTTTGAGAGAGAGAGAGAGTGAGAGCAGGGGAGGGGCAGAGAGAGAGGGAGACACAGAATCTGAAGCAGGCTCCAGGCTTTAAGCTGTCAGCACAGAGCTGGACGCGGGGCTTGAACCCACAAACTTTGAGATCATGACCTGAGCTGAAGTCGGACGCTTAACTGACTGAGCCACTCAGGCGCCCCTCATTTCTGTCTCTTCTTAAGCAAAATCTATTCATTCAGCAAACTTCCCTCCTTCATTCTAAATAGGGCAAGTGTTTTGCTGAACTGAGTGCTGCCTCCCACTCAGTCGGACCACTCACTACCTTTGATAAAAATTTAATAACAGTTCCTCATCATGCAGACAGCACCTCAGAGTTTTCCCAAGCATTTTTCCGTCTAAAATAGCACACTGGGCTGGTCTGGGATAATTCCACAGCAACCAGAGGGTTACGGGTCCCTTTGTAGAGATGTGCAAACAGAGGCCCAGAGTGACGTGATCTTGGACGTGACTGATCTCATTTGAGCCATCTGCACATAGAGTAACTCAGCGTCTCATCCAGGCTGGCATTAGGGGGAGGCAAAGGAGACACATGGTTCAGGTACAAAATTAAAGGAGATGCCAAAAAAGTCAGTAATCAAGACAATTCATAGGGTTTTGTGGGGTTTTTTTTCCCCCTTGTCTTTCTTTCTCTCTTTTTTTCTTTTAAAGTAGGCTTCAGGTTCAGCATGGAGCCCAGTGTGGGACCTGAAGTCGTGACCCTGAGATCAAGGACAAGACCTGAGCTGAGGTTAAGAGTTGATCGCTTAACCAACTGAGCCACCCATGGCACCCCTGCTAATCATATTTTCAGGCAGTGTTTAAAAATAATAAAACTGGACGCCTGAATATCCATGCAGAACAAAATACCAAATCTTTAAATAAAGGCAGGAACAGTAAGAGTTGCCATACAGAGCCATATAGATGCCTGAAGCAAAAGGAAAACCCAGTACCACTGGCCTCTCTTTATTTAGAATTTTGATATTTTGCTCATCATGGGGTTTTTGCATTAATTTTGATTTTTTTCAGAGTGTTGCACTAGAGACAATCTGCTTTGATTACTGAGTTTTTTGGTGCCCAAGGCGGGGGGTGGGGGCTGGGTGCCTCCCTCACCTCATCCTCACCCTGGCTCTGATTCCACCTTCCAATTTCTGTGTGCTACTGTGACAGAGGACCTACCTCCTGGGTCCTCAGGCCTCGGGTCACCGTATGCCAGAGCCTTTCAACCGCCGCCGAGGGTGGCATTTGCTCTCCACGGTCTATTTTTGTGCTTGCCCTTCAGCGACTGATAAAATGTTGCTCTGGGTACAGCTGATGTGTTGAAATGGTGAGTGTTCGTGTCAGGTGGCTTGTGTGATCGGATATCTTCATTCTTGACCTCGCAAAGGGGCCTGGAACCAGGCAAGAAAAGGAGTTCTTGGCGGGTTTGCCCCCACCGTGTTGGATAAAACTCGAAATCATTATCCGGTAACTGAGGCTCCCAGGCATTTTGGCCTCGTCTCGGGGCTGTATGGAAAAACATGTTCATGCTGCTTTCTTCGTACTGTCATGCACAGTTTACAAGGCACGTCCACCTTTAGCTCATTTTGTTTATGGAGCACCTACTATGTGCCAAGTATGGCGCTCGGCACCAGGGAGACAGTTGGGGGAGGCGCCAACGTGTAGGTGGATACGGGAAAAACGGGGTCGGGCTCTGGAGGGGCTGGTGGCCGGCAGCTGCACAACAGGGTGAATCTTCTTCGTGCCTCTGAACTGTCTGCTTCAATGTGGCCAAAATAGCAAATTTTATGTTATGTATATTTTACCACAAATTTTAAAAATACCGGGGGTGGTGGGGGGAATGGAAATATCAAGGAATAGAGTGCTAATTGAGGGCATTGCCGCAGAGTGGTGTTACCGTAAGAGGGAGACGGGGCTGTCTGTAGGATACAGTGCTCAGGAGGGCCCATCTGGGAGGGACATTTAATCTGCTGCGGGGATCGTAAGAAGCAACCAGCCATTCGAAGATGCAAGAGAGAGGAGGCGGTCCGGGCGAAGGGAGTGCCAGCACAGAGAGGCCCCAGGCTGGAAACTCAAGCCACACAACAGTTCCACAGGGGAGGCTGGTCTCAGGAGATGCCAAGAGGCTGGGTGACGCCCTGCGACTAGTAAGTGACGAGCCGGGGCCAGCTCTGCCTCAACAAATCAACAGATACCTGCACATGCTTTGCAGTTTGCCAAGCACTTTTCCTGCCACTCTCCTTTGAATTCAAGAGCCCTTGAACTCAAGTGCGTGAAATTGACTGCAATTGCAGGGGGACGCAACGTGCGGATCGCACTGTCCCCAAAACACCTTCGCTCGCTCCCTCACTCGCTCAAGTGGCAGGATATAGTCCAACCTTTTACTGTTTTAAAATAAGTCACGCAACGTCCACCACTCTCCTGGGCCTGGGGCAGCCTGGGCCTTCTGAAAGGCAGGCCTGTCGTGCCAGTAGGGGTGCGATGGGGCTGGGACACAGCTGATGGCACCTTCTACAGCCTTGGTGCCAAGGGAGGGGCATCTGGGCCGTGCACAGCCACCTGCCAGGGCATTCAGGAGCCACTCCGCCCCAGGTAGCTTCACCTGGGCATAGCTCCAAGAGACTTTGCAGATCTCTGTTTGATAAGGGGCCGCTTGAAGGCAACGGGGAGGGGGAAGGAGATGACTGAGTAAGATAACACCCACCCCGGGAGACTTACTGCCTCAGTTTCCTTATCTGCAAAAGAAGTCTTTCTACAGAATCTTCCAGCACCCAAGCCCCTGGTTTCTGTGCTGTTTGTAGTCCATCGTAGGTATTTATTTCCAGTGCTGGGCAGGCTGCAATCCATGTACAATAGGCATCTTATCTGATAAGAGTGGGAACAGTAGCGGGGTGGGGTGGGGTCTGGAGAGGGGAATTCTTAGGAAAAAGTCAGTCAGTAAGAGCACAGAATCATAAAACGTACTAATGAAGCCTCATGACATGTACATTATTTCCAGTCTTTTGCTATAGAGCTGTTTGGGTACCAGCTGAACCCACTTAGGGTTCTCCCAGCTCATCTCCTGTATAGGCCACACCCACTGTACCAGGGCTCCTGTTTCCAGACTGGGGATTCATTCAGTTGGATCAAGAATTTCTAGTAACAAACAGGTTTGAGAAGAAGCAGAGCTGACCCCAGGTACACAGGCAACCCAGCCAGCGGGAGTTGAAGTGTGGATGCCCTAGGGGGTCTTCCCTGCGGCTCTGGGGCACCGTGGGCATCAGTGAACACTGATGTTACGGGAGGAGATTGACAGTGTTAATGAACCTGGCCGGCTGGTGAGAAGAGCTCCATCCAGTCACTGGTATCTGGTCACCCTTCCTGGTTAGCTGGGTGTGGCTTGGCCCCATAGCCCAGTTTGGAATTCTAGAACCCATTTTGCTCTCTGGGCTGGAGAACTCACTCTCACCAGACCTGATGACCTCCCATTGGGTCGCCTTTACATTAAACCTTAAGCGGGCAGCTGTATGGCCAGAACTTGGGCGCCAGTGAAAAGGGCTGAACATCCCTGAGTTGTGCTTGGCAGGTCTGGGGCCAGATGCTTCCACGTGGAAAAGGCCTTGAGTGTTTTTGTCAGAGAGCCTTTCAATGGCCTGGTTTATCTACTCTCAGGGTGTTTGTTCTTTTAGGCTGGGCCCAGAACCCTTCCATTTTCAACTTACTCTTAGTGGAGCTTAGCTTTGTGTCTGTGGCTCCCGTGTCTTGTTTCAGAGGATGCTGTAAGGATTTCTGTGTGGACTAAGATCAATTACTTGTCTTACTGTTCTCCTAGAAGTCTCCTTAGGAGTTTTGTACTAATTTGGAAGACAGTGGGAAGATTAGATTTTTTTTTTTTTAATGTAAGAGAGATGAATTAGTCATAACTTTTTCATTGATAGGTGACAGAAACTCCAGCTGGCATGTAATCTGAAAAGGAACTTACTCACTCATATAACTGCAGAGTACAGAGAATAGACTGGCTTCAGGCACAGCTGGATCCAAGTGTTTAAATTATTTTATTAGGACTCTCTGTCTCTCTCTGCTTCTTGGTCTGCATTCCTTACACCGGCTTCCTTTTCAGGCAGGCTCTCTTCCCAGGTGGTGGCAAAGATGGCTGCTAGTCGCTCCAGAATTAAATTTAATCAGCTAAGCCTCTCTGTCTAAACGAGCCGGCGAATTCTTGGGTGTTCACTCTGATCCACCTCTGAACCAATTGAAGCAGTTGTTGTGGTCACTGGATGAAGCATTTTAATTAGCCAGACCGTGCTTACCTGGACTGTCTGGGTGGCAGGGAGGGGCGGCTTCCCCAAGAAAAATCAGGAGGCTGCCGCCATTAAGATGGGGGGGTGGGTGGGAGGCCAGCCACATCAGAGGTGGGAGGGGAAGAAAACGTGTGTCATGAAATGGCTTTGCAGGAACTTTATGAATACCAACCTTACGTCTTTCGTAGAAGGCGAGGATGGGCACAGAGTTCTAGATCTAGACCAGGCCAGTTCTGATTCATGAGTAGTGGCTACTAAGGCTCCATTCTGAGTAGGCGTGGGGCTCAGCAGGAAATATAGTTGTGTTCAGTTAGTGGTGTCCACCATGGTGAGGAAGGCAGGAAAGGTGACCTCACTGCCGGGTACCTGCCACCGTAGCAGCTCTCGTGGCTGGGCTGGGCATTCCCGATTGCAATTGAAAAGAGAAAACTTGCCTCAGACCGTCAAAGACAGCGTATTATCAGTGGAGGAGGCTCTGAGCTGGTAGTAGGGTGCCAGCCTAAGTACCATCTCGTACTTAGAGCATCCAAGATGGTGGTCAACAGGTCTGTCAGGCCTGGGTAGGGGCTCTGCTCCCCACCATCCCAGGCAGGCCTGGAGACAGCCAGTGTAGTCTGGCTGTCAGAGCGAGGGTGTTCTTCCAGCAGAAACCATGAGTGATGATAACGCTGGGATCCAGGAGCTGGTGGAGGTGGAAGGAACACAGGGTTGGAAGAGCCAGTCGGTTTAACCAGTAGGTTTAAGGACTGAGGGGATGGGTAAGAAGACAAGTTCAAGCATTGATCCTCTGAGAGCCCCTATTTTTCCGTCAGTTAAGTGGAGATGCTGACCACTGACCACTCCTGCATTTGGGAAGGTGTCCATGAGAGCGTAGCTGTGAATGTCACTTGAAAGTCAACTGTAGGTGCTGTATCTCTGACTACCATTCATGGGGTGTCTGATGCATGCTAGGCTCCCAACCTATGTTACTTTATCTTTGTAAGAACCCTGTGAGGTAGGATGCTTTTTATTATCCCCATTTCTTCAAGAGAAACTGAAGTGGCCAAAGTTATGTCCTGACCTCAAAGGATTAGCATTAATAGCAAAGCCAGGGCCCCGACCTTTGTCTAAGCCTCTTTGCATTTCAAGACAGTATTTCTCGCTCCGCCTTTGGGTCCCCTTCGGTAAATTCATTAATTCATTTATTTATTAGTTAAATGCCGAGTTCTACCTAGATAGTTCCTGAAAGCCTATGTGGATTTCAGAGACTAGATTAGTACAGAATTGCATCAAATGCTTGATTGAGCAAGAGGGGTCATAAAGTCTGTCTGTTTGATGTTCTCTTTAATAGGAGGGGCAGTGGGAACTGAGAGGGGAGGTGACATAGCGAAGTGCACACATGGTAAAGGACACATAGTGAATGTGGACAGACCCAGAACCCGAGCTCTGTCACTGCTGCCTCCCTCTTTCCCCCTTCCTGCTTCCTTCTGCTCAGTAACTCCGAGAATGTGCTCTGGGCCAGGGACGAAGCTCGACGATTTGCTGATTGTAGTCAGGAAAGTGGAGTCACCAATTTTTCCTGAAGATGCATTCTTTCTTAAGCAGGGAATCGATTTCCAACAAGATACACAGGCTTCCAATGAAGCCACTTATGTGAATCTGTACAAAACACCATTAATCCACTGCTAGGGCCATTTATCTCCCTGGCTTAGGGCAGCCACAGCCTTTTCAGATGAGGGGTGTGATGCTGCTGAGGGAATGGGTACAGAGGGCTCAGCGACCAGAGGGGCATCCCCCGGCAGGGGTGTGAACGGACCAATAGTGGAGACCAGAGGGGGCCATATGCACAAGACGTCCTGTGTGTGGCCCCACACCTGTTCCTGTGCAGCCGTGAACCTGCCACATGACTTGGATCTTTCTCAGATCTTGTCTGAAGCTCCACCTTCCCATCTGTAAATGGGAATAAATGGTCTTGAATGTTCCTTCTCACTTTCAGAAGTAAAAAAACACAGGCTTTGCAGGGAACAAAGAGACTTGGCTTGGAATCTCAGCTTCGCCTTTCTGGGACCCTGGGTACTGTGGGTTGAGCTGTGTTTTCCAAAAGATGATGTTTGAATTCTAACCCTCTAGTACCTCAAGAATGTGACCTGATTTGGAGATAGGGTCTTTACAGAGGTCATCTAGTTCAAGTGAGGTCATTAGCATGGACCCTAATCCAACATGGCTGGTGTCCTTATCAAAAGGGGAAATGTGGACACAGAGACAGGCACCCACAGAGGGAGGGAGCTGGTGGGAAGACGTATAGGGAGAAGGTCTTTCACAAGCCAACAAGAGTGGCCTCAGAAGGGGCCGCCCCTGCCAACACCTTGAGCTCAGCCTTCCAGCCTCCAGAGCGGGAAGAGAAAACATTTCTGTTGGTTAAGCCACCCAGCCAACCACACCTGGGTGGCTCAGTCAGTGAAGCGTCCCACTCTTGGTTTCTGCTTGGGTCATGGTTTGTGAGATTGGACTCTGTGCTGACGGCACTGAGCCTGCTTGGGATTCTCTCTTTCTCCCCCACCCCCCTGTCTCTGCCCCTCCTCTGCTTGCTCTGGCTCTCTCAAAAAGGAATAAATAAACTTAAAAAAAAAATGAAGCCACCCACCCTGTGGCGCTTGGTTACAGCAGCCCTGGGCAACTAATGAGAGTGACTCCCTCTCTGAGTTTCCTGATTAGTAACGGGACAATGACATCTGCCCTGGAGGGTTATTTTAGGAATCTGATGAGAGGATGTGCATAAGGTACTTAGTGCAGCCCTCGGCGTTTGGTAAGCGCTCAGTAATAGCAGTGGCTGTAGTCAGTCCTGTGCTGTGACCTCCCAGCTCTGCTAGGGGGGCCCGCAGAAGATGGCTGGTAAGGAACAAGGAGGCCTCAAGTCAGACCTTTCCAAGAGAACTGGGTCACCCAAGGCACCCCTTCCAAAAGCCTCTCCAAATACGGGGAGGGCCAGAGAAATCACCATTAACGCAGTGCTTAATGGTTTTTAGCTAGAGAGTGGCCTCGGCCCTCATTGCCAAGGCCGCGAAGCTGAGGTTTCTTTATTTTTGTGTCCTGGGTATACTTAGGGTATGCCGAGCTGCTGTGGCTAATCGATAAGTGCAGCAGTCACTGCCATTTTATGGGTGTTTTGTAAAGGAGGTGGCATGGTTTTGATGGGAAGGACACTCCCTGGATGACCCTGAGCAAATCTACTATCCTCTTTGGGCCTCTGTTTCCATATCTGCAAAGTGAAGGAGGTAGGCCAGCCGGCCAGGAGTCCTTAGGCTGCGTTCGTGAAGGCCTAGAAGTATGAATTTCTTGCACGCACACGCGTTGCTCAGACATATTTAATGGGTAACCTAAAAGCTGTCCATAGCTTTCGTCTGGTTCTTTTTTAAATATATTTTTTTTTCAACGTTTATTTATTTTTGGGACAGAGAGAGACAGAGCATGAACGGGGGAGGGGCAGAGAGAGAGGGAGACACAGAATTGGAAACAGGCTCCAGGCTCTGAGCCATCAGCCCAGAGCCCGACGCGGGGCTCGAACTCACGGACCGTGAGATGGTGACCTGGCTGAAGTCGGACGCTTAACCGACTGCGCCACCCAGGCGCCCCTCTTTCGTCTGGTTCTTGAAGGGGCCTCTGACTCCCAGATGGTCCACGGTGACTGTCCTGGACAGCCTCTCAGGGCGGCTGGTTCCTCGCCAGTCTGGGTTTCTAGGCCTCAAGAAGCAAGTCCTACAGATGTGGCTTCTCTGAGTTACAGGGATGAGAGGGATCCGGGACATAGAGAGAACTCCCCAAGGGAGCTCATCACTGAGGGCTTTGCTGGCCAATGAGACCCCAGGGGCAGTGAGACACTAGCCGTTCAGCACGTTCAGCACTCACGTGTCTCTGCTTTGGCCCTCCCTCCCACTCCACAGGCCCTCGGTGTGCCCACCCTGCCTGCCTGAGTGGTACCTCCCAGCCCCGCCACCTGCCCCTGTCCTGGATGCCACATCCGCCTGCTTCCCTGCTGGTCCCACCCCCATCACGCTTGGAGTAAAACCCAAATCCCTTCCAATCCCCACCTGATCCGGCCTCCACCTGCCTCTCTGAAGGCATCTCCCCCCCCCCCCCCGTCACTCCCCAAGCTGCCGCCTCACCAACCTTTGGTCGGTGCCTCGTGCTCTAGGCCTGGCCCGCACTTGGGTCTTTGCCTTGCTGCCCCTCCGCCTGGAACGTTCTTCCCCACGTCTTCCACTGCCTGACTTCTCCAAGTCTCAACTCGGATGTCGGCTCTCCCAGGAAGCCTTTCCTGACCCCCCCACTAACAGAGACTTCGCCTCCCTCTCTTGTCCTCCGTCAGTGCACCTGGCCTGTTTCCTTCGTGGCACTAACCCAACCTATAATCAAGTATGCATGTGTTTTCTTCCCCGCGAAGATGTCAACTTGTGAAGGAATCAACTGAGGCCTCCATGTCCCGGCGCCTGGCTCATAGTAGCATTTAATAAATGTGGGAACGCACTCACTAGCGTGGCTAAAATTAAAATGACTGTGGCAACACCCAGTGCCGGGGAGGGTGTGGAACGGTCGGCGCTCTCAGCACAGCTGATAAGCACGTACTGTGGCATGGCAATTTGGGAGAACAATTTTGTCGTTTTACCAAGTCACATCCATTTATGACCCAGCAATTCCACTCCGAAATGTTTACCCAGGGGAACTAAAAACGTACGTCCGCGCAAAGGCTTGTGCACACATATTGCAGATGTGTTCGCGGTAGCCAGGGACTGGAAACAAACGGATCATCTATCTAGAACAGGCAAGGCTGCTGCATCCGCACAGTCTGACAGGACACAGAGGAGAAGGAAGCTGCCAAAGGAGGCTGAGAGTCCGCCTGAGTGTTCCCTGCGGCCAGGGCAGCTGAGCGTGATGACCAGAAGTAGTAGGGTGTTGGGCGGGGCCTGGAATGATCCTGGGGGGGGATGTCCCTGGAGACAGAGGCTCGCAGGGCACCATGGTCCCTAGTCTGAGCAGGGGACCAGCCACTTGAGAGAACCTGGCCCTGGTGCTGCCTGTGGATACAGGCTTCTTGCAAAACGCCAATTAAGACATTTGACCCAAATTCGGATAAAAGCCTTTTTCCTGTGTCAAGTTGAGCTAATAATATACATTTGTTCATAATTTATGAGGCTTAGTAAGTGGGAACAATTAAGGAAAAGGCCTGTGCAAAACCTATTTCTTTTAAGTGTCACATAGGCGTTTTTTTGTTCTCTAAGGCAGCTCCACCCTCTCTGCCCACCATGAGACACTGTTGTCATTGTTATTATTATTATTTCTTTATCTTTTTTTAAATTAAAAAGATTTTTTAAATGTTTATTCGTTTTTGAGAGAAAGAGCGAGAGTGGGGAGGGGCAGAGAGAGAGGGAGACAGAATCCGAAGCAGGTTGCAGGCTCCGAGCTGTCAACACAGTGCCCGATGCGGTGTTCGAACCCAGGAGCCACGAGATCATGACCTGAGCCGAAGTCGGACACTTAACTGACTAAGCCAGTCAGCGCCCCTGTTTGTTCCTTCCTTCCTTCCTTTCTATTTATTTATTTATTTTTTAATGTTTATTTATTTTTGAGAGAGAGAGAGAGACAGAGACAGAGCTCGAGAGGGGAAGGGCCAGAGAGAGAGGGAGACACAGAATCTGAAGCAGGCTCCAGGCTCTGAGCTGTCAGCACAGAGCCCGATGCGGGGTGCGAACTCACGAACCGCGAGATCATGACCTGAGCCGAAGTTGAACGCTTAACCGACTGAGCCACCCAGGTGCCCCATATTATTATTCTTACTTGCTATTATTACTGTTAGCTACCATTTATTGAGCCCCTCCTGAACCAGGCCATAATATCACCTTACTTAACCTTAACTGTATGAGGCAGGAGGTGTCCCATTCTATAGGTAAGGCAGTTGAGTTTCAGAGGGAAAAAGAGAACTTGCCCCAGGTTTCACAGCTGGCGAGTGGCGATTATGACTCGGGTCTGCCGGACCCCAAGGCCTGTGCTGTGCTCTTTCTGTCCACCTCCCAGCTTGGGCCGTCTCTCTGTCCTACTGGTAGTTGTTAAATGTGGGAGCCAGGTGAGAAAGCCCTCACCTTATGATTCAGTGAGTCTGGGCTTAGGCCTGAGAATCTGCATTATTCCTAACATGGTCCCAGGTGGTGTCGACACTGCCAGTCCTGGGACCACACGTTGAGAAACGCTGGTTCAGTCAGTGCTGTCGCCACAGTCCTCCCTGCCTCCCTTCTACCCCACCCACCACTGTCAGGTGGCTTTTAGCCTTGGAGACCTTTTCCGGTATATTTGCATATGCACTATTGTACGGAAAGAATTGCGTCGTTCGATTTTTCTCTTTATGGGCTAATATTCGACCCGCTATATGATTTAGTTTTCATGATTTAGTTTCAGTTTTAGATTTTTAGTTTCTATGATTTAGTTTTCATTTCTATTTAACGTGTCTTGGAGAGCGTGTAGGTCTGCCTCGTTCTTTTCAACAGTTCCATGCTACAGGTGGTGATAGTTTTGTTTCCCTGTTGTGCACGGATGAGCAGTCTTCCACGTCTTAGACATGACACACATCCACCTGTAAAATCCCTGAGACTGTGGCTGAGTATTTCTCCAGAATATTGTAATCACTCAGTAATGCCAGCCATTATTACTGCTGTTGTTTGTTTCATTATTAATATCGCATCCCAGAAACCCCTTTCAGCTGGGGACAGTAATGCAAACGAGTCTCTGTTTGCAGCTTCTTTTTTTTTTTTTTTTTTTTAATTTTTTTTTTCAACGTTTATTTATTTTTGGAACAGAGAGAGACAGAGCATGAACGGGGGAGGGGCAGAGAGAGAGGGAGACACAGAATCGGAAACAGGCTCCAGGCTCTGAGCCATCAGCCCAGAGCCTGACGCGGGGCTCGAACTCCCGGACCGCGAGATCGTGACCTGGCTGAAGTCGGACGCTTAACCGACTGTACCACCCAGGCGCCCCAGTCTGTTTGCAGCTTCTAATGAAGTTTTGCACACAACAGTTTTGGTAAGAGGAAGGAGGTGCTATGGGAAAGAGGCGTTGAGGGATGTGTAGGAGTGCAAAGGAGGAGGGGAGAGAGCAGCGGGCAGGATTTGTATTGCCAGGGTCTGGCTTGGTTCCTGGTACTTTCAACAGCTGCAAGGGTGTCGGGGCCTACCTTCACATTTCTTGGTCTCATGGCAAAATCAGGCCTTGGCCAAGGGCTGCCCGAGGCCCAGGCTGGCAGCACCATGAGCAAGAGGGTCTGTGCTTGGACCCAGCTCTGACTCGCTTCCTTCCTTCCTGTCTCCTCAGGGTGGGGGGTCCGGGGAGGAGCAACTCTGCGCTGACTTTCCCGAGCTTGACCTCTCCCAGCTGGACGCCAGCGACTTTGACTCAGCCACCTGCTTCGGGGAGCTGCAGTGGTGCCCGGAGAGCTCCGAGACTGAACCCAGCCAGTACAGCCCCGACGACTCAGAGCTTTTCCAGGTACGTTCTCCGAGCCTCGCGGTGACTCCCTCTACTCCTGAAGGCCTGGCTCTGCCCTGCACCACCTTCTTTTGCACTTGCTCGTGCAAAGAAGTCTCATCTCCCACCAAAGCTCTTGGGACCCTGCCTCTCGTCCTGGATCTGCCCTTGATCTTGGGCAGTTCTCATCCCCTGGCCGAGCCTGTTATCACCTCTGGACAGTGAGGGCTGGGAAGAGCCGCTCTTGCTATGCCGCACCGTCAGAAATGAGCCGCTCTGTGGGCCTGGGTGGTTTCAAGACCTCCCTTTCCTATAGTATCTCACTGAATTCTCATCCCTACCCTGTGAGGCAGGTGTGATTCTGAACCCATTTTATCGATGAGGAAACTGAGGCTTGGGGAAGTTAAGTCACATGCCTAGGGCGATTTACCTAGTCAGAAGCTAAGCTACATGCAAACCCAGTCTGCCTGCCTCCCGAGCCAGGGCTTGATAACCACGGCGATGCCATAATGGAGGTGACTCACATGTATTGAACAACTGCTCTGAGGCAAGACTGTCCCTGTTGTGTGTTAACTCATTTAATTCTCCTAACAACTCTTAGACCAGGTACAGTTCTCTTCATTTTCCAATTGGAGCCTAGAGACTTCTTTAAAAAAAAGAGGTGGGGTGCCTGGGTGGCTCAGTCTATTGAGCATCCATCTGACTTCAGCTCCGGTCATGATCTCACAGTTCATGGTTCAAGCCCTGCCTTGGGCTCTGTGCTGACAGCTCAGAGCCTAGAGCCTGCTTCAAGTTCTGTGTGTGTGTGTCTCTCTCTCTGTGTCCCTTCCCTATTTATGCTCTATCTCTCTCTCTCTGTCTCTCAAAAATAAATTTAAAAAGTAAAAAAAAAAAAAAAAAAAAAAGAAGCAGTGCTGAGAATTGCTGTGCATTTCAATGCCTCTCTCGTTGTGTGCTCTGTGTCCAGTCTCGGGGGCACATGATGGGTGAGATTTCCTTTAAGAAGCCCTCTCATATGGAATAATAATGATGTCTGGGATTTGCATCAAAATAAAACGAGTTCTGCATGCATTTGTGTGTGTGGGTGTGTGGCCTGGAGGGTAATATGTGAAATAAGATTGACCGTGTTGTTGGGGCGCCTGGGTGGCTCAGTCGGTTAATTGTCGACTCTTGGTTTTGGCTCAGGGCATGATCTCGCGGTTCAAGAGTTTGAGCCCCACATCGGGCTCTGCGCTGACAGTGTGGAGCCTGCTTGGGATTCTCTGTCTCCCTCTTTCTCCGTGCCTCCCCTGTTCATGCTCTCTCTCTCTCTCTCTCTCTTTCTCTCAAAATACATACGTACATACATAATTAATAAAATTGACCATGTTGAAGTGTTGTGATGGGGACATCCAGATTTATTATTCTTTCCTTGAAATATGCTCCCCTATAAAGACTTGGGGGAGAGGCTCTAGCTCCCCATGCCTGTCTGCCGATATAATAATAATAACAACAATAATGTGCTGGGTGTCAAATGCCATGCTGACGTGTCACGAGCACCATCTCATAGACTCCTGACGTGTTGTAGCTTTCTTTCTAGAAATGGAAACTCCTTCTGTGCATCAGGCACTGTGCTGTGTACAGTGTAGAGAGAAAACTGACCCCAGATCAGTTAACACAGAAACTGTGGTCATTGTGACATGGGCATGAAAGGAATGAGCCAGGTGTGAGAAAAGGATCTGAAGACTGGCTGGTCAGGAAAAGCCTCTCTGTGTGCATGAAATGGTCTTGGGTGCAAGTGAGCCTGATGTGGCCCCAGGGCTCCCAGCCCAGCAAGGAAGCCAGAAAACCCTCACAGACAGATAGGGCTCTGGCCAAATTCTGCCCACCCAGCCCCTCTCCCTGTCATGGTCTGCACACCCCGCCCGCTCTCCCAGTCCCAGGCCAGTTCCACCCACTGCCCACCGGTGCGTCCCTATGGGTGTGATTCTGTGATCAGCGCCTGACCCCCCCTGCCACACACACATCATAAATCCCATGACCGTGGGGGCCACGATGGCACCGTGCATTTCTAGCACGCTGCACCGAGCCTGACACTTTCTCAGGGCTTAATAAATGCCGATCAGATGAGTAATTCCTTCAATGCCAGCTCTCATGTCGCCCCCCTCGGTGAATTACTTCCTCTCCTGGGCTCCCATCTTGTGTGCGCCTGTGCGGGCACATGTATGCTAGTGTCTCTATGTGTCCTTTAGACTCTGAGCTCCTTGAGGACAAACAGCATCTGATTAGTCTCTGGGGCCCTCGTGCATTGTAAGGACTCGATCACGTGTGTTGAATGAAGGAACGGATTGTGATACTTTCTTCCCTGCCAAGGGCCGGGCGTGGCCCATTCCAAAAACCTCAAGCTGGCATCGTGGGTTCTCCATCGGCCACAAGCTCAGTTTTCTCATTTGACCAGTGGGAATCCTAGAGCCCTGCTCCTGTGTCAGAGTTGTGTTCCCTCCAGTCAAATGGCGCCATTTCCATGGAAATAGACTAGGAGTGTGGAGGACAAGCCACTGTAACAGTGTTAACGGCAGGGGGTGGGGTGGGGGGGCAGAGATGGTGTCTTCCATTTTTCTGTGTTCCCAGAGTCCTAGGGCCAGGGCCATAACCATCACTAATTAATTTTGGAGGAAGCAAGCATTTGGTTGTTTTATCAGTTTGCTGCGTGGTCTTGGGCCCTGAGGCTGGGCCTTGGTTTCCCCATGCAAGGAATAAAGAAGGGATGTGGATTCCATCAGTAATTCTTCATCTGCTGGGGAGAGGGTCACCAGGTCCTTTTAGGCTCTGGTGAAATATATGGGCCTACTGCTGGACAAAAAGGCGAAAAAACTGATACCCTGGGTTTTCTGCACCCTAGTCGAGCCCCCTGGACAGGGGGGGATTTTTGAGTGTTCTGTGGCCCTTGTGACAGAAATCCTGTTCTGTGTCATTCCTTCCAGACCCTCCTGGGCCTTCAAAGTGAAGCACTTTCCCCTCAGATTTCTTGAAGACTCCTTTTCCTCTAGCTTGAGAGCCGCTCAGGAAGGCTGGGGTGGGGCTGAGTCTATTAATATCCTTTCCTCCGCTGATTAACTCTCCATTAATTTGCACTCTACTTCCAAGCGGAGTGGGGAGAGCCTGGCCAATGGGCCTGGGAAGAGGAGAGGGTGGCACGGCCCCCGGTGATGTATTACCCTTAGCACTGACGGATGCTGCGGTCAAAATGGCCTTTCCCCGAGCTGGAGCGGCCCAGGAAGGGCTGAGGAGAGGGAGGAGGCCTTTTGTCACTCATTTTGATTTCATCCAGCCTGTTGGGTGCTTCTTGAGGTCTTTGCCATGTTGTATTCATTTTTGCGCGGTGCCTGGCACATAGTGAGTCCTTGACCACACCCCCCCCACTCCCCCCCACCCCCCCGCCCCTGCTCTGACTTGCTGTGTGACCTTGACAAGTCTGTTTCCTGGACTTTCATTCTCCGCCTGCCCCCTCAAAATGAATGGCGAATAGGTTTCCTCCTGAGGAAATGGGGAATGGTAGTCATTGCCTAGAGGGCCGTGTTAAGAAAGATTTTGGTGTGGAAGGAACGAAGGCCACAATTGGTTAGTGATATGGGGGGAGGCGGGGCATGTGGGCCGCATGTTTAACATTTCTGGTCATCACTACAGGAGCCCTGAGGGATCGAGCTCTGGTATTTGTGATAGTTCATAGTATCTCTGGACATTTGGCCGTTCATAGTATCTCTGGACATTTGGCCGTTGTCCCTGTGAGAAAGGGAACTCTCGCTCCATCCAGTGCCGATGACATCATTTCTGAATAACTTCCTTCTTAGAATCTCTCCTTTGAGACGAAGATCTGAGTCTCGCCCTGTGGCCAGAAGTCATTGTTTGGTGTATTCATTCTTCTCCTCCGTAGATCTGCCTGGGAGCCACCTGCCCCAGGCGCTGAGCTAGGCCTGGGAGCACCCTAGGGAGCATTTCTAGCACTGCTTCCCAGCACGGCCTTCCTAAGCAGACAGTTAGGGTGGGGGTGGGGGCAGGAATCATGTCTTCCCATTTTGCAGAAAAAACAGCAAGGCTTACAAGAGAGAAGCTGTTTGGCCACAATCACCCTATGGTGGCAGAGCCCCAGGTGGTCAGCCCCAAGAGTGGTCATTGGGTCCCCGGTTGCAAGGTCTGAACTCCCTGCTGGGCTAGACAGATCACTCTGGGAATACGGGGGGCTCTGGCCTGAGGGTGGTGGCAGCGGGTGGGGGGCATGGGGAGCAGTCGAGTGAGCCCCATCACATTCTCCAGCCAGAGTCCACGGGCCTGGATCTGCCCTTGTGTGTCCTTTTCCCGCACCCCCACACACACTCCCCAGGGCCTGGGTCAGGCCCAACGAAAACCTCCTTTTGACCTTTCTTTTATTTTAGCTCTGTTCCAAAAATTACAAATGCGTTTGTTCTCTCCTCCCCATGTCCCCCCTTCGAGTTACTCAGCTGCTGCTCCAGTTGCAAGGGCTGGAACAGATTTAGTGCAGCCAAAGGGCCGTCACGAGATGCATATTTCAGATGCACTTCCTGAAGAAAGGATAAACAGCCTGACCTGGGATGGGAACGAGTGCTGGCGGGGGCATCATGTGACAGAATGTGCCTCCTGCCAGAACAGGCCCAGCAACCAGGGTTTACTAAACGATCGAGGTGCCTCGCTCACCTAGAAGCAGTGTGATGGCCACACGCCAGGGCCTCTGGGCATGGGGGCCTCTGGGCTGGTGTCTGCAGGTGGTCTGGGAGCATCCATGCTGACCCGTGTCATTACAGATCTTAGACATCAGAAAAGCAAGAGTCTTGGCTCATGTATGTCATGGTGGAAGTCCTGCCTCTGTCCCGGATCTGCTATGTGACCCTGGACACCTTGTTCAACCTCCACGATCCTCAGTTTCCCCAATTGCAAAATGGAGATTAGAGTAGCGCTCCCCTGGTAGAGGTTATTATAAGGTTTACCTGAGGCAATGTTCACGAAGCCTTTCTGTTCCTCGCTCTTGCCTAAGCACCCACAGCTGGTAAGTGTGGGATCTGGGATTCAACCCCAGCTCCAGAGCCCAAGCTCCTGACCGCTCTTGAGCGGTGAGCAAGGCCTGGAAACCCTCTGGGCAATCGCAGTGGTTTTCTTACTGCTGTGGTTGTCATTGTCATGGCCAACCCTGAAGCTTCCAGCGTATACTGCCTGCCTGGGCTCCAGAGTCAGAGGGGCTGGGACGCTGTGGTGGATGCTGTTCTCAGAGGCAGAGAGACCAGCTTCAGGGGCTGGGGGCTGCGTCCCAGGAGTTGGATGCGGGAGGCCGTGGTGTAGAGCTGCTGTCCTTGGTAAAGGGGCCAGGTGTCTCAGGTGGACAGCCCTGTGCCCAAGGTTGCACACTGATGAGCAGCAGAGTTAGGAGCAGGGCTCCCAGGGCAAGGCTCCTTCCAGCATCACCTGCTGCCTGCTCGCAAACTTCTGTGATTCCTGGAGTCGATAACATATTTCTTCGGCATCTGCTATCCCGGCAACGCTGAGCCATCTGATGACTAGGGAAGGATGGGAGGGGATTGGCAGGGGGGTGATGGTGCTGCGTGTACGGAGCCCAAGGCATTGGCTAACTGTGTCCCTCTCTGCTCCGCCCGTGCTCCTCACTTCAGATAATCGACAGCGAGAATGAAGCTCTCCTGGCAGCGCTCACCAAGACCCTGGACGACATCCCCGAAGACGACGTGGGTCTGGCCGCCTTCCCGGCCCTGGACGGTGGAGACGCACCATCCTGTACTTCGGCTTCGCCTGCCCCCTCATCTGCACCCCCCAGTCCCAGCCCCTCCCTGGAGAGGCCCCAGGCCCCAGCGCCTGAGGTGGATGAGCTCTCACTGGTGAGAACCTGCTTCTAACTGAAGTGATGGCCGTGGCCTGGGATATGGCGTGTGGTTGCAGGGGTGGTAGGTGCAGGGGAACCAGCTCCCGATCCGGCAGGGGTGTCCGTGCATCACGGACAACAGGGGTGCACAGCGGGCAGCCTAGACGGGGCCTCACCTTTCCCACCTGTACGGCTGGCCTAACCATGGAGGCTCCAGTTGCACCCCGTAGGTCCTTTGGCATTTTATGGATTGGCCTCCGTGATTAGTCAGCTCTTGAAATTACGTGTGAAAACGTTTTCCTTAAGGTTATACCTGCATACACAGTAAAAATTCAAGCAGGAGATGTGGAGAGTTAAAAGCAAAACCTCCTTACCCATCTCACAACTGCGTTCTCCTTTCCTGGAGGTAACCATGGTTACCTATCCGTTTGGTGACTTTCCTCTTCCACCTTTTTTTTTTTTTTTTTACTACAAAAGGGAGCCTACGTTATATGCTGCTCTGCACCTTTTCTCAGGGAACTGGGTATCTTGAAAACTCAGATGAGCACAGGTGGCTCTGCTCCATACTTTTTGTTAGCTACCTAATGTTCTTTTGTGAGGATGTGCCACTGCTTACTTTACTCGTCCCCAAGTTGGTGGAAACTGACATAGTTCCAGCTCTTACTGTTAATACTGCTTCCGTCAGTGCCCCGGACAGGCCTTTGCCACGTCCAAGTGGATGAATTTCTAGAAATGGAATCTCTGGGTCTACAGCTACCTGAGTTTTCAGTTTAGACAGATATTTCCAGATGGCCCTCCATACAGTTTGGACCGGTTGATGGCCCCCCCCTCCCCCCACCAGCAAAAGTTAAATGCCGTCTGTGTGAGTATACGTGGAATGTGGGAATGTGCACATGAAATTGCAGTTTTCCGGGGAGAAGGTCTCAGCTTTTATCACCTTCTCGAAGGAGTCCAGACCTCACAAGTTACTGAAAGCAGGTGTCCCTAACTCAGGCTGAGATTTCATGGGGTGTGTGAAGCCCAGCTATGCTCACCTATCTGGGGCTCCTCACCTTGGCGCTGAGGTTCCTGGGCCTGACAAGACTCAGCTGGAAAATCAGAGCCTGTTGAGCTGGGGAGGGACTTAGGTCGTCGAGAGTTTGAGTAGAAAGGCCTGTAGTGACTGTCAAGTACAACTATGGGAAAACTGAGGCCCAGAGCAGGGAGGGGACTCTCCCATGGTCACACAGCAAGTTGGTATTCAGACACCTGGTCCAGGACCCCTTTCCTCCTTTCCCACTGTCTTCAAGTTCCCCCAAAGCAGTGTGAAACATTTAGTAAGCACCTGCTGTATGCTGGGCACAAGACTATGTTCAGTCCCACGTTGTGGCTTCTGCTGATGGGGGTCCTGCTTCCTGTCAGACTGAAATCAGACTGGGTTTGAATCCCAGCCCCACCGGTTAGTTAATGCTTTCCTGTCCTTTAGACACCTAATCTCTCTGACTCAGCTTCCTGGTCCATAGGTGGGGTCAAATAATAGTGCTTATCTCAAAGGCTGATAGGAGGAGTACTGCAGATAATGCATGTAAAGCACTTAGAACAGTAGCTGGTACTTAGAAGTTGCTCAATAAATACTAACTGGCTTGACCCGTTAGTACTAACGAGAGGAAGTCTCAGTGCAGAGGGCTCTGGAGAGGGATCAAACCCCAGGGAGGCAGAGAGCGGCCCCTGCTGGCCACAGGTAGTTTCCCCTCCCACACCTCAGACTGCCTTCATTCCACACAGGTTTACTGAGCACCTCTGTTTCAGGCACTGTGCTAGGCACACAGGAAACAGACTCACCATCTAGACTCCCAGCATACCGACAGAGTTCAGAAAGGCCCTGAGAAGTTAGCTAGATGCCCGGTTCTTAACCTGGAGCCATGGATCCCAAAGAGTCCACCAATGGACTGACCGGGACCCATGAACCTCTACATGTCCCTGCAGTTTTCTGAAGTCAGCAGCTTCGGTTGTATTCTTAGAGGGCCTCCTGAGTCAAAAAAGGTTAATAACCAGTCATTTAGTGTAGTTTTCCCCCATTGTGCCAATGGAGAAACCAAGGCTTAGGGACGGAAAGGACTCACTCACTGAGGTCTCATAGTGAGCGGGGCTGAGCTGGGCCAGAACCAGGCCCCTTCCCACCAGCCCAAGAATCTTTTCCTGTCCATGTCAGAGAATCACAGACCTGCGTGGTTTGGGGTCTAGGTAGAGTGGTGGGAACCCTCCAGCTCCTGGTGGAGTGTGGAATGGCCTTTTCTCTGGTGCCTGAACCTTTGGCACTCCTTGCTGGGGTGACCTGGCCGGGGTGGGGGCTGCGGGCGGCCATATCCCTCAAGGAGACACTTAGTGCCATAGTGAAAACCCATCATGCTTCCCGACTTGTTCTCAGTCTCGCTGCGATAGGATCCCTGGTGGAACTTGCAGGTGTGCTGAGCTCCCTGCTCTCCTGCTGGGATACACTGTGCACCTGCCTTCTGGGTGCAGAAGTGTAAGAGTCTCAGCAATTTTTACAGAAAAATTAGAGAAACCAGACCAGCTTAAGTCCAGCATGCTTCCACTTGTAAAAAAACCAAGCAGGTGTGTTGGGAGGTGGTACATACGTATATCCTTGTGTGATTGAATTCTGCCTCGTGATGGGGTCACAAGAAGGTGGTTAATAGTAATTGCCTCTGGGAAGGAAGAAGGAGAACCTCGGGCAGGAGGTCTTCCTGTTTCCAGTTGTCTACCCCATAGAATTTGTGGTATATATATTTTTTTCACCATTCACAAGTATAATTTTTTAATTTAAGAAATTAATTTTTACCAAGGCAGTATGGGGAAGCAAAGAGAACAAAAAGGGAAAACAGCTGGAATCCTGAACCAAAGAATCACTGTGGCGCCTGACTTTCCAGATTGTGCGCGTGCATGCGTGTGAGTGCTACAGGTGTACGTGGAGCGTCCCAATGAAGTATACACGTCATATTTTAACAGTAGAATGGGAAGACATTATTACCCAAGATCTGTTTGGATTTCTCAAAGTCACAGATCTTCCTCTTGGGTTAGTAACTCTGAGAAGGATTTACGTCTCGTTGGGATACTTGTGTGGGTCTTTGCTGTTGGACAGTCTGCTTTCTGTGCTTGGTACATTGGGAACATATTCTCGGTCATTAAATACCCTCTTCCTGTGGTCCTGTGATGACCCAGGCTCAGGGCGCACTCAGTCCCAAGAAGCTAGCTCTGGGCTCAGGCTTCTCCCCAAGATATGCTTCTCCGTGTCCCCCCACAGAGCTCACCCCCAGCTCCTCTCCTCTCTGCTTTTCCTGCAGCTGCAGAAACTCCTCCTCGCCACGTCCCACCCGTCCTCAAGCTCCGATACCCAGAAGGAAGGGACCACCTGGCGCCAGGCAGGCCTCAGGTCCAAGAGTCAGCGGCCTTGTGTTAAGGTATTTCTGCCCCCAAATCTCCCGAGGCCCCCAGGTGGGCTTTGAGGGGTATAACCTTCAGCTCTATATCAGGGGGTGTCAAGTTCAGTCGACTTGGGGTTTTCCTCCTTGTGCCTCACACAGCCCTTGTAGCTGGTGTGCTGGGCACTTTCCAGTTTGGGGTTCTAGAAAAAGCCCCGGACTTTCTCATACACCTCAATGTTTCAGGCGCCGTGTTAGACATTGGGTTAGAGCGGGGACAGGGAAGGTGTGGCCTGCTTTCAGCGGGCTGATTCTAACGGGTGATACACAGAAACATGAGATCCTTGCAGGTTGTGGAGACCACAAGAAGGTGTTTGCCTTTCTTCTGGGGGAAGCCCTTTGAGAGTCGAAAGCTCTGTCGCAAACACCAAGGAGTGAAGCAGATCCCTTTTCCTCCTTGGATTCCATCTTCCAAGACTTTCAAAGAGCGATTTCGTAGGTGATCTCCTAGCATTCCTGTTACTCAAAGCCTACACTCCGTCCTTCCCCTCTGGTCCCTGGACACTCCTGCAGGGGGCTCTTGAACACAATCCCATGCCCTCGGGCAGAACCAGGATTTTTTTTTTTTAACGGCTTTATGGAGGTGTCACTTAAATATCATAAGAGGTACCTAGTTTTAAAGTATAATTTGATGATTTTCAGTAAATCTGCAGAGTTACGCAGCCATGACCACAGTTCAAAGTTGGTTGATTGATTGATTTTTTTGAGAGAGGGAGAGAGAGAATGTCAAGCAGGCTCCACGCTGTCAGCACAGAGTCTGATGTGGGGCTCGAACTCATAAACCTGAGCTGAAACCAAGAGTTGGACACTTAACCGACTGAGCCACCCAGACGCCCCATCCATGACCACAGCTCAGTTTTAGAACATTCCCATTATCCCAGAGAGATCTCCGGTGCCCTCATTTACAGTGAATCCCTGTTCCCAGGCCCAGGTGCCATTACCGAAGGGTATAGCTCAGGGGAGCGGGTGGTCAGAGGAGGGCTTTGTCAGTGAACCCACGAGGGCGAAATCTATGGATGGGAGGCCTGTTAGGAGGCTGGTCGCTCCTTTGTTCCTTATCACCTGAGCATTGTCAGGTGCCACGCGGGGCCTGGCCAGTGGCTGCAGGAGGGGGGCAGAGTGGAGGGGGGCAGTGCGGGCCTCCCTCTTCACTCTGGCCTCTCTCTGTCTCTAGATGGACGGCACCCAAGACAGGAAGGTCCCCACGGTGCAGTCTCAGAGCCGGAGTTGTACGGAACTGCATAGGCACCTCACTTCGGTGCCGTCCTGCCCCCAGACTAAAGCCCGCTCCCCAGACAGGGGCTTGCAGCCGCCACCCGCTCTGAGCCCCCAGCACCCAGCCAAGGAGGATGAGGAACCCGGTGAGGACTGCCCGAGCCCCCAGCCGGCTCCAGCCTTGCCCCAGGACTCCCCGGCACCGGGCAGGGCGCGTCCCGGCACCCAGGTTTCCCGGGAAGACATGCACGCCGTGGTGCAGCTCATTCGCTACATGCACACCTACTGCCTCCCCCAGAGGAAGCTGCCCCCACAGGCCCCAGAGCCAGCCCCCCAGCCCTGCAGCAGCCCCTCCAAGCAGGTCAAGCCCCAGCCTCGGTCCCAGCACCCTTCCAAAGCCTCCTGGGCTGAGTTCTCCATCCTGAGGGAACTTCTGGCTCAAGATGTCCTCTGTGACGTCAGCAAACCCTACCGCCTGGCCACACCTGTCTATGCCTCCCTCACGCCCCGGCCAAGGCCCAGGCCCCCCAAAGACAGCCAGGCGTCCCCTGGCCACCCATCCCCCGTGGAGGAGGTGAGGATCACAGCTTCTCCCAGGAGCACGGGGCCCAGACCCAGCCTGCGCCCGCTGCGGCTGGAGGTGAAAGGACGCGCCGGCCGGTCGGCCAGGCTGCAGCAGCAGCAGGAGGAAGAGGATGAGGAAGAGGACGAGGAGGAGGAGGAGGAAGAAAAAGAGGAGGAAGAGGAGGAGGAGGAATGGGGCCGGAAAAGGCCGGGCAGAGGCCTGCCGTGGACCAAGCTGGGGAGGAAGCCAGAGAGTTCCGTGTGCCCCGTGCGGCGTTCCAGGAGACTGAACCCGGAGCTGGGCCCCTGGCTGACATTCTCCGATGAGTCTCTGGTCCCTGCAGAGCCCCAAGGAGCTCTGTCCTCACTGCACCTGGCTCCCGAGGCCTACGACATGGAGGGGGCGCTGGGCAGCCCCACGAATGAGGACAGTGGTCAAGACCAGCAGCTCCCACGGGGACCCCAGATCCCGGCTCTGGAGAGCCCCTGTGAGAGTGGGTGTGGGGACACGGATGAGGACCCCAGCTGCCCACGGCTCCCTTCCAGAGGTAGTCGGAGTCGGTGGTCTGTAAGAGAGGGGGCAGGGATGGGGTGTGGCATACCCCACTGCGCTGGGAGCCAGGAGCCCTGTGTTGGGCAAGTCCCTTCCCCTCTCCGGCTGTCGACTTCCCTTTCTGTGCAATGGGCTAGTTGGGCGGATCTTCAGAAATCACCCACACATCTCTGAGTTTTTCATCACGCATGGGCCAGGCACCACTTAATGAACACGGAGCGAGATGCCTGCCCTCATGGGGCTTTTGTTTCAGTGGGGCAGACAGGCAATCACAAAGTAAATAAAAAAGGAAGATAATTACAAATGGTGCTAAGTGCTCTAAAGAAGACGTCCTGGGTGATGGTGTGACGAAAGGAGTGAGTCTATAAATCTAGCTCCATAATGACGTTGAATTTTATTTTATTTTTTTTAAGTGTATTTATTTATTTTTGAGAGAGAGAGAGAGACAGTGAGAGCACAAGCAGGGGAGGAGCAGAGAGAGAAGTGGGGCGGGGGGTGGGGGCGGTGGGGAGAGACGCAGAATCCGAAGCAGGCTCCAGGCTTTGTGCTGTCAGTGCAGAGCCCAACGCGGGGCTCGAACCCACAAACCGTGAGATCATGACCTCAGCCGAAGTCGGACGCTCAACCGGCTGAGCCACCCAGGCGCCCCTAATGACGCTGAATTTTAAATGGTAACAATGGTAGAGCTGGTAATAACAGGTATCTATTGTGTATTTGTTGTGCCAGGCACTGGTCTAAAACTTGACACAGCTTATCCCCAGTGACTCCTCACAGGGGGCCTGTGTGGCAGGTACTGTCATAATCTCCATTGCACACACACAAACTGAGGCACAGAGATTGAGCCGTCCATTCAGCCCTCGAGTCCTACATCCATCTGTGGACCAGCCCTGAGCCCCTGGCCTTCCCTGGGGCTCCCCACCCTGCTGTACTATACTGTTTGGCCAGAAGGGGTCGCTCTCGTACCTACCTGCTCTTTCCCAAACCTTGAGTAGTCTGCCAGGTGTTAATGTTGCTGAGACCCTGCGAATGACGGTGACTTTGAGTTGTTCCTGCCCTTCCCTAAAAATGACAGAGGATTTTGGGTCACATGCTTGAAGGGAGCTCTGCCTGGTACCAGTGGAAGTTCGGGGTCTCCTCCAGAGGGAAACATCTGGTAGTGATGACGTGTTGGGGAATCTTATTTTCTTCTTTTTCGTCTTCTTTTCAGACTCTCCCAGGTGCCTCATGCTGGCCTTGTCACAAAGGTAGATTTTTGGAAATCAGCGGTTTATTATTCCATGAGTCTGTGTCCTGTTGGGTGTGTGTATGGCGGTGGGGGTTGGGTGGTTCATCAGCCTGTGAGCCTGCCCCTGCCCCCCATTCCCCTGCCCTCATTGCCGTGTGGAGCCCTTGGTAGCCGGGCTCCCTTAGAAGGGAGGTCTCTACAGGCCCAGGAACGTAAGGAATTAAGGGTTCGGTTCAGGCCATTTCATAAGCTGTCCTCTTCAGAACCAGGGAAGGAATTACTTCCTTCACGGGGGAAAGGTGATAATGCTCCGTGGCTTTGGGCAAGTCTTCTCCTCACTCGGGGTCTCAGGTCTGTATAAAATAAGGAGGAGGGTGCTGATGCTTGTCCTGTCCCCACCCTCCAGCAGATTACCCCTGTGTGTCCTCCAAGAGCGATATGCTGCTTTGAACTCCTCTAAGCCAGGATGGGGGTCTCCCAGAAAACTCCCCAGCACCCACCTCTGTGGGCAGTAGAGCCGGGCTCTGTCATGGTGTCCCCTTGCCCTCCTTGCATGCTGGGAGAAGTGGAGCCTTCTGCTGACTGGCCTCTTTCCTTTCTGTCCTCCCCGCCCCCACCAGTGACCCTCCTTTTGGCAAGAAGAGCTTTGAGCAGACCTTGACGGTGGAGCTCTGTGGCACGGCAGGTGAGCCAGGGGCTCAGCTGGTAGGGTGCCCTCGGGGGAGCTGGTATGACTTCCGGCAATGAGTCCCCCACCCTGAACAGCCCCTCGGGCAGTTGTGGGGGGTGCCCCACTGAGCCCTCCCTGCCACCGCTGCTCGGGCTGCACAGGGTCTTGGGATGCCTAATGAGGGTGCTATAAGGGGGAGAGTCAGCCGGTCAGCTGCAGCAAGCCGCACATGAGCTAAGGGAGAGACACACGTCTTCCCCCGAAGGAGCCCGCAGTGTTATGTGGGAGACAGGCTCCCACCATGACGGGTGCTGTTGCAGACGCGTTGGTTCAGAGTATGTACGAGAGCGCCGGAGCATGGAGGAAGGGGCGAGGTGGGGCAGGGCGGGAGTGTGGCCTGGGAAGATCTGCAAGGCATCCAGAGCAGGGGGCTTGTGAGCCGGGCTCGCAGGATAGGCAGAGGCTGGAGAGAGGAGGCAGCGAGAAGTAGATCCCTGGCAGCAGAATCTGCAGGAGCAAAAGGCACCCAGGGTGAAAGCCTTAGGTGCTCCTGAGGAGAGGTGCGCCTGGCATCACCACATCGCGGAAGTGGAGGAGGGGCCGGAAGGAGCAATCACAGAAGGCTGAGAGGGATGCCAGGCTGAGAGTTTGAGCTTGATCCTGCAGGCTTCAGGAGCCCCAGACGGGAAGAGATCTCGGGCATTTAGCAAGTTCCCTCTGCACTGGGGAGGATGGAGGCCAAGGTCAGATGCAGGAGCACTAATGGCACCGTGGGGGTCCAATCCAGGTGGGAGGTTTGACCTGCGGTGCCTGCCTTTAAGCTCCCTGGGGAGACATCAAAACAGTAGGGAGAGCAGGTCGAATGATTGGATGGAGAGCAGGAGGAGATATCTCGAATGACCGGGAGGCTTTGGCTACCATTGCCGGGCTACAGAGGGATGGCAAGTGGATTTTATCACATGCCAGCTCAAGAACTAACCGTGGGCTGCGTGAGTCCCAGGCCACGTTCAGGCTCAGCCACCAGTGCGGTGTTCGATTAATGATGCCTGCCATTCATTGGGTTGGGAATGTGGTGGTACATACACTGCTTATTTGCCATCCCAAACCAGACCCTCTGTCCCTTGGAGGAGTGACCCGTTTCCACCTCACACGGTTCTCCTCTTGCTTGGCTAGGACTCACCCCGCCCACCACACCTCCGTACAAGCCCACAGAGGAGGACCCCTTCAAGCCAGACATCAAACACAGCCCAGGCAAAGACAGAGCTCCCGGCCTTCCCAGCTTGGAGGGCCTCCAGCTCGAGGCCGCCGCGGGGGCTGCCCACAAGCTGCCAAAGAAGCACCCAGAGCGGAGCGAGCTCCTGTCCCACCTGCGGCATGCCACAGCCCAGCCAGCCTCCCAGACTGGTCAGAAGCGCCCCTTCTCCTGTTCCTTTGGAGACCACGATTACTGCCAGGTGCTGAAGCCAGAAGGCGCCCTGCAGAGGAAGGTGCTGAGGTCCTGGGAGCCGTCTGGGGTCCACCTTGAGGACTGGCCTCAGCAAGGGGTCCTCCAGGCCGAGGTGCAGGCCTCCAACAGGGAGGAAGACAGAAGCCGTGATGCCAGCGCCCCCGCCAAGGACAGTGTGCTACTGCGAGACCACGAGATCCGTGCCAGCCTCACCAAGCACTTTGGGCTCCTGGAGAGCGCCCTGGAGGACGAAGACCTGGCCTCCTGTAAGAGTCCTGAATACGACACTGTCTTTGAGGACAGCAGCAGCAGCAGTGGTGAGAGCAGCTTCCTCCTTGAGGAGGAGGAGGAGGAGGAGGAGGAGGAGGACGATGAAGAAGAGGACTCGGGGGTCAGCCCCCCTTGCTCTGACCACTGCCCCTACCAGAGCCCCCCCAGCAAGGCCGGCCGGCAGCTTTGTTCCCGCAGCCGTTCTAGTTCCTGTTCTTCCTCCTGCCGCTCCCGGTCACCAGCCGTCCGAAGGACCTTCAGGTATGGATGGGTGGCCTCAAGAGGGACAGCGGGCAGCCGACGATCCCAGTTCCCAGGGTGCCAAGGGAGGGAGGAGCCCTGAAACTGGGGCTCAGTCTCCGTGTGGCCTGTGTCCTGGTCAGAGGCCCTGGAGGTGGTCTCCCTGGGAGAGTTGTGGGGCAAGTCCTGGAGGCAGGGAAAGCCTGCCGTGTGGCAGTCAAGAGTGACCCAAATCTCTTGGCCCCAGGAGAGGAAGAATACCCACTTCCTGGCTGCTTGTGGCTTTATGTCTAAATGAACTTGTCCCTTATTCATCCATTTCCTGCTTTGGACCCAATTTAATGTCTATGTGACCTTTGCATGTCAAAGGCAGATTAGCAGAACTCTAATCTTCGTTCTAAAAATAAGACCCGGATTTAAAGCAGCAGTAAGGTTATTCCCATCTCTTGGTCCTGCTGAGCTGTGCCAGGACTTCCAGCCAGTCAGCTGATCCCCTGGGAGCCGCTGTACCTTCGCACAGGGATGATGCATCATGAGCCTGTTTGCTCAGACCATCTTGGCTCAGTGAACTGGTCTGAAAGAAGGAGCTGGTCCAAAAGTCAGTGGGGAGCTGGGCAGAAAGAATGGAAGTTTGGCGCATTTTGGTGGAGTCAGGTTGCTTCTCTCCCTGATCACAGCAGGACCTGACCTGACCTGGGGAGGCCTAAGCGGGGTCAGGGCATGTCCCAAATCCTCTGCCTGCCATGCACCCGAGTGACCACTAGATGGTGCACTTGGGTCTAGAGCCATGCAGCAGCCACCTGGAGTGCTTGTTACCTTGCAGCTGCATGGACCCCACCCGCCCGGTGTCTCAATCTGTACATGGGGGGGGGAAGGGGGGGAGTCCGCAGTTCTAACTAGCTCCCGGGTGATGATGTCACCAGAGTGCCATACTCTGAGAACTAGAATTCAGGTAATAGAAAAATATCTTCTCGTAGAAAAACTCTGCTTTGTATTTATGTATCTACACCAGTAGCTCTTAACTGCCTGAAAATCTGATTAAAGCAAACGCTTCTCTTCCCTTTAAAATGTATGTAGACCTGTAACTGGGCATTCAGTTTGAGGGGGGTTGTAGACTCCCCTGACACTAATGTCAAGAAGCCCTGAACTACCTGTTAATCAAAATGAGTTTCCCTAGCGATTTCTCTAAAAGCCCTTCTCTGTAATAAGCCAGGATGATTGGTCAGACCTCTCTCTGGCTCCATTCTCCTTTTCCCAAGGGTCACGGGGACTTAAGTGACTAGGCGTCCACATTAGGCAGCTTCCTCTGCAACATTGAGTAGCTCAGAAGCTACGAAAGGTTCTCTTCTTTTTGAAACACATCCTCCAAGGCTGGAGCTGGGGCTTCCTGGCCTCCTTTCCCTCCTGACCGGCTCAGGGGTGTCAGGGCAGGGCCTGTATTCATGAACTTGCCTGCAAAGAGCTGCGAGCCTCTCTAGAAACTCCCATGGATTCGCCTTTTCCTCTTCTTGCTTTTGGGCCAAGTTCAGGGCTGGCTTTTTGTGCTCACTGGAGAAGATTAATTGGTTGACTCGGTTTTTGCTCAGCTGGCAGAGCTTGGTGCCTGGCAAGCCTGGTAAAGGAGTCATCAGCCTTCTCCGGGCTCGCTTTTTTTTTTTTAATTTTTTTTTTAACATCTGTTTATTTTTGAGAGACAGAGAAACAGAGCACATGTGGGGAGGGGCAGAGAGAGAAGGAGACAGAATCCAAAGCAGGCCCCAGGCTCTGAGCTGTCAGCATAGAGCCCAATGCGGGGCTCGAACTCACAAACCATGAGATCATGACCTGAGCTGAAGTCGGACGTTCCACCAGCTGAGCCACCCAGGTGCCACCTCCCCCCCCCCAGGCTCACATTTCTTAAACCTGTGCTTCCGATCCCGGCTCTGAGCTGGTGTCACAACACAAACCCCACAGTACCTTTCGGTCACTCTCAACAGTTCAGGTGGGGGAACTGCCAATGTGTTACCAATGGATGATGACCCTGCGATTTGTTGCACTTTAAAGTTTGCAAGTCATACCCCCATCTATTACCCTGTTTAGCTTCGCAGATGCTCTTGGAGGGCGCATCTGCTTCTTACCCCCATTTCATAGATGAGGAAGCTGAGGCTCAAAGAGGTTCAATAGAAAACCATAGCAAGTAATTATTGAGCAGGTCTTGAGCCGAGCATTTTCTGATTTGATCCTCACAAATGGCCAAGATGGCAGTACGGTCAGTTCTCCCTGTTTACAGTTGAAGAACTCAGGCTAAGGGGAGGTGAGTAACTAGCCCAAGGTCGCCCAGCAGGAGGTGGCAGAGCCGGGATGCGAATGGACGCAGGCTGTCTGACCGGAGAGTCTGTGTTCTTATCCTGCGTGCTGTATTTCCCAAGGACGCAGACAGTATGTGCAGAGCCCGGACTCCCCCCTGCCTCCCATGCTGTGCTCCTTCCAGTCCAGCAGCCTGGCTCTCTGGGGGAGGAGGCGGTGTGCAGACAGGCGGGAAGACGCAGGCGTGTGGCATCCGGGGGTCTCCCCGGGCAGCGCATGCAGGCTGCTGAGCCTGATAGCCAGACTGGACGTGGGGGCTGTGAGGGCCGGGTTGCCTCGTGCCTGGGCGCCAGCCATTAGACAGCAGTGGGTCCAGGATCAGCAGACCTCCTTCTGGCTCTGGCTTCCCCACGTTCCATCCTTAGGCAAACCCATATTGAACCTGAGCCTCAGGGTTTTCATTGGAAAATGGGGAAACGTAAGACCTCAAAGGTTGTTTTCCCCCCATCAGGTCCCAGACAGTGATGAAGTGAGAGGGCCTTTCCACCCTTAATGGCATAAAAAGGCGAGGTTCAGACGGGTTGGGATTTCGCGACACGGTGGTTCCCAGTGATCTCGTCCTAGAGGCTGGCCAGAGGCGCCGGTCACATTGTACAGAGCCATGCCCAGCCCCATGCCACTGCTGGGGATGGGGGACGGGGCGGGGGGGGGGGCGTGCTGGGCTCCTTCTGCCTTCATGAGCAAGTTCTAAAGAAGCGTGCCTCGCTTCTGGGAGCAACTCCACCCGCCCACCCTGCCATGGTCCCTCCTGAGAGTGAGTGCCTCTGGTTTGCTTGTTTACTGACAGATGTGAGAGCAGAGGACCGTGTTCAGACGGAACGCCAAGTGTCCGGCATGCCAGGAAGCGGCGGGAAAAGGCCATTGTAAGTGATCTGGGGCCCCGGAGCCCGGAGTGAATGGGGAAGAGCAGGGGCATCAGGACGTGCAGGGGCTTCATAGACCCGAAGCTCTTTGAGGCCAGCTGTGGCCTGCAGAAGATAGTCACGTTTCTCTCACTTAAAGAGGCACCAGGGTCACCAAAGGGCATCAGAGGTGGCATCGTGCAAAGTGCGGCCGAGGGACTGGCAGTGAGGCATGTAGTGGGTGGTGATTTTAGGGCTGAACGTCAGAGGCTTAGCAGGGCCGAGAGGGCAGGCTGCGGTTGGGGGCGGGGGGGAGCAGAGCAGGGCCAGCCAGGCCACAAACCAGCCCTGGTACCACCCTCTGTGTGACCTTGGGCAGGTCTTCCAGCTTCCCTGAGCCTCAGTTTACTCATCCATACACAAAGGAGTTGGGCCTTGTCCTTCCTAAGCGTCCCCCAGCTTGATCTGGTCTGAGGGACCAGGAGAAGCCTGCTTCTTGCTTCCTACTGACCCCCCTGATCTTCCCCCAGAGTTAGTTTATGGGCCCAGGCTATGCCTGGTGAACCCACTGCAAAGCACCTAGAGAAAATTCATCAGGAATCTGCAGTGGGGAGCCGGAGCCAGCCCCTCCATGTCACTAGAAAGAAGGGAAGAGAAAGTAAGACAGATGCTCAGAAAGACAAACAGGCTTGCACTTGATTGCTTTCCTGCATAACTGGCATTTCCGGGCAGAAGCAGGGAGGACACATGAGGTGTGTGTACCCCAGAGGTACCCAGCTGCCTGCGGGCAGGTACTTACAACCACAGGCTGTGCCTGGAGCATCACCTTGGATTCCACGTGTGACCATTCAGCAGTGGGGCCGTGCCTGGCACGAGCAAGACAGACAAGGTCCTCATTCCCGTGGTTGGGGCAGAAGGGAGAGAAAAGCAACAGACTGGTAAGCAAGGAATGAACACTGTAATCAGAGATTGGGAGAGGCGCGGTGGAATTAATCACATGAGGCTAAACTCTCTGAAACAAACAGTCGTGTTTTGACTAGTGGGGAGGATGTGTTTACATGGCAGTCTAGGAAGGACATCTGCGAGGAGCTAGACCCTGACAGATGAAAGGAGCCACCACGTAGTTTCAGGAGAACCATGGGGCAGAGGCAGGAAAGAACTTCCCAGAGTAAGGAGCTGCAAGGAGGCTGGGGGAGGGGATTCCTACACTGAGCAGAACCCAGTTCCCATGGTTGACAGCAGAGGCCTGCTGTGGCCCCTGCGCCTTGCTTTCCTCCCTGCCAGCTGGGAGATGAGAGTGGGGTGGTTCCAGATGGCTTTAACCTGTTCCCCGGAGAAAGCCTGTCCAAACCAGAACCTGTCACTTTCACCCACGAGAGCACAGGTTTCCAGGACGCAGCCGGAGTTTCTCCAGCGGGTCAGAGCAGCGATGGCATTCACTGGATCCAATCACAGATTGGAGGGGAGGGGAGGGCACATTCCATCCTGGGTTGCTCCCCACCCCTCCTTCTGCTGGGCTCTTTTAGGGGCCCGCAGCATGGCACCCGGCTCACCTGAAGTGACCCCTTAGTCACAGTTGTCTATGCACTGCCCTGGCAAGACTGAGGATAGCGGTGACCCCAAGACCTGTGTCCTGGTCCCACTGCCTTCCTCCCAGCTCACTGTGACCCCCATAACGACCTGGTTTCCCATGCCTGCCCATTCCCATCCTCGGCAGTTTGCCTTTCTTTCTTTCTTCTTTTTTTTTTTTTTTTTTCAACGTTTATTTATTTTTGGGACAGAGAGAGACAGAGCATGAACGGGGGAGGGGCAGAGAGAGAGGGAGACACAGAATCAGAAACAGTCTCCAGTCTCTGAGCCATCAGCCCAGAGCCCGACGCGGGGCTCGAACTCACGGACCGCGAGATCGTGACCTAGCTGAAGTCGGACGCTTAACCGACTGCGCCACCCAGGCGCCCCTTATTTTTTTTTTTTTAATGTTTCTTTATTTTTGAGAGAGAGACAGAGTGCAAGTGGGGGAGGGGCAGAGAGAGAGAGAGAGAGAGGGAGGGCTCAGGCTCCACACTGTCAGCACAGAGCCCAGCATGGGGCTCAAACCCCAGACCCTCGAGTTCACGACCTGAGCCAAAGTCGGACGCTTAACCGACTGAGCCATCTAGATGCCCCGGCAGCTTGCCTTCCTATCCCCTCCCCACTACCCAGAAAAAATCCCAGACTCCAAACACAAATATGAGTAAGCAGTTATGAGTAAGCAGTTAGATTAATGATGATAAACTCCCCCCTCCTGCCTCTGTCCATTCTCTGCTCATTTCCTTCAAGTGAGCATTTGCTCCCTTTAAAGCCACTTCCCCATCCGACACTTAGCAGCCCCCTCCTCCAACAAGGCACGTTCCGGAGAGGGGTCGTCATTGTCCTCTCTCTGATTCCAGCCCCAGTTAGTGTTACCCACTCAGCCGGACATCGTGGGCTGAGGCCTAGGACTCCATAGAAGCCCCCCATCAAGCGGGTCCCAGGAAGCCAGGAAATGACTGGGTTTCTGTGTGTTTCCCTCCTTGAGCAGGGTGAAGGCCGTGTGGTATATGTTCGCAATCTCTCCAGTGACATGAGCTCCCGAGAGCTGAAGAGGCGCTTCGAAGTGTTCGGTGAGATTGTGGAGTGCCAGGTGCTGACGAGAAACAACAGGTGAGTCCGGTCAAGCTATTGCAGGAGAGGGGAGTGGGGAAGGGCAGGGGTCCCCATCCCCGGCCGGCCACACAAAAGATGCCAGAGAAGATTCGCAGAACAAATCTGATGAGATCCGCAGCCTGGACCTGGAGAGCCAGGTCCCACGGAAGGTCCAGTAACAACTGTGTGGCCCAATAATAAGCAGTAAACTCCCACTGATGGTTTGCTGACTGCCAGGCAAATCCTGTGCCTTCTCTTAAACGTTCTAACCTGCCTGTGACATATGCACTCATTCTTTCTATTGCTTTCCCTTCCTGGGCAGCTCAGACAGATTAACTGAGAAGCTAGTTAGTAGCAGAGTCAAATCTGCAGCTCTCATAGCTGCTTTAGGTCTCCACTCTGATATAGGGCAGCAAACAGCCCCCGGGGCTTAAAGGGACACTTACACAGGAACCACACTGCCCTGCAAGGACCCGTGTCACTCATGCCCCTCTGTTCCTCCAGAGCAGCCAGTTCAGACCCTTTATTCTGCTGGGAATCTTTGTTTCTCCTCACTCACCTGGGGAAGCAGCGTTCCTCCGTCAGGGAACCCGCATGCAGGAAGCATAGGCTGCACGTAAACGCACGACCTAGATGTCAAAACGTTGTCAGTTTTGAAATAACTCTAAAGTATCTCCCAGCGTATTTGCCAACTGAGCTTTGAAGGTTTTTAAATTCAAATTTAATAATCGTTTTAAAAACTTCAACGAGAAACTTGTTTCTACATAGGGATCATTACACAGGTCACATCCATTAAGGTGGCTCCAGAAAATAACAAGTGTTGGCAAGGATGTGGAGAAATCGGAACCCGGTGCACTGTTGGTGGGAAGGTAAAATGGTGCAGCCACACTGGAAAGTGGTATGGAGGTTCTTCAAAAAGTTAAATATAGAATTACCATCCGATCCAGCAATCCCACCCGTGGGTATACACTTAAGAGAACTGAAAACAAGAGATCTCAAAGAGATATTCGCACGCCCCTGTTTATAGGAGCATTATTCACAATAACCAAGAAGGGGGAACCACCCCCATGCCCATTGGCTCATAAATGGGGAAAGAACGTGTAGTACATGCCAACAAAAGAATATTATTCAGCTTTAGAAAGGAAGGAAATCTTGGGCGCCCGAGTGGCTCCATCAGTTAAGCGTCCAACTGCAGCTCAGGTCATGATCTCACGCTCCGTGAGTTCGAGCCCCGTGTCGGGCTGTGTGCTGACAGCCGGAGCCTGGAGCCCCCTGTGGATTCTGTGTCTCCCTCTCTCTCTCTGTCTGCCCCTCCCCCGCTCATGCTCTGTCTCTCTCTGTCTCAAAAATAAATGTTTTAAACATTAAAAAAAAAAAAAAAAGGCAGTCTGTCGCATGCTGCAAGCACGGATGAACCTTGACAATCATGGATAACCTCATTAGGCTATGTGAAGTAAGCAGCCACGAGGGGACAAATGCTATATGGGTTCCACTTCTGTGAGGTGTCGGCAGTAGTCAGATTCCTGGGAACAGCAAGCAGAGAAAGTGGAGATCCGTTCACAGCAGCGTGAATACACTTAACACGACTGAATTGTACACTTGAAAACCATAAAAATGGTACTTTGTGTGTTCTGTGTTTTTACCACAACTTAAAAAGAGAAAGTCGTTACACAAATAGGATGGTTTTAAGTTCTGTGCAGTCTTCAGGACGTCAAACAAAGAGAACGAGCAAAAATAAAGCAAGCAGGCTTGGACGTTGAAAGAGGCAGAAGGGGTCCAACCTTGGCCTGGTTCAGAGAGGTGTCAGGAAATGTGAGCCAGCTGAGTACTTATTAGGCGCCTAGTGTCGGTAAGCCTGTCGCGAGCCGTAGCAGAAGACCACAGTGTCTCTGCCCTGAGGAGTGCACGCAGCAGAGGGACAGATCGGTCAGGATTCTTTTTCTTGCTGTTTGTGGAGCTGAGGAGCTGGGGAAAGGACCCACCTTAGGCCCCCCTTCGCCTCAGCACCCTTCTCAAGCAGGCTTCCCTCGGGTGGCAAAATGGCCGCCTCCACGTCTAAGCTTACGTGCCTCCTAACCAGGGGCAGCAGGAGTCTCCCTCACAGTTGGGGCCAAGAGCTGGGATGCACTCTTTGAGGCTCTGCTTTGGGCGACAGGCTCATCCTTGAATGCATCGCTGTGGCCACGGAGGGCCACCATCGTGTGACATCCCCTGGTGCCCTGAGCCCGGCTGAACACGTGGCCCAGTTGCTGAGCAAGCAGAGAGGTGTTCACTGTAAAGGACGATGTGTACAGAATGCCAGCTGTACTAGGGAAGGGGGAGGCTAAGTCAGCAGCAGCCAAGGTGCTGGTAGCTGAGGCTGGCTTTGAAGGAGGCAGGAGGGAAGGGTGGGGGCCTAGGTGCCACAGGTCCAAGAGAAGTACATCAGCTTTCCTGGTGGGAGGCCTGAGTTTAAATGCCCTGCCTGCCATTGCCTTGGGGCAAATTCTGGACTCCGCAGAGCCTGTTTTCCTCATCCCTGAGCGGGGAGAAAATGCCAGTGGCCACTGGCAGGGTGATCTGAAGAGGGAGGCGCCCGGCAGACGTTCTGGGAATCACCTGCTCTTACTGTTCTCGCACAGTGGAGGTCAGCCTAGCGACTGCCCTCATCTGTATTGGGGCGGGCGGGGGGCAAGCGGCCATGGTCACTGAATCAGTGTGGCTTTCTGCTCTGCCTCTGGTAATGGGTGGTCTGAGGGTATGAATCAAGCTGGCCCAGTAACATGCTCCCCCTGACCTCTCCCCACAGAGGCGAGAAGTATGGCTTCATCACCTACCGGTGTTCTGAGCACGCTGCCCTGTCTCTGAGGAATGGCGCTGCCCTGCGGAAACGCAACGAGCCCTCCTTCCAGCTGAGCTACGGAGGGCTCCAGCACTTTTGCTGGCCCAGACACACTGACTATGGTAAGTACACAAGGCCCCGCCACCTTCCAGTGAGACCCAAGGCATGAGGGGCAGTGACCCCCTTTAATGAAACCCACACCCAAAGCCCCCTCTGGACCCAGTTCCCACACCAAAGCTCTAATGTGCCAATTGGGTAACTTTGCAGCCACTTTGCCTGGAGGCCGCCATCTTGCTTTTCTTCTGGTCTCTGGTCCATCTTGTCCTCTCCCAAGACTGGTACCAGATTCAGGCCTCCTGTGGCCACTTGGAAGGTCTAGTCTTGTGTTCACAGCCAGCTGGTAGAACAATGGTTACTGTCTCTTTGACCTCACAGGGCTAGTGGCTGCACTGCCGCCTTGAGGGGCATTCCATGGTGACCCCAACAGGCAGCAGGCAGCCTTGTCCATTAATGGGCCACAATGAAATAATATTGTCACCGTGCTCTCACATTTGGAGAGGAGTTGGTGAAGAAGGACAAAGAAGTACAATTTAGGAGAGAATTATCTGTAGAGGAGAGTCTGACACGGGCTCCGTAGTAAGGGGGTGAGTGTGGGTAAACCGAGGAGGATTCCAGGCCGGGCAGTGCTCCACCTGGCTGCACGGCCACCCATGGGGACCTGCTTGCGTATCTCTACCATGAGGGCATCCTAGCTCTGGTGGCCACCTTCCGTGACCTCCGCAGCGGTTCACTAACCAGCAGGAAGCTCTTAGGGAAATAGATTAATGGGATATCAGAGCTAGGAAGGAGCTCTAGGGTGCTCTGGTTCAGGCCACCCCATTCTAGAAACAGGGCAGCCGAGGCCGAGAGACACTGACGACAGGGCAGAGGGGTGTCACGGTAGAATGGCAAAGGCGATTCTTGCTGTCTGGTGTTCTTGGAGGCCTGGGGGCCACATGCACCCCATGGGGCTGACCCCAGTGGCAGATTTTCTGATCGCCTGGCCTTTCTGAGTGGCTCACTGCCTTCCCCTCTCCTTGACTCCTCCACCCCCTGCCCAGATTCCAATTCAGAAGAGACCCTTCCTGCATCCGTGAAAAACAAGTACGAAGCCATGGATTTTGACAGCTTACTGAAGGAGGCCCAGCAGAGCCTGCATTGATAACAGCCTTAACCTTCGAGGAATACCTCAATACCTCAGACAAGGCCCTTCCAACATGTTTACGTTTTCAAAGAAATTAAGTATATGAGAAGGCGAGAGAGCGAGCGCGTGAGAGAACACACGTGAGAGAGACACTTGAGACTGCTGTCCTTTTAAAAAAAAAAAAAAATCAATGTTTACATTGAACAAAGCTGCTTCTGTCTGTGAGTTTCCATGGTGTTGATGTCCCACTGCCACTTAGTGTCCTCGCTTCCGGCGGGTGGCCCCGGGTGCGCCTCCAAGTGCTGGGTCAGTCACCCATCTCCCCCTTCCTTCCCGACCGACTTCCCTCGTAGACGTGCAGCCGTGTCCACCATAACATTTCTTGTCCGTAGTATGTGATGATGAAATTGTTACTCGTGAATAGAATCAGGATTATAAACACATTTTTAATTGAAGAAAAAAAAAAGTATATCCTTCAAATAACGTATTTATGGCTCAGATGTACTGTGCCTGGGATTATCGTATCGCTTCCTTGATTTTTTAACTATGCACTGTCGCGAGGTGTTTGCCACTGAGCTGCTCCGCTCCCTCTGCCAGAATGCTCGAGAGGCGCCGGGCGGCCGGGAGGCTGATCCCCAGGGAAGTGCGGCCTGCAGCCGCAACGAGGAGCAGAGGGGAGAGGTTTCTGGGACTTCTCTGCCGTGCTCTGCCCTCGGTGTCTCACTGAGCAAGGGTGGGTCCAGTTAGAGTCAGAACCCTCACCTGGTGCCAGCTCATGCCCGGAGCTTGCGCCTGGCCTGGCGCACTCGGATCCTGGCGGACCTCGTGAGGAAGGCAGGGGTGAGCTGCACTGTTCTTGTTTTTCCAGGTGAGGCGGGCAGTGCCCCAAGAGGTGAGATGACGGGCCCGAGGTCCCACGGCCAGTGGGAGGGCAGAGCGGTGCCCCAGCCCAGGCCTCCTGATTCCTGGTCCCATGCTCCTGCAGTAGTGGGGTAAAGATCTAAAGTCACAGGGACTGGTAGAGGTGAGTTGAGCGGCATTGGGCCCCAGACTAGAAGTCTCCGGGCTCACTTTGAGGGTTAAGTCACCAACTGCCTTGCCAGGATTAGGCGGGTTTAGACTTGGACCTGCGTCTGGATCCAGAGGGCTCTGTGGACATGCCATGAGAGCTTCAGTGACACGCCTGGGATGGCACAGGCAGGGTGATCCAAAAGCAGCCGTCCTTGCTGGGGCCAGCTACCAACCCATCCCACTCCGACCGGCTTGTCTTTCCCTTTCCCTCACCTGGAAAGTCGCTTCGGTGGATGGGGCAGGGGTAGCAGGAGGGCATGTGAGGACCGAGGGTGGATAAGACCATCTCCAAGGTCCTTTGCCATCCAGACAACATTCTGATTGGGCTTTACCGTAAACTTGATGTTCTTGAGTGATGTCAAGCCATGTCCAGCTTGGATGTTGTGCAGGTGCCTTGGGAAAGCGTGGCCAGGCTGGGTGTGAGCTCATTGCTTCTGCCTCAGACAGAGTGGCTCCAGTTTAATCTCGTTCATATATCAGGGTCCCTTGGGAAGTTTCTGTCTTAAAAAGAAAAGAAAAGGAAAGAGAAAAAGTCCTGCTTGCTTTAACAGTGTTTGAAATTGACTCATTAAACTAAACAAGCTAATTTAATCTTTTGCTACTGCCAGGCTTTAGAACTTTGAGAATTGGTAGTTGATTTTTTTTTTTTTTAAAGATTATCAAGTACCTTAGTAGGTATACTGGGAAAGTGAGCTTGTCCTGGGAGGTGAGAATACTCCCAGCCCACAGAGAAGACCGGAGGAAACAGGCTTTAGAAAGGATAGGGAATTTGAGCTCCTGGGGATCAAGTCACTTGACCGCTCTGGGCCCCCACATTCTTTTCTCTGAAATGGACTGAGGGGAAGTAGGCAAGTTGATCTCCAAGGTTCCTGCCGGCTCTCAGAGTCTTAGCTTCTGTGAAGGTGGGATCTAGCTCGGGATGGCAAATACATATATGGCACATATACCACTACTCCCACCTCCTTGGCCAGTGGCAGACATAACTAATCGACCACAGCACTCATGTTCTTTGAGCTTGGTCATACTAACTATTAGAATCCTCAACACAGTGCTCTGGGCAGCCATTTACTAACGGATCAGAGTTTAACCTGGTCTGATCTTCGAAAGGTTCCCATTATACAGAACCAAATGGTGGCTGGGTTTCACGTCGGCCCATCCCTATCGCGTCCTGATCTGTGAGAGAAAATCCCCCTAAGGCCATTCGTTGGCACAGGACTCGCAATAATACTGTGACACATGACCCCCACTTGAGTGGGGGGAGCGAATGGAATAGCGGACATGAAATGTTTGAGGGAGGCGGGGTTTGTGAGGATGAACCAAGAAAGGGACTATCCACAGCACAGACCTGAACATTGTAAATTCCTTTAATAGCTATTCACTGCCTAGCATACAGTAGGCACATAAATAAATGGTTATGGAATGCAATAGAATAGAATTTAAATCTGTCTGCTGCCCCCACTGCGTCCTGATTTGCACCAAGGAGTATGCTGAGGTTTTATCCTGTGGAAGCCAATAGGAAGGAGCTCTAGATTCAGAGTCTGGAAGAGCTGGGTTGAGGCCTGGCTCCACCAAGAACTTGCTTTGTGACCTTGCTAAGTCACAGAGTCCCTCCCCCACCCTTCTGCACCAGGAAGAGTTGGCCTGGAGGTTGCCTAAGCCGCTCCTACATACAAGACCAGTCTCTCTCTCCTGTCTTCTGGGTCAGCCAAGGCTGCCCTTCCCAGTCAGGTTAACACAGGACCCTTGAGGTTACTTAGATACTGGCCCTTGAGCAGAGTCGAGATCTGCGCACGGCGTTGGGAGGTAACATGCCTAAAGTCAGGGCTGGCCGCTGGCGGGAGAGGATGTCTGCCGAGAGCATCCCGCAGGGTTTCTGCTTGCCATCCCGTCCACAAAAGGCTGCAAGTTCTTCTAAAATTGACCAACCCTGCAGATAACCTCTATCTGGACGACTCATTCGGTGCTGTGTATTATTAACCAAGGAGACTCCGGGGTTCCTCCAGGAAAACTAGGCAACCTTGGTCTCTTGCCCACCACATTAAGGAGTAACCCAGAGGGAGCAGCTGCTATTGGCAACCATCTCATCGTAGCTCTGTCCTCGTATTTGCTCTGGATGATGTTTACATGTGATTGCCATAAAAGCTTACTGTAGACCGTGCCGACAGCTGCCCGCGCCGGGCAGGTTGTACTGTCCGTCCCTGTGCTGTGCTGGTGTTTGCAAAAATGTCCGATCCAACCGCTAAGTGGAATTCTTCCATCTCCTTCCTCAGTCGGTACAAGGCTGAATCAGAATCCTCACGCTTGGGGGTTCTGGTGACCGAAGGAAAATGCATCAAAGAGGTAAAGAATATGAGTGGATGGAGTGCAGAGAAGGCCCCCACCCCCCGTAGCCCCTCACATCTTGCTCCCAAGCCAGGAAACTGGTCCAAGAGCACGAGTTAGGGGTCTGCATCCGCCGTGAGGTCTTGCAGTGCTGCGTGGTGACTGTGCTCAGGGGAGAGGCAGGGCTTCCGGGGCTCTGGGGGCAGGAGGAGGAAGGGAGGAGAGCTCTGAGCTGCAAACACTCAGCGCCCAAGTCCTGACGCAGGAAAAGATGCACTAAGAGGTCTCTTGTTGCATAAAGCCTCTGCTTGTTGATGTGTTGAGAGCAGTGTCTTCTAGGCATGCGCAACATGCGTGCCGAGGCCACCGTGCAAGCGGCGGCTGGGGGCGGCAGGGAGGGTGTTGACACACGGTCCTTCTGCATGGACAGGTGAGAACCTCATCCCAAGCCTTGGGCTCAGTTGAAATCACAGCTGAGCCTGAAGCTTGAGAGATGGGCCGTCCCGGCTGTGAAGCGGAATCAGCCCTGGAGGATTGGTTGATCTGACTCACATCAAAACGGCAGTGTTTTTCTTAGCATTGAGATCTAGCAGCTACCCTCAGATCTAAGGGAAGAAATCGTGTGTGCGGTAGCAAATAAAGTGAACCTCGTGGTTTTGTTGGCCAAAGAAGAGGGACCCCCTCACCCCTTCCCACCGGGGCGGAAGGAAAGCAGCTAGTGCTTATGTGCAATATGTTTAAGCCGGTCCCCAAGTCAAGTCCCCGGGGTGTTTGCCCGTGGGGCAGACAGGGCTCCGGGGCTGTTTGCTGAGTCCGGAAGTACAGGGTAAATGGAGGGAGAGCTCGGGAGCTGGGAAGCCCACGTGGCCCAAAACAGACGCTGGGTGTGGGGAGACCCCTGGGAGCCGGCTGCAGGACGTCCAGGAAGTAGGCAGAGGCTGACTTTGCATTGAACCAATAAAAGCACTTTGAGAAAACCACAACCCTTCAGCCTGGCTCCATGTTTCTACGCTGGCAAAGATGGGTCTCCTTTGGCTTGAGTGAGGTACTCTCCCAGGGATTGGGATGGGGTCGGGAGTGGGGCTGGTATGAGGGAGGAGAGAGATGCCTTCCTAAATAGCAGCAGGAAAGGCCAGCCCTTTGCTGGCCCTTTTGTTGGAGGCCCTAGAGATGGGGAACGGTGAGTTTAGATCTTGGTACCTATTTTTATATATGTATAAAAAGTTGAAACAGCCCAGCTGACATCAAATGGGTTTACAGAGCAAGTCATTCAACTATAAGCCATCTCAGTGAGAAACCTGATGTTTCTTACTTGCTGTGTGATCCGGGGCCTCTGTTCCCTCATCTAACGGATGAGAATATTGGATGGAATGAGCACTCAAGTCCCTTTCGAACCCGCTAGGCTCAGGTTACCAGCCGGGAGCCTCAGGAACCCGTCACTCACCCGTGAACCGGATCCCATTCTCTGGCCGCGCCCAGCTCGTGTTCAGGGTGCGAGTTCTCTGCCAGGTAACCAACCAGCAGCAGACTCGAACCCACGTGGTCCTGGCCGAGTTACCTTGTATGAGGAGGCCAGCTCCCCAGGACAGATCTAAGCCATAGTTTCTCGTGGGGATGGTGAGAAGTTCAACCCCGACTTGGCTGGGTGGCGATGTCACATCTCCCATCGGCCTCGTTGTCATCGTCCCCGCGGAACAGCTTTTAATCCGAATGTTGTGACCGCTTGGCTGTTTCTCTCTTGCTCTCGGACAATACTAGCAATACACTTGTTTTTTCAAAAGAGCTTAACTTAGGCACTTTTCACACGTTTCCTTCAAATGATTGTAAAACATACGGGGCGACAGGAGGCATCGATCACACTGCATGTGTTTAGGGCAGCTTCTGCTTTTTGTTTCTCTAGTGATACAGCAGTGGTGGCTGAGGCTTTGAGACCTCGGGGGACGGATTTTCAGATATTCTGTTTCGTCAGAGTGCCTTGCACATCTGGAAGCAGCAGGGCGGTCCGACTGCCCCACCCGGGGGCGCGGAAAACCCGGTTTTGTAGGTGGTCAGTCCCCGGGCAAAGCGACGCCACGAAAGACGTGTTTATGTAGCTAGAACCCGCTCTGTGCTGCGTGTTTTGTCAAAGGAGCCTGCAAGGGAGCCTCAAAGAGCCTCTTCTTCCCCTTTGCCAGCCTTGCTTTATGGGTGACTTTTGAAGGGATTGGTCGGCTTCCACCTCAGCACTTTGCCTTATCGACGTCTGGTCGCCCTCTAGTGGCCAAAGACTGTACCCACCAGCTTCCCAGATGGAAGGCAAATAAATCCTTTCGGCCCCCTTGCTGTGCAACACCAACTTTGGGAATTCTGTGTAATGGCCTGAGTGAACTGTCTATGTGTTTAGAGCCCAGTGTCACGCCAGTCAGAAGACTGCAGAAGCAACCGCTTAGCAGACTCTGGCACAGACCGAGAAGCACACTAGTTATCCTGTGGGCAAAGGAGACAGGAGTGGACCCTGTGTCCGGGTGCCCGGGAGGGGTTTGCTGTAACTGCAATACTGGCATCCCAGCTGCTGACCTTGTTAAGCGAACCTCTGCTGGGTTGGGTGGCCCGCCCTGTACCCTCGGGATGAGCAAAGAGGTTGCTAGTGAGGAGACCGGGGGGGGGGGGGGGGGGGGGGGAGGGGGCTGGCCATGGCCTTGGATACGGTCCACTGAATAGCCAAACAGGTTTTTTTGTTTGTTTGTTTGTTTGTGTTTGTGTTTTGTATTTCAAACTCTTGTCGAGTGTTTTTGTGTTAGGAATAAAAAGTCATAAACTCTCCCCAACTTTGTTTCTTGCGGGGTGTTCTGATTCCAATGGAAACAGGTTGGAAATCTCCAGGGGAGTGTGGTCACGGTGGTCAGCGGGACAGGGAGGTGGACCGCTTGGATTTCCGGATGGTTTCTGGAGGCCATGACCATCCAGAAGTCTGGCTTGGTGCCGTCCGCTCTGGAAATTCACACCCACCCCCTCGTGCCACGGTATTAGCATTGGCTTTGAGCGTCGGCTTCCTCCAGAGGCAGCTGCTAATGTTGAAATCAACTCAAGATCCCTCTCCCCGACCCCAGGTTTCTAAAAGACTGTGTCTGTAGCTAGCCTTAATCGACTGGGCGAGGTGGTCCCTATGGTCCCTTCCAGCATTTCCAAATCTTGGACTCAAATCCTTTTCTCTTGGTGTGACCATGCAGCCTAGAGAATTCTGAGCAATAGGGAGCCAGGGCTTTCCCTGGCTCTGTGACAGGGTTAAACCAGGGAATGGCTAAACTTGTCAGGTTTGGGCATCCCCAGGGGTACTACCGTAGGGGGCATTATTTATTAGGAAGCTCAACAAGGTAACTACAGCCTGGGGTGCGTGAGCGCAAGGCTGTGTGTGTGCGTATAGGTGTGTATTTGTGTGTGTGTGTGTGTGTGTGCGCGCGTGTGCGTGTCTGTCTGTCTGCACGTGTGCACGCCTGTGTGTGTGTGTATGTGTGGAATTACATTGATGCATTTCTTGAGAAAGGTGCAAGAATTTCACCTACACAGAGGGACACATCTGCTTTGTTATTTATAATAGAAAGCTAAATTTTAATTTTTTAAAGGACACTGCTAATGATTGAGAATCGAGTTTTTAGTTTTGCTATTTTTTTTAATTGGTAGAGGATTTTTATATATTTTTTCCATTTCGTTGGGTTGTGTCCTTATTTATATAAATACTTTATCTGTAAGAGGCAAGGAAGAAACCTTCTTTGCTTTTAATTATTGTGGTCGTCATGGTCCCTATTTTATTTCCGGTGTGATTTATCTGTCTCACCTTCTAAATGAGAAACTGTTTTCCTGTATTTGTACATTGTCAGATTCTATAGTTTCATAGATAATTTAACCAAATTGCTCTATGTATTATTCTTTCGTGAGTATAAAGTTCTATTTTAACGTCTGTAAATACTTCAGAACTGGCTTCTTTTCTCAGACTCCTACTATGGAGTTATTGTTTACATCACAAAAACTGTAGAATCTCTATGCTCATGTACTGTAAATAGTGAAGTGATCTGCTTATAAATAAACTGAACAAATACACTATGGAGATTAAAAAGAAAACACCACCCACAGCCCCAGTGAGATGTGTCTTTATTTGCGTGCTCGTTGAGGGACACCCTGGCCACTAAATGGGAAAAGGATTCTAGTTCCACGGTCGCTTTCTCAGAGAGGACCGGGGTCAGGTGTGCCCCCCAAGCCCCCCAAAACTCTCTGGGTTCACGTTTCCTTCCTTCACAGCACATTTCATGGCTCTTGCGAACCATTCAGACTCAGTCTCCCACAACAGTCATTCCAGGACCAGCTTTTTGCCAGGACTTTTAGAATGCTCTCCCGCTTTCTGAACAAGGACCTCCTTGTCTGGCTGTATCAACTTTTCCACACAAGCTCACTAATGACACATGCTGAAGGAGATACTTTGACATTATGTTTTCAAGCAAAAACCCTCACCGACGGACGACAACAGTACGGTTTCTGGTTAAAAACAAAGTTTCTGGTCAGAGGATATGAAGAACAGACTCAAATTGTGTGCTTCATTTGGGTGAGTTTGAAATGTTTTCCTTTGCTCACTTCCAGCAAGGGTGGTGAAGAAACAGCATCTTCTAAGACCCTCTGTCTTGGATGTCCTCCGTTTCATGCTTTCTCGGGGGTTGCTTTTATTTTGCCTGAAAACTGCTTTACCTTTATTTATTCTTTTCAAATAATTTTTTAACGTTTAATTATTTTTGAGGGAGAGAGAGACAGCACGAGCGAGGGGACGGGCAGAGAGAGGGAGACACAGAATCCGAAGCAGGCTCCAGGCTCCGAGCTGTCAGCACAGAGCCCGACGCGGGGCTCGAACCCACGAGCCGCGAGATCACGACCTGAGCCGAAGTCGGACGCTTAACCGACTGAGCCACCCAGGCGCCCCTTAACTTTATGTTTTAAGTGCAGTTTAAGTGCAAGATACCCGTGGATATTGATGTGCCCCCAAAGGGTTGAGACGTTGGTGAAGAAAATCACACGTACCCAAGACCAAGTACAATCAGCCATTCCATTCTGTGTTATGTGCAAACTGGTTTCAAGTTGTTTGTTTCCTACATAAACTTGCTCTCGTTTTGAGGTGATTTATTTTCTCCATCTGGAAACGGTTTGGATTTCTGCAGTCGGAAAGGAACACATCGCAATTATTTCCCATTCAGATGAATGGGGATGTTTCCCCTTAGCAGCAGGCTTCTGTGACTTGAGTTAGTCTTTAGAGAGGTTTTCCGTGTGCGTGATCGCTCAGAAGCTGTCGCCCCCTTGCTGGATGGTAAAATCCAGGAAAGCAGGGCTGCTTCTCTATTCATGGCAGGGTGCCCAGCCCTATTAGTCAGGAGTTCCTGAATGGACGCGTGAGTGGATCCTATCCATGGCCTGATGACTGCACACACAGCTAGGGAGGCCCCCGAGCCACAGAGTCGCAGAAATAATGCCCTCAAGGATGCATTCAATGGTGCCAGAAATAGCCCGGGAGATTTAGAGGCTCGAGACCTACATTTGAGACGCAACTCTGCCACGTCTGTGTTGTGCAAACTTCGACAAGCCACCTCTTTGGTCCCTGGTTTCCCTGAGTATGAGGCAAGATGAATTGCCTAGGTGAACTCAGGTCCCTTATGTTTTTTTTTTTTTTTTTTAATTTTTGGGACAGAGAGAGACAGAGCATGAACGGGGGAAGGGCAGAGAGAGAGGGAGACACAGAATCGGAAACTGGCTCCAGGCTCTGAGCCATCAGCCCAGAAGGTCCCTTATGTTTTAAAGGAACTGATGGTCAGAAGCAGGATGGTGCAGGGAAAATGGGTTACAAGCCAGGAGGGTAGTGACAGCTGTCTGGCTTTGGGTCTTACCCTCCATCTCGTACCAGCTGGTCGTCTTTGGGTAGGTTTCTTAACCTCTCTGAGTATCTTCATCCTGTGATAAATGGGGCTAGCGATCGTCTCTACCCTGTAGCGTTGGGAGGATGAAATTGGACCGTGAACAGTACCCAGGACATCACAGGAGGTACTTAATTCAACGTAAGGTGCAGTCCTTGTATGTGGTTCCCTTGGTGCTAACCAGAGCCCTATGAGAGGTGTGGCGAGGACTGTGACCCTCAGTTGGCAGACGGGGAGGGCTGAGGCTGGGAAGAATGGAGGGAACCTGCCCAAGAAGTAAAGCCAGGACCGGCAGCAGCGGGTGTATTTCCAGGGTGACACCTCTCCTCTTTGCCCTGCCACTTAACCACTACATGTGGCCTGCCTAGGGACATGTCTCTTTAAAGACCGCTGCTCTGAGAGGGTCAAGTTCTGGAAAGCAGAACATCTAGCTTGAGAGTTAAAAGATGAGGATTCAGGACCCACCTGTTTAGTGACATCTAAACTTGGAAAGTGTGAAACTTGTGGGACACCTGGGTGGCTTAGTCAGCTAAGTGTCCCACTCTTGATTTCAGCTCGGGCCACGACCGCACGGTTCGTGAGTTTGAGCCCCGCATCGGGCTCTGTGCTGACAGCGTGGAGCCTGCTTGGGATTCTCTTTCTCCCTCTCTCTCTCAGTCCCTACCTTGCTTGCACTCTCTCTCTCTCTCAAAATAAATAAACTTAAAAAAAAAAAAACAAAACACTTAAACGTGTGAAACTTGTTTGGACAAACCAACTAATAAAGACGTTTGTGTGACAGCAGGGGAGAGGCAATGAAGGATGGGTGTGGTCAGTTGGGTTCCCCAGAAAGCAGCCTCCGCAGTGGTCTTTGCAGGATGTTTATTAAGGGGTGCCCACGGGACCAACACCTGGGGCAGGGAAGGGAGCGGGGATGGGCAGAGGGAGAGGCCGAGCTGTGACGGAGCCCCGGCGACGGCCGTGGTGACCCCACCGAGTCCTGGAACTGGAATGGCCCTGTGGAGTTGTCCTGGGTTGGGCCCACACGGCCAGGCCTTAACACCTGGCATAGGTCTGTCATGGGCGTAGGCCATCCGGGGAAGGCCGTGACCTTGGGTCAAGGATCTCCCTGCAGCTGCGGGAATCTCCGAGGGACAGCTGTGGGAACCCCACATCCTTTACTCTTCAGGAAAGGGTCTGCACAGCTCATCACAGCATCGACCACCCCTCGATATCAGGTGTTCATTCGCTGCATGTGATAATGATGGGATTATATTAGAAAACGCCCGGATGTTTTTAAAGATGTGTAATGGAGGAGCGAAATGATACGTCTGAAATGTGCTGGTAAATACTTCAGGTAAGGGGTCCCTGGCTGGCGCAGTCTGAAGAGCAGAAGACCCTTGATCTCGGGGTTGTGAGTTCGAGTCCCACATGGGGGGTAGAGATTACTTAAATGAGTAAACTTAAAAACAAAATACCATCAAGCTGAAAAGAAAAATGACTTCAGCTAAGGGAAAAAATGCGAAAGAAATGGAAAAGGATGGGTGATTGGTTTTTGCGCAAAAGTACTCAAAACTGGAAAAAAAAAATGATGGAAAGAAAAACCACTAGATAGGATGTAAGCTAAGTTCTCGTTCCGCTTTCAAGTCCTAGGACTCTTTTACTTCTCAAGAAGGTTTTTGGGTTTCCGCCGGCTTGGGGGCATCTCTTTCCACGAGGGTGGGACCATTCTGGTCAGCTGATGCCCCGCTGGGCTACTGGATGCAGCAGGACTTGGATGCTGGTGCGCCCCCTGCTGGACCGGGGTTGCCCCAGGGCTGATTTCCCGCCGCCGCTGCGGACAAGAAAGAGAATACACCGGGTGAGAGGAGGCGCGCTCTTCCCTTTCGCCCTGGTTTAGACCAAGAGTTGCAAACCCGGGGGCTTTCGGAGGCCAACAGGTAACCAACCACACATGCAGAAGGTGAGCCACGTGTCAGGAGAATCCGAGGAACCAAGGCCGTTTCTCTACACTAAGAAAAAGGGAACCACTATGGTGATGATAAATGACCCACCAACACTCGGCACGCTGTCTGGGAGACAGCAGTGGGTGGTGTCGAGACGGTGGCAAACCAGAGCGATCCCCTAGCCTGTCTAAAGGGGGCATTTGCCACTCAGCTCCAGCTAATCGTTGTCCTGCAGAAAAGCAGACTGGTGTGGCCAAATACTGATATATACATTTTTTTTTCTTAAAGAAATGTTGGAGATTTGGATGTTCAAAATCGGAAATATCCCACTTTTAAAACGCGGACAGCGAATTCACGCGAACAGAATGCAGGCCAAACAAAAGACATCTGCAGGCTTCGAGTTTGCACAGAGCTGCCGCTAGCCCAAAAGATAATTTGCAAATGAGAAAAAGATGCCTCGTCCTCCGGACACTTTACTGTCATTTCTGGAAAATTGTAATAACCGTACAAATCTATGATGACTGTCACGGATAGGACACTGGGGCCGTGCAGACGGCACGGCTTGCAAAATGTAAATGGTAGCCCCACATTTGCAGCCACCAGGTTAGAATCACCCCCACGATGCCCCGAGCAGAACTGGAGCCATGACAGTGTCCGCGTTACCAAGGTGGGCAGAGGGGCAGGTGTGCAGAGGAGGGAAGTCAGAGGGGGGCCAGGACTACATGTCATGTCCCACGACGGAACTGGACCCACACAATCAGTAAAAGAAATGACTGGAGGGAGGGAGAATGTGCTCTCAGTTGGGAAGGGCTGGAGCAAACATCCCACTTGATTCTGGAAGGCAGGGCTGCGGCCGCCAGGTGGAGGCTTCCACAAAGAGAATTGTGGTTCAAGGAAGAGCTTTCTAACACTGATACGGAATGAGGATGTTATGCATAGTAGTGAGCCCTCCATCACCGGGAGTGTGCAAGAAAGGGCTCGTGCTGGTATAGACACTACTCAAACATCAGACAGAAAGTCAGAAATAGGGCCCCTAAAATTCCTTCAAAGGTTTTCTCCCTTGCCCCTGGGTAGGGCTCTATGTCCACAGCCCTGGAATTGGAATCTGTCCTACACTGGTTGGGGGGCAGCCGGAAATCCTTGGTAGAAGGTTCAGTCTTGGGAACTAGGCTCTGCCGCTTACTAACTGTATGATTTGGCCATGGTACTTCATGTCAGCAAGCCTCAGTGCCCCAAAATGCAGAATGAGAGCGATCGGAGGAGGTGGGGACGCCTGGACGGGCCCACACGTATGGGGCCCTGCGACCAGGCTGTGAGTGTTTAGTGGGTGGGGACAGGGCTCCTCGTCTCCCCTGTCCACAAACCTTGCGTGCCTGCCTGCTGCTTCTGCTTCTCCTCCTCCAACGCCTTCATCTTGGCATCGTACTCATCCGCGAGCGCCTTCCACTCCTTGCGGTTGTTGGTGATCCCATCCAGCATGGGAGTGATCTCTTCATGGAAACGGGAGAATTCCTGGAAAAGAGAGAGCCTCTGGCATGGGGGGGGGGGGGGGCATGGCCCAGGGTCCAGCCGAGGGGGAGGCATGGCTGAGAATGCCCAGCACGGGAATGAGCTGCCTGGGGCGGTGGGATGCTGACACTGGTCGGGGGAGGGCTGCAGTGCAGGGGCCCATCCATCCCTCTCCTGCTTAAAACCCTCCTGTGGCAGTCCCCATGTCCTTCACCTGGCTTCCGGACCCCTCCAGATCTGCTGCCCTCTCCTCTTCACCATTTTGAACCCTCTGGGTAAGTAGAGTCCCCCGTTAGAAGCTCCAGAAGCCTCTCTTCCACATCTCATTTCATTGTAATGACTCCCTTTGCCCGTCTCCCTCAGGGGCTGTGAAATTGGAGAGGGCAGGGACAGCGGCGCCTTGTTCACTGGGGTGAAAAGACAGTGTCTGGGGTATAAAGACACCAGAAAACATTTGCTGAATGAAATTGGGATTTGCGAAGGGGATTCTGAAAGTCTCTTAGCTCCAAGAATACAAATAACGCCTTGAGCACAGTACATTGCAGTTTATGGAGTGCTTTATCTCCACTGATCCCCAGATACTCCTGGGAGGTGGGAAAACGGGATGCATCCCTCCGGGATTTTCAGGTGAGGAAATCAAAGTGCAGGTTGATGGAGTAGATTTGCTCAAGGTGAGAACAGCAAATCCAGGGTCCACCGTGGAGTTCCGGCCAGAGTCGGCTGTGCTCAGAGCTGCCGGGTTTGGATCCAGTTCTGCCACAAACTGTGTGACCGCGGGGCGGTGACCTCCAGAGCTCTGCCTCAGCCATCCTCGCAGGGCTGTGATAGCACACGGAGGGCACTCGGCCTCGCCTACCCGGTTTAATAATATTGCTGATGATAGTGGGGAGCACGGCGACTCTACCTTGTTGCTCGGAGCACCCCAATTAGCCATGTTATGACAGAGTGGCCTCTGTCTGCTCTGAGAGCATGTGCCCTTCTCCCTAGTGCAGCAGAAAGAGCCCTAAACCAGGGTCAGGCATCCCGGCTCTAGTCCCAGCTGGAGGCCACCTCCAGCGATGCTGGCCCTGTCATTTCTCATCTCTGACCTCTGCCTCCTCATGTGTAACATGGCCGAAATAAAAATGACTAACGGGCGGTGGGTGGTGGCACAAATAACACAGAGATGGGAGCAGTGGGTTTCCAGGAGGAGGACTTTACCCGTGAGCATCGGCTCAAAGAAATCCCAGATTGTCTTTTGACAATTGGGCTACTTTGACCTATCACATTTCCACCAACCAGGGAAGTTAGGAGGGTGTGCGTGCATCCCATGGCCTCCCCCTTTCCTGTCTGAAACTGGGCTTCGTCATTTGTCCCCGTGGTACTGAGTACCTAGAGGGCATGAAGCCCCAGACTCTGGCCTGGGTACATTACCACTCAAGACCCCCGTTGGGCCGTCCTGAGGACCAAATGTCGTTGCAGATGAAAAGCTCTTTGTAAACTATCACCGGCTGGTCACCCACCTGCCAGGGTTTATTATTCCTGATGCTGTTGGGAATCCTGGGTTTATCAAGGACACCTTGCTGAGCCTGAGAAAGCAAAGGACCTACCTTGTAGACGAAGGTGCAGACAAAGTCAATGAAGCCGACCTGAAGCTTGGGGAGTTCATCCGCCTTGTTTCTGTCCATCATGGGCTGTCATGGAGGAGAAAGAGTTAACTGTACCCGGCTCCTCTTGGCATGATGCCAGGACCTACTCTACCTAAGAAGCATTCTCTCTTTTTTTAAAAATTTTTAATCTTTATTTATTTTTGAGAAAGAGACAGAGTGTGAGCGGGGGAGGAACAGAGAGGGGGGGAGACACAGAATCTGAAACAGGCTCCAGGCTCTGAGCTACCAGCACAGAGCCCGACGCGGGGCTCGAACTCACAAACTGTGAGATCATGACCTGAGTTGAAGTCAGCCGCTTAACCAACTGAGCCACCCAGGTGCCCCTACCTATGAAGCATTCTTATTCACAACAAAACAAAGCAAAACAAAACAAAACACCCAACTAAACCTGAACTCATCAAGTTTCCAGATCTGACTAGCAGTTTGCAAGAAATATGGGGATAAAGGAACATATTAAATAACACCATGAGGGTGCAATCAACCAAATCCAGAATGTGGGCAACTATACAACAGAAGACCCACGGTCTTCAACAAATAAATACATGCCACATATATATTAAAAAAAAAATAAAAAGATGAGAAAATTGCTATGTATTGAAAGAGATTCGAGAGACATAACAACCGGAGGGAAGGTGGTCCCTTGACTGGATCCTGATTTGAACAAATCAACCTAATTATTTTTTTCACTCAATCAGGGAAAATAAACAGAGATTGAGGATTGGATGACCTTAAAGAATTATTACTAATTTTGTGAGCGTAATAATGGTAGTGTGTGTGTGTGTGTGTGTGTGTGTGTGTGCTTGCATACTGTGTGTGAGTTTCTTATCTCTCAGAGAGGCAAACTGAAGTATTTAGGGGAGAAGTGATAACATCTGGAATTTACTTTAAAATACTTCAGCCAAAAGATAAGAAAATGCCTGAGCTGGGGGCATAGATAAAACGAGAATGGCTGACTCTCACTAGCAGTTGAATCTGGCTGGTGGGGTCTCTAGGGTTCTTTCACTGGTCTCTCCACATGTGAAAACCTGGGAAAGAAAAAAGAGAGATCCAAACCGGTGGCCCCCTGCTACTCAGGTTGGGACGCTCCCTGCCTGCCCGCCCTGAGGCTTGCACAACCCTCACTGCCTGTACTCCCCCTCAGTCCCTGTCCAAGCCTCACGTGGGTGCCCCAGCGTGCCCTCTGCTCTGCCACAGGCTTCCCCCGCCCCCATCTCCATCAACGGCTCTGTCCCCAGAATGTCACTCCCTCCTACCCCTCTTCTACTTCCTAGTCCCGCCCTCACTTGGCTAACCTCTCACGGGGTGGGGGGGGGCCCATCTCAGGTGGGGAGCCCACCGGCTGTCCCTGCCACGCCTGCTCTCAACGTGGATGGGTGCTCAGCTTGACCAGGTCCTCCCCTTGTACGCTCTGGACTGTTAGAACAGGGCCTGGGGAGGTGGCCCCCTGGACTGTGGGAAATGAAAGGAAATCTGTTTTGGGGTTCACTTGTCAATCTCTACCTGGCTGAGTGAGCCAGTACATTAGGTTCTCAGACTTCAGGAGGGCTTGTCGTTTAGGAGGGCACACATCTGCTGAGCCCACATCCAGAGTTCCTGCTGCAGTAGGTCTAGGATGGGGGCCGAGAATTGGCATCTCTGACATGTTCCCTAGCAATGAGGTTGATGGTGGCCTGGGGACCATGTCTGGATGACCGGTGTATTAGGAAAAGTTCATCTCTATGGTAAGATCACACACATCTGTGTCAGGGGGCCCGTCTGTGTGTCAGGGTGAAATCACACACCCCCCACATCAGGCTGACGCCCCATCCCCTACTCACAATGGGGTTCTGCTGCAGCACTGTGCGCTCCAGGTCACCTTGTTCCCAGAATTCGGCAGCAACCAGCAGAGCTACCTGCAACAGACAACCCCCCCAAAAAGTCAAGCCGCAGCCCCCATCCTCCTGCCCCTGCTCCCACCCCTCCTGGAGGGCATTTCCAGCTCAGCAAACGCTTCAACCCCACCCCTGCCTCGCCACCCCCTTTGTTGGCATCACTGGAGAGGGCACTAAAGTGGCTTCCATGTCCTGGCAGAGGAGGAGGAGACGAAGCGGGGCCGCCTCTGGAGCTGGAGTCCAAGCTGCATCGGCTGCTGTCGTGATGCTGGGACTCCCCTGCTCTCAGGTCAGGAGGGCTCCATACCTTACTCTGTACCTCCCAGGGCTTGGTGATGGCTGAGAGATCGCAGGCGGTCATCATCATGGCCCTGGACACAAGGACACCATCCATCAGCCCAGAGCTATTGAAGGCTGCAAGTGCGGGGCACCTGGGTGGCTCAGTCGGCTGGGCGTCCGACTTCGGCTCAGGTCACGATCTCGCGGTCTGTGAGTTCGAGCCCCGCGTCGGGCTCTGTGCCGACAGCTGAGAGCCTGGAACCTGCTTCGGATTCTGTGTCTCCCTCTCTAGCCCTTCCCCCTCACCCTGAGGCTGTGTCCCTCCCTGTCTCTGAAAAATGAGTAAACCTTAAAAAAAAAAAAAAAAAAAAAAAAGGTTGCAAGCTCTGGTTAATTTTAACTGTCTCTCCTCCCTCTGTGCGGGAGAGTGCTCCCAGGGCTCACCAGGAGTGAGGGGCTCACTTCTGCGAGGCATCTGGAGGGCAGGCTTTGAAGTCAGACGGAGGTTAAAATCCTGCCTCTGTCAATTACCAAGAGTTTGGCATGGGGCAATTAAGCCAGCCTCTCTAAGCCCCAGTTTCCTTATCTGTAATAATAATGGTACATGAAACGGGGGCAAGGTTAAATGAGATCATGAGATCTCACCTGAGAACATGTGTGTAAACCTTGGCAGAATGCCTTGACCTGGCATGTGCACGATAGATACTGGTGGTTATCATGAACGTATATGGGGTTTTTATGATGTGACACAGTTCTTGGCCTTTTAAAACATTCATTTCATTTAGATCTCAGCACCTCTTCGGAGTTCTTTCTCTCCTGTTTAGGAGAGACCGACGTTTCTCAACCTTTTTCTGGTCATTCTCCACCGTTCACATCAGAGAGCCTTTTCAGACATTTTCTCTGTATTCCCTCCAGCAGGAAATGTTAATACCATGGACACACTGTATATCTGTTTGGAGGGTCACAGATCACTGTAATATCTGAGGTTTTTTTGCTCTTCCACCAAGAACCAGTTTTTGCCCTCGGTGGGGTGATGATCACCCCCATTAAAAACGCCCGGCAGGGGTGCCTGGGTGGCGCAGTCGGTTAAGTGTCCGACTTCAGCCAGGTCACGATCTTGCGGTCCGTGAGTTCGAGCCCCGCGTCGGGCTCTGGGCTGATGGCTCAGAGCCTGGAGCCTGTTTCCGATTTTGTGTCTCCCTCTCTCTCTGCCCCTCCCCCGTTCATGCTCTGTCTCTCTCTGTCCCAAAAATAAATAAACGTTGAAAAAAAAAATTAAAAAAAAAAAAAAAACAAACGCCCGGCATGCCAAGTGCCACATCAGTCATTTCGAGGAAGCCTTGTCTTAAGAAGTAGAGGGAAGGATTAGAGAAGGAAAGGATTGAAAATTAAACTCTTTGGGACGCCTGGGTGACTCAGTCGGTTAAGCGTCCGACTTCAGCTCAGGTCATGATCTCGCGGTTTGTGCGTTCGAGCCCCGCGTCGGGCTCTGTGCTGACGGCTCAGGGCCTGGAGCCTGCTTCGGATTCTGCGTCTCCCCATCTGACTCTCTCTCAAAAATAAATAAACATTTAGAAAAAGAAGAAGAAGAAAGATAAACTCCTAAAAGAGTTTCACAAGAATAGGAAGAAGGTTAAGACAGGTATTATAATCTAGGTAGGCACAATATAAGACAGACAAGGAGGGACACCAACAAAGCATTGGAGGATGGAGGGAATTTGAGAAAGTGTTCTGGAGAATGGGGGCGGAGTGGCATGAACGTCCGGGATGGGAATCCAGGGCATGTGGGGTGGCCATTACATTCCAAGCTGGGAAGTGTAAGCGGTAGCCGATAAGCAACGGAGAGCTATTGAAGGCTGAGGGCCCAGCCGTGGCCTCTTCAGAGCCGTGCTGTAGGCAGACAGGTTGGCAATACCTGGAGGGTGGAACAGAAAGGAGAGGGTGGGAAGGAAGGAGGGGGGATCTGCCGCAGTGATTCAGACAGGTGGGCCTGGTCCGTAGCCGTGCCTGCTGGCTGGGAAAGCCACCTTGGCGGGGTCAGCCTGATCTGGTGAGACTCGGTGGGCAGGGGTGCAGGAGAGGGGAGAAGGCTGGCGCCCTTGCTATTTGGACGATTTTACAAGTAACCAGCTATATCTGGCATATTTTACAGAAGCTGCTCTGGGAAGCCTTCAGAATTACTCAAGGAACAATCTGATGCTTGCCAGAGGAGGGGGGCTGACGGAATGGGCAAAAATGGGTGTAGGGGAGTGGGAGATACAGGCTTCCAGGTATGGAGTAAGCTCTGGGGATGAAGGGCAGCACAGGGAGTACGGTCAATGGTATTCTAACAGTGCTGTATGGTGACAGATGGCAGGGACTATACTTGCAGGGAGCAGGGCAGAAGCTATAGACTCGTCAAATCGGTGTTGTACATCGGACACCAATGTAACAGCGCATGTCAGCTATACCTCAATAAAGAGCCGTTCATGAAATATTAACAGGTTTAATTACGTCTCATTAAGCAAACCCTCCAAAATTCGTGGAACTCGTTAAGTAATTAAGCTTTCAGAAATGCATACATTCCTTTGAAAGCCCTTTATACTTTGGAATAGCTTCAAAATATGCACCCTACGCTTAATATCAAGTGTTGTAGACGTGTTATCATCAAATAAGCCAAGCAAATGCACGTTCGGCCACGCATACGAGAGTCACTGGCTCCTTGTTACCTGTCAGAGGTTAGGTATCCCGAGAGCACGAGATGTTTATTGTCCCTGGCTGGAGAGATCATGTGAATATCACTCCCACAGTTGGGGAAACATAACCTAAGTGTTTTACAGACAGAGATTGTGTGCCTGGGAATGGGGGAGCAGGGGCAGGCGGGGGGGGGGGGGGGGACTGAGGCCACCTGAGCGCCAGAGAAGCAAATCCAAAGCCTCGTGCCCTAAAGACAAGGCATTGTATTCACTTCAGCACCACCTCCTTAGGTGCTGTGGGGCCAAGGTGCCGCGCTAGGTTTTGGGCATCCAGAGAGGCTGGCAGAGAGCTCACAGTCACTCAGAGAAAAGATAGTAAAAAACTGTCATCACAATATGCTAAGTGAGATGGCAGAAAGAAGTACAAGGTGGAAGAGGAACAAAAAATATCCAAAGGTGAGTGCAACTGGCTCAGCTCAGGGGGCATCCAAGATGGTGGAGAGGGGCCCTGAGGGGTGCATAGGAGTTCTCTAAGAAAGGGAACAGCACGCAGCAGCAATGTGGTGGAGAGTATGCGAGATCGCCACAGGGCAGAGTGTCCTGCAGGAGGTAGTTCCCTGCTCCCCAGAAGGTAGGAAGCCTCCATCTATCCACCCTGTACTGGTACGCAGGGGCCAGGCGGGGCTGGTTCACAGGGTCCCTGCTCTCAGAGACCTTACAGACAAGTTGGGGAGTCACACATCCGCCACACAAACGAATGTAAACGTGTACACAAACAGGTGCTCTGAAAGAAAGGAATTCTATTCTAGGAGAATAGGTCTGAAAAGGCAGGGAGGGCTTCCTCAAGGAAGTGACCAGAGAGCCGATGTCTGTAGGCAGCGTAGCCGCGAATCTGGCAAAGAAGCAGGTGCGGAAACACATTCCAGGTGGAGAGAGCAGCCAGTGCAAAGGCCCTGGTGGAAGGAAGCCGGGCACATTCAAAGAGCTAGAAGGTGGGAGGAAAGAAGCAGCAGGAAAGAGGGTAAGGTGAGGCCCAAGAGACAGCAAGGGCGGGACCGCAGATCCTGGGCCTTGGCGAGGGACCCTCTTCGTGCCTACAGCAACGGGAAAAGCCACTAAAGAGTTTGAACAGAAGGGTGAAGCAATCAGATTTGCATTTTACAGGGATCGCTGTGGCGTTAGTGTGGAGGGGACGGGAACATGGCAGGGAGCCCAGCCAGGAAAGCCTACAGGACCAGGGCCAGAAACAGAGGTGGCAATAAAAGGAAGTGTCCAGATAAGGCATTTAAGAAGTAAACTGGACAGGGTGTGGGGATAGATGAGACATGCAAAGTCCGGAAGAGGGAGGTGTCGGGATGGGGGAGAGCAAAAGACAGCGAGGCTACCACGCAGAGAAGAGAGCACCAGTAAGTCACGAAGGCTTTGTGTATGGAGACACGTGGGCCTCAGCCTCTGGGTAAGCGAGAGGCCTCAGGAGGAGGGGGGCGTTGAGTTGGCGGGAGAGCGGTCTATAAAAAGCCACGCGGGGCTGGGGAATCAGAGCAACTCGATCTCAGCTCTTCTCGACTTAATGTCTTTGAGCGTCTGTCTGTTCCCGTGTAAAGGGAGATAAATCGTATTAGATGGGACCATGAAATTCTGACTTTGTGGGTCAAACACGATCAAAAGGCAGCGATTTCACACGGTTCAAGGGCGTATATTCACCCTGGGGGGACTGTGGCCATCACATAAGATGATTCTGTCAAGTGCACACATTGGCCTCATCTTCATTACCATCAGCTTGATCACATTAACCATTTTGTTTGGGGCCGCACAGGTGTGTGGGGCGGGCTGATGGAAAGAAGCTGAGCTCCTGCTCACCGGGTCAATCCTCCAGGCAAAAATGTCCCTTCGGCTCCGCTGTGCGGCCCAGTGGCACTTGTCCCTGACCCTGGCTGCCCCTGCCCTGGAAAGCATCCCAGCCCACCCAGCCCAGGTGTTCAGACACTCCCGGAACTGCACCTGGCCTGGAGGGCGTGGCCTGCGGGGGAGCCCCTAAGGAAGCCTGGGAAAGCTGTGGGTGTGCAGGAGAGGGGGAGGTGGCAGGCTCCAGCCCTCGACCCTCCAGTAACGCCCGTGGGACACGAGGTAAGTCACGCAGTCTCCCAGGTCCTCACTCTCTCATCTGTGAAACACTAGCCGGAGAGCCGGCTTGTAAATGATTTCTGTTTTGCAGACCACGTGGGCTCTATTTCAACTACTCAGCTCTGGCATAGTGATGCAAATGCAGCCATAGGTAAGTAAAGGCAGAGTGCCTAGGGCCCAGGATACTGTAGGGGCCCATGAAAATGTTTGAATTTTAATTCCTTTTACTTAAAAAAAATTTTTTTTAATGTTTACTTATTTTTTGAGAGAGAGAGAGACAGACAGACAGACAGGAGTGGGGGAGGGGCAGAGAGAGGGAGACACAGAATCTGAAACAGGCTTCAGGGTCTGAGCTGTCAGGACAGAGCCTGACACGGGGCCCGAACTCATGAACCAGGGGATCATGACCTGAGCCGAAGTAGGACCCCCCCAACCGACTGAGCCACCCAGGTGCCTGGAGTTTTCATTTCTCTTAAAGCCAGAAGAAAAAAAAAATAACACAATAATGCTGAATATGTAAGAGTGAATTCAACCTGCATTATGTGTCTTTATACCAACACAGCCCTAAAATATCATTTTTTAAAAACTTATTTAAAATTTTTTAAACATTTATTTTTTGGGGGAGGGGGCAGAGAAAGGGAGACAGAATCTGAAGCAGGCTCCAGGCTCTGTGCTGTCAGCACAGAGCCCAACCTGGGGCTCGAACTCATGGACCATGAGATAACGACCTGAGTTAAAGTTGGACACTTAACCGACGGAGCCACCCAGGCGCCCCTTAAAAACTTATTTTAATGGTGGAAAAAGCCACGGAGGCAACAGTACCTAGGACCCACCGAAGTCATTATGTGGCCCTCTGTGGGAAAAGCAAGTGTTATTTATGGTTTCTGAAATTTGAACTCCTTACACTTTTTATCTGTCAGGAAATAGTCTTCTTCTTTTGATTCGTTCCCCCCACATATTTAAACACGTACGAGGCCCTTTAGCTCACGAGGGGAATGAAAACAGATGGGCAGCTCTCACACCCCAGCACTAGAGAGGACCCCGAAGCCCTCCCAATTCACGGTTTGGTCAGGCTTTGAGGAGTGAAACCGGAAATTCGGGGGAGAGGGAAAGACTTTCATGAAAACGGGCGGTCGTGCCCTCAGTCTGGAGTCACTCTAACACCTCGGCCCAAAGTAAACCTACCAAAGTAGGGTGGCCTCAGAACTAGCTGTACAGCTGGAGGAAGTCAGTTGGTTTAGGATGTGTCAGGGGGTTAGGTGTGGACCTCAGACTAGAGGGGGCGGGAGCATAGGAGCCCTCCAAGGTAATCAAGGCACTTGGGGGTGGGGGGAGCATTGAGTTTTTTCCTCACCACAAACAATTCTGACACCAACTTCGTGTCCCACAGTTCAATCCTGACGTGAACTGTCAGACTCCACGCGGTCAAGGGCTCAGTCCCCACAAGACTGCCCTCACTTCAGAAGTCAGTCACAAGTATCACGTCCCCAAGTTACCTCGCACGCTTCTGTCCAATGAGGGTACAAAGTCGGGGGCTCCCACAAACACCGCCTTCAGATTCAAAAATTTGCTAGGACAGCTCACAAAACTCAGGGAAACTCTTATATTTACCAGTTCATGATGAAGGATACACTTCCGGTATAGCCAATGGAAAAGAGGCCTGGGAGAAGGTATGGGGTGGGGGTGGGGCGCATGCAAAGTTTCCACACCCTTTTCAGACTTGTCACCCTCCCAGCACCTCCATGTGTTGAGCAACCCTGTAGCTCTTTGCGTTCTTTTGTCCAGAGGTTTCTGTGGAGGTTTTTATCGTGTAAGCATTGGCCATCGGTGACTAACTCAATCTCCAGTCCCTGTGTTCTCCCCAGAGACTGGGGGTGGGGCTGAAAGTTCCAAGCTTCTATTCATGGCTCGGTCTTTCTGGTGATCAGCCCCCATCTTGAAGCTCTCCAGATCCCACCCAGAGTCACCTCATTAGAACAAAAGACGCTCCTATCACTCTTACCACTCGGAGAATTCCAAGGATTTTAGAGCTCTGTGCCGGGGAACTGGGCACAAAGACAAATACATACATCTTATCAAACCACAGTAAGCTCCCAACACCACTGCATGCTGTGAGCAGAAGAGCACAGCACTCCATGCCCCAGCTCAGCCCCCGTGATAATCCATAAGCGAGGGTTATGAGGTAGGGTCCTTCACGCTCTTTGAGCAGATGAGGAAACTGAGGCACAGAGAGGCGAAGTTACCTGTTCAAAGTCACACTAAGCAATGAGTGAGAGAGCTGAGACTTGACCCCTGGTGCCGAAGCCCTTCGCCTAACAGCCACACTCTACCCAGGTATGAAGCTCTAATTATATGTCATGTATGGACCCCAAGTTTGCTTCAGAGCTGTGGCTTTCGGTCAGGGACTATTTTTGTCCCTAGGGGTTATTTGGCAATGTTTGGAGATATTTTTGTGTATCGCAGCTAAAGAGGAGGTTGCCACGGGCATCTAGTAGAGAGAGATCAGGGATGCTGTTAAACATCCTACAATGTACAGCTCTTTGCGACACAGAGTTGTCTCCAGACGTCAATAGTGTTCATAACTAACCTTAAGGTTGAGAAACCCTGCTTTACAAGTCTTCCAACATTCTACTTGGTGCCTACCTGAAGGATTTTGAAAACTGCTTACTTTCTTACGCGTTTTTAAGTTGATGACTATTTCATCATGAGCTTAAATATTTGCAAAGGGTCTAATTTGCAGCACATTGTAAATATTGGCATTTTAGAATGAAATTGTTACATCATTCTTTAAATACAGAGGATTCTAAAGGGCCTAGTAGTTTCGTATCAACCATCAGCCCATGATCCATTTAAAAATACACAAGCAATGGGGCACCTGGGTGGCTCAGTCAGTTAAGCGTCTGACTTTAGCTCAGGTCGTGATCTCTCAGTTCATGAGTTAGAGCCCCGTGTCGGGCTCTGTGCTGACCGCTCAGAGCCTGGAGCTGCTTCAGATTCTGTGTGTGTGTCTCTCTCTCTCTGCCCCCCTCTCTCTCAAAAATAAATAATAAAACATTAAAAAAATTTTTTTAAATACACGAACAAGCTTTTCTTTAAGAGTCTGGGGTTTTACATCTTTCCTTTTCACCATAAGCTTGTATTTCCCCTTGACTGCACTCACAGATTTTATCTTAATGTTTTATGCATGTGTGTATATGTACATGTGTATATATGCAAGTATATATGTGTCTGCATGTATATGTGTATATATGCATACCAATGAAAGACTCTCAAGCATGTAAATACACGAAGTCTTTCACGGACCACCATCTCACACTTAATCTGCAACCAAATGTGCCCATTAATTGGAATGATATCACTGGAGATATTTTCTTTGGCCATAGGCCTTCAAGTATTAAAACCTTTTTAAAATCTATTGTATTACACAACTAATCAATACAACAAAATATATTACCTGGCTTTAGAAATAATTATTAAATGCTCGAAGTAAAATTTTTGGGAATTCATCTCTTAATGAGACGGGATGGGGCTATTTTTGGAACATCAGTTAATGAGTGTTTCTTATTACTAGACTAAGATAGGACGTAGCATGTGTTTTATGCCAATTTTTTAATTTTTATAGATGCAAGTAATTAGAAGCCGTGGGACTGGAAGTTTTGTTATAGTGATGTCACCCAATTCTTTCAGATCAGCTGTGAAAAAAAGTATACTGTGATCATTATTCTGAATGATCTATCAGCTGACAATTCAATTCGGTTCTCCTTCAATTTTGTTTGAGGCAAACCTTAGAATCATTCACTTCCTCAATTTCTGGGAAGCATGCCATTAAGATTTCACTAAGGCTCCTCGTTATGACTATTAATTACACCGCTGGCACTTTCTCTGAGGCATTCTGGTTAAGCCAAGATACTCAGAATGGGTGAGGTCAGTTAAAACATTATTAATTTAAATGTATCTTCCAGGGGCACCTGGGTGGCTGAGTCAGTTAAACACCTGACTTTGGCTCAGGTCATGATCTCGCGGTTCGTGAGTTCAAGCCCTGCGTCCGGCTCTGTGCTGACGGCTCCGAGCCTAGAGCCTGCTTCGGATTCTGTGTCTCCTTCTCTCTCTGCTCTTCCCCCGCTCATGCTCTCTCTCTCTCCCCTTCAAAAATCAATAAACTTAAAAAAAAATAAACAAATAAATATATCTTCCAGTGTTATATTTTTTATAAAGTGCTTTTACTATAACAAGATTTTTTTAACTTTTTAAATGTTTTTTTTTTTAATTTTTAATGTTTATTTATTTTTGAGAGAGACAGACAGAGAGACAGAGCATGAGCAAGGGAGGGCATAGAGAGAGAACCCAGAGCAGGCTCCAGGCTCTGAGCTGCCAGCACAGAGCCGGATGCGGGGCTCAAACTGACAAACTGCGAGATCATGACCTGAGCCGGAGTCGGACGCTTAACCGACTGAGCCACTCAGGTGCCCCTTTAATGTTTATTTTTGAGAGAGAGACAGAGTACAAATGGGGAAGGACAGAGAGAGAGACACACACAGAATCTGAAGCAGGCTCCAGGCTCTGAGCGATCAGCACGGAGCCCAATGCAGGGCTTGAACCCACAACCCGTGAGATCATATCCTGAGCTGAAGTCGGATGCTTAACTGACTGAGCCACCCAAGTGCCCCCCATCCTATAACAGGTCTTAACTGTTCTCCTCAAAACTTAGAAGCTGCAGATTTGACTCATTGTACTTAAGGAAATGTTTGCCATATAACATAATTGGAAATGCCCGTCAGTTACTGTCCACTAAAGGAAGCAGATCAGACTTGTTTTTGTTAGAATCTGATTTGCTTTTCCAACCCGAATACGCATGACTTTATTTTGTAAAGAGGGAGAACAGTAAGAGAACTGACAGTGTTTCACTTCCGGGGCTTTCTTAGGAAGATAATATTAAGAAAGAGAGTGCTGACTCCCTTGAGGCCACCAGAGCCCCTGTAATTCTTGGAAGGCTTTGGGCTGGGAGTGAGGGTAGGAGTGGTTCATGTACCTCAGTTTGAAGACTTCCGATTAAAACTACCTTGGCTTTTGCAATCAGTGAAGTCCTGTCTCTGGCCATTTTTTTTGTTTTGAAGAGAGAGAGGGAGAGGATGAGTTGGGGAGACGGGCTGAGGGGGAGACAGGGAGAGAGAGAGAGAGAGAGAGAGAGAGAGAGAATCTTAAGCAGGATCCACACCCAGTGTGGAGCCCGACAAGGAACTCCATCCCATGACCCTGGGATCATGCCCTGAGCTGAAATCAAGAGTTAACCGACTGAGCCACCCAGGCACCACCCCCTTCTGAACTTATTATTATTATAATTTTTAATGTTTATTTATTTTTGAGAGAAAGGGGGACGGGCAGCGAGAAGGGGACAGAGGATCTGAAGCAGGCTCCGCGTTGACAGCTGGGGCTCGAACTCACAAACCGCGAGATCATGACCTGAGCTGAAGTCGGACACTTAACCGACTGAGCCACCCAGGCACCCCACCACCCCCTTTAAAACAAAATTAAATATTGGGTCTTGGAAACCCTCCCTATCATTCTTGGTAACGTCTGTATGACATCCCATTTGTATAAAAGTACTGTCACGTGGTTAACCCGTTCCCCTGGTTATTTGTTTCCAGTCTTCTCCATGATTAAAAATAGTGCTGCAGTGAGGAGCTGTGTACAAAGGCACACACGGCTGGCACACGTGTGGGAGACTATCTGGAGGGTGCAACCGTGCACGTGGACTTGCTGGGCCAGAGGCTGAGCATTTACACATTGACAGGAAGTGCCCTCCACAGAGGCTGCCTCTGTTTACGCTCCCACCAGGGAATCGGACTGCCCGGTGCCTCTCACTCGGTCCAGCACATTGTGCTAGCAGACGTTTTCATTCTTTGCCAGTAGGAGGGGTGAAAAATTATAGGTCGCTGTGGTTTTATTTTGCATGTCTCTGATTATGAGTAAGGTCATCACCTTTTCATGTTTATTTCCCTCTGTAATTCCTTTGCTGGGAAATGTCTCGGGAAAGCGAGCCTTGTGCCCACTCTTCTAATGGATTAGTCTTTTTCTTGAATCGTACGAACACTGTGTTTCCGAAGGAAGTGAACTCTTCTTCTGTCAGCAGTTTCGTGGGATGTATTTCGCCAGCTCACGGCTTGCATTCTGACATCGGCTGTGCATTCTTGCGTGTGTTGTGCAGACACCCCTCATTTTTATGTAGGTGAATTTATCAATCTATTTATGACTTCTGACTTTCACGTCACGCTTTGGAAAGCTCACTCTGAAATTGTTCCTTTTAATTCTGCCATGCTTCCCCCCGCCCCCGCTCATTTTTTGGGTTTGTTTTCTCGTTATTTTACAATCCTTGATTCATCTGGAACTTATTTGGCTATGGGAGTGAGATAGCGATCCAGGCTTGTGATCACCTGTGGTATAATACAAAATTGCATTGGTCTTTGTTTCTGGTTCCTGGAACAAAGCTTCCCAAACTCTTGGAATTTCCCAAGTGACAGGAGTGTCCTTTATAGAGAGCCCACTGTGGGTTTAGGTTAACGACCATGATTTAGTGTGGGGTCCCTAGATAGGCTCAGGTGGGACTGGACGCTAGCAAATCCGAGCAAATGGAGGCCTGGAACTTTCAGCCCCACCCATCAACCTCTGTGAAAGGGTGGGGGTAAGGGAACGGCAGATTGACTCTATAAAACTTGGACAATGCAATTTTCTGAGCCTCCAGGTTGGTGGAGCACTTCAGTTCCATACAGACAGAAGCTCCTGGGTTAGTGACCTTCCTGGACCTCGCTCCGTGTATCTCTTTGGCTGTTTTTCTGTATCCTTTATAATATCCTTTATCATCAACTGATAGATATTAGCAAATGTTTCTCCGAGTCCTGTGAGCTGCTCTAGCAAATTAATAGAACCCAAGGAGGGGGTCATGGGAACCTCCGATTTATAGCCAGGTGGTCAGAGCAGAGGTAGCAACTTTGACCTGCAGTTGGTGTCAGAAGGGGGCAGTCTTTGTGGGACTGGCCCTTAACCTGTGGGCTCTAACGCTACCTCCATACAGACCGTGTCAGAATTGAGTGAAATCAGTAGGACACTCAGTCTGGGTGTCCGTTTCACCAAGAAAGGGAGGAAAAAAACCCATCAGACTGCCTTAGGGTCCCAACGTCATTTATGAACTTGTCCCTTTCTTCGCTGGTAAAAGATCCACTTCTAACACAGGCATAGTCTTCAGGGTCTGCCCCGTGGACCTGTCTTACTAATGCCTAGGACTGAACTGCCTTTAGTCCTTCTGGTTCCTATCATTACTCTTCTGTTTCAGAATTTTCTGGTCATTCTTGCATACTTATTTCTCAATAAGAATTTTGGAATTGCTTCCTAATGATCCCCAAAATAAAATAGATGTATTTTCCTTGGAATCGCCCTAAGTGAATAATTAATTAGGGAGAATAGACCACATTTAATATTAAGTGCCCCTAGCCAAGAACAGGGTGTTCTTTCCATTTGTTCAATTTTTCTGCGGCGCCACTTTGAAATGTCCAGTCGGGCAGCTCCTGGGAGCAACCATAGCCTGAGGGTGCCCCCTTGGTCACTGGGAACAGGTCACACAGCTCCCCAAGATCAAAGGATCTGCCTGGCTGGACAGCTGCAAGGCTGAGGGAAGGACAACTTGCGATTTGCCCCTCCTCCCTGAGGCTGTCCCAGCAGCCCCCTCTTCTCTGTTTTAGGGTCTTGCAACATTTGTGATTTAATCAAGCCTCATCTCCACAGGGGCATCTGGGGATAAAGCCTGATACTTCCTTGCGAACTGGTCAAGCCTGGTCTTCCCTGACCATCGATACCTAGGACTCATCACATGGGAGCCAGGGGATCATTTGACTTGGGCCACATCATCACAAGAGGCCTCAAATTTACACTTCTCACCCCAACATCATTTGAGGTGACTCACAGAGGCACACGGAGGGAATTGAAAGAAGGTATTCATTAGAAAACTTAAATGTGAGTCCCATTACCAGACCTCATGCCAGCCAGGCACTATAAATCTGACATAAATCATATACCTGAGGTGTGAATAGCAGAGTTATATTGCAGGACATTGCCATATATAAAGGAATGCAAAAAAAAATTGTCAGCATATTAAAAAAGATTTTAACGTTTATTTATTACTGAGGGACAGAGAGAGACAGAGCATGAGCAGGGGAGGGGCAGAGAGAGGAGGAGACACAGAACCCAAAGCAGGCTCCAGGCTCTGAGCTGTCAGCACAAAGCCCGACGCGGGGCTCGAACTCACAAACTGTGAGATCGCGATCTGAGCTGAAGTCGACACTCAACTGACTGAGCCACCCAGGTGCCCCTAAGCCTGCATATTTTTATTGACACATAGATATCACTCAAATCATCATTGGTATAATGCTTGGTGTTTTATCAAAACCTTTAAAGTTATATCACCTTACTACCAAAATTCTGACTCTTATGATAGAAATACTTCAAATGTGATGCTTTTTCTATAAAGAAAAATAAAACAATAATATTTTGTTATAAAATACACAATATTGTTAATAAAATACATTGGTTTGTATTTTAGTGCAAAAATTAAACACGCACCATAATATCTGCAATTCTGTCTTGGCAAAGCTTCAGTTTTTTCCTGGGTTGGAGGCCTCCTAAATGGAAGTGTCCCAGGGCTCTCTTGACCCCAGGCCTTGCTGCCCTGTCAGTGCAGCATCCCACTTTAGGACCCTGGACTTCAGAAAATCAGGGTTTGGGGTGCCTGGTTGGCTCAGTTGGTTAAGGGTCCAACTTCGGCTTGGGTCATGACCTCATGGTTGGTTAGTTAGTTCCAGCCGCACCTAGGGGTCTGCACTGTTTCAGATCCCCTGTCTCGCTCTCTCTCTGCTCCTCCCCCCATCCCATGTGCACATGTGTGCACTTTTGCTCTCTCTCTCTCTCTCTCTCTCTCAAAAATGAACATTTAAAAAAAAAGAAAGGAAGAAAAGAAAACCAGGGTTTAAGCCCCATCTTAACTCACATAACAATTTCCTTCCGGGTCTGTTCCAGCATCATGTACTGTGTCCACTCCTGTTCAGTTTCATATGTCTTAGACTGATCCACGATCTTTTGGAACATTGTCCTCTTCCTGCAAAATAGACCAGTTCGTTGAAGGAGCTCATCTCAGAATAAGGCAACACCCCGGCTTCTAACACTGGCTGTTTCAGACAGAGGCTTATTAAAGCAACGTAATCAACAACAACAACAACAAAAGGTTTAACGAACCAAGGCCTGAGAATCAACACCTAGGTTCTAACCCAGACCCTGTCACCAATTTGTTGCCTGATCTCACTCAGCAAATGTCTTCCCCTAGATTTCAGTGTCCCGTGGATACAATGGGGGTAATAATACTGAACTCCCGGGGATGTACTCAGAGTTAATGTTCCATAGCACAAGTGTTGCGCCCGGCACACAGTACATGTTAAATGAGTTAGAACTACGGTGTTTGTTATTATCACGTTCATTGCTATTGTTATTCTTGTTCTTAAAAAGGAAAGAAATACCAACTTGAAATACAGGGCAAGGTCTGTGGCGATGATTGCAATGTCCATCATGTGGATTGCATGCTCGTGCTGCCTGCGATTGAGGTTTTGAAAGATATTCAGGCTCTAAAGAGAAAATCATAGAAGAGATGTGATGCTGGCGGGCCAGCCACGCAACTACTGATGATGACCCCAGCTGTTTGGAGAGGCAGCCCAGGCCAATGGGAAGAGTGCTGCTTGGCCACACGGAGGCTTCTTGTGAAATGGGGGCTCACGGCAGCCAACGCAGAGGGCCCCCACCCATCCTACCTCATCTCTCAGCAACGTTTTGCCAAACTCCAAGTGGTGTCTTTCCAAGATGGAGGACCCATGGAGCTTGGCCAGTGGATTCTGGGATCTGAATGGGAGAGAAAGAGAGAGAGAGACACACACACACAGAATCAGCACGGAAGGGCCAAGAAGGAGGTTGAGCACATCATTCAGTCCCATCCCTTCCTAATTCTGCAGGCGGAGAGGCTGAAGGCCAGAAATGAGAAAGAGCTGGTCACACAGCGAGACCGCATCAGGTCTCCTAAGTCTCAGGCTTTAGTTTTCTCCACAACTGATTCCGAGCCTCTTTCAGTTACGGTCTGTTGAATAGTGTGTGCCCCCAAAGCACAAACATACAGAATACCCCATGCAGTTTCAGGGATTTATGGATTCCCTGTAATCATCCATGACATTGGCACTGGGCCATACTTCAAAGGTCACCAAGCCCTAGATGTGATACTCGGAGTTTTAGGGGAAGCCATTGAATTCCCACAAGCGATGTGTTTATGCATGTTTTATTCATTAAATATTTGTTGAGTGCTTACTAAGTGCAAGCACTGAGCTCAGTACTTAGCTTCCCGCAAGGTAAAATGTACACACAATCTCTAGCCTCAGATTGGACTGTTCTAGCGTCTGTTTATGATTTATAGGCTGTGGGCCCCAGGCCGATCCTCTGTTTCCTCATCCATAATATGAGCATAACACTAGTCCCTGCTCTACCCAGCCTACACGGTGGTCGTGAAGGTCCACCAAGGCCGTGGTTCAAGGACCACGTTTCAGAGGCTGTCTGGAGTGTAAGCTCGATGAGGACAGGGGCTAGGTCTGTTTTGCTGCCATGGTACCTCCTTTGCCTACCTCCTAGGGCCTACCACACTCACACTAGGAGCATTACAAAATACAAAGTGAATGAATGAACCAGCATCAGTTCATATTCGTAACATTTGGTTTAAATGAGTTCAGCAGCTGGGGAAGGAGGAGAGGGAGGGAGTTTAATATATTACCGCTATAACAAATTACTATGTATTTATTGGCTTAAAACAATAAGGATCTATTATCTTACAGCTCTGGAGTTCAGAGTAAGATGCATCCACAGAGCTACTTTCCTTCTGGAGTCTGTAGGGGACAATCTGTTCCCCTTGCCTCCTAGCTTGTAGAGGCCACCTATATTGCTTGGCTGTGGCCCATCCTTCTCCTCTCTGAGGAGAAGCATCCTCTCTCTCTCTGACCTTCTGTCTCCCTCTTACAAGGACTTTTCTAACTACATGGGGCCCACTGGGAGAATCCAGGATAACCCCTATATTTTAAGATCTTTAATAACTCCTGTGAAGTCCCTTTTGAATACAAGGCAGCATAGTCCCAGGATCCAGGCATTGGGGCATGGACATATTTAGGGGTCATTATTCTGTCTATCACAGGAGTTTACGCAGGAGGAAGAAGGGCAGGAGGAAGAAGGAAGCTGTGAACTGTGGGACTCCCCCTTAGCCAGTGACTCAGTCTGTCTGAGAGCCTTTCAGATCTGGGTAATGAATCCCAGGAGTGGGAGGAAGAGGGGGCGGGCAGTAAGGGCCAACTCACTTCATCTGGTAGAGGTTGTTGGTGCCTCTGTGGTCAATGTCATGGCAGAAGGCAGCGGTGACCATGGCCAAGGCCTCTAGGTCCGTGAAGTACCGCTTCAGCTTTCCCGTCTGGAAGAGTAATCAGAGGGTGCCACTCACTCCTTTCTTGCAGGGGTGGGGAGCAGAGCAGGTGTGAGGGCCAGGGCCTGGTGCTTAGAAACACAGGCGTAACCTTGACTCTCCCCCTGGCACAACAGCATGACCAGATGTTTGGCTGGGACTGGGGGTTTTTCTGGGATGTGGGACTTGCCATGCTCGAACTGGAACAGTCCCAGGCAAATGAGGATGGCTGGTCACCTTACTCCTGAATGACCTTACATGGTCCCATCATCCCCGTGGTCCTCAGTATCCCAATCTGCACACTGGAGGAGGAGGGCATTGGACTAGATGGTTGTTGAGAAATCACAACTGTCAGGTTTTAGGATCCAGACAGTTTTGGAACAGGCCCGGACTGGCAAAGCAAACCATCCAAACCGGTCTATAGTTTAAGCACAGCCCAGGAGAATCCTCCCTCGCATACTGCTTATTTATGCTGGGTGTTAGACTAAAGGGTGGGGAAGAGCTCGCGAGACGTGATGCTGACTCTGTGACTTTAAGAAATAAATCAAGTCTCTGTGGTGTCACTGTCACCTTCTGTGGTGGCCTGGCCAGAATCCCTGCCTCCAGGCCCCAGTGCTTACTCTGGCCTGACCGTTCCAGCCGTGAGAGAAGAAATGCGGATGAGTGGGGCTGGACAAGGGCAGAGATTTGCATCATAATCTGAATGGGACACACTTTTACATGAAATATCTCTGAACCGTCTGAGCCAAAACGGCTGACACAGGTACACATAGGCACGTCCATCCAAGGACGCTGGGGCAGTGTCTGTCACCGTGAAAGATCAAAAACCACCCCTGTGTCTAACAACAGGGGGCTGGGCACAGAAATTATGGTATATCTGAATAATATAGGATACTATGCGGCCATAAAATTCTATCGTGGAGAAGCCATTATGCTGAGTGAAAGAAGTCAGACACAAAAAGCCTAATACTGTACGAGATTACTTACCTGACGTACTTAGGGTAGTCAAATTCATAGAGACAGAAAGGAGAAAAGAGGTCACCAGGGGCAGGGAGTGGGGAACGGGGAGTGGTGGTTTCATGGGGACAGAGTTTCTGTTTGGGAAGATGAAAAAGTTCTAGAGGTGGATTGTGGTGATGTTTGCACAACACTGGGAACGTAGTTAATACCACTGACTGACCTGTACACGTAAAAGTTGTTTAAATGGTAAGTCTCCTGTCATGTATATTTTACCGCAATAACACATTAAACATATGAAGAATGGGATTGATATGCTTATATTTTTTCAAATGAAAAAAGCATTTTAAAGGATATTATTATTCAATTGGCTCTAAATAAAATAAACCGTGTGTGCGTGTGAGTGTGTGTGTCGGTGTAAAAATACATCTCGACGCTTCTAGAAGAAAACGTGGAAGGCGTTGTGCTATGGTTCTCTCTAAATAACTGGACTGGGGTTGGGGTTAGCCTGCAGCTTTCCTTCGCTTTTTATTTTACACGATTCTCTGTGCTCGGAATTCAGAGATGCTAAGCATGTACTCTTTTTGCATCAGTTTTAAAAAGCAACAAATCGAGAGCAATGCTGCGGCCGCCGGGTGGAGGTGCAGAGGTCGTCTGGTGTGATGGGAGCCCCAGCTGCCACCATCCTGCTGCCATCCCACCGCCGCCGTACCACCAGCAAGGAGAACATGGTCTGCCCCACGTTGAAGCCGTGCCGCCAGTTGTGGTAGGTGATCCTGCGGTAGCCCTTACTCAGCGAGTACATGAATCGCACCAGCGCCTGCGAACACACGCGCAAGAGTGAGGTCTGGAGCCCCGCCTCCTGAGGGAGTCTCCCCAGCAGTGAGGCCTAGGGCCCCGCCTCCTGAGGGAGGTCCCAAGCAGTGAGGTCTGAGGCCCCGCCTCCTGAGGGAGGTCCTCCGGCAGTGAGTTCTGGGGCCCTCCCTCCTGAGAGAGGTCCTCCAGCCCCCACACTGGACAGGAGCCGGCCAGCAATAGCTGCAGTCCTGCCATGAGAGCACTTTGCAAGCTGCTAAATCCTAGGAAAATGGATGTCGTTATGAAACCAGGTAGATGTAAGTCACTCCACTTACTCCACTAGTTAACCTTCATCAGTGTTTCCCAAACTGTGCCCCGGGAGAGCTACTGTCCTGGGAGATGCTGTCAGGAGCTTTACCCGAGAGGAAAACAAAAGGAGTCTCTAAATCAGTGGGTCTCCAACTTGAGTGCCCATCAGAATCACCCAGAAGGCTTGTTAAAACACACAATTTCTGATTCATTAGAACTGGGAGAAAGTGTGTGTGCGTGTGTGTGTAAGAATTTGTGCTACTGGGGCCCCTGGATGGCTCAGTACGGTTAAGCTTCCAACTTCTGCTCAGGTCACCATCTCACGGTTCGTGAGTTCAAGCCCCGCGTTGGGCTCTGTGCTGACAGCTCAGCCTGGAGCCTGCTTCGGATTCTGTGTCTCCCTCCCTCTCTCCCTCTCTGCTCCTCCCCTGCTTGTGCTCTCTCTCTCTCTCATTAATAAACATTAAAAAAAAAAAAGAGAGAGAGAGAGAATTGGTGCTGATACATTCTCAGGTGGTGCCGTTGCGGTTTGGGGCAGCACTTTGAGAACCACTGTTTTAATCAAACAAATCCGGGAAATTCTGCAGGGAACACACCCCCAGCCCCACCTTCACTGTCCCTCCCCAAACCACCTAGATTCCCAGCACACTGAGAGGAATCCTGCAGGGGAAGAGTCCTGTTTGAACTGGTTTGACCCGCCTTTCCCACCTTTGTTTGATTATAAGTAGCCATTGATTCACAGCCTCAGAACTCAGTGCCTTACAACCCACCTCAAGAAGCAATGCCCCCAAAACACCACAGTTCAGAGGTCTCTTTTCTGATACATGACTCATCTGTGCAACATGACTAATGCTTTAAATCCTACAAGCTGAGGGCGCACTGTTTTTGAGGCTTTGCAGATTGAGTTAAAGAAAAAAAAAAGCAAGCAAGAAAAGAAAAGAAAAAAGGAAATCAGAGAGGTTTATTTCGACCTTACCTCCTGAGGAATGTGAAATTTATCTACCACTTTGAGCTCATAGTACATCTGTATCCCACATTTCACTAGCTCCAGCTCTGTCAGGGGCAAGTCGCTGAAGTGGAATTTATTAATTTCATATTTCTCCGCATCTGGCAGCTCTCCTTGCTGGGTAAGGAACAGAGGCAAGTGGTTGGAGCACATGAAGCGTTCCTGGGTCTCTCCCCCACCCAGCCCCGTCCCCATCCTGCATCTGCCGGGAGGATCAGAGCAGAGTGACAAGGGTCCTGATTTGCAGAGACAGCCCCCCACCACGCTCATGCTCAGGGCGCACCCTGCAAGAGTCCCACGCGAGGGCCGGGGATGCCCTGCCCTGCTCACCAGGATCTCAGCGAGTTCCTCTTCCTCACATTCCCATGGCTCCTTCCCGTACACCTCTCTGGTTTTCTGCCAGGGCCCAAAATAGAAAAAAAAAAATCAGTTGCTTTGTCTGGGGTCTCCATGTCCCTCCGCTTTCCATTTCCATTCCCTTTCCTCCAATTCACACACAAAGCATGCAACTAAACTAAATCATGCATGTAAGTCATTTAGTGCAGTGCTGGGCACATCGTAAGCACTAGAATTAAATAATGTTGTTGCTGATATTCTTTTTTTTTTTTAACTTTTTTTTTCAACGTTTATTTATTTTTGGGACAGAGAGAGACAGAGCATGAACGGGGGAGGGGCAGAGAGAGAGGGAGACACAGAATCGGAAACAGGCTCCAGGCTCTGAGCCATCAGCCCAGAGCCCGAAGCGGGGCTCGAACCCGCGGACCGCGAGATCGTGACCTGGCTGAAGTCGGACGCTTAACCGACTGCGCCACCCAGGCGCCCCGATATTGTCATTATTACTGACTTGGAGTCAGAAGGTCTTGTTCATGGTTCTGGCTTTTCTTCTGGCTGCCTGACTCAAGGCAAGTTTCTTCCTTCCCTGGGCCTGTTGCACCACGCGCGTGCCAGAGGAGGCGGGGTGGGGGTGGGGGTGGGGGTGGGGGTGGGGGTGGGGGTGGGGGGTGGGGACCTGGACCCAGTTGCTTGTTTCTGATTAACTGGTTCACTGAAGCTATGCTTGCGTAGTGCCCACATACCCATCACTTGGCTGAAATCGTGAACTGAGACAAGCGAATTGTGAGTCAATTCATCCACACTAGATGTTTTCTCCTTTGAATGTATCAGTTATTGAGATGAAATTATCAAAGGTGTTGTGATATGTTCCCAGCTTAAGAAATCACTTCTGAAAACATTGGCCTGTCTTGTTTTAACTTGCGAGGTCTATAAGCAAGGTCTTGGGAGCTTAGCTGGGCATCCTATCCAATGCCATTTGGCTAACTCAGTTTACTTCTAAGATCGTGGTCTTTTTGAGAACAAAATCCCAGTAATGATGAATCACTAATTCCCACGTGGCTTTGAAAGCGCCTCATCCAATTTCCTACCCCAGGCAGGACTCTCCTCTATAGCATCCCTGGTAAATTCACATCCAGCCTCTACTTGGATGCCTCTCTTGACAAGGTGCTCACTACCTCACAAGGCAGTCCATTCATAAGAGTGGTAGAGAATTTGCTCATTATTCGGACAAAGGTTGAGTGAGACCTATTTAATGAGTGAGACCTATTTAATGTCCCCTGGGTGATTAGGGGACAAGTTACTTCCCCCTTGGGGGGCCTCAGTTTCTTCATATCTACAATGGGGATAGAAACCCTTACCCTGCCCACCTTCGTGGGCCATTGTGAGCGTCAAACGATATTATAAGTGTAAAATTGCCTCATACACTGCAACGTGGTTAAACTGTGTGAGGACTGCCTAGTAACCTCCAACTCCTTCTGTCATACTTCTTCGCTCACCCAACTCCTCTGCGATCTGATTGGGTTTCTACATGAGTCAACCCCCTAGAGGGAGTCTCTGAGAAACTGACCATCGTCCATTGGGCTGTCAGATAGAGATTCCTCTGAGAGTAGAGGCTGTGGTTGGGCGACTCTATCTCTCCTACCAAATCAGCCCTCAGCACAGTGAAAAATGGAATTTCTAGAGCTGTGAAGCCAAGATCTGGCCCTACGACTGAGGTGATGCGTGAGGGACAGCTGTCCCCAAGCCACACAGGGCGGCCATTTTGTGTGACTTTCTGATACGCGTGGATCCATCCATCCATCCGACGTGAGGGGCCAGGGCCATCCCCGTGGAAGGCAAGCCTACCTGTCTCTGCCTTCGTGGAGCTTTAGTATTGCTCTGGCCACATCTCCAGGATGCAGTGGCTGCTAGAGCAGAAACAATAGAAGAGCTTTACCCACCAGGATTGTCTGGATCTCTTCGTTGTCACACTTCACGTGGTATTTTACCATGTCCTGGAAAATGTCCTTCCTGTTTTCAAGTTTGTTCATTGACTCATAGGTGTCGGGATTTAAGACGGACCAGCCCAGGAACTGAGCCAAAGACTGCAAGGGAGGAAAAAGAAGAATCAGAGGCAGGACACCCAGGCTTGATCCTGCCTCTGCAGTTGAGGCCAAGGCTTGAAGATTCCATTTCCTCGGCCGTGAGGTGGGTTCGATAAGCTGGGCGCTGCCCTCCTCAAAGAGATGTTGCGAGGATAAGAGAAAACGATGGATGAGAACGCGCTTTCTAATAAAGCACCAACACAGATAAAGCACCTAATACCTTCGCACAAGGGGAACGTGTTGGGCCTGTGTGGGGGCAGGAGGTATTCTCATTTTGACTGTGATCCTAAAAACGCTGAAAGGTGAAGTGTGTGAATTCAAAGTGGTTTTAAGGGGAGCGTGGATTTCTCTGACGACACGGGCAATGCCGAAGTGAGGGCGAAGAAAGCGGACGTTGAGGCAGAGTCGGGGGAGCGGCTACAAGGGGTGAGGGTCCCCCAGCATGCTTGCAACAAGCCACCTCGGAAACCCCACGGCAAAGGCCTCCTCGCAAACCATACCTCCATGAGGGTCTCGTCCATCTCATCAAAGGGTTTCCCATCTTTGCGATTGTAAAACGTGGCCACCCCAACAATCTCTTCCTTCTTGTTCACAATTGGCATAGAAAGGACATTCTTGATCATCCATCCGGACTCATCCAGAGGCTCTTTCTGCAAGAGAAGCCAGAGTGGGTTACACATTTGTTGCTCGGGAGGACCTTTCATTCAGAAGTCTGGACAGAACTGGGCCTAGAAATGGCGGTCAGAGGGGCGCCCGGTGGCTCGGTCGGTTAAGCGTCAGGCTCTTGGTTTCAGCTCAGGTCACGGTCTCACGGTTTCGTGAGTTCGAGCCCCGTGTCGGGCTCTGTGCTGACGGTGTGGAGCCCGCTTGGGATTCCCCGTCTCCCTCTCTCTCTGCCCCTCCCTCACTAGCGCCGTCTCTGTCTCTCTCAAAATAAATAAATAAACTTAAAGAAAAAGAAATAGCAGTCAGAAAAGGACAAGGGAACAATAATTCGGTCTGCTCGTTATCAACAACATGTGCAAAAGAGAGGAAACTAAAGATAATCAAAGGGGTTCAGATGTGTTTAAACAGGCAATGTAGTTCACGTGACTCTGGGCATCACAACTTTCAGACTTTCTGCCGCACAGGCTATTTAGGTATATTTAAAAAGTGCCCGTGCTTTCCAGGTAATACGTACAAAATGAAAACTGCAAAACAACTAGGGACTCTGCGGGTAGGTGGGCAACAAGCCTATCGAATCAGATTGTAGCTGTGTAAACAAAACCTTTGGCTCCTCTCTGTGCTTTGTTTTTCACCTATTTTGGCAACAGATTAAAGTCGTCTAGAGTGTTTCACCTGCTTCTGATTATTTGCAGATACAGTCTTTCTCTCTCTCTCTCTTTCTCTCTCTCTCTCAAGCCACCAAGTGCCGGAATGTGCTTAACAACGCCACAATTAAAGGTTTTGTTTGTTTGTTTAGCTCTTGACTCTTGACGTGACTTTCTGTTACTTTTGGCATGTCATCTTATCTCGGTGGGTCTCAACTTTCTCATCTGTAGATGGGGACGGTAGCAAGAATATGTGCCTTGTGGAACATACGAGAAAACGGAGGTGAAATTTCTTGGTCGATCTCAAGGTCCCCTTTGTGAGTCATTTTCCATCTGTCAGAGCCTCATTTTCATCATTTATAACAAGAGGACGACCGGACGAGGTAATTTCTAGACTCTTTTTCTGCCAATTCATAAAATATCAGACATTTTAGAACGTGCAAGAAACTGACCTAGAAGCTGAAAATAAAACAAGGCGAATAAGGCACAAAGGTTGTCCTCAGGTTGCTTGTAATCTAGAAGGTCAAGGAGCAACTGCACTACACGTGGGGAGTTTGTTATGATACTGGGGGAACCAGAGAAGGGAAGGAAATCAAGGAAGGCTTCCTGTACTTGGAGAGTCTTCTAGTTTGAAAGTTCCAAGATTCTTTTTTTTTTTCATGTTTATTTATTTTTGAGAGACAGAGACAGAGACAGAGACAGAGCACAAGGAGGCGAGGGGCAAAGAGAGAGAGACACACAGAACCCGAAGCAGGTTCCAGGCTCTGAGCTGTCAGCACAGAGCCCCACGCAGGGCTCGATCTCATGATCCGCAAAATCATGGCCTGAGGCGAAGTCGGACGCTTAACTGACTGAGCCACCCAGGGGCCCCAGAAAGTTCCAAGATTCTTAAGGTGGTGAGATGATGACGAGGATAATGACCACGACAACAACGACAGTGGTGATGATTTCAGTCACGCTGGAAGTCAGCACCTGGTGAAAAATGACTCCCGAGGGGTGCAGATTACAGCCCAAAGAGCAAGGGGCTGTTGGTCAGGAAACATGAGTTCTAGGTCTGCCTCCCCCACCCCCCCGGCTCTCTACTTAACCTTTGGGGAAGTTCTTCCTTCTGAAGGCCATGATAAGGAGACAGCTTATTATTGAAAGCGAAATGAGAAAACATTAAAGATTTTTTTAAGCAGAGAAGGTACTTGATGCAACCCATGTTTCCAGAACTACCCAAACTACTTTGTAGAGAATGAGTTGGAGGAAGAAGATTAGAATCTAAAATTGAGATCAGATTTGATTTTTTCATGTGGGTACGTGCAGTTAATTGAGTAGAGACTAAGTTCTGTACGGATACCATCAGGTTAGCAACACGTGACAACAGTTTGGGCTTGTCCCATGGTCACGGTCAAAACCCTAAACCAAGATGTGCAACTTTAGCTTTGGAAGGATAGCCTCACGAAGCTCTTTCAACATGCTCTTCAAGGAGTAAAAAAATAATTCATGAATTTTTCTAAGAGACATTTTTATTTTCTTCTTAGTTAGTTCCTGATTGCTAATGATTTGTTTTTCTTATATTGAGTGTGCTAACCTCAACAAATATTTACAGGAGCTGGAAATATCAAGCAAGATAAGGCCCAACCATTGGCCAAAGGAAGCTGATATTTTGCTGAGGAGAGTTAATCTGAAATCCAGGAAGGGTAATAAAAGATAAGGAAGGGAAATATAGTAGGAGAGAACTCCCCGGCATGGTTTTCCAGGCCGTGCGTCATCTGGCCTTAGTCTACTTCTCTAGAATCTCCTCTTGGCACTTTCTGATCTGCCTCTGACTCAAATCCATTGGTCTACTGTAGGTCCTTCCAACAAGCCCTCTCCCTCCTGCAGTCTTCTCCCCTTTCTTTGCTGCCCAAACATAATTTCTCAATTATTATTCCTTGATTAATTCCAGATTAAGTCAGGTCTCCAGAGAGATCCCTTCCTCTGTCCCTCTGTCCTCTGAACAGCACTCCATGGCCTTTCTCCCCATATAATCATGAGCCCTCTTGAGATAAAGACCATGTCTGTCTGGTCCACTACAGCAGCCAGTGTAGCACTGTGTCAATTCCTGGCACAGAGGGTGCCCTTCATAAACATTCGTAGAAAAGACGGGCAAAATCAAATGGAGTGTTAAACAATATTCCATGAAAAGCCCAAGGAGACAGAAATGATATTATCCAGAAGAAACAGAATAAAACTCCATGGAAGTTTCATAGCGTTTGAGGTTATATTGAAGGGCAGAGAGGATTTGGGCAGGACATGATAGTTGGGGGGGTAGGGGAACAGCATAAACAAAGGTCCTGAGGCCAGAAAGCAAAGGGTGTGAACATTAAAACCAAACGAGACCTTGGAATTTACCAAACTAGCTCTCTCCCCACTTCCATGGGCACATGACTTTTTTCCATCCACATTTTCACTTTATCGAGACTGCCTCCCAATAAATAGATGGATTTTAATGTATCCTACTCCTCTTGGGGAGAAAAACATCATATGACTAAGAGATCAAACAAAAAATGACTTGCCTGGAATTCAAAAAAGTCCTCCGCAGGCGCATTCATGATGTTGCAAATCTGAAAGCCATGAGGAGGAGTAATAGAGCTGTGATTAGTCGCGATAGCATACCTAGTGAAGCCCTGCTTTCAGAAATGCTATGTCCTTGCCCAAGGCGTTCACATTCTTTTCATTAGGTAGACATGCCCAAGATGGCTTTGAATGATTAACTGAGGTTATTGGACAGAAAAGCTACCTGGACTAACATTAGTTCTTGCCATTTGCTTCCTCAGTCATTTCTAAGCTTTGAAAGAAATTAAGGCTACAATTTGTCATTGTTAACAGCTGCATAGTATTTCATTTGCTTGTCCCCCATTTGCTGAATGTTTGGGTGGTATCCCGTTTTTGTTACTATTAATATAAGTAATGCTACTCTAAGCATCTTTCAGTCCGTTACATTTGGGTTTGGTATTGTTTGTTTTGTTAAGGAAGGAGTTTTTTTCTGGGGGCATAAACCCCAAAGTAGAATGAGAAATAAAAGTGTTGTAGCTCTGGTTTTATATTGCCACATTCGTCTCCTAAAAATTGAACTAGTTAACCCTACCATATGGATGGGACGTACCTCACGCCTCCAGAGCCCTGCCCTTGGGGCCACCGTGTACAGTTGCATGGTGTGCACACTGCACAAAAGCACACCACTGAAGGTTGCCTGGGAGTTAAACTCCAGCTTGTTCTTGACTTGCAGAGAGATGCCCCTAGTCTTTTTCTTTTCACCCACTGAGAAGGCATGCTTTTTCCAAGTTCTCAAAAAGGCACCCAAAGGATTTGAAGTGACCCTGCCTGTCCCATTGGCCGTGACCATCATGTGGTCTCAGAGGGTGAGCTGTCTGTCTCTGCTCCTGTTCAAGAGCTGCTTACCTACTGCCGCATCCCTCTGGCCTCTCTTTGGACCATTTCCATCAGTTGCCGTTGTTCTCTCCTGACCCCTGACCTCTCTGAGGGCTCCTTCCCTCAGCCATGAGCTTGCTTGAGTCTCTCCCATCCTTGAACGTGAAATCTCTTCACCCAAACAAGGTCCCAGTAGCAACCCACCCAGGCTTTTTTCTCTTCTTTTCTTTTGTGATTCTCTACCTGCTTATCATCCATCCACCCCTCCGCAGACCCCACGCCAGCTTCCACCTCTGCCTCACCACCAAACCCGCTCTCATCAGGGCCGCCAGTGACCTAATTGCCAAACTCGATAGGGTTTTCAGTTCTTATGTCACTAGATCGCTTTTGCTGCTTGGCCGTCTCTCTCCTTGTTGAATCGCTTTACTTCCTCGGTTTCCATGACACCTACTCCCGCCTGGGTCTCCAGATACCTCCGAACCCTCCTTCTAGCCGTCACACGCTCCTCTTTAGTCTTTAAATGCTGGCACCCAACAGCATCCCACCCCAGGTCCCTCTCACTCTCCCTGGTGACTTCATCCACACACATGGTTTCCAGAACCATCTGGTCCTGATGTCTTTCAAGCCCCCTGTCTCCAGCTCTCCTCTCTCTCCACAGCTTCAGAGTCATCTCTTCAGCTGCCCATTGGACATTTGCTGCCTAAAAACGTCTCCGTGTCATCTTCTCTGAAACTGACCTTATCACCTCGCATCCAACCCTCTGGTCAGCATTGCTTATCCAGTCCAGAAGCCTGAGAGTAGCCCTGACCCTTCTCTCTCCCTCCCTCTCTGCCCATGATCACGAAGTCCTGCCAACTTTACCCTCCTGATATTAGATCTGAGCCCTGGTCTCCCTCTCTTCATCTTGTCTCTGTCAGACCTGCGTGCGTATTGAATGAGCAAATTTATTTACTGCGTGGCTCGTAGGCCCTCACTGGCTGTTGCTGCTAACGAGAGCCCTCCTCGCTGCCTGTGCCTTTCTTGAGATGCCCGTCTTCTCTTGCTTGTAAGGATGTGCTTTTTGTTCTGCCTCTTAATATCTTCAGATCTATCTTCCAGGGAGCTCTCAGAGTTATCTTGTTAAAATGGAAATTGACCGTGTCAATCTCTTGCTTAAAAACTCAGTGCCTATAGGTTGAAGTCCCATCCCGTGACCTGGCATCCAAGGCCACTGCTATCTGGCGCTTCTTTCCCTCACGAGGCTCGTCTGTTGAAGGCTTCCTATCTCAAACCTAATACTCCAGCCACACTCAACTGCATACACCTTGCTGTGCAAACCTCCAGGCCCGTGTTTGCTCACGTCGCTGCCTCCACCTGAATCGCCTTTCCTGCTCTTATCTGCCTAAGACCCTATTTATTTTAAAACTAAACTCAGACTGACACTCTAGGAAGAAAAGGCTGGTTTAGATGCCCCCTACCCTGTGCTCCTAGACTATACCCGGTATATCTCTATTGTGCCCTTATCACACTGGAGTAGAAGAATCTGTTTACAATATCTCCCCAGTTGATTACAAGCTTCAGAGCAGACACTGTATCTGATGCATCTGTCTTTCCATCCCCAGAGCCAACGGCAGTGTCTGGTACATTGAAAATGTTCAACAAGTAAACTTCTCGCTACAGGAGCAGTGTTGTGTGGCGTGTGCCTGGGGAAGGCTAAAGAGGGGTGACCGGGCTCAAATATGGGGTGATTTGCACCAAGCGTCAAGCGAACTGAGGAATGAGACTCAGGCTTTTAGAGACTCACTTCCCGCCGTGTTTCCTACTCTCTCGATCTGAAATCCTTTCACACTTCCAATGATTCAAGACCCTCCGCCTTCAAAGTTGCATTACTTACCAGGCCATTCTGGGCAACATAAGTGGGGAGACCACTTACTAAAGCCCAATGATCAGGAGGTGGGTTCCTGTAAAGGCCAAAGACAACTGGTAACTTTTGATATAGGGACAGTTGGCCTAAACCCTTGAATCTGGGTCTTGTCCCCCTTCTATTCTCTTGGGGGGGGTCCCAGTCCCTGCTTACATTCACTACGCCTCAATGACCCCCAAATCTTATCTAAGCATCTTACTATTCAAATTTAGACATGGAAAAAAGCCTGATGAATACAATATTTTATAAGTGCATGCTGAGTTTGACGATCCAAGAAAAAGGACAAGATTCATTCAGCATATTGTTATTGACTGCTGAGCAAAAAGAAGCACATCGTTTCCATTAATACTTATACGGAGAGAGGTAGCTTAATACCATCGAGAGAGAGAGAGAGAGAGAGAGAGAGAGAGAGAGAGAGATGAAACACATCTATGGTGAACTCCTACCACGTACCAAGCACTAAGCTGGGTGCTTTACATACTGATTTATCCCTCACGATAATATTACTATTTTTGATATTATTATCTTTTTAAAAACTTTTTTTAACATTTATTCATTTTTGAGAGACAGAGTGTAAGCAGGGGTGGGGCAGAGAGAGAGGGAGACACAGGACCTGAAGCAGGTTCCAGGCTCCAAGCTGTCAGCCCAGAGCCCAACGTGGGGTCAAACTCAAGAACCGTGAGATCACGACCTGAGGGGAAGTCGGATGCTCAACCGACCGAGCCACCCAGGGGCCCCAGTATTATTATCTTTTATTTATTGTAAGATTATGCTTGTTTGTTGTGAGAAAAAAAAATACAAACGTGGAGAAACACATTAAAATCTTCATGAATCATTCTGAAGTGAACATCCATAAAACCACACCCAGGTCAAGAACAACCTTGTCAGCACCTTGGAAGTCCCTGACCTGTCCCTGCCAATGGCAGCCCTCTCCCTGACTCCAAAGATAACCATTGTTCTGACATGATTAGTTACACTCTTGCTTTTCTGTAGAGTTTTACTACCTAAGTATGCTTTCTAGTAACCTCTAGTTTAATGCTGCCTGTTTTTCAGTTTCATGTGGCTGGAACCCTGCAGGGTCTGTTATTTCATTTGGTCTCTTTTTCATGTCGCTGTAATCCATTTGTTTTACCGACTCCAGTTTTTTCTTGTAAAACAATAGGACCAAGTATCCATTCAATGACGGATGGCACTTTCCCTCAGCTTAGGGTTAATGTGAACAATGATGTATGAACAGTCTGATGTGTATCTGCTCTCAGTTCTGTATGCTGTGTACCTAGGAGATAGAAATACTGAGTTATAAGATGTGCATGTCTTCAAGTTTACTAGACAAAGCCAAACTTTTCAGAAGTGGCTGTTTCTGGTATATACTCTAGAGGATACAGCAGTTTATTAGACTTTTCCTTTCTTCCATGTCTCTGTTGATACTTAGTATTTTCAAACATTAAAAAAAACATTCTCTTTGCGGGGTGAGGGTGGGGGGCGCCTGGAGGGCTCAGTTGGTTAAGTGCCCAACTCTTGGTTTCAGCTCAGGTCATGATATCATCGTTCGTGAGATAGAGCCCCGCGTTGGGATCTGCGCTGACAGTGTGGAGCCTGCTTGGGATTCTCTCTCTTCCTCTGTCTCTGCCCCTCCCCTGCTCACACACACACATGCTCTCTCTCCCTTTCTCTCAAAATAAATAAATAAAACTTAAAGAACATTTTTTTTTAATTCTCTTTAGAAAGCCAAGAAAGTTCTCTATGGAGATAATTATATCATGTTTCTCTTAAGGCAGCCAACTGTATTGATGGATGTTTCGAATGTTAAAAACCAACCCTGCCTTCCTGGATTAGACCCAATTGGGTCATGATATAGAATCCCTTGTAGTTATTATTTGCTTAAAATTGTATTTTATTTTTTTTATTTTTTTAAACATTTTTTTTTCAACGTTTATTTATTTTTGGGACAGAGAGAGACAGAGCATGAATGGGGGAGGCGCAGAGAGAGAGGGAGACACAGAATCGGTAGCAGGCTCCAGGCTCTGAGCCACCAGCCCAGAGCCTGACGCGGGGCTCGAACCCACGGACCGTGAGATCGTGACCTGGCTGAAGTCGGACGCTTAACCGACTGCGCCACCCAGGCGCCCCTGCTTAAAATTTTAAAAAGTAATTATTTTTTTATCGAAGTGTAGCTGACACACAAGATTCCATTAGTTTCAGGCATACAGCAGAGTGGTTTGACAACTGTATACGTTATACCCCGCTTACCACAAGTGTATCATCTGTCTACAGCACTATTGCAATACCATTAACTATATTCCCCATGCTGTACCTTTTATCCCTGTGGCTTATTCATTCCTTGGTTGCTAAAATTCGTTTAGGATATTTGCATCTATGTCCACAAGTGAGCTTAATCTGAATATTCCTTTTTTATGTAGCCCTTGCTGGGTTTTGTTGTCAAGTTTATATCAGCCACTTCTTTTTCTATTCTTCTGGATGATTTGCATGAGGATTGCATTCTTTCTTCCTTAAATATTTTGTAGAACTCACCCCTGAAGGCATCTGAGCCTGGAGTGTCTTTGTGGGAAGGTTTTGATTTATTTTACTGCTCTAAGACTATTACGGCTTTCTATTTCTTCTTGATTTGCATTTAGTAGGTTTTCCTTTTCCAGGGATTTGCCTGTCTCATCTAAATTTAAAGTATTTCTGGCAAATTATCCTCTTGTCTTTTTAATGTTTGCGTTACTGTGGTAATTCTCAGTTTAATTTCTGACACAACTCATTTGATGTTCTATTTTTCTTGTTCAGTCTTGCCAGAAATTTGTCAGTCACATGAATCTGTTCAAGGAACCAACTTTTGGCATTTGTTCATTATTTATCTTTTTATATTTTATTGATTTCTGGGCTTATCTTTATTCTTTGGGTTTGTTGTTAATTTCTTGAGATGTTGTGATAGACGGCTTCTGTCTGCCCCTCCAGCCCCCTCTCAAACCTGCTCTTCCTGTGCCACCTCTGGACTACATAGGGCCTTTGGCCTTCTAGCTTCTAGTTGAGTTTGGCCCAGTGGGGAGACCTGACCAAAGACTAGAGGAAGATAGAACAGTGAGGTCAGATTATTTATTTCCCTGGGCCCCCACTGGCAAGGTTGCTTTGGGCTTGCTCTGTTCCTTGACTAAAGGGCAATGCTTCTCTCAAGGTGGTCTGTTCTACGGGACCCCTTCTTTGTTCAAGTTCTAGAAAACTCTTTATGGGGCCAGGAGTGCTTGTAAAAACATCACTACTAGTACATTCTCTTGTGGTTTTCTTCATTGCACCCGCACCCCTGTAATTGCCCCTTTGTAAATAAGCCCTCCTTGGAATTATCCTAATTTGAACGTGACACCTACTATTTGTTGGGACGCTGACCTATACAGGTGGCTACATAATTCATTACTTTTTCAGCTTTTGTTCTTTTCTAACATGTATATTTAAAGCTGTAAATTTCCCTTTAAGCATGATTTCATTGCATCACATAGGTTTTGGCGTGTAGCGTCTTTGTTATTTTTCAGTTCAGAAGTTATACTAATTTCCACTGATTTATCCTTTTACCCGTGAGTTATTTGCAAGTGATTCCTTCTTTTCAGAAGGGTATTTCTAGCTTCCCTAGTTGCATATGAAGATTATTCTAATTGGCTTTTTGTTATTGGTTTCTAGAATATTTTTACTGTGACCGGGGGACATTCCATATATTATTTCAATCTTTTGAAATACATGAAGTTTACTTTGTGGCCCATTATATCACCAGTTATTGTAAATGTCACATGTATGCTTGAAAAGAATAAGTATCCTATCATGTGGGGGATGGGGTGCCATGTTTGTTCTCTCTTTCTCTCTAGATAGATAGATAGATAGACAGATCCATTAGATTAAGTTCAATTATGTTATTTGAATATTCTATATCTGTTTTAGTCTGATCCTCCTATCAATTAGCAAACATGGATTTGTCTATACATTCTTATATTTCTGTCAGCTTTGTTTTTTTTTTTTGAGGCCGTGTTATTAAGTGTATACAAATTAAGAATTATAATATCTTCCTGTAATAACCAGATGAATTAACCCCTTTATCATTAAGAAGTGACTACCTATATCTCTACTTATGCTCTGTGTCATAATGTCTAATTTTACCTGATATTAATAGAGTTGTATCAGCTTTTTCTATTAGCATTTGCATGGTATATATTTTTTTCATTCTTTTACTGTCAACCTCTCAGGATTCTTATCTTTTAGGTAGATCTCTTATAAACAGGATATATAGTATTTCTTCGTATCTAGAAAGCCAAACGTTCCTTGACAGACCATTTCTTACATGGAAACTGAGAAAGATAAAATGCTGCCACTTAATCTGAAACATAATGCAGTTTGAACTTGTAATTATTACTTTATTAATATCAACAGACCTCTTTTAGAATTCATTAATTAATTTATTTTTAGTGTTTATTTATTTTTGAGAGAAAGAGAGGGAGAGAAAGAACGAGATACTAACTCTTACACATCCCTTTGGAACTGGCCCCCTTCACTTCTTTTCACATTTCATTGTTGTGATAGACGGCTTCTGTCTGCCCCTCCAGCCCCCTCTCACACCTGCTCCTCCTGTGCCACCTCTGGACTACATAGGGCCTTTGGCCTTCTAGCTTCTAGTTGAGTAGGGGGAGGGGCAGAGAGCGAGGGGGACAGAGGATCTGAAGTGGGCTCTGGGCTGACAGTAGAGAGCCCGATGTGGGGCTCGAACTCATGAACTGTGAGATCATGACCTGAGACAAAGTTGGATGCTTAACCGACTGAGCCACCCAGGCGCCCCTCTTTTAGAATTTAGAAACAGATTTTTATATTCCACACCTTTTCTTATCTTTTTGTGCCATTCAAAACAACTTTTTGTTTCAGTGCTGTGTTATAGTATATACTCTCTTTTAGTTACTTTATATGGCAATTAAATTCAATATGGGTACAACCAACAGTGCACGTAACTCAGCTGAAGTCCCAGCAATATGAATGGTCATGGCCAAGTTCATGCATAGACAGTCAATAACAACTACATCATGACTGCCATCTGGCTGATAGCAATTATACAGTGTCATTGATTCTGTTTCAGAAACGTCAAAAAGTAGAAAACTATACATCTTAGAACCAATGAAATATGATAGATATCTCTCTTATCCAGATTGGCAATCTTTGTCATTCAACTGGGACATTTAACTGACTTATATTTAAAGTAATTATTGGTATATTTTGATTTAAATATTATCTTAATGTGCACTTTTTACTTTTTTTCCACCTGTTCTATGTTCTTTCTAAACCTTACTTTGTCTTCTTTTGGTTTGATTAGCCATTCACTTACTATTCAGTTTTCCCCTCTTAGTTTATTTTTTTTTTAATTTTTTTAATGTTTATTTATTTTTGAGACAGAGAGAGACAGAGAATGAACGGGGGAGGGTCAGAGAGAGGGAGACACAGAATCTGATACAGGCTCCAGGCTCTGAGCTGTCAGAACAGAGCCCGACGCGGGGCTCGAACTCACGGATCGCGAGATCATGACCTGAGCTGAAGTCGGCCGCTTAACCGACTGAGCCACCCAGGCACCCCTCCCCTCTCTTAGTTTAGATGGCACATACTTTGGCAGTCAGGATATTTGCAAGTATTCTGGCTCTCACTCCTGGGCACACAAGAGGGTTGCATTCTCTGTCTGCTTGAAGTTAGGTGTGGCTATACGCTAGCTTTGGCCAATGAAATGTGAAGGGGGCCACTTCCAAAGGGATGTTTAAGAGTTAGTATCTGTTTTGTCCTGTTCTAGCTTCCTTCTGGCAAGTTAGTCAACCTCCCAAGGTTCAAAATGGTGGCTGCTCTATCAGCTGTGGTCCCTGCCCGACTACAATCCATGCATGATACTCCACCAACCAACCTCACACCCACCAACCTCAATTTACATGTAGTGGGATGATAAACAAATTTTTACTGTTTATACAACTAAGGTCTTAAGGTTTTGTTATCATAACATAGCCTGGCCTATCTTGATACAAAAATTGTTATCAGAAACAGGGTGCTGCCATAACAAAGAACCTAAAATATGTGACTTAGCTTAGGTACTGGGTAGAAGGTAGCAAAGTGAATGTTTTCAAAAGCTAGAAGGATATGATGCTTGATGAACACTGGTACAACACGGGGGGAAGACTATGACCTGTGGTAACTTATAATACAGATAATGAGTTTAATAAACTTGTACCTCTAGAAAAGGAGTCAGAATACAGAGTGGTTAAAGAGTATGCATTTGAGGGGCACCTGGGTGGCTCAGTCAGTTAAGCATCCAACTCTTGGTTTTGGCTCAGGTCATGATCTCATGGTCTCATGAATTCAAGCTGTGTGTGGGACTCCACGCTGACAGTTCCCTCACAGTGCGGAACCTGCTTGGGGTTCTCTGACTCCTTCTCTCTCTGCCATTTATGCTCTCTCTGCCTCTCTCAAAATAAATAAATAAACTTAAAAAAAAAGAGTATGCATTTGATAAGGTTGAGACAACAACAGCAAAAGAAAGGGACAAGCTTAGGAAACAATCAGTTTTTATGCAAGGATGAGCAGGGAAAACCCAGAAACTCAAGACTTTGAAGCAGTCTCTCATCCCCAACCAGTCAAAGGTAAACCCAAGAACTGGGTTATCTGAGTGACAGGATTATTATAATTCAACCTAGTGACCAGGAGGGACTCCATTGTGACCTTTTGCACCCACTTGTTTAAGGGTTAAGGTGACCTACGGTAAATCCTATGGAGTCTGATTTTGATCGAAGATGTCTGTCATTCAGTGAGAAAGTGAGCCGGTTTCAAGACAGAACTGTGGGTCGTGCCTCTTAGCACACGGAGAGGATTCAAATGGATAACAAGGCAGCTAAGTTTTGATAGTGAACTACTGACCAAAAAAGTACAAGCTTTTACCTTTTCAAGGTTCTTGACTGTTAGAATCTTAAAACGGCCTTTGAGTCCTTACCACTTACAGGGAGGTGGAAGCCTTGCTCTCTGGGAGTTCTTTCCTTCTCATTATCCATTATCCTCCAAGGCCAGGCAAGAGAGGACAATAGAGAATAAACTTTCCTTGGGGACTGAGTTGCTTTCCTTACCAGCTTCTTGCCTTTGCCTCACCCTCCTGTATGGGCCCCAGATGTGCCTCCACAGAAAACCACTGGAAATCTCTGATCAGATCCCACAGTTGCATTCTGTAGACGGAGAACTGACGCCTGGGACTGGAACTACCAGAAGCTGATTCAAAACCCAGCCTCTTTTCCCAACCTGTGTGGTCTTTCCACTCTTCCACACCGTCTCCTTACTGTTCTACCTGTCTCTAACCAAGTGCATGGCCTTCTTGGGTTTGCTTTAGTGTTGGTCTTGGAATGAGTATCTATAGATATTGATAATGTGCCTACAATTCTATATGTTTTGAAGAAACTTACGGGATTACTTTGATGTCTTCTTTGCCATGCAGGATGTAGTCAATGACCTTGTAAAAGTTGATTTCCTAGGCAAAAGAGATAAAGAAATATATAACTTGACAGCCAGAGACAAAACTTCAGCTTGAGTGTGTCCATGAGACAAGGCTTGTTTTCAACCATATGCCCTGTGGTTTTCTAGAAACACCAGCCTGGCCCTCTAAGGGCGTAGCCCAGCTGCCCCTGAGCTCACTGTCCTCAGCTGACTCATGATTCAGCATGCTTAACCTTGGAACCAGTTCAGGGTGGCCAGGCAGGGGCTGGGATCTGGGAAAGAGGGATAGGAAGCGGTTCCAAAGGGAGCTGGGGGTTAAGTACAAGGACAAAGAGTGAAAGACTGCTTTCTGGAGTCCAGGGAGAGAGGGAGGTGGGAAGGAGACTCCTGTCTCAACTCAGCCATCCTTGCAGGGCTCAGCTCCATGGTCACGGCCCCCTTTTCTCCTTCACACCCATCACTCAGCTGCTGCTCTCTTTGCTGTGTCAGCTCTTCCAGACCTGTCTTCCCAATCTTGCTTCGTGCCCCCCAGCTCACTTTCCACCTCTTCCATCCCTCACACCTCCTTGCACCATGAGAACTCCCATTCTCTAAAGTAGGTGTGTTCAGTCACATGACTTCCTAACATGTAATGGGATATTGGCACATGGCTCCTTTCCCTTAGCGATCCAGGGAAAATTCCATCACCTTATTGGATCCTCTCAACACCCAGGTGTGATGGGAAGGTTAGAAACCATTTTACAAATGGGAAAACTGAGACCCAGAGAGAGGAAGGGACTTACTTATAGTAGACAGTGAGCCAGGACCAGAAGCTAAGCCTTGACTCCTATGCTCAGGACCCTTCCTGTGATGCCACTTAAACGTAACGTTATGTTAACCTAAAAGAGTGTTTTACTCTCTGCATCACTCTTACCCAGGGCAGGGCTATTCACAGTATAGCCCCTGGACTGGGACTGTCTGCAAACTATTTGATACCCTTCCATGCTAAGATAAAAACAGAAATTGAGAGTGTTTAGAAACTTTTATGGCAGTTTGACTGAGTGAAGTTAGGGCTGTTGACACGAATGAAAAGGGGGAGGGGATTTACATTTGATATGTCTTAAAAAATTTTTTTTTCTAGTTATACATCGTTATCACATTTTGAAAAGTATCGGTCCAAAATGGGTTGGAAATTAAAATAACAACAACAGTAACAACAAGTGTTCCTTGCCTGCAGTGCTTTGAGAAGTCCTGCTCTAGAGATTTCAATGGAGACACCTAAGCCCTATCTTGGTCTCCTGACTCAGAACCTCCACAAAGAGAAATTCCTGATCCAGGCAAGGGTGTCTGAATGTCCATTTGGTTGACAGGTGATCTTGACCTTCCTCAGGCTCCAGAGGGAGAGGCTCTGATCATGCCGATCAGCGGCTCCCAAAAAGGGTCACGTTCTGGTCTTGGGTCTACTGTGTGTGCTCTTGGGGGCTCAGTTTCCCCATCTGGAAAACTAACGGTGTGTGCTTCTTCCATTTGCCCTGATGGAAGCAGAGCTGGGCACCCGGAGATCCTGCATCTGTCTTTGTTCTCTCTCATGGCCTTTCCTGTACCTCTCCCCCATTACTCCCTGGCCACGGCAACCACTGTGGAAGTGGAGAGGGTCTAAAGACATTCAGACCGTTTTAAAACTGACACTAGATAATCGCCAAAGTTCTTCCCAACTGTGCTTCTAAGATTGTTGTTGGGTGGGTAGCCGTATCCCTCGTAGATTACAATGCACGTCTTCTTTGAACCAGCAATTCCACGTGTGGGAATGAATCCTACAGTTACACTTCTAAATGGGGGGCAAAACATCGTTTGCCCCATCTGGGGGCCTCAGCCAGACTGCTTTCCAAAGTCTGGACACAACATAATGTCATCATCAGGAGACTGGCTAACCAAATTGAGTGCCTGCATCCAGCAGATACGTCACCTGTCTCCAGAACAGTGTAGCTGTATCTGTGCTGATAGGGGAAGATCCCAAGCTGAGAAATGAAGGCACAAAACAGAATCATCCCATTTGTTGAGGATGGTGCTGGTGGTAGAATTCGAGGAGTATCTGGGTGTCCGTAGACATTCCTGGAACGACAGACTGCTCACACTGGCCAGCTCGGGGGAGGCTAGATTTCTGTGGCATATCCTTTTTTTTTTTTTTTCAACGTTTATTTATTTATTTTTTGGGACAGAGAGAGACAGAGCATGAACGGGGGAGGGGCAGAGAGAGAGGGAGACACAGAATCTGAAACAGGCTCCAGGCTCTGAGCCATCAGCCCAGAGCCTGACGTGGGGCTCGAACTCACGGACCGCGAGATCGTGACCTGGCTGAAGTCAGATGCTTAACCAACTGCGCCACCCAGGCGCCCCTGGCATATCCTTTTGTAATGTGTGAGCTTTTCATCAGCTCATGTGTTACTTTTTTTTTTTTTTTTTAAGTTTGCTTATGTATTTTGAGAGATAGAGTAAGAACAGGGAGGGGGCAGAGACAGAGGGAGAGAGACAGAATCCCAAGAAGGCTTCATGATGTCAATGGAGAGCTGATGCGGGGCTTGAACTCGTGAACCATGAGATCATGACCTGAGCTGAAATCAAGTCAGAGACTGAACCGACTGAGCCGCCCAGGCGCCCCTCATGTATTACTTTTTCAATAAATGCAAACAAATTGTGCTAAGGACATTTTTTAAAGTGAAGTTGTACCCTGGAGGCAGTTCCTGAAAGCAAAGATGGCCGCCTTATCTACTGAGACTTTGGTGTAGCTAAATGTCCCCTGTGAGGAAAAGGAAGTCAACTTCTATGACCTTCTCAACCTTCCTCAGGTCTTTGTTTTAAGCCATCTGTTCTCGGGTGTGGGCTGCTTCCTGCTCACAGAGGCAAGCTGTGGGCTCCCTGGGCCGCCCAGGCTGTCCTATCCATGGATCTCCACAAGGCTCCTTCAGAAAGGGTAGAAATGGACTTTTTTTCTAAAGCCCACGGAAGAATCAATTTGCTTTCACAGAAAGCAACAAAAAGATCAGTGTGCTTTAGGTAAATAGAGCTGTTTTCACGCACTGGAGCTCAGCTGAGTTGCCTTCAAGCAACATATTCATGTTAAGAATTCACCAGCCGTTGGAAAGTCAAAACTGAGCCGTCAATGAGCACTTTTGTTACCTACCACCTGAGCAGCGAAGGCTTTAACACAAGGGTCTTTGAGAGAGCCACAAATACAGCCATAGCAAAATTATCCTGCATGGAAATATACCAGTTTTTAAATGAGTGCTATTTTTTTTGTTTTTTCCATGAAGGCTAACTAGCCTGTATATGTTTTTAATAATGAAAACACACACGTACAACATTTTACTTTTAAAAGGAGATGAAGTGAGGTGTAGCTGCTGTTGGCGATCTTTAGACCTGTGACTTGGGGAGGCTAATTGGTCAAAGTCCAGACAACAGTTGTATTTCTCAGGTGAATGTGGCAGAGAAAGTGTGAGGGCGTCACGGCGTTACGAGGTGAGAGGGAATGCTAAAAAGCATGGCTGTAATGAGTTACCAGGAAGAAAAGCACCCTGCGTTTGAATTCGGGCAAATGAAGTGACCCTTCCTGACTTCAATCTCTTCAACCATGAAATGGGGATAATGATACTTCCTTTATAAACTTGTTGAGAAGAGTAAATAACATACTCCAGGTAAAGTATCCTGCAGATAATAAGATTCAACCCAGGTAGCCATGATGATTGGATGCCTAGTGTATGTCAGTGTTTGATTTGCTTTAGCCACCATGGTCCTGCTGGCCATTTGGATCATCCAGGCATTACAGATGAGGAAGGTGAGGCTTAGAGAGGTTGCCCAAGGCCACGCAACTATCTGGTGGAACAGGGGTCTGAACTCAGGCTTGTTCTTTCCAAGCCCAATCTTTCTAGAAGATTTACTTTGGGCCAGTCTTGTCATGTTGTTTCTGTGCCCCAGTTCAGGCCTATGTGTGTCCCCTCACTAGCTGTGTCCTAGACCTGGAACTGACTATGGAGATGAGTTTAGTGACAGTACCTCATAGATGGGAAAATCGAGGACCCAAAGGATTTTTTGACCGAGTTCGCCCTACAGGTTACCAACCAACCAAAACCATAGTTCTTTGCCTTCTGACCTTTTCCATCACAACCTAATACCTTGTACTCTTACAAGGACTGAGCCCCTGCTACCTGAGATGTAGGAGGGTTTTGGGAAAGGAAAGTCTTAGCCATAAGTGTGCTGGTCACTTCCGTGAAACCAAAACTTCTTGAATTGATCAAGAAGTTGATCAATTGACTGAAGAATTGACTGAAGTTGGTGGTGTCTGAAAGCTAGGGTGATCACTATTCCAGTTCCTCCACTTCTAAATTTCCAGAAGATACAAGTCCAGCTCAGGTGACTTGGAGATAAAGCTCAGGGGTGACATGTCAATCGTGCCAACACGAAGAGCTGAGCTTAAAAAGAAAACGGTCCCCGAGTTATTTTCTGACAGCAGCACATGATGCAATGCTTGAAGACTCAGTCTTCCCAAATGAAATCATGCCATTGTGTGGGTGGAAGAGGAGTTTGACACAGAACAACAGCAGGTTGAAAGGTTATTTTGGATGAAGCAGGGCAGATGATGTAGATGTCCAGGGGGCACTCTTTTCTGGTGTGTTGGGGAAGCTCATAGGCAAGGGTGTTAATTTCAAATTCCTGGAGTTTGCATGAAAACTAAATAAAGTCTATCATTCACACACGTGCACACACACATACACACACACGTGGGTGCATGCGTACACGCACATTTTAATTTGGGGTAGGATTAGTGTTGGCTGGGTGGGATCAGGCCTCCTAACAGAAACTGATACACCATTTCAGACAGGCTAAAAGATCCTGTGGGACGAGCATGAGACTAAAACTCAATTCAGGGCCTGACTCTGCTGCTTACTTATCCCATGTGGCCTCAGCTAAGGTCATCCTGTCTTTCTATAGGTTCTGCAGGCTGTGTGAGTGACAAATCTGGTTGCCCTGCCTCATCTCGTCCTCCCCACATACATCATATCAGCTTCTCTCTGTTTATGCCAAATTATGGAAAGAGCCCAAATGTCCTTCAACAGGTGAATGGATAAAGATGTGGTATATATATATATATGTGTGTGTGTGTGTGTGTGTGTGTGTGTGTGTGTATGTATATGTATATACGTGTGTATATTTACATACAATGGAATATTACTTGGTGATCAACAAGAATGAAATCTTGCCATTTGCACCCACGTGGATGGAACTAGAGTATATTATGCTAAGCAACATAAGTCAGAGAAAGACAAATACCATATGATTTTACTCACATGTGGAATTTAAGAAACAAAACAAATGAACAGAGGGGAAGGGACGCAAAACTAAGATAAAAAGAGAGAGGAAGACAAACCATAAGAGACTCTTAAATACCGAGAACAAGCAGGGTTGCTGGGGGGTGTTAGGTGGAGGGATGGGCCAAATGGGTGATGAGAATTACGGAGGACACTTGTTGGGATGAACACAGGGTGCTATATTAAGTGATGAATTACTTAATTCTACTCCTGAAACCATCATTACACTATATGTTAACTAACTTCGATTTAAGTTAATTTTTTTTTAAAGTCAAAAAAAAAAAAAAAGAAAGAAAGCAATGGTATGAAAGCAGAGCTCACAAACTCAAGTGCCTGGAGAGGCCTGATAGAAACATAAATGAATGCGGACTGGGGAGCAAGGCTACACGAGGGGAATGGCGAGGACTTTGGCAAACTAGAGAGCTCTGGCCATGTTCCAAGGAGACAGCTGCCCCTCAGCTCCCATCAGACTTACCCTGTGAGGGGGACCTGGCTGGCTCAGTGGCAGACCATGCAACTCTTGATCTCAGGGTTGTGAGTTCGAGCCCCATGTTGAGTATAGAGATTACTTAAAAATAAAATCTCAAAAAATAAAATTTACCCGTGTGGGACTGTGGGTCCAGTTTCGGCTAATCTTCCACTTTTTAAAAAGAAGCTGAGAATCTATGTATTTATGGGAAATATCTTGATTTTTTTTAGATGTTAAACTATCAATTCCCAAAACTTTTTAAGTAAGAAGAAAAATTTTAAATGTACGCAGCCAAACAGGTTTATCTATTGGATGGAAATGACCTGCCAGCTACCAATTTGTATAATCTCAATTAGATATTAAAGTTATTTCCAGCTCAAATTGTCTTCAAGTCTAAACTTTTGCTAGGTGAATATTTAAGCAAGTTGCTTGATCTTTCTGGAGCTCTTTCCTTATCTGTGGAATGAGAATATTAATTCTTCCTCAGCCAATCCCACCAGGTTACTATGGAACTCCAGCAAGATATTAAAAATACCTTGCAAGTTACAAGATGTGGCAATTATGAACAATTATCATAACTTCAAGGGGAAACGACCCAACCCAGAGAAGATAGATATCTAAGTGATAAAGAAATGTCAGCAGGTTCTACAGTGCCTTAAATTTACATTTCATTAAACGTTAGATCATACTAAACAGTCCAGAGAGAGACTTACCCTTCCATCCGGAGTCCTGGGACCAGAATAGGGTGGAGCCTCACCCATCAGGACTGGCCACACGTCAAAAAATTCCTAGGGATGAGAAAGACAATAATTACACGTCTTGAAAATAGGTCAAGGAAAGGAGATTGAGAAAAGAGGACCCACCTCTGTGAGTCATTATCGTTGAAGTTCAGAAGGTGGGAAGAGCTCACTGAAACCTAAGCTTGGAAGGGGTGCAAAATTCATTAGCGTTAGGGGATGTCAGTCATGTCTGTGCTTCAAGATATTGATGAACTAGGGTTGTCTAATCATTAAGCAAAAAATAGGAGCTGAGTTGGAACACCCTTATACTCCCCATGTTGTGGGAGTGGGACATGAGAGGGAAACTGGGGTCTCCAAGTCTATGAAATTGACCTTAAAGACATGCTAAGCACGTGACTGAAGGTTTAGCTAAAACAATGCCCTCTGCAGCCTCATTTATAGTAGTGAAAAGTTAGGAAACAACCTAAGTGTCTAATAAGAGGGGACTTATTAAATGAATCATGGAACATCTATTAACAATAATGCTACAGATGTATATGTGTGTGTGTGTGTGTGTGTGTGTGTGTATACACATACATATACATATATATACACATATACATATATATATTTATGTTGATTAAAAAAGTGTCCTTGCTGCACTGATGAGTGAAATATGTGAGGGGACAAAAAATAGAGATCATATAACCCCAATGTTTAACTAAACATAGAAAATGCCCTCAAAGGATTCACAACAAAACACTAACAACCGGTCTTCTCTGGGTGATTGCAGTGAGACTGTATTTAGCAATTTTTCTGTCATAAAATGTGTTGCTTTTGGAATCAGGAAAAAAAAATTTTTTTTCCCAAAAAATAGTGGTGCCATAAATACACAAAGAGACCCATATCAGGGATCCGTCAAGAAAGGACCCATAAGACAACCGGCAAAGATACAGTCAAGGAAGAGAGAAATGACCAGCTAAGGCACTGCATGGGCACACAGCCTCAGAAGAAGAAACTAACTGGGACACCGTGCGAGTTCTTCTCTGCCACTTGTCTACTGGTTTTCCTGAGGCACAGGGAGCCACACAGCTTGTGCTGGGCTGAGCCAGGGCCTCGCAGAGGAGGCCTCCATGCTTCATTGCCCTCTCTGTTCATTCATCTATTGCCATCTAGGGACAGTGATCCATTAGCACTAGGTCATCGTGGGTAGGATGCTAAGCCCTTCTGCTCTTGGCCTCTTTCTTGTTTGAACTTGGTGGTTTATCATGCAGAGGACAAGCAGAAGAGAGTCCACATGAAATTCAAACTCCATGTCCTCAAGCTTCTGCCCAGTTGGGCTCTTTGTCTAGACTACACACCCGGAAGACATTCAATTCTGGGTGAAAATACGAATCGGGAGTCTACCTGAGCCCCATAATGTGTTTGCTGCCAGATACACAGAGATGAATAAGGCAGAGTTCATGCCCTGGGGGAACTTGCTGTCTCTTGGAGGGGTCAATCAAGTACTCAAGTAACTATAGTAAGGTAGACAGGGTAAAACCCAAAATGAATCCATTGGAATGGAGAAAGAATGCAAATGTTAGAAGAGCCCAGAAGAAAGTCAAGTGCATTGAGCTGACACTGTCTGTGTCAAACACTGAGTGGCTTTGAAGATTGTCCCAGAGAAGCAGCAGCTATCAACGAGGGGGTGGGCGGAAAGTGGGGCATATTTATGCTTGCCTCTCTCCCTCTTCATCTCTCTCTCTCTCTTCTCTTTCTTCTTTCTTTTATTTTTCAACAGCTTTATGGACATATGATTCACATGCCATATAATTCACCCAGGTAAAATGTACAATTCAGTGGCTTTATTGACTTCTTCATAATGTCAATAGCTCAGATAAGAGCTTAGCTACCTGGGGGGATGAGGTAGAAGGGGGGTGAGGCAGGTCATTTGAATGATTGTAGGCAGACCAGCCCATTTCTAATTGCTAGATTGTTCCGTCTTTTGGGGATGACTAAGTTAGAATATTCGTGCCTGGGGTTAAGCATCCAACTCTTGATTTCAGGTCAGGTTATGATCTCACATTAGTTTTGAGCCCCACATCAGGCTCCAATCTGTCACATGGAGCCTACTGGGGATTCCCTTTCTCTCTCTCTCTTTCTCTCTCTCTCTCTCTCTCTCTCTGCCCCTCACCTGCTCTCAGTCTCTCTCCCTCAAATAAATAAATAAACTTAAAAAAAAAAGAATATTCTTGCTTAAGTGTCATTTTCCCTTTTGAGAGGGAGCTCAGAAGAAACAGAACACAGCCACACACAGCAGGCTATATCTGGGTTCAGATCCTTTAAGGTGTGAACTGGGCACCTTTTAAATTCAACGACTCAGAAATCTTATTAAGAAAGAAACATTCATTTGTATGAATTCATTCATTTGCTACTTCCTAAAGGTGTATCAAAGGGCTTGTTGCTGGACTTGGCAATAATTGGCAAAATATTTGGTTCAGGAGTATGTGAAAGTTAAATGGATGTTTGTACTAGAATCAGCAGTTCCCTAAAATCAGTAGATAGCTGATGTACATCAGAATCACATACAGAATTATTTAATTTTTTTTAATTTTTTAACATTTATTTATTTTTGAGAGACAGAGACAGAGCACACGTGGGGAAGGAGCAAAGAGAGAGGGAGACACAGAATCCGAAGCAGGCTCCAGGCTCTTAGCTGTCAGCACAGAGTCCAACACGAGACTCGAACTCACAAACCACGAGATCATGACCTGAGCTGAGGTCAGATGTTTACTGACTGAGCCACCCAGGCGCCTCACATACAAAACTATTTTAATTTTTTTTTTCAACGTTTATTTATTTTTGGGACAGAGAGAGACAGAGTATGAACGGGGGAGGGGCAGAGAGAGAGGGAGACACAGAATCAGAAACAGGCTCCAGGCTCTGAGCCATCAGCCCAGAGCCTGACGCGGGGCTCGAACTCCCGGACCGCGAGATCGTGACCTGGCTGAAGTCGGACGCTTAACCGACTGCGCCACCCAGGCGCCCCACAAAACTATTTTAAAAGCAAAAATCAGAATAATAAATCCATGAGTATATGGAAATCTGGTATATGATAAAATAGCATATCAGAATGGCTGCATTGTAAAACAGTGGAGAAAGGATAGATTATAACTGGAGAAGGAGTGAGAGATAAAAGTTATCCCTACCTCATACCTACACATTCATAATTTCAAAATGAATGAATGATTAAAGTATATTAATCAAAGCACATCAGATTATCTCAGATTATATTTATAATATTAAGGTTGGGGAAGTCCTTCTTGAACAAAATCTCAAACTCGAGCATCCAATATATATGGACACTTGATCAATGGTAGAGGTATGTTAGGGAAAGATGGTATTTTCAATAGGACAGTGGAAAACGAGTGGTCTTTTCAGTAAATGTGCTGGGTCCATTGGATATCCACATGGAAAAAGTTAATATTGACCCTACCTCACACTGCACATTAAAAAATTTCCAGGTAGATTATAGAGCTGTGTGTGAAAGTTAAAACAGTAAAATTTGAGAGCTAACATAGATGAATATCTTTATTGACTTGGGGCTAGCAAAGGTTTCTTAAGAACAAAAATCATAACCATTAAAAAAAATTGATAAATGAAACTACATTATAATTCAGAATTTTCATTAGTTGAAACATACTATTAAGAAAATGAAAGTACAGAGTGGGAAAAGATATTTGCAATGAGTATATTCCACAGAGAACCCATATCTAGGATGTGTAAAGAACACCTACAGATCCTAAGATTAAAAGAGACAATAGAATTCTTAAAAATGGGAAAGAGACTTGAATAGGCACTTCTATTAAAGATATACACATGGTCAAAAAACAAGAAAAGTCTCTAATCTCATCAGTCATTAGAGTTCATGTTTAAGACCAAATGAGATCATACCACATGCCTACCAGTGTATGATTCTGTTTATGGGAACTTCAAGAGTCGGCAAAACTAACGTGGCATTAAAGGTCCTGTAGTGGTCACCCTCAGGGAGGAGGGTATGGAAATTAATGGAAAGGGATAAGCAAGGGGATTCTGAGGGTTTAGTAATGTTCTATCTCTTTATTTTGGTGGTGGTTACATAGGGATGTTCATTGATCTACTACCTGTAATTAGTGCTTGTCTCTGTGTGTATGTTATACTTCAACATAAAGCCTTATTAACAAGATTCCACATGTACTGACATGGAAAGATGCTCAGAAAATATTAAGTAAAAAAAAGCAAGAGTATCAGGCATTGTGGCCTAGTGTTTATTAAACAGTTCCTCAGAAGATTCTGATTCAAGCCTGGGAGCCCCTGGACTAGACTTAAGGTGTTATCCAACCGCAGATTCTGCAATGTATTTCATCATCAAACCAACTATTTGAAGGGTCTGCAGAGATCAGTGCACCACTCAGCACAAGGCCCTACAAAATGAAACCGACAGGAAACCTGGACCTTGGCTCTTTGGGATAAGAAATCACAAATCTAGATAACTCTGGAACTCTATTCCAAGGCAGAAAGTGATTAGCTGCAGGAAGCGGTGACAGGTAGAGAAAGAAAAATGGGGGAGTTGGTTTGGGAAAAACCTCACTGAAAAATATTGTAGGAGCTGTATTGTGTTCTGCTTTCTTAGCCTCTGCATCCTTAGTCTCTGCAGATCTGCCCCCAGAGCATTCCCAGGGACCAGATCCCAGTAACTTCCTTCACTTCAACTGCTCAGGTGGGCCATACACTTGATAAACCATGGGGAAGGTTTATGCCCACCTTTGTGTGAATTCTCTGAGAACTCCTGAAGTTGGCAACTTTCTTCTTTCTGGCTTTTACCCTACATAGAGCTTCTTTATCACTCACCTTTACCTCCTCATCAAGCCTTCTCACATATGCTTTCTTTTCCAACTGACCAGGGAAGACCAGGTTGTTTTCACTCACCTGTGCCCTAGATTGACTTTTCCACTTTAAAGGTTGGTACTCCACTCTTCACTATAAAAGACCTGTGAGGGGCACCTGGGTGGCTCAGTCGGTTAAGCTTCCGACTTCAGCTCAGGTCACGATCTCGTGGCTCATGGGTTCGAGCCCCACGTTGGTCTCTGTGCTGACAGCTCAGAGCCTGTATCCTGCTTCAGATTCTGTCTCGGTCTCTCTCGGCCCCTCCCCCACTTGCAAACTCTCTCTCTCTCTCTCTCTCTCTCTCTCTCATATAAATAAACATCAAAAAAATAAAAAAAACCACAAAAGACCTGTGAAAACCTGTTCACAACCATCCACATCTTCCCTGCCTCTCCCCTGTGAACTGAATGTGAGACACTAGTCTGGGCCCCACTGTATATTGATCCTGTTCTTGGAAATGTCTGTTCTGAAGCCTCCTCACCTTCTGCTTGGTCATGTCTAAGAGCCCCACAGAATATCTGTCGCAGTTGAGGAAGGCTCGGACTGTGTACAGGGCTTTGTGGAACTGCCGCTCGATATCCGTAAGCTCTTCAAAGACTTTGCTCCCAGACCACAGCAGTATCTTAACAAAACAGGAAAACACTGTCAAACTTTTTGAGTCACAAAGCAGCAGCTCACAATAACCCAGAGACAGAGACAGGACAATTATCCTCCTTTTACAGATGGAGAAACTGAGGTTCCGAGAGATGAAGTAACTGACCAGCTTATCATGGGTCCAACTCTTTCCATTTCTTTTATTTTGGAGATTGTTAATAAGAATGATAATAACAAACATGGATTGAACACAAATGTTCCACATGCATTTTCTCATTTACTATTGACAATGATCTTTTGAGGGTGGAACCAATCAATATTGCCCCCATTTTTCAAAGGGGGGGACTAAAGCTCAGACAGGGTAAGTGATTTACTCAGGGTCTTAGAGCTAGTAAATGGTTTAACAAGGATTCAAATCTAAGTTGCCTGACTTGAAAATTGTGCATATACAGCCTTACAAACATCGGCCACCTCATCAACACGAGGGATGCTGGGCAGAGACTATGATGGTTCCCAGGCAATTTTATCACCACTGCCTTTCCAGTCTGACCACATCAATGCTTCAGTAAAAGGACACGTCCAGGCCATTCCCTTAAGCCACGCCCCTTACCTGGCCACGCCGAGTCTCACAGTTGTGCAGGTAACTCAGGTGGTACACCTTCATGATTAGATTTGCGAAATTGAGGTACTTGAGAAGAATCTGGAAATCAAACAGCGTGAGGGGAACTAGATGAGAAGAAGAAAGCCCTCCTCTGGCCCCCTCTACCATCAGCAAATATTTGAATATTTCAAAAGCATCAGAGGCCATTTGAGTAGATGGATCATGGAATGCTGACCCATGAAATGTTGCCTTGTAAGAGTGTAAAGCTCATAGAATGTAGAATGTCAGTGTTGATGGATTAATGGAAAATTGCTGCTATTTATTGAGTTTGCAGTCCCTGTGATAAGTCATTTTAGGTATATAAGTTATCTTATGTGATCATCACAAGTACCCCGAGAGATGGATACTATAAAATTAGGCCCATTTTACAGATAAGAAAGCTGAGATGTAAAGAAATTAAGTAACTTGGCTGAGTCAGCTAAATATTAGCAGAGCCAGGACAATTAACCCTGTACCCCAGGCTCCAGGGCCCGACATCCTAACCATTACCCCTGTCCTGTCTCCCTCAGAGGGCATCAGCCTAATCCTCTTGTCTTACAGATGAGAAAACCAAGGCTGGGCCAAATAGCAAGGTTCAGGGGACTTCACAAGCTGTAAGAATGCGCCCGCATGGCCACCCCAGCAATTTCTAAAGCGTTTTTACCTCTTCATCTCTCTTGGTGAAGTGGGGCTCATTCAGTTTATTCACAGCCATGAGTACGGCCACCACGTCCTTCCCATTCATTATGGGGGAAGCCAAGATGTTCTTGGTCTGGTATTCTGTGAGGATGTCCACGAAGTCACAGAAATGCTCATCCTGAAGGAAGGCAGACACAGGCAAGGGTGGGCAGAGGAAGAACAAAGACAGTAAAACAGGCCAGAGCCCCATATGCCCATGGTAGGGAGTGGGAGGAGGGGCGGCCTCTATGATTTTGTTGACAAGAAAATGAAGACATTTCCATCTATGCCCCTTCAGCAAGGGCAAAGCAATCGGGGGTGGTTTCTGCCCTGGAGGCCTCCAAAATCGAGTAGGAGAAAGTCTGAGATACAACTTACCGAGGGCTGTGGGGGAGATGTGAGCAAAGCCCTGCAGGATGAGGGGACTGACTTCACCTGGGGAGGGAGGGTTAGAGAAGGCTCTCTTGAGGTGATGGCGAGTAAGCCCAAAATAGAAACTTGAGTGAGGAAAAGACTTTAGTGAGTCTAACAACCACAATTGCTAACGGGTATCACGTGCTTTATCTGCCTCAACTCGCTTTAATCCTGTGAGGTGAGGACCACTAGTGGCCCATTCTACACAAAGGGAAACTGAGACTCAAGAAGGAACCTGCCCTCAGCTTTGCTGTCTTTAGGAGAAGCCTCGGTAAGGTTAGATCTGGGTCCTGGTCATTGAACAAAAAGAATTTGGTACTTCTAGCTTTTTGAGCAATTCAGTTCTGGCACCACACAGTGAGTCCAATGGATATCCACATTCCATAGGTCTTAATGGAAGCCCCATTGTGTGTCAGGCCTTATGCTGAGCGCTGGGGACACAAGTGAGACCAAGGCTCAGGCCGGCTCGCAGACAAATCAATACCAGTAATACATGACACAAGGTTTGGCTCAAAGCTATGGGAGTGCAAAGGAGTACACACCCCCAGACCCCCACCCCTAAAGCAGCCTGGGAGGCCAGCACAGGTCAGTGTGGTCTATGTGGTCAGAAAGAGGAGACAGAGCCTGAACTGTCATCTTAAATCCAAGATAATCCACCTTTCTGTTTCTTGGTAGCACTGTGAGTTTTTCCAACCATAGGCGTTGCTTGGGACACAAGCCAGCCCAGATATGCAGTTCATGCTGTTCTGAGGAAGGAAGTATATTTCATAGAACGGATTCCCACCCCTTTTCTAGAATTGAGTGTGCAGAAACTTTCCCACGACTGAGAAATTCAGAGTGTGATGCTGTGCATCTGTGGATTTCTCCCGGTTGGAGTGGGATTAGACAAACAGGCAACGGCATTGTTGTCGATGAAGGTGTCTCAAACCAGGTAAAGGGTACAGGAATTAAGAGAAGGCTGTAGGGCTCTACTTGAATTAGCATCAGAGGATTAAGCAAAATCTCTAAAGAGGCATTAGCCATGAAGGGTTTTCCATGTCATTCTCTAAGGACACCGATAAATCCCTAAACACAGGTCTTGGTGGGGCATGCTCAAATTCATTTCAGGAAGTCAGTTCAGCCTTGCAATATTCACTTCTATCAGGGAAAACGATATGTGAGTCTTACCTGCATCTGACGCAGATGTTTACTAAATCTACCAGAACTTTCTTTCCCATTGAGAGACCCAGAACTCTCTCCCGAATTATACAGCTGCCAACCGATGGTGTTCGGACAATCATTGTCATCCTTATATATTCAGCATGTGAAGTGTTCTACACAACTGTGTCACAGAACCTCAGATTATCAGAAGCAGAGAGGGCCTTAGAAGACTTTTAGCTCAAGCTGTTCTTTTGTGTGTGTGTGTGTGTGTGTGTGTGTGTGTGTGTGTGTCTGTATGTGTGTGTGTGTGTGTGTAATGTTTATTTTTGACAGAGACAGAGACAGACACAGAGACAGAGACAGAGACAGAGAGACAGAGCACGAGCGGGGGAGGGGTAGAGAAACAGGGAGGCACAGAATCCAAAGCAGGCTCCAGTCTCTGAGCTGTCAGCACAGAGCCTGATGCAGGGCTCGAACTCACGAGTGGTGAGATCATGACCTGAGCCGAAGTCAGGCGCTTGACCCACTGAGCCACCTAGATGTCCCTCAAAATGTTTACTCTAAAGCCCAGGAATCAGATGCCCAGCTTAGGGAAAGCCCAAAGTCATTCACTCATTCAGTTAGCATTCATGGAGTGCTTTATGCCAGGCCCTGTTCTAGACTCTCGGGTTATAGCAGTGAACGAGGGAGGCTTCTCCCTGTGAACGAGGGAGGTGAAGCTGAGAGCTGAAGCTTCAGAGGAACCAGGTGGATGAAATGCATTCCAAGCAGGGAGCACACCCCTCATTCTTGGAAACCCCAATTCCTCTTTTCAAACATTCACAGTGCCAATTCCATGGTGAGATCTACTGTTTATTGAGCAATAATGACGTCCTCAGCCAGGAGCCAGACAACTTAACATCTTTTATCTCATTAACTCTCACATCAGCCTTGTCACATAGATCTGTCACCTTCCTTGTTTTTGTTTTGGTTTTTGAGCACGTGCACGCGCGTGTGTGCGAGAGAGAATCTTAAGCAGGCTTCGTGCCCAGCGCAGAGCTCAATGCCACAGGACTCAATCTCATGACCGTGAGACCATGACCTGAGCTGAAATCAAGAGCTGGACACTTAACCAACTGAGCCACCCAGGTGCCCCCAAACCTTCCCTGCTTTGCAGAAAACTCCCTTGCTGGTAAGTGGCACAGCCACTCCATTCATTCATTGATCTATATATTGATACACTGATCGACTGATTCGCGCATTCATTCATTTACTCATATTTACTGAGAACAGGCTCTGGGAGAGGTGTTGGATATGCCAAGACCAATAAGAAAGATGAGATTGTCCTCATTAGGTCCTCACGGTATAGTGGGAGCATATGTAAAACATGAACCCACAATTCAAACCATAATGAGAAGGATGTCCCCACAGGATGGGTGAATGGAAGGGAGGGACTTGTTCTCTGAGGCTTCAGGGGCCAATCAGTACATTATCAGTAGTTGAAGATACTCTGATCCTCAGTTTGCCCTTTGGTAAAATCGGAGTGTTGGACCAGGTCCTCCTCGTGGCTTCCTTCCGGTGTGGCATGCTGGGTTCCGGGTCTCACACTCAGGGAAGGACGGCAGCTGTGAGAGTCTCTGGAAATGGCAGTGCTCTCAGGTGCACTCTTTAGAAATAGGAATTGTCATGTCTTGGAAAAACTCTCCTTTCCTCTCACACTAGTACCATGCTTACACTACTTTTACACCAGATATGTAGGTGTATCTGACCAGTTTTCTGACACCAGCTGACTGTCCAACAATTCAATTCAATCTTCCTGGAGTCAGTGTCAGACCCCACAGGGCTTTAGTCCCACAGGACTGTCCCTGCTTCAGATGCCAATTACAAGTCCCAGTTTGTCACTTATACTTCTAACTGGCTATAAAGCAGGGTCCTAAGACACCCTCCTCGGGTTTGGGAATTTGCTAGAACGGCTCACAGAACTCAGGGAAATACTTACATGTACAGGTTTATGATATAATAAAGGATATAATAAAAGATACAGACATACTGTCAGATGAAGCACCCTTCCCGACAGCAGGCGCTTCTGTCCCCTAGAGTTGAGGTGCACCACCCTCCCAGCACATGCGTGTGTTCACCAACTCAGAAACTCTCTGAGCCCTGTACTTTGGGGGATTTTTATGGAGGCTTTGTCACATCTGCATGACTGATTATTAGCTCCATTTCCAGACCTTCTCCCTTCATCAGAGAATGGGGAGGTGGAGCTGAAAGTTCCAAGTTGCTAATCATAGCTTGATCTTTCTGGTGATTGGCGTCCATCCAGGAGCCCACCAAGAGTCATCTCGTTAGAACAAAAGACCATCTACCAGTCAGGAAATTCCAAGGAATTTAGAAGCTCTGTGTCAGATGCTCCTATCACTCAGGAATTATAAGAGTCTTAAGAGTTCTGTGTATGGAACCAGGACAAAGACTAAGTAAGTATCTCTTTTTATAAATCACAATATCATAGCCAACTGGGAAGGGTCATCATTTATTAATTCATGCAATAATCTGTAATGAGTACCCACTCTGTCCCAGGCACTGACTAGGTGCTGGGGCCAGTGGTTTATAAGCCAGACAGGAACAGGCAGGCCTTGTGGGCTTTCCTAAGGAGAAAGGGTAAAGAATAAAACACACACAAATATTGAAGGGCTAGTAAGGTTGCCAGATTTAGCAAATAAATACAAGATGCCTAGTTAAATTTGAATTTCAAGTAAATACTTTTTAAAGTATAAGTATGTCCTAAATATTGGATGGTACATACTTACACTAAGATATTATTCTTTGTTTATCTAAAATTCAAACTTTGGGGCGCCTGGGTGGCTCAGTTGGCTAAGCATCCCACTCTTGATTCTGGCTCAGGTCACGATCTCATGGTTTGTGAGTTCGAGCCCCAAGTCGGGCTCTGCGCTGACAGCCAACAGTTTGCTTGGGATTCTTTCTCTCCCTCTCTCTCTGCCCATCCCCCACTCATGCACGCTCACATGATCTCTCTCTCTTTCATTCAAAATAAAAAAATCAACTTAAAAAATAAAAAAAAAATTTTAAATTCAAATGTTACTGGGAATCCTATATTTTATCTGGCAATCCTAATGGCAAGTCTTCCTGAGGATATCCCAGGGTATGAGCAGGAATTTGCTAGGACGTGGGAATTTTATTACAACCCTGGGAAACTTCTCCATTCATGGTTTCACATTTCAAAACTCCACTGATAGTAGCCATTTCCCAAGTTTTTTTGAGGGTGCTGAGTCACCAGCCAGGGAGACTGCCCCAGGCTTGCCCCAGGGGAATGCAGGCATTACTCCATAGTGAACTTTGGGCTTGAAGGGGGGGGGGGGGGGCGGAATAGCAGGCCATCCCTTAGCACAGAGGCTCAGCCAACTCTTCAACAAGGATACGTTAGCATCAGAGCATCTGCCTAAATCCTCACTTAACACCAGGATCTACAGAACCTCTTAGCGCCTCTCTTCTGTTTTTCCCACCAACAGACTCTAAACTGAAAGCTCCGGAAGGACCTTCTTGTCCAACTCCCACACAGACCTGGTACAGCATCCCTCCCTTAGAATAGAGCCTTAACAACAACAAAACAATAACAATAACAATAAGGAGCAGGATCGGCCAGTAGGAGCCGTAACAATGTGCCAAGAACCTTGCTAGATGAGAAATAATTCTCTCCTTTAATCCTATGACAACACTGTGCAGTCGGTATTCCTGTCCCATTTTATGAATTAGGAAGTGAGCCCAGATAGTCTCAAAAATACGCCGAAGCACGATTCTTAAAAAGTCACAGAGTCATGACTCACATCCAGATCTGACCTCAAAGTTTAACCTCTTTATTCTCTGCTATACGATTTGAAATGACCAGTGGTGAATAGCATCTAGTCCAGTGCCCTCACTTTATAGATAAGGAAGAAGAAGAGAATAGCTGAGCAGTGAAGAGTGTGGGCACAAGGCCAGAGTGCCTGAATTCAAATACCCGCTCTGCCACTTTCTATCGGAGTGGCTCTGAGCAACTTACTAACCATTCTGGAGTGTTTTTGTTATTGTTGTTGTGTTTTGTTTTGTTTTGTTTGATATTTGTTTTTAAGTAGGCTTCACACCCAACCCAGAGCCCAACTCACGACCCTGAGATCAAGACCTGAGCTGAGAGCAAGAGTCAGATGCTTAAGTGACTCAGCCACCCAGGTGCCCCATCCTTTCTGGGTTTTGGCTCCACCATCTGTGAAACAGGGATAATCAGTTACGTCTGAAGACCGTGGCAATCTATGTTGGCTACAATGAAAGTCTAGAGAGAGTTGAAGGGAGAACAGTCCCCAGTCCAGCTGCAAGTCCCCTGGAGGCAGAAACACGACCCCCACCCTTGGACGTCCAAGGGGAAACAAGGGAAAGACGAACCCCATGGGAGATCCAGCCCAGTGTATTTCCAAGAAAACTATCGCCCCAGAGGCCAAAGTCTGTGCTTCTTATCTTGTCAGTGAACCCAGGTCAAAAAAGATGACCTGGGGCACCTGGGTGGCTCAGTTGGTTGAACATCTGACTTTTGATTTGGGCTCAGGTCATGATCTCACAGTTCGTGAAGTCAAGCCTTCCATCGGGCTCTGCGCTGACAGTGTGGAGCCTGCTTGAGATTCTTACTCTTTCCTTCTCTCTCTGCCCCCTCCCACCCCCGCTTGCTCTATCTCTTTCTCTCAAAATAAATACATAAACATTAAAAACAAGATGACCCATTTGAATTCCTGCATTTGTGGATGCAAGGGCCTGGCTCTGCCCTAACTCCTTGGTGACTTTGGACAAGCCCCTTCTCAAGCTCTCATGGCTCTACGCTCCTCATCCGTTAAATGAGACAGTCAGATGACATCATCTCTGAGACCCCCTCTGTCCCCTTTTAACCTTATGACGTTTAATCTGAACTAAGACCAGAAGTCAGGTGAGCAAAATCACATAATGTCCAGGCTGCATCTTAGAAATGATTGAACACAGGCTCCTGGTCAGGTCAGTGTTGCAATACGTGAGACCCACTTGGGCCCTGCTCTCACAGGGCAAACATTGGTTTTGGGCAAGGCAGGTGTTAAAGGAATTAAGCATAATTACTTGATGGTGAATCTTTTATGCCAAGTATTTGCTGAGCATCTGCTTTGTGCCAGATATTTGCTGGGATAAAGTGGAGATTAAGGCAGGCATGGTCCCTGGCCCCCAGGCTTATTATGAAAAATGGTTTGGGGAAGGAGTCTGTAACAGAGAGATACAGGAGTGCCTCCATGAAGAAGTGACCTTTAGGCTGAGATCTAAAGGATAAGTAGGAGTTGGCCCTGGGGCAGAGGGCCATGGGGAGATCTGCATGAAGTGCTTTGTCCCCGGTGATCAAAGAGGTCTACATCAGAGCTGCCAGTAGAATCTCACAGAAGGCTGGACTCACAAATGAGGGCCAAGGGGCACCTGGGCAGCTCAGGGGGGTTAAGCATCCGACTCTTGGTTTCGGCTCAGGTCACGGTCTCTCGGTTTCATGAGTTTGAGCCGCAGGTCAGGCTCTGCTCTGACAGCGCAGAGGCTGCTTGGGATTCTCTCTCTCTCTCCCTCTCTCTCTCTCTCTCTCTCTCTCTCTGCCCCTCCCCCACTCACGCTGTCTCTGTCTCTCTCAAAATAAATGCATAAACTTAAAAAAAAATTTTTTTTAAAAGAAGGAGCGAGAGCCAAGGGCTTAACCAAGCGGTACCGTTAACATCTCCAGTAATGAGGCAGGCTGCCACCACATGTCCCCTGATGGAATGCGCAAAGATAACCACGACATCCCCTCTATGTTACTCCTGATGGGAACACACGCCCTGATTCTAATCAGGAAGACACAGATGGGCCCAAGTGGAGGGACATCTCTGCAAAGTATTTGGCCTGTACGTTTCAAAAACATCCGCGTCACGGAAACCAGAGCTAGTGCTATTTGGGTGTAATTGAGGCAACTGGCAAAAATTGAATCCGGACTGTTGATTAGACGATGGTATTGCATCAAGCTTACATTTCCTGGATCTCGTTACCGTGGTGTGCATATGTGAGAAACGTCCCTGTTTTAGAAATACACACGTCCCTGTTCTGGAAATACACAGAAACATCCCTGTTCTGGAAATGTCTGGAAATACAGTACACGCTGTCGACTCCCATAGGGGTCCGAGAAAAATGGAGATAAAGCAAATGAGGCAAGGCCGTGGCCAATTGATGCATTTGGATGAAAGGTAGATAGTTGTCTGTACTGTATTTAGACTCTTCTGTTAGGTTTGGATTCCGCCCCCCCAAAATAAAATGTTATAAGCCGATAAATAAAGAGAAGTGCCAAACCATCACCAGCCCAGTCTGGATGGCCAGCAGCTCCCCACCCCACTTGTACCCACCGGGACTCCATGGAATAATGCCTCCCCGCCCTCCTTCTTGTGGGGAAGAGGGTACCTCTTCTGTGTTGAGGACGTTGGCGAGCTTTTTAGAGTGTGCGACATGACCAACCACACCCATATCCAGGGGGAACACGATCTCCGAGTCGGGCACCACGAGGCATTCGTCAAGGACAGCATCCTTGTGAACATTGAAGAGCCGCGTGGCCAGCTCCCCGATGCCGTTTCGGACCCTGTACATGAACAGGCTCATGCGGTCTGCCTGCAGAAGGAAGCACAGCTTCTTCATGACATTGAAGATGCATTTCTCGGTCTGCAGATTCTCCTGGAAGTCCCGCAGGAGGTCAAAGATGATTTCACTCTCCTCCACGCTGTTCAGCGAGTGGTAGTTGCTGAAGTCCACCGCGGCCTCCTTGGCCCCCAGCATGTCCGAGATGACCTTGGCCCGGTAGCGGAGGTTGTAGTACTGCTTGGCAAAGCTGACATTCGAGTCCAGGAACTTCTCCACCTCCTCTGCTGTCACCTCACCCATGGCTGGAATCCCTCTGGCCGCTTGCGTGGAAGGGCTGAAGCTGGCCTTCCCAGGGCGGTTTGACGGTCTGTGGCGAAACTGAGTCAGGATGCGTTTTGTTCCAACCTGGGCTTCTGTGGGTCTGGCCCGTGGATTTCAGCTGGTATGGCTGCAGAGGTGAGGGAGGGAGGGAGGGAGCTCGGGAGATTAAATCATTAATATTTCCCGAGAACAAGGATTATGAGGATCAGTGTTCCAGATGCTGCCAGGCCCCAGATGGGAGAAGGTGAGAGTTTCCTTTTCACCTTGGCCTAAGAGCGGAGAAGGGATTTCTAAACAGAGCAGGAGGTGGGCAAAACTAAAAACAACCCCAAAGCAGAGGCTGCCAACAGACAGCACAGGGACACCTGCTCTAGGTGTGTTTTCACCTACACACAGGCAGCACACCTGCTCCTGTAGGTGTGTTTTCTCTGCCCTGTAGGGTGTTTTTCTGCAACGTTCGACACAGAAGTCTGCATTTGCTGTTTAGGAGATTTATTCAGCTTCTCTTGGAGAATCAGAAGAGTCAGCAGCTCTGTGCCCACTTTCCTCCCTGGCAGGGATGGCTAGAGCTCAGAGGGACTGCACACCCAGCTCCCATCCCCCGACCCCTCACGCCACCCTTCTGTGCCCTCTTTCCCAGGTCCTCCCCAGGATGGCCTCACTGCACATGCTCACCATTCAGCCTGCTTCCCTGTGTACATCATGAGTCTGGCACTTACGGGTCTCCCGATTTAAGAAGCTGCACCTTTCCCAGCCTTAGATTTCAATGATTCTTTAATTTTCTTTATTTTTAATTTTTTTAATGCTTACTTAGTTTTGAGAGAGAGAAAGAGAGACAGAGAGAGAGTGGGGGGGCGGGGACAGAGAGAGAGGGAGACACAGAATCCGAAGCAGGCTCCAGGCTGAGCTGTCAGCGCAGAGCCCGATGAGGGGCTCAAACCCACGAACTGTGAGATCATGACCTGAGCTGAGGGCCAACGCTCAGCCAATTGAGCCACCCAGGTGCCCCTCTCTTGGCACTTTAATGTGGTTTTTCTGGCTACAATCCGTACCTTTTTGGACTGTCAGTCAGAAACGTACACAACAGTCTAGATGCTATCAGCTCTTTTTGAACCTTGAAACACCTGACTCTTCACTGAAGTACCCTCCATCCAGGACACCTGGGGAGAAAGAGAACATTCTCCTTCTGAGATGAAACTGTGCTTTCATTTCCATGAACGTGGCTGCGAGAACCCGGTGTCTCTGTGTTGTAAACACTGTGGAATGCAGGCTAATAGACTGTTGCTGGCACTTTGAACTTTGCAAATGAACTTTAATGGAAAGCAGATTACTTCCTTTATTGTAGCGTGTGATAAATTCTCGGGGTATTGCGTCCATTCCGCACTGTATACACAGGTGGCCCCTTGGTCTGGCGGGCCATGCAGCGACCGGAATTTCTCCAAACGTCCTTACCATAAATAACGTGAGTCCTCTATCTGGAATGCTCTTTCCCAGCTCTCTGCACACCACCTCCTTCTCGACCTCAAGGTGTCAGCTCACACTAATCATGCCTCGTTGTCTTATCCCAAGTATGTGCCCTCCCCAGGTCCTGCCTGTCACATCATCCTATTTATTTCTTCGATTGCATTTATTATTGTTAGAAATTATCTTGTTTGTTTTTTGTTTCTTTGTCTTCTGTTTGTCTTCACATCTCTACTGTGACTTCCGTGAGGGCGGGACCTGCCAGGGCTGATTCCCTAGGCCTTGCGATGCTGCCCCACATTCTTGATGCTCAGTAAAAAAGTGTTTTAATTGTAAGTCTGTGATGGTTAATTTCATATGCCAACTTGATGGGGCTAAAGGATACCCAGAGAGCTGGTAAAACATTACTTCTGGGTGTGTCTATGAGGGTGTTTTTAGAAGAGATTGACATTTGAATTGGTAGACCAGTGCAGCTGGCATCATCGAATCCGCAGAGGGCCTGAAGAGAATAAAAAGGTGGATGAAGGATGAATGTGCCCTCTGTCTGAACTAGGACATCCACCTCCCCCTGCCCTTCGATATGGGCATCCTTGGTCCTCAGATTCAGACCAGGACTTACACTGTTGGTCTCCTGGTTCTCAGCCTTTGGACTCAGACTGAATTTTACCAATGGCTTTCCTGGTTCTCCAGTTTGCAAACAGCAGACTGTGGGACCATAACCATATGAGTCAATTCTCTAGAGAACCCTAATACAAACTAATACAATCAAAACTCTTATATATTCTTGAGTACAACTTAGAAAATACAAGAAGACACAAAGGAAAAAAATTGAAATCAAATGTAATCCCAGATACTATCATTGCCAATATTTTTTGGATATTCTTAAATATGTGGAATACACACACACACACACACACACACACACACACACATATACACTCTAGGAAAATATCAAGATATATATTATTTATAAGATTTCACATATATTTTAAAGATTTATATATAAATCTATAAGTTTATGTATATATAAATACATACATATTGTCAACCTTGGCACTATCAACATATGGGCCAGTAATTCTTTGTTGTGGGGGCTGTCTTATATATTGTAGGATGTTTATTTAGTGGCACCCCTGGGCTCCACCTACTAGGCACCAGTAGAATTCTCCTTCAAGTTGTAACAACCAAAAATGAATCCAGACATTTCTAAATGTCCCCTGGGATCAAAATCATCTCTGTTGAGAGCCATGGCTCTACAGTTAGATATTTAGGTTGTTTGTATAATTTTCTAGTATTGTAAATAATGCTGTAATGAACACCCTTATATTTTTAAGTAAAAATACCTAGCAGTGAGATCCCAGGCCCAAAGAGCTTATAGCTCTGTAAGGGTTTGGATAAATAATGCTAATTTTGCTCTCCAAGACTATACCAGGGTATATCAGACCTTTCTTACCCCACCTCCTCCCCTCAGTAAGTCAGCAACTTTTCTTAATCCTGGCATTAACAGATCTCCAGAAGGTGGCCCCAATACTGTTTCTGCTTTGATTTTCACAATTTCTCTACAAGGACTCTAAGCTCAACCCTAGTGTTTGTCTTTTTTTTCTGGGTTTTGCACCTCTGTTCTTTATGTGCCCTCTGCCTGTCCCTTCTACCCAGTCCCAATGCCATTCCCTCCATGGATACTTTGATGTCCCAGCTAGACTCTTTTCCTATTTGGAATCCCCAAACTATTGGTTTCCTTCCATCCTGATGGGAGTTTCTTTATTCTAGGCTGTATTACTTCTGCACATCTGCACTCTCCTCAAACTCAAGCTCTTTGAGGATAGGAGTAAAACTTCATCTATTTTCAAAATCACAAAAGCTCAGCTCATGTGCTTTCCCATAATATACCCACCAGGCTTAGTTCTGGTGGGAATATAAGCCACTGTTCCACAAGAAATCTACTTTTACCTCATTTTTCAATATGCCCGAATGAAGAAACCAAGCCTTTTGAAAGACTTCAGTTCTAATTATTGGGTAGGAACAGATAAGCAGATATTTGCAGCAGGTGACCTCCTAGCATGCTTGCTAAATGGGCCTGATTTCAGAATATCAGCAGAAGGAAATCTGAAGCTTCTTTCACTAGGAGGAGGGGCTACCTGTAGGGTTAGGAAAGATTTTTCTGTGTCATCTAGTCTAAAAAAGAACATGTACTACTAGAAAGAAGAAAACAGGACTGTAGACCCAGTAATGCCACTGATTCATTCTGTGACCTTGAGAAAGTCTGTCCTCAACAAGGCTTTGTTGATTTCCTTATCCACAAAGCAATATTTCCCTATCCACAAAACATCTAATACTGTATCTACAACACTCCTGGATCCATGATTCCAGATGGGCTTAGAGTGGAGGAGGGCTGACCAGGAATGGCTGACCTGCCCGTTCCTGATCATAAGCCTTCCTTAAGGATTCCCCAGAAAGACTAGCTGGAACTGTTTATTTAGAATAATCTTTATTCCGAGGTCCACATTTCACAGGTGAAGAAACTGAAAAGTTTTGAAAAGTCAGGTGATGCTAGTCATAAGTGACTTGAATTATTTTGAATTGAGATATATAATTCATATAACATAAAGTTCACGCTTGTAAAGGGTATAAAGTGTAGAGTTCAGTGGTTTTTAGTATGTTTGTTATGGTACACCCCCACTAATCTACTTTCTCATCCCCTGGTGACCACTAATCTATTTGCTCTCTCTAATGATTGACCTCTTCTGGACATTTTATATAGATGGAACTATACAATATGTGGCCCAGACTATTTGCACTTAGCATGATGTTTTCAAGGTTCACCCACGTTGTAGCATGTATCAGAACTCAATTCCTCTTTATAGGCATATGTTTTCAACTGTAGTGGGTATATACCCAGCAGTGTAACTGCTGGGGCCATAGGTGATTTTAAGGCTCCTAGTTTGGAGATAAAAAGAGGGAATAAAGGAAAGAAATAGGCAAAGCAAGACACCAACTGGGTCAAGGAGAGGCATTTGTGGAAAGGTGTTTGGTGAGGTGGTTTTTTGGAAGGAATAGGAATGGTCAGCATATTAGTGCCATAAATTCCAACGTTGGGTGAAAGTTCTCCATAGGCTCCCCATCGTGCATCCCTCCTGTAAATAGCAATAGTAAAGGAACCAGGGACATTCGATTGGGAGGAAGCTCTGAAAGACTGTTGGGGGTGGAGAGCATGCCAGTTTGTTCAGGGGGGACCCAGGTAGAGGTTATTATAAGAAGGCAGTACCCAGAGCACTTAAGAGGTAGAGTTCAGGACTCAGACCTGGGCCTGTCATTTACTATCTGTGTAAATTATTTAATTTCCCCTGGCCCTCATTTTGCTTTTTTTAAAATGAAATTTATGGTCAAATTGGTTTCCATACAACACCCAGTGCTCATCCCAACAGGTGCCCTCCTCAATACCCGTCACCCACCCTACCCTCCCTCCCACTCCCCATCAACCCTCAGTTTGTTCTCAGTATTTATGAGTCTCTTATGGTTTGCCAGGACTGTTGGGGAGATTAAGTGAGATAGTATATAGTAGAGTGCAAAGCTATGTACCCAGGGTATATTAAGTTGAACCCTATGAAACTACCCCTATTTGACTATTTTTGTCCTACACAAATGGCAATCTCATACAGCTCAATTTAATAGTAGTTATCCAATCATCATTAACTATCATAACTTTCAAAGATTAACTGGATTACCTTAAAGATAGTGTGCTCCCTGTCATTGAAGGTATGCAAGCTGAGGACATGGCAAAGAGGTTTCAAACACCAGCATTAGGAAGATGAATCTGGAGCTAGTAAGTCAGTAAGGAGGTGGTTGCAATCTTCTCAGAGCAAAGGAACGGGTCTAGGATGGGGGTAGAGAGAGTGGAGAGAAGGGAGTGGGCATAGAAGCAAGAAGAGTGTGGAAGACTTTCCTTTCTGGCTGACTGGGAAAGAGAGACATGAGAAAGAGTGGTGTAGGCCTGGGTAATTCACATGTTATCGGGCCCCCCTAGGAAACTTGGCACTGAGTATTCCCCTTCCACACATTTCACTGGTGTCAAATGTTGACTGGGCCTCCATTTCCTGGCTGAAGGCCTTTTCTCTCCTGGCTTGTCAAACTCCATGTCCTAGGTGAAGCCACAGAAGGGAAGGCAGTTCCCAGGCTCCATCCTTATAACTGCTGGAACAGCCTGGTTGGTCTCCACCTTCATTTATACTTACCTTGGCTCATTCCCATGTTTCACTTGTTCTTACCCTTGACCTATAGTTGTTATCAGTTCCAAATTGTCCGGCCATGTGTTGACTTAGTAACTTGATTCGACTACTTGGCTTACCTGTTGGTCTGTCCCTGAAGCTTGGCTAGTCTGTGATGTTCTCCTTGTTTGAACTCTGAGGGTCTAAGATGGGTTAATGGATGAGCCTGGTAAAAGTTTGTCCTATGTGCATTTTAACTTTCTGTGCATTTTCCTAAAGCTCAGATTCTGAAAGGTATCTGTAACTCAAAAATGGTTAGGAACTCTGGGGACTCCTGAAAAGACCGGTAAAATTAGGTCATGAATACCTGCCTTGTGACCACAGCAGTAGACAAGGCAACAGGCAGGAGAGTGCACCCGGGCTTTGGGTCCAACGTGGGTTGAGTTTGAATCCTCTTTCTATCATTCACAAACTTTGACATTTGGCAAAATACTTAACATTTGGTCCCAGTTTTCTCATTTGAAAATTGTGGATAACAATAATACTTATTTTATAGAGCTGTTGTGAGGATTGGAGGTAGTGTATCTATTGAACTTCATTGACGGCCAGTTCTCAATAAACGTAACCTTTAATAATAATAATATAAGCTAAGTATGAGGCAGTGGTATTTGTAGAAAGCAGAAGCAATGCAAATATGTCTATTTCCCTATTATTTTTTTAAACAAAAAGTTTTATTATTTTTCTCTTTATAATGTTATACATTTGGTGTTGTAGAAAATTGAGAAAATACAGGCAAATAAAAAGAATGTAAGAGTTACCACCCAGAGAAAACATTTCGATGTACATCTTTCTTTTATAATTATATAAATATAATTTTTATGACAAAGCTGACTATGTAATATGTATTTTTTTGTGTAATAACATATGTAAATAGCTTTCTGCGCCATTGAATATTCTTCTTTAATGGCTCATAGACTTCCATTGTGCGGCTGTACCATAATTTGTTTAACGTATTTCCAACCGTTGGTTATTTAGGCTATTTCTAATTTTTTGGTACTCCCAGTGACTATTTGCATAGTGAAATCTTTGCATACTTTCTTGGTTATTTTCTTACCTTGTTAAGAAAAAACTTTCCCAGAAAGACAAAACAACCTCACTGTTAATCCTTGAAGATATTGTCTTGGCTATCCAAAAATTCAAGAGTTTAAGTAAAGATACAATGGAAAAGTCAATATTTTAATGCAAAGATCATGTTCTATTTTGAATGATCCTCTCCCATAGCACCTAGCACATATCCCCGGAAGAATAAATCTGGGATTCTGGGGCTTGTGCTCACTGTAAAAAGTCAAATAACAGATCATTTTCTGTACCTAAATATTTGTACTAAGAGTGACTTGTGCTCCTTCATCCTGGTTAAGAATCACATTTCTTGTCTTTCTCCAAATCAAATGGTATACGTTCCAAGTCCCCATCCCACAGTGCTGGCAAGATATTAAATCCTGGTAACTATTGTGACTGCTGTCCCACCCCAGGTTCATGTGAAGGTATGTTGTTCTAACTCGATACAGACAGAAAACAACCCTCTGGCCTTTTGTTCACCCTGATACCATAAATGTACCCTTTGTTCAAGTTGGTATGGCCCCTGAAAGGCCAACCATTCTGCTCTTCACAAGGGTTCAGGAGTCCTTGCTATGACGTTAGCCTCCCAGGGCAACCCATATGGGAGGCTTCCCTACCTGCCCAGGGCAGAGAGAGGCCCAGATTCTTGCCACTCAAGCATCCTGCAAACCCTAGCCCATGTCTCAGCTGTGGGGAGGCTTTCAAATCTCCCTTCCCCCGGCCACTTGGTTCTCCATTCTTTCCTCATCTGGGACAGTTTAGCATAATTTTCCTCAGAGGCCCAAAGTGGGAAGGGATCTCTTCCTGAGCCTGAGAATGGTTACTTCGTGTTGTACCACACAGTGGCCCTGAGGGGCAAGTGATCAAAAGACCAAGCCCCTTCTAGGGAGTGGGGATAGAGGGCACAGGGAAAGCATTATAATAGGTCAAAGCACCATTTGTACAATTAGAAGAATGGAAACAACAAAAATGTCCCTCATTGCTTAAATTAACGACAGTGAACGAAACATTGAAATACTGTTCAACTGCTGTGACCAAACACAGCCACGATGATATTTCCCATCCCGCATGTCCTTCGTACAATGTGACTTTGACACTTCTCTCATGGAGACTTGGGGTCTATTGCCCACCCCCCTTGAAATTGGCCAGGCTTTTATGACTTTCAACCAACCAAGTGCAATAAAAGTGAAGCTATGTGGCTTTCGAGGCTAGATTGTAAAAGGCTGTACAGCATTCTCTTTATTAGCTGTAACACTGGCTCTTGAAGCCTTTAGCTGTCATTTAAGCACAGACTGCCCTGAGACCGCTGTGGTGTGAAGAAACCCAGGCTAGCCCACACAGAGAGCCCACAAGGAGAGGCCCTGAGACTCCATGAAGACGTCCAGACGTCCTTCATTTGCTTCATCCCCATGCACTTTCTCCAATCTGGCCGCCATCTGACTATAGGTCCATAAGAGACCATCCAGTTCAGCTCTTACCAAATTCCTGATCCACAGCAACTGTATGATTTAACAAAACAATTATTATTTTAAGCCACTAAGTTTTGAGCGATTTGTTACTCAGCAATCGACAGCCAGAAAGCATCTCTTGACATAAGGGAAAGGAAGCAAAAATAATATAAAAACAGGGAGGGGAACAAAACATAAGAGACTCTTAAATATGGAGAACAAACAGAGGGTTACTATTGGAGGGGCTTTGGGGGGGTGGGCTAAATGGGTAAGGGGCATTAAGGAATCTACTCCTGAAATCATTGTTGCACTATATGCTAACTAACTTGGATGTAAATTAAAAAAATAGAAAAGAAAAAAAAAGAAAGGATCTCTTGATGCACTGATACGGAATAGTCTTCAATGTATCATATTAATTTCTAAAAAGTGCAAAATGTGTATATTGTAGGCCCCTTTTGTTTAAAGAGATTTGGTCTTGAAAATGCATAGATCACTGGTTTGCCAACCCTCTGTGTGCATTAGAATCTCCTGGAATCCAAACATTGTTATCTTTTATTATTTTTTTATTTTTATTTTTTTAATATAATTTATTGTCCAATTGGCTAACATACAGTGTATAAAGTGTGCTCTTGGTTTTTGGGATAGATTCCCATGGTTCATCCCTTACGTAGAACAGCCAGTGCTCATCCCAACAAGTGCCCTCCTCAATGCCCATCACCCATTTTCCCTTCTCCCCACCCCCATCCACCCTCAGTTTGTTCTCTGTGTTTAAGAGTCTCTTATGGTTTCCCTCCCTTCCTCTCTGTAATTATTTTCCCCTTCCCTTCCCCCATGGTCTTCTGTTAAGTTTCTTAAGATCCACAAATGAGTGAAAATATATGATATCTGTCTTTCTCTGATTGACTTATTTCACTTAGCATAATACCTTCCAGTTCCATCCACATTGCTGCAAATGGCATGATTTCATTCTTTCTCACTGCCAAGTAGTGTGGAATACTACTTGTTATCTTTTAAAAGTTCTCCAGGAGATTCTGATGTGCAGCCAGAATTGGAAACTGCTGCTATAGAATAAACAGAAGGTAACACAGGAAACTGGTGCCGTGTCTGCCCCCAGAAGGAACAGCGGGGTAAAGAATGGCTAGTGTGGGAGAATTACTTTTCATTGAAAACTCTTTGATTTTTTGAATTTATTTATGTGTACATGTTACCTGTTTCCAAGGACAATCAAATTAAAAAAAAAAAAAAAAGGTACAACACCCATCGCAGTGAAAATAAATCAGAATAGCAAATCGGGAATAGCCTCTCCAATGATGGGAGTCAGTTTGGGGCCCACTAGGGCAAGGCCTCAGAGCAAGTGACCTGTCCCACCTGGGAAGTGTGGCTGGTCAGAAAGCACTGAGGAGGCAAATCCTCAAGTGGCCGCTGACCGGAAATGACTTATTTGCTGGCCCACAACAACCCCCACTTTAGTTACTCTTTGGAAAGCAGTTTGGGATAGAATAATGGCTATTACACGTGACCTTCCAGCTGCTAGCACCTCTGTGAACCCTGAGACCAACAGGAGGGGAAATGCCCAGACTCACATGGGAGGGGTAAAGAGACCTGGGTTCTGGCTGCCTGGGCGGCTGAACTGCTGTTACTGAGGAAAAGCAGATTAGTAGGGATTTGGTGATCTGTTTCACTTCTTAGACTCCTGCTGCAGAGAAGTAGAGCACTGATGAACTATGGTAGGAGTAGCAGACCAAAGTCTAGTTCCATGGAGCCCCTGGGGATGTGTATGTGGGGAGGCAGAGAGGGCCACAACATTAAATAGCAGTGTGAGATGCTGAACTGGAAGGGAGAGAGGCACCAATGACTGTCCCAAAGCTTCCTCTCTAGCATCTTCTCCTTGCACTGGGTCATAGCCATATGTTCTTGGGTTTTGGCATCAGGCAGCTCTCGGTTCGGAAATCCCCCACCGTTCCACCTCAAAATCCACTACTTGTCAGTTGCATGACCTTGCTGAGTAACCTAATACTGCGATCCTCAGTTTCCTCACCTGTAATGTAGATTAAAATGGATGGAATGTGGGGTGCCTGGGTGGTTTAGCTGGTTGAGTGTTGACTCTTGATTTCAGCTCAGGTCACGATCTCATGTAACATGAGATTAAGCCCTGCACTGGGCTCTGTACTGACAGCTCGGATCTTGCTTGGATTCTCTCTCTCTCTCTCCTTCTGTGCCCCTCCTCCCCCCCAAAACAAATAAATAAACTTAAAAAAGAAACATATACTGTTTTAGGGGCACCTGGGTGGCTCAGTCGGTTGAGCATCTGACTTCAGCTCAGATCATGATCTCACGGTTCATGACTTTGAGCCCTGCATCCGGCTCTCAGCTGTCAGCCCAGAGTCCGATTCAGATCCTCTGTCCCCTCTCTCTCTGCCCCTCCCCGGCTTGCATGCTCTGTCTCTCTCAAAAATAAATAAACATTAAAAAAAAAAGAAAAAAAATGTATACTATTTAAAAACTAAAATGTATGGAATAAGAGAAAGAAAATGATAGCTGTTGTTATATTAAACCAGGTTTTACTGGTGTCTGTTACATGCAAGGATGCAAGGTGTACTCTTACGTTTGACAATACGGTGGATGTAGGGGTTAAGAGTGGGCTTTGCAGTCAGGTGTAACCGGGACAAAATCATATTACTGTCACTTATTAACTGGGACCTTGGGCTAGTCACCTAACATCTCTGAGTCTAGTTTCCTTACCTATAAAGGGAGAATCATAATATAGCACCTCCTTGAAAGCTGCTCTAAGGATTAAGTAATGAATGTGAAGAGTTTTGTGCATCCAGAAATATACATCCAGAAATCAGCATCTGTTGCCATCGTATGTTCTGCAGCCTATAGGGAGTGACAAAGTACCTTACACCCACTGTCTTACTTGACCCTCTCCACGACTGGGAAGGAAGGACACATCAGGTGCGTCTGGCAGGAAGGGGGCAGGCATTAACTACCTTTGATGCCCATTGACTTATCTCCAGTCACAAGGGACAGCATCAGGAGTAAACCCAGGTGTTCTGATTCCCCATATGACTTGTGACTTCTGGAAGCTCTGAATCTGATGGTTGACAGAAACTTGAGGATCATCTCTAGGCAAGAAAGGGAGTTCCTTAAAATTAGTGTGAAGAGGTTCATTGGAAAGGGAAGGAAAGGAAGTTAACCGTTTTTGCTTCTTTCACAGGTGCTCTTGACCTTCCACTCCTGTCCAGCGAACCCCCGCAGGCTATAAACAAGAGAGAATGAATAAACATATATGTGACGTCAGATAGCGCCCAGTTACGGGGCAGATAATTAAATCAGGATGACACGTTCAGATGTGACTGGAAGGGTAGGGGAGAGAGGGTGGGAATTTAAACTGAGACCTGAGACAAGAAAGAAACCAGTCAGCAGAAACCAGTGGTCGGTCCCGAAAGAGAACAAGCTTGGCTGGCAAAGGAGGCCAGGATGGGTGGAGAGCGGAGAGAGAGGGACGGATGCCAGGTAAGAAAGGCGCCGGTCCAGAACATTCAGATCCTCGAAAGCATTGGGAGGAATTTAATTTTATCTATAAACGTCAAGAAAAGCCACTGAGGATTTTAAGCGAAGTTGGAATTACGTCTCATATTTATTTTTACATTTTTATTCACATCTTGAAAGGCGTCTCTGGCTACTTGGGGCCTTCAGTGGAGAGTAGGTTACACTAATGGTAAAGCCCCTAACTTTCCAGCTGACCTTTCCCCATTTAGGATCTTCATTCCACATCTACAAAGGGAGAGTGGGAGGGGACAGGGTCCCAAGGGATCAGTGATAAAGACCTTCCAGCTCGAAAAGGCAGAACACTTAGCCGCTCTAGACCGAAAGCTTCCGGGTCTCTCCGGACACCTTTTCCTTGCTACGCTTTCAGGGTTCAGGTGCAAAACCGCTGATAATTCCTCACAGCCCCCAGCGGAGAAGGAACCTCCCGAAGAACCAGGGACTCGCGGCCCTGCCGGGCAGCCAATCGTGAGGAGGAAAACAGCCAGGGGGCGGCACCCCCGCGGTCCGGGCCGCGTCATTGGCTGGCGGCCGCGTCGCTCGCCCGCGGGGCCACGTGACTGCCACCGTCCGGGCCGTCGTACTGGCTGGGGCTTCCGCACCTCTCCGCCGGTGCTTCCAGGCCGCTCTCCGCGGTCCCGCCCGGTGGGGCCCCGCCTTCCTCGGGGGCCGGGCGATGGGCGGGGAAGGGGACGGGCCGGTTAAAGGGAGGCCGGGCCGGGACCGGGCTACCTCTGCCGGCGCTGCTGTGTCCCCTCAGCCTCGCCACGGCGCAGGACGTGCCGCGGGGCCTCGTCGCACGGGGAGGCCAGGGACCTAGAGGTGAGAAGAGGGGAGGGGACGCGAGAAGGGGGAACCGAGCGGTGCCGGCCTCCATGCGGTCGGCGGGCCCCTCTTAGGGTCGTTCTGGCCTGTGCCGGAGACGTGGTGGCAGGAAGCCCGGACCAACGGTCGACGTGGGCGTCGTGGCCAGGCCGTTGTAGGTGGGTGTGCGTCAGGGTTGTACCCTCGGTCCGCAGACCCGGAGCAGGGTGAAAGCCCCCGTCTCTCGCTGCGGCGATTCCGACCCCACTCCTCGGCCTCAGGGCTACCCACCTTCCACCCCACATCACGCGGATGCCCCGCACCTCGTAGATAGCGGTGCTGCTCTGGTGTTGGAGCCCTCGTCTAGGCGTCTCAAACTCGGAAAACTGGGAGAAAGACCTGGGAGATAGGAGCCGCCGCCACCACCCACCGTCCCACCCTTGGACAGATGGGGAACCAGGCTTGGACACGCGAGAGGACCTCTTTCTCTTGGTTTTTAAAACCACACATCTGGTTAAGTACAAATCAGGGACTGTACTTCGAGACTCATAGACTAAGTTGTAATCTTTCACTGGATAGTTGGGAACACTGAAAGGACACAGAGAGGGAGGGCCAGGTCCTCTCCTGAAATTATACAGCATGTCATTTGCAGAGCTGGGACTTGCACCCACCTCTCCCAAACTCATAGAATATAAGACTGAGTTCCCCCCCCCTTTTTTTTTTTTTTTGCACGGATTGGGGACCACATGAGTTGGGAGCATTCAGGACTTAAACTTTCTGGCACCCATTCTAGTACCTTTTTCTCCGCCCCCCTCCTTTTCTCTAGGGCTCTTTATGTCAAATCTGGAACCAGTGTGATATCCAGTATTGGGTTAAGCAGAAGTTCTTTGTTTTTGAAAATCAAGAGAGAAAAGGAAAGCCAAACCTACTGGAAGACAGGAGCCCATTTTTTTTCCCCATCAAGAATCTCGAAGGACGGACTAGTAACTGTCGTTTATTGAACAAATGCTATGTGCCAGGCACTGTGCTGGGTGCTTGTGCTAGCTTTACAACAGCCCTGCAAGTTAGATAATGTTATCCCCATTTTACAGGTGAGAAAATGATGCTGAGTAAAAGGAGGAAGTTTTTCACCCGTGCCATACAGTTGTTGAATAGTGTGGCTGGGATCTGAATAGAGATCTGTTCAACTCCAGGACATATCCAGTGATTCTCCTAGTAGGGGCCTTACCTCACTGGCTCCGAGTCTCCAGGGATTCAGTCTTGGATCTCATCCCTGGATTTGCCTGAGAAACCGCACTTGAATATCACTGTACTATAATATGCTGCCTCCCAGGGGTAGATCTAGAGATAACACATTCAGGGCTGGGGAGAGGTCCACATTGGATTCACGAGGGGTGAGGATTTTGATCATTGACTTCACTTTTTTTTTTTTTTTAATTTTTTTTTCAACGTTTATTTATTTTTGGGACAGAGAGAGACAGAGCATGAATGGGGGAGGGGCAGAGAGAGAGGGAGACACAGAATCGGAAGCAGGCTCCAGGCTCTGAGCCATCAGCCCAGAGCCCGACGCGGGGCTCGAACTCACGGACCGCGAGATCGTGACCTGGCTGAAGTCGGACACTTAACCGACTGCGCCACCCAGGTGCCCCTGACTTCACTTTTAGTGAGCATAGACCCCCCCCCCCCCCCCCCACGCAGATGCTTGCCACACTGAAATTTCATGACATAAACTTAGTTATGGCGCATGGAGGCAGAGAGAGAGAGAGGTCACTCCTTTTTCTTTACTACATGGCTGTTCAACTGTCATTTCTCCATTCACTCAACAAATATTTGTTAAGCACTTATTAGGTGCTAGCATGGTTCAAGACCCTGGAGATAACAGCTGTGAACCAAAGAGCAAATTACTGCACTGATGAGAAAGACAATTAACCGAAAGTTAAATAAATAAATAAATAAATAAATAAATAAATAAAGTATGAGGTGGTAAGAAGGGCCATGGAGAAAAATAAAGCAAAGTAAGGGGGACAGGAGTACAGGGCAGGAATGAGGGAGGGAGGCGTGGTGGCGGCAGTGATGCTGTTTTACGTGTTGTGTCTGGGAAGGAACTGCCTAGGGTAGTATTCGAGCGGAAACCTAAAAGAAGCAAGAGGGAAAGCTATGAACACAGCCCCGAGCACCATTCTAGTTAGAGGGCCAGCAAAAGGAGACGGAGGTAGGAACAACCTGCTTGGCCTGTTTGACTCTTCGCTGGGATCTGAATTATTATTCTGGCCAAAGTACAGTTACAGAGATAAATTTTACATTGTTGCCGCTGACAGAAAAAAGAAAATGAAAACGTTACCAGCGCACGTGTGTAATGTGAAAGATAAAATTGATTTCATTCTTCATCCTCTACCAAACCCGCTTCAATAATGTTGTGCCAACAGCTTGCAAGAGTTTTGCCACCTTCACTGATTAACATTAATAAGACTCAGAACTGTGAGTTGAGCACTTGGCCACAAAATGGCAATTTGAACTAGCCCCGAAGACTTCTTAGCAAGGAAACAAATCTGGGGGGTCAGGTGGTATTTTGGAAAGAGAGGGGACCTTGGAAATTGGAAAACGAGGGTTGAGACTTTGGTCCTCCTAGTTGAGGCAGTGACTACAACTTTGGTTTTTCTCATATTGGAGGAGAGGACTCATAATCTGTTCTCAGATCTGTTGAGGAGGCAAGTGGGAGGTGTATATGAAATCTTTTTGAAAGCTGTGACTTACTCTTCAAGGAACTATTATTTGATCGTGGTTTTACATGAAGTTATTTTCCTCTTTGGTATTTTAATTTTTCGTCTTACATTGATTGGGCTTTATACCAGAAACAATACGTCATAGTGGCGTTTGAGGTGGGCCTTCAAGGATTAGGAAAAGGACCAAGATAGATGGAGATAGAAAGGAAAGGCATTCCAGACTGAGTGAACAACATGAGCAAAGGCCCAGAGGAACCAGGGATGCTTAATATTTTCCTAGATTGGTGACTAGAACACCAGAGCATGGAAGGAAGCAAAAGTAAGGCAGGTTCAGCTCGTTCAGAGAGAGAAGCCTGTGCTAAACTTTGTAGACCGTATGCAGGAGGAGGTGGGGTGCCATTGCAGATTTTCGAAGAGTGATCCAAATGGTTTGATCTCTTGTTAATGAATGCTTCTTTTGAAAAAGAGGCAACACAGCATGGTGGTTAAAAAAAACGACGGGTTCAGTTAGGTGTTTAAGGCTGAAGTACGTCTGGGGACAAAACTCCAAACCAACCAACCGGTGTGGATGGAGAGGTGCAAAAGTGCAGACGTAGCAAAACATTGACAATTGGTGAGTTGTGAAATTGTTTAATAGGTGAACTGTGAATATACCAGTGCTGCATGTATCATTCTTTCAACTTTTCTGAAGATTTGAGAAGTTTCAAAAGAAGCAGTCGAGAGACAGAGTGCGTGTGAATCACACAGGCTTTGCTTCCCGTCACAGTTCCACTACTTGCCAGCAGTGTGAGTACAGGAAAATTATTCCCAACCGCACAGTCCACACCTGTTACAGCCTAGTTGTACCTGAGATTTTTCCACGTAAGTGAAGAGAGAGAGTCTTTTGGTAGGTGACTTGTTCACATTCGTATGAGGTTAATGTTAAGACTTCAAGTTCCCCACAAACTTTAGATCTCGGTTACTTTATGGAGTCGCGATTTATTTTCCCTTCTCTGTTTTCTTTTGGATTGTTTAGTATTATTTTCTGTGATTCCGTTTTATCTCCTCTGTTGGTTTATTAGCCGTAGCTCTGTGATTAATGGAGTTGTATTAGGGTTTATAGTATGCATCCTTAATTTATCACACCCTACCTTCGCCGTTATTATACCATTTTGTGTATAAGAGCCTTTTAATACTCTGCTTCCTCTCCTCCTGGTTCTATGTTCAAATATATATTAAAAATGTAAAATAGACCACTTGAACCGTTTTCAATTTGCAGTTCAGTGCATTAGGTACGATTCACTGTGTTGTGCAACTGTCACTACTTTTATTTTTAAAACTTAAGGAGCGCCTGGGAGGCTCAGTCAGTTGAGTGTCCAATTCTTGATTTCGGCTCAAGTCATTATCTCCCGATTTGTGAGTTCGAGCCCCTTGCCAGGCTCTGCGCTGATGGTGCGGAGCCTGCTCAGGATTCTCTCTCTCTCCCTCTCTCTCTCTCTGCCTGTGCACTTTCTCTCTCTCTTAAAATAAACTTAAAAAAAAAAAACTCGGGACACCTGGGTGGCTCAGTAGGTGTTCTTCAGCTCAGGTCATGATTTCATGGTTCGTGAGTTCGAGCCCCGCATTCAACTGCGCACCGACAGTGCGGAGCCTGCTTGGGATTCTCTCTCCCTCTCTCTCTGCCCCTCCCCCACTTGTGCTCTCTTTTTTAAAATAAATGAATGGGGGCACCTGGGTGGCTCAGTTGGTTGAGCAGCTGACTTCGGCTCAGGTCACGATCTCGCGGTCCGTGAGTTCGAGCCCCGCGTCGGGCTCTGTGCTGACAGCTCAGAGCCTGGAGCCTGTTTCCGATTCTGTGTCTCCCTCTCTCTCTGCCCCTCCCCCACTTGTGCACATGCTCTTGCTTGCTCTCTCAAAAATAAATAAACATTAAAATGATAATAATAAAAACCAATCCACCCATTAACAACTTATTAAGTGCCTTCTGTGTGCCAGATTTTATGCTAGGTATTGTGAGAATACACGAAAAGTAGAAAACATCTCCTTGAACAATTCTTAATCTAGTTGGGAAGATAAAGCATCTCCCCAACAAATGTTTATTGAACATCTAAACAATGGGAGTTCAGAGAAAAAAATGAGGTACCATTTATGTGCTAATATGTTCCTTTATGTGCAATATGTTCCTCCTCTCCCCATTTACTTTTCCAGTTTTGGCTTCTCTCTTGGGCCTGATACCCCCATTTCCAGTTGCTCACTGGACGTCCTCATGTGGACATCTGATAGAAATTCCAAACCTGTGAAACCTAAAGTCAAACTTTTGTTGTCTCCTATCTTTTCGTTTCCTCCTCCGTGTTCCTATACATCATTCTTCCTTGTGCGTGTCGCACCTCACGATCCGTCTTGGATTTGTCCATCTCCTTTAGTGTCTCCGGTCTTGTCCTACCACTGAAATGTCAAGCCTCTCCCATCCCTGCCCTGCCTTGGAGTTTATGCCTTTGTCAGCCGTAGCTTACAGGATGAAATCTAGGCTTCTTGGGATCAAATACGAAACCAGTCTTTCACTCTAGTCTTAACCTCCTGCAGCTTCACCCTAGGAATTGGCATTCTAGGTGACTTTTTCCTGGGTCTTGGATTAAACTGTGACCTTTTACTTGCCTGAGTTTCCTTTCCTTTCTTGTTTACAACTTGTTCACATTGGCCCACAGCTCATCCTCCACTCTCAGAATACGCCAAACCTCTGTTAATGGCACGTAGAGTGTTATAGCTTATCTGTTTATAATTGTCTTAGTCCTTTGATTGTTGGTAGAAACTGGGTTTCTTATTCATTTTAGCAAGAACTTACTGATCTATTATGTGCTAAGTATTGTTCTTGGTACTGTGGATACGAGAAAGACTATAAATAATAGTATTTTTTATGTATAAATACTTTATATAATTTCAAAAGTCCCTGTGAAAGTGCTATGAAGAAATAAAGCCAGGTAAGGATTTAGAGAATGATGGAGTGGAGGAGTATTTTATTTGGAATGGCCAAGGAATATCTCTCTAAGGGGATGATACACCGGCTGAGCCCTGAAGGATGAGAAAAAGCCTGCAAAGGTCTGGGAGTGATTATTACAGGCAAAGAGAACTTGAGCAAGTGCAAAGACCTTAGAAAGGGAATCAACTTGGCGTGTTCCAGAACGGCAAGAAGGCCAGTAGGAAATGAGGGTAGAGAGGTAGGCAGGGTTCAGGTATTGTAGGCCACTAGAGTAGCCCAGATAAGATGTGATGGTAGAGGGGAGTGAAAAGTGATTAGGTTCAGGTACTTTGGACAGTAGGGAGCAGGTGGATATCATATTTGAGGTAGCACAGACAGGACTTACTGACGGATGATATATACGATTAGTAGGTTAGAGGAAAGAAAGATTGACCCCTTGGTTTCGGGTCTAGATTCTGAGGCAGTGTGTCTAGCACAGTGGTTAGCTTATGATGCTTAGAAGGGGCGCCTGGGTGGCTCAGTCGGTGAAGTGTCCGACTTCGGCTCAGGTCATGATTTCACGGTTTGTGGGTTCGAGCCCTGTGTTGGGCTCTGTGCTGACAGCTTGGAGCCTGGAGCCTGCTTCGGATTCTGTGTCTCCTTCTCTCTCTGCTTCTCTCTCTCTCTCTCTCTCTCTCTCTCTCTCTCTCTCTCAAAAATAAGCATTAAAAACAATAAAAATTAAAAAGAAAAAGATTGTCCTCTGAAAAGGCACTTCAGTTTCACAAATTACAGAACTGTTATACATGCATTGTTAGTTAAAAGTATGTGCTGTAATTACCAACAGCAGACATTGGTTTGCTTCTATCCAAATCTTCAAAAAGAAGTTGGCTGACTGCTATCAGGCTCATACAGAAAGGATGTAACCTCTCTTCTAGTCCAGTGCTCTAGCCTGTCAGTAATTCACACGGGAATTGTGTCAATGCTGCCTGTCTGCCACCTGGATCACACCGCTTTCTAGGTGTCACAGCTGCATGTGTGCAGCTAAAGAATAAAGTGAAGAAATGTCGTTCCTTTTTGTGTTACTCAGACTACCATTGTACTTTAATGTATGCGTAGGTAAATGCACTGTTCAGACGTTTTGTTTTTTTCTTCCCCTGTGATTCCTGCAAGGTAATGTGGAAGGTTCAAGTATTTTCCTCTTGAACCTTTCCTTTTCTCACTCTCGATTATCAATGTTAATAAAGGGAGAAACTGGCCCAGATGATACGGTAGACTTGTGTTTTATTGAACTTCATGGAAAGTATAGTTTGTATTCCAGCCTCCTTAAAATGGAAGTCTGGCTGTAGGCTCTATTCCAAGGATAAACACTGTCATGTCTTAATTTCCATGAAGCAGTTGATGAATACTATAATTGAAAGCCGTAACTGGCTTAAGGAAGTGAGAGGATTTTTGTGCAAAAAGGGGTATTTGGAAAGTATGTTCCAAAGGAGATATTTCCACTTGAAAATAAATATTGCTTTGCATTCTACTTTTCCTGTACTTGAGTTATTTGCTTAGCAAATATTTTAGCTCCTATTTTGGAAAGCATATACCTGGACATGTTGGGGGATACAAAGATGAATTAGACTGGAGCTTGCTCTCAAGGAGCTTACTGTGTGTGAAGGTCACACCTACCATTTAGTGTAAAATAATTTGTAATGTAGTTTTATGTTGCTTTGTGTTTTAAAATCTGTGTGAAAAAGGAAAAAAAAATAGTGTTGAGAGTTTTAGGAGGTGAGTAGAATAGATAAAGGAGACTATACGTGGCTTTTGGATTCAGACTGATGGCTATATCAGTTCTACTTCTAGGACTGTTTGTGAATGAATACCTAAGTTTTTGAGAGTTAGAGGTGGAAAAGGGCCACGGCCAAGAGTATAGTAAAAGGAGAGTTGGGTACACATTTGTAGGTATCAGTCCAGGTCATTTGGGGTAGCAGGTAGGTGAAACTGGGATGTGTAGAGCAGCTGAATTCTAAAGTATTTGGAATTATCTGAGGTTAGAGAAAGCTAATTAGATAGGTGATAGGAATAGTGCCTTGCTCAAAAAGAGCTATACTTAGAGTCCTAAAATCTGGATTTTATTAGCTGACTCAGTCACTTGCAAGCTAAATAAATTACTGCATTGGACAAGTCCTTTCACTTTTATAATCTATCTATATTTACAGTGGGTTTCTTATAGATAGCATATAGTTGGGTCTTAATTTTTAATCTAATCTGACACTTGCTACCTTTTCATTGGCATGTTTAGAACATTCACATTTGATGTGATTATTTTTATGTTTGTTTTAAACTCTACCATCCTGCCAGCTATTTTCAGTGTGTTCCATCTACTTTTGGTCTCTTTTTCCCCCCTCTTTTTTTTGTTTTCTTTTGGATTGAGAATTTTTTACGATCTCATTTTATCTCCACAATTAACTTACCGTTTATGCCTTTCAAAAAATTTAGTGGTTCCTCTTGGATTTACAAATACATCGTTAATCAGAGCCTACCTTCAAATAATAATGAATCACTTCACATCTAGTTTAAGACTTTACAATTCCCAATTACCCATTTTTTTGTGCTATTTTTATACATTTTATTTTCGTATGCTATAAACAAAATACATTTCTACCGTTGCTTAGATGTTTACCTTTTAGAGCAGTTTAAGATATTTTAAATTAAAACATGGATTTGACTTGATTTTCATTTGTTCCATTCCTTGACTTTATTTCTTTGTTGTGTTTTGTGTAGCCCTAGTTTCTGTCTGGTATATGTATACATGGTAGTGCTGGTCTGCTGGATATTCTTAGTGTTTGAGAAAGTCTTTGTTTCTCCTTCATCTTCTAAAAGATATTTTCTCTAGGTATAGAATTCTGGGTTGACAGCTATTTTACTGTGATAAAGGTATTACGCAGTCACCATCTGATGTTTCTAATAAGTCCACTGTAATTTTTGTCTTTATTCCTCTGTATGTAATGTATGTTTTTAATTTGGCCGTTTTTAGGCTGTTATCTTTGTTTTCAGCAGCTTGAATATGATATGTGTAGGTGTGGGATTTTGTTTGGTTTTTCTTTCTATATTTGTCGTTTTTGGTATTCTCTGAGATTCTTGGATCTATACTTTGGTGTCTGCCTTTAATTTGGGAAAATTCTTGGCCATTATGTCTTCAAATATTTCTTCTGTCCATTCTTTGTCCTCTCCTTTTGGGATTCCAAGTACACATGAGTTAGATTGTTTACTATCTTCCATAGCTCTTGGATGTTCTCTTACATTGTTGTTACTGATTTAAAAAAAAAAATCTGTTTTTCTCTTTCTTTTTAAATTTGGGTAATTTCTATTGACCTATCCTCAATTTCATGGATTCTTTCTTTGGCTCTGTCGAGTCTGTTGATGATCCTGTCAGAGGCATTCTTCATCTCTATTACTGTGTTTTTTCACTTTTAGTATTTCAATTCAATTATTTCTTATAGTTTCCATCACTCTTGTACTTTCTAGTATTAATTTTTATCTTTTTCCTTCCCGGATAGCAGCCGTGTAGGGCAAGATTTGGATTTTCTTAGTTTTTTTTCTTATGCCTCTTTTGCATATCTTAGGTTTGGAAAAGCCCTTTGACCCAGGAATCACCAAGAGCTGTTCCAAAATAAAAGGACCTAAGAAATGTACTCCAACTAGGTTGACCTAAGTAGGAAGTAAGAAGAGAGTTACAGACCAGTTGCATTGAGGAATGAAGACCTGCTGTGTGTATCCACCAATCTGATTGACTTGCTCAGGGTAAGTTGTGATCGAAATCTGTTCTTTTCTTCTTTTTCTACTTCCTGAGACCATCAAGTAACTATTATTTTACTCTTGTTCATTGGGAGGATCAGCTATAGCCCCTTCATCCAAACAAAATTAATGTGGATTACTTTGCAAGGGTGTATTTTTCTGTCAGTTCCCAAACAGGAAACTTTCTGAGTCTTCTGTCTAGTATATTTTGTCTCTGTTTGGCCACAGTCATAAAGTGTGTATTCATTTGTTCTTTGATCCATTCAAACATTTTGTAAGCCTGCTATCTCGGAATTACTATACACCTGTTGGTGATTACAATGATGAGCGAGATATCCTTTCCTCCAAGAGCTGGAGAGACTCTTACTTAACTAACACAAGAGTATTATCAGTACTATAATGAAAGTGAAAAATACTATGGGATATAGAAGTATAGTGATTCAGTTGGGCTAGGGGATTGGTCGGTGCTTTGTAGAAAGGGTAGTGTTGTTTAACTGGTATAAAAATGATTAGAATCTTGATGGGCAGAGAGGTTGATGGCCATTCTAAGCTAAGCAAACAGCTAACACAAAGACACTGATTTGTGACGTATCTGGTAAACAGTTTATGATGTATTCAAAAAGAAAAAAAAAAAAGACCATCTTCTTTGCTTCAGGGACTTGCAGGTAGCAGCAAAGTTTTGAGACTAGATCCTGTTTTGCAGTATACCTGGGGGTGAAAAACCTGGAAAGAAGATAGTGATAGTAGGAGACAGGCCACCCTGATACCTTTTCTGGAGGGAAAAACTGCAGAGGAAGCCAGGCAGAGATGGGGAAGAATCCTTGATGGTTTTTACTTTGGGGAAGTCCTATACCCAATCAATTATTTGCTCTGACTTGGCTATTTTTGGTCTATATTTGGTGTTTGTTTTTGTTTACCCTGATCAAGGCATATGAGGCTCAACTAACTAAAGAAAGTGAATATAAGACACCTACCCCCGAACTGAACTCGTCTTCACTCTCATGGATGACAAGTAGGACTGTTAAAATGTGTGAGCACTGAGAATTACTTAACCAGTTAATCCCGGTTTTTTCTTTGGGGTAGGAGGCTGAAGCATCTATCTCCAGAAATGTCTTTGGAAAGTAAAGAGCAACATGATCTGTCACTCACTGACTCATCTGAAGGAAATGACCAACACGGCCCTCTGTGTAACATCCCTCCGGAGTCTGCAAATGAATCAAGTACCGACTTCAAGCAGTTTGAAGCCAATGATCAATGCACACCTTATCGTAGGATCCATATGGAGCCTCAAGAGAAATCAAATACTAACTTCAAGAAATTTGTCATTAAAAAATTGCGGAGGACTTGCCAGTGCAGTCCAACCAAAGCCAAAAATGTGATTTTTGGTTTCCTTCCCGTTTTGCGATGGCTCCCAAAGTATGATCTGAAGAAAAACATTTTAGGGGATGTGATGTCTGGCTTGATTGTGGGCATCTTATTAGTACCCCAATCCATTGCTTATTCCCTCTTGGCTGGCCAAGAACCTATCTATGGTCTGTACACCTCTTTTTTTGCCAGCATCATTTATTTCCTATTGGGTACCTCCCGTCACATCTCTGTGGGCATTTTTGGAATATTGTGCCTTATGATTGGTGAGGTAGTTGACCGAGAACTACACAAAGCCGGCTATGACACTGCCCATACTCCTCCTTCTTTAGGGATGGTTTCAAATGGGAGCACATTATTAAACCAGACATCAGACTGGATATGTGACAGAAGTTGCTATGCAATTGCAGTTGGCAGCACTGTGACCTTTATGGCTGGAGTTTATCAGGTAAGAAACAATGGAACGGGTGGTTGCTTCTACCAAAAGAAATCACCGTACATGAAATCGCAAATCTGTAAGGGATCTCAGAGATCATAGTAGTTAAAGCTGTCATTTACTGAATGCTTAGGATATGTGAGGGATAGAGCCAAAATTCAGACCATAGTTTGACTCCACATGGAAGATAAGGCTGCTTCTCTTTTCTCAACCTTAGGCTGCCTCTGAACCAGTGAATTTCAGTCAGCCAGATTGTAATTATTTGGTTGCAAAATGTAGACCAGAAAGGGACCTCACATCACCTAGTACAACTCCTTAATTTTACATGTTGAGAAACACTGGGTTTTCTTGAGATTGTGTGTGGTTCCTTACTGGCAGAGTCAGCACTAACAAGCAGGAAGAGGGTAACAGGATGAGGGTTGGCAGAGGGAGGAGTGCAGGAGGTTTCAAACTATAGATGCCCCCCCCCCCCACCGCCACCAACCCCACTTTAGAATTGTTGCTCTAGTAAGTGACTCTCACTAAAGACAGCACTTCCCGTGGACTGCTAGGGAACAAGTTGAGAACCACTATTTCATATGATTAGCCAGAAGAAAGGATTACAAATTAAATTCTCCTTAGGTGTCCCATAGAATCCGCAAACCTACCATTATCATCACACCCCTGTCTTTTAGCATCTGGGAGTCGATGCCAGCATTAAACCTTTTCTCCATTATAGGCATCTGGTTCCAATATGGGAAAGGGAAGAGTAGCTCACTTAGTTTGGTGCCTGGGAAAGAGGAAGAGAAGGGGCTGCTGTGCAGAGTGGTGCTCTTCAGGGTCCAGTTTTGCTTTTTTGTTATTATGTCTCACCAAGAATGAGGAAGGGCTCAGGGAAATTCTGAGGAATTATTGGGAAGAGGAAAAAAATAAAGAAGTAAAAATATTGTATCTTTGACGATGCAGAATTAATATGGGAAGCAGTTTGGCATAAGCACATACACACTGAATGAGAATAGTTTCTCAGCGTGAGGTTAAAGACTGTTCTATAATTTAAATGTGATTCTATTTTGATGTGAATCAAAATTTTTTTATTAATTAAAACTTTACTTTTATGGTAACGATTTATAATTTAATGGAAATACATGCCCTTGTCGTTAGAAGAATTTTTCCAATTTGAGTTTTTGTAATTTTTTGTGGATCCTTGGAAATTGTTTTCTTGAGGTCTGAACTTTATTCACATATCAGAAACATTGTACAAGAAGGTAGGAATCCTAAGTTCTTGTCTTATCCAGGCTGAGGAACAGTGGGACTTTGGACCAGTTGCTTAACCCTCTGAGTGTCAGTAAAATGAACCCTCTCTTTGTAAAATGAGAGGGCTGATGTATGATTGTGTTTTTTTCTACCTCTGACATTTTGTGATGCTCTGATGTATGTCTCCATGCAAGGCAGTGCCGGGATATTAGAGGATTTAGAAGCTCTTTTCCATTTATATTTAACACTTGTATATCCTTCCTTCCAGGTAGCGATGGGCTTCTTTCAAGTGGGCTTTGTTTCTGTCTACCTCTCAGATGCCTTGCTGAGTGGATTTGTCACTGGTGCCTCCTTCACTATTCTTACATCTCAGGCCAAGTACCTCCTTGGGCTCAGCCTTCCTCGGAGTAATGGTGTGGGCTCACTCATCACTACTTGGATACATATCTTCAGAAACATCCATAGGACCAATATCTGTGATCTCATCACCAGCCTTTTGTGCCTTTTGGTTCTTTTGCCAACCAAAGAACTCAATGAGCACTTCAAGTCCAAGCTTAAGGCACCAATTCCTACTGAACTCATTGTCGTCGTGGCAGCCACATTAGCTTCTCATTTTGGGAAACTCCACGAGAAATACAACAGCAGTATTGCTGGACATATTCCCACGGGGTTTATGCCACCCAAAGCACCGGACTGGAACTTAATTCCCAGTTTGGCTGTAGACGCAATAGCTATTTCTATCATTGGTTTTGCTATTACTGTATCACTTTCTGAGATGTTTGCCAAGAAACATGGCTACACAGTCAGAGCTAATCAGGAAATGTATGCCATTGGCTTTTGCAATATCATCCCTTCCTTCTTCCACTGCTTTACTACTAGCGCGGCTCTTGCGAAGACTTTGGTTAAAGAATCAACAGGCTGCCAAACTCAGCTTTCTGCTGTGGTGACAGCTTTGGTTCTTTTGTTGGTCCTCCTGGTAATTGCTCCTTTATTCTATTCTCTTCAGAAAAGTGTCCTTGGTGTGATCACTATTGTAAATCTCCGGGGAGCCCTACGTAAATTTAAGGATCTACCCAAAATGTGGAAGGTTAGCAGAATGGATACAGTTATCTGGTTTGTCACTATGCTGTCCTCTGCACTGATAAGTACTGAAATAGGCCTGCTTATTGGGGTTTGTTTTTCTATGTTTTGTGTCATTCTCCGCACACAGAAGCCAAAGATTTCATTGCTTGGCTGGGTGGAAGAGTCCGAAATCTTTGAATCCATGTCTGCTTATAAGAATCTTCAGACAAAGCCGGGCGTCAAGATATTCCGTTTTGTAGCCCCTCTCTACTACGTAAACAAAGAATGTTTTAAATCTGCTTTATACAAAAAAACTCTCAACCCAGTCTTAGTAAAGGCAGCTCAGAAAAAGGCTGCCAAGACAAAGATCACAAAAGAGACAGTGATTTTCAGTGGAATCCAGGATGAAGTTTCACTGCAACTTTCCCATGATCCTTTGGATCTCCATACCATAGTAATTGACTGCAGTGCAATACAGTTTTTAGATACAGCAGGGATCCACACCCTGAAAGAAGTTCGTAGAGATTATGAAGCCATTGGCATCCAGGTTCTGTTGGCTCAGTGCAATCCCTCTGTGAGGGATTCCCTGGCCTGCGGAGAGTATTGCAAAAAGGAAGAAGAAAACCTTCTCTTTTATAGTGTGTATGAAGCAATGGCTTTTGCAGAAGAATATCAGAATCAGAAAGGACTATGTATTCCCAATGGTCTAAGTCCTTCCAGTGATTGAGAAAGTAGATGGAAAGAATACTTATGTCTAGCCAGTAGGTTAGTTTGAAGTCTGTAACACTTTCCAGTTCCACAGCAGAAAATGTTGCACACTTGAAATTTTAACCTGATGATTAGGTATTATTCCTTTGAAGCTGATGGCCTTTGTAGATATCTACACATATGCAGCAGATTAGAGCTTATAGTCAACCAGAATCAAAAAGAAGAAAATACCATGGTTTCAAGCTTTCTTGCAGATATGAGGTATTCTTGGAGTTAAATGTCTATTGAATTGAACTGTAAAGTGACCCCCAAACTTAATTACCATCGTGTGTTTTAGAAGATTCGCATTTGGATTCTTCCTTCTCCAGGAAGTAAAGCAGTCGTTGACATTCTGAGAGGTGCTGGAGCCTGCTTGATAATGGCTCTTTGGAGAGGGAGTAGAAAGGAGGCAGGGAAACAGTGCTGTGCCTGCTCTTACACCAGCAGGTCGGGAGACTTCTGGAGCACCAGGTTCGTTCTTACTTGTGTTTCTCCATTCCCAGTCTTTACTCCCTAGACAGCAGTAAGATCTCTGGCTTTTAATACGAGAGCACCATTCCTTGCCTTAAGGCAAGGAACCACGGGCACTATCTTATTAGGAGCTGGATGGCTGGGCAGGCTTGTGAAATCCTACCAGCCAGCCTCATATTACTTACAGCATTCTCTGCAATACACTTGATGTTTTTATTCATGCCTTTTTGTTTAGGGTAAGTAGATAAGCAAAGGGCTCTTGCTCATAATCAGCCAAAATAATGGGAATCTGCCCTGTCTTTTCTGTGACCTCAATCAATCCCTGTTTCTGAGTATTTCTCTACCATTAAGCTCTGGTGTAGCTTTCATTCATCCATTGTTTCCCATGGAATCTGTCTTACACTGTTGTGGATTACCAGCAACTAGCTTGCCAGGTGGAAGGCAGAATGCCAACTCCACAAGTCTAGACGGCATTTTTAATGAGCTCGAAGCAAACTGTTGGATGGATTGCAAAAAGGAATGATTGACAGTTTCCCTTAAGAATTTGTATACTTAGCAGTGAATTTTTTTCCCCTTCCCTTGGCATTTTAGTGACGGTCCACTGCGGATTGACAGTCTTTCTCAAGTAGGAGGTACTGTTCATCTTTACTCTGCAAGAATATTTTATTGTAACCAATGGAAAAGAATGCATGGAAGTGATAGCGTGCTTCCAGAAGAACATCAATAATTAATTGGTGGATGTTTTAGTGAAAACAAAGCTAATGCTTACTGTCAGGCACCCTATTGATGTCCAGTAAATATGGATGACAGTGACAGCTTTTAACTCTTTGGGCCACCTAAAGCTGTTATGCAAGAGGATTTAGAAACATCCCAAATTCTGTGGGTATATTATTTATGACAGCTGGCCACAGGTTGTGGCTCCAGGAATAGTTCCTTTTGAAAAGCAAGAATGTCTGGCATTGAAAGCTTATTGTCCTGTATGTGGACCTTGATAGACAAGGAAAAATACAGGTTTTCCAAAGTTAGGACGAGGAGACTAATGTAGAGGATGTTAAAACATTTAGCTACAGTATTTAAAGCAAGAAAAATAATTGCAAAACCACAAATCATTTTTTAACCTGCACTACATTCTAAACAATTTAAATGTGAGACCCAAACCCTATGGGTAGGGCATCTATTAGAGTGGGACACTTTAAAACATATTTAGCTTTCTTTTGGGCTCCATAAATTTCAAGTATTGCTTTTCTATTGGTGGAGCTCTGTCCATCTATTTACATGGAAAATGCCTTTCAGTTGTTAAAACAAAGCAGTTTCTCAGTAAAAAAGTTGGATTTCTGTCTTTGAGGTGATTGATTTCATGATTAAATATAATAGTACTAAATTTTGACATCCTTTTAGAACTTCAGTCTAGAATTTCAGAAATGTTAACTACCGTTTGTATTCGCGGGGTTTTTTGGTTTGCTTTCAGCCAATATTTGCCCTTTCTACCCAGTTTTAGGGATAGAAATAGTAAAATTCCAGTGTCTTCGTTGGTTATTTGTTTTTAATCCCTGTTCTCCCTCCCGCAAGGCAGGTTTGAATCCCGACCATTATAGATGTCTACTGTCATGTGAGAGAGTAAATAAGTACATGTTCAAGACGACCCTGTCTGTAATTTAGCAGACACTAGCACAGCAAAGAGAAGTGTCCACAGAATTTGGAGAATCCCTTAGGAGTAACAGGGTCTGATTTTTACCTGGCATTTCTGTCCACATGTGGATATAAGCAATTAATGGAGCTGTATGCAATTAGCAAATTCTCGAATTGTGTTCTGGTTTGTTCCTCTCCTACCCAAACAAACAAACAAACAAAGAGATTCTGCTTTTGGTAGCTACTTACAAAAACACTTCAGATTTCACTAGAATTTATAGCTCCATCCTCTGCTTTGGTTGAGGTCCACCTATACTTACACATTGTTGATGGCTAGTGTTTAAAAAAATCAAATCCGAAACCAAAATCTAGTTCACCAACAAAACTATTGTTTTCATTTTCTTTCTTGCTCAAGGGCTTAGACCTTGAGTTCAATAACTGATACTTTACATACTTTATTGATACAAAAATATCTTGCATACCTTAAACTTTAGAGTCTAAATGAAGTGTTTTCTCATTGCTTATTGACAAATGTATAAAATTCTAAATATCTTAAAATGGTCATTTAATTGAAACGTAATGTGTACATTCTTGATGGTAAAAACTGGAAGGGGAGAGTATGCCAAAAACAGAAAGAGTGAGGGTAACTGTCAAGAGGAGTGAAGGGAATACACCATCGAAAAAAGACTATCTCTGACCAAATGGGGGAGAAAGGAGAGGGACTCAGTTGAATGGAGTCCAATCCCTGGTTGGTCCTGACTTTGGGAGATCAGGATTAGGAGCCACACCTTAGTTTTGACAGCAAGGTCAGAACTGGGTTCTGTTACGAGAAAGGGAGGGTAGATTCACCAAAGCAGAAAGAGCTGAGGAGCATGTGGTACCCCGGGGCTGGGGCAAAGGCCCAGTGGACCTGCTCCGGAGCCCTAGACTGAGTGGCTATAGCCTCTGATGGTGGTAGAAGTGACAGATGTCTAGTTCACAAGTTTTGTTTAATAGGACCAAAGGAAAACAAATTTTGATAGTCTGACTTAGCTTTCAAACAGTAGTAGTCATTGAAGCCAAAATTTGTTGGTAAATTTACAGTATGGTACATGGTAATCTTTAAACATGTATCAAGAAGTTAGATGAGTTTATTAGACTAGTCTAATGCTAATGAAAATGTTTTAACCAGAACAATAATTCTCTGTAAGGGGATTTTTCTTAGCAGTGGGTCACTGAAGAATGCATTGTCTGGCTTTTAGCCCTGATCTTAATATGAAACTGAGAAAAACACCATGAATTTCTTGGGAACTTAAATTAGTCTAGAAGTTACAGTGATAAATTTGAGCTTTGTGATGCTTGTTATTGTTCTTAAGGATTGTTTTCCTTTGTGTATTGCTACAGATGAGCTATAGGGTTTTGTTTTGCTTTTTCAGCAATGTAGATAATATCTCAGTACTTACTGAGGATCCGTGCTGGAGTCTAGGGTCCTGCACCAAGTACTAGAACTATGGTACTAAATCTCGTAGATGGGCTATAATGGTAACCCTCCTAGGATAACACCCAGGACACTTGGAGGGGTTTATGGAGGGGCTAAGCTGAGCCTGGACTGAGGTCTGAGCAGAAGACCGGCAACTGAGGCAAACAAGGAGGCATTAACACTCCTGGTCTATTCAGGGAATGATTCCAGTGACATGGCAAAAATCCCATGAATAGGATTTAGACTTCGTTTAGTTTTTCTGTTCTTTGATGTTTTTCATTTTTTGCATCTGTTTTCTTTCTCTATTTTAGTGATGCCTTAATTTGAAGCTGGGTTTAAAAAACTGCAAAGAAGAGGAAATCAGATCTAGAAAGCTTTTAGCCTTTGAACTAATTTGGCTTTTTTTTCCTTTTGTACTAAGATTTTATTAGATAATCATGATTGGAATCATCAGGTGCTAATAACAAGAATGAAAATTATAATGGAACAGGCCCAAATAATAAGCCTACTGGTTTGTTATCACAGCCTATGATTAAAGTAAAACACTATTGAAATATTGTAAGTTAAAGGTACATTTTAGTTTTTAAAAAACAAACATTAGTAACTTTAGGGATGGAGAATTTAGATGTGGGAGTAGGAGAAGATTTATTTTTGTAAGGTAATTTTTATCCTGACAAGGACTATTTTTGAAAAGTGTTTTGCACCTAAAATTTTTAAGTGAACATATTAAATACAGTTGGGAAAGTTAAATAAGCAATATACTAAATAGTGAATTTTTTTGATATGAATTTTATTTTTCTCGTAATGACATAAGATAAGGAGATACTGAATTACGAAAACTAGAATAATGAAGGACACCAAATGCGTTCATTGGAGATACGATGTTTACAAGTCTGCACTGGAGCATTGTACCTTTTTTGGACTTGAATTATAGCTCTTAAAAAGGCCAAATACTTACAATGTAATTAGTATAATCTAATCCAATATAAACAAAATACCGACGGCAAAATTTCTAACTGAAGGTTTTTTAGTTGGCAAATAGACAAGCAGACTTAGCCAGAAAGGATTTTTAACTGCAGCTTTAATGGACTTATTTTATGGGGCACGTGGGTGGCTCAGTCAGTTAAGCTCTGACTTTTGATTTCGGCTCAGGTCATGATCTCATGGTTTGTGGGATCGAGCCCTGCATTGGGCTCTGCACTGACAGCACAGAGCCTGCTTGGGATTCTCTCTCTCTCTTCCTCTCTCTCTACCCCTCCCCCCACTCACAATCTTTCTGTCTCTCAAATAAACTTAGAAAAAAATTTGTTTACATTAACTTATTTTAGGGAAGTTCACACCCCCTTTTTCCCATCTCCCATCCCCCCGTCCCTCACCCCTAAAATAATAAGATGCTGGGAATCAAAAAGTTCTTGACTTTTCCATTCAAATCAGTTGGGGAATTAGTATTTGAATTCTGATGCTACCATGATTTCTCAAAAATTAGTGGGAACAAATCAATCTATATACAACGCTACCTTTTTTTGTCTCCTTTGCAATGTTATATACAAATCAAGACAATATCAGGGTGACAGGTGAATGAACGTAAATTCTCAGTTTTGTCTATCCCCTAAAAAAGTATTCTGCCCTTTTTTTCCCCAATTGTTCAAGGCTAATGACTTTTGGGAACATGTTTTATACCACATATATCTTTTTTTAATTAAAGCAAGTGCCTTGATGCCATTCTATATAAATCATGCTTAACCCTCTATGGGATGAGAATGAGTTGATGGATTGCAGTCTATTGCAGGAGGGGGGGGTGGGTAGTTGGTTAATAGCAGATGTTTTTCTTCTGGAAGGATATGTTCATGTTGTTTATTATGTAAGATCCTGTACGTGTTGAGATCTAGAGGTGTCATTTCATTCTGCTAATAAATTGTTAATGCTAATAAAATATTACTCTGTGTCTAAATTATTTAAGTGCTTCACTAAGAAATACATTTAGGTCACCAGTGATATTTAAAATACCATCTCTTTACATTTGGAGAGGGATCCGGTCATTAATTTTTCCCAACTATGACAAGAGGATCTGTCCTTACAGAAAGCCATAATGCATAAAGAAACCCAGTTCTTTTGTCTTTTCTTTGTGATCCTGAGTGAGTACATTAACCCCTTGGGGACTCAATTCTTTCATCAGTGAAGAGGGGAGGAGCACTGGATTGCTTGAGGAACCTTCTTCCAGTTCTCATGTTGCCTGACAACTACTACTCTGTACCATGTTGGAATCCAAAAATCCCAAACTGGCTAATGTCTCACTAGTCCTAACTCTGAATTTCAGTAAGTGAATTTTGCACCACATTTTCCCCGTCAGTAAGTGAAGGCTAACACCTTATACACAGAATGAAGGAGTTGGACTGAATGGTCGTCTGAGGGCCCTTCCAATCTTGCTGTCCTGTGTACTCACCCTGTCTGCACGCAGCACCTGGCATGCAGAGCCTTGTGAAGTGCCTCACACACTCTGTAGCATCTCTGCAGGTGCCTTGGAGGGCTCTGCTTCACCATCTGTCCTTTCAGTGCTCATGTTCTTGGTCTCTTCTCTCCTCATTTAGTATCATTGCTCGTTTTTAATTTTCAGATCTGATTGAGACCCATGAAAGTATGACTCTTGGAGAAATACCACATGTGCATGTAAAAATATCCACATTATTAAAAAGGTTGGTTCACAGACCCCACGTCATGACCATTTTACATTATAAACTCTCTCCAGATGACTACATCCACGTCTATGGCTTCCGTTGCTTTATTATCTGCATGCTCGTGGCAGCCAAACATGATTTCCAGCCTTTCTAGATAGAACACCAATCAGCCTGTCTATATATAAATCTCCAGAGCTGTTATTGGGCAACTGTGCCTGGGTGCCCAGAGGCACATCACATGCAACACATCCTCAAACTCCTCTTTTCCCGTTGACCTAGCTTGATCATGGCATGACCCAGCAACTCAAGCCAGAAACCTGGGAAATCCTAGAATATTCCTCTTCAATTCAATCACCAAATCCATCTCTTTCAACATCTCTTTCTTGCCCTGAATGTTCATTTATCTTCAGGACTATGCCACAGCCTGACTAGCTAATCTGTTTCTCCACCACTCAGCCTCCACACTAGTTATCAATTATTTTCTTAAAAAAAAAAAGAAAGAGGGGCGCCTGGGTGGCGCAGTCGGTTAAGCGTCCGACTTCAGCCAGGTCACGATCTCGCGGTCCGGGAGTTCGAGCCCCGCGTCAGGCTCTGGGCTGATGGCTCAGAGCCTGGAGCCTGTTTCCGATTCTGTGTCTCCCTCTCTCTCTGCCCCTCCCCCGTTCATGCTCTGTCTCTCTCTGTCCCAAAAATAAATAAACGTTGAAAAAAAAAATTAAAAAAAAAAAAAAAGAGGGGCACCTGGGTGGCGCAGTCGGTTGGGCATCCGACTTCAGCCAGGTCACGATCTCGCGGTCCGGGAGTTCGAGCCCCGCGTCAGGCTCTGGGCTGATGGCTCAGAGCCTGGAGCCTGTTTCCGATTCTGTGTCTCCCTCTCTCTCTGCCCCTCCCCCGTTCATGCTCTGTCTCTCTCTGTCCCAAAAATAAATAAACGTTGAAAAAAAAAATTAAAAAAAAAAAAAAAGAGGGGCACCTGGGTGGCGCAGTCGGTTGGGCATCCGACTTCAGCCAGGTCACGATCTTGCGGTCCGTGAGTTCGAGCCCCGCGTCAGGCTCTGGGCTGATGGCTCGGAGCCTGGAGCCTGTTTCCGATTCTGTGTCTCCCTCTCTCTCTGCCCCTCCCCCGCTCATGCTCTGTCTCTCTCTGTCCCAAAAATAAATAAAAACGTGGAAAAAAAATTTAAAAAAAAAAAAAAAAAGAAAGAAAGAAAGGACCTTTGCTATTTCTAAGTGGTTCTCTAGTGTTTTCAGAATAAGTTTAGAACTAATGCTATAGCCAACAAGGCCTTAAAAACTTTGCCCTTGGGGCACCTGGGTGGTTAGTCCGTTAAGCATCTATCGCTCAGGTCATGATCTCATGGCTCGTGGGTTCAAGCTCCACGTCGTGCTCTGTGCTGACAGCTCAGAGCCTAGAGCCTGATTCAGATTCTGTGTCTCCCTCTCTCTCTACCCCTTCCCCACTCATGCTCTGTCTCTCTCTCTAAAAAATAAACATTAAAAAAAAAAAACTTTGCCCTTGCTTACATCTTCAACCTCTTGTCCTGCCATACATCCCTTTGCTTGACATAACCTCTGACCTTAGGTGATCCCAAATGGGCCGTTTAAAAATACTGTTATATACACTCTTGTTATGCTGTTCCTTCCACCAGGAGTTGCCTCCCAGCCCCATATGCCTAGCTTTTTACTAGTCTTTCCAAATACTTCTTACTAAATGTCCCTTGCTCTTGGCAAAATTTCCCATTGAATTCCTCTTCTCTCATGCAGGGTCTCCCTTTGGGCTTCATCTCTGTATATTCTCTAAAATGGCATTTACCATTCTGTTGTTTTTTCCTCTCTCCTCTCCTAACTGGACTCCTTGAAGATAGGGCCATGTATTTCATCCTTAAAGACTTCATGGCCAGCAGTGGGTATAAGGTCCAATGTATGACTATTACAAGCATGGATATGTTTGGTGGATAGTCAATTCTCTAACATTGCCTCATTTGCAGAGCATGTCTATCTGTCCAGGGTCAATTACACGGCCTGTGGTTATCAATGGTTGGAAAAAGTCCCTGGTGAAGGGGTAGATGTGCAATGGGGTGGATCACAAGGTGGTCCAAGTCACAGTTATTTCTTAGTTGCCCGAACAAGTCTCACATCCTGTGTCTTTTCTCTCCTTGTCGTCCTTTTCAATCTCTGCCATGTCAGAGAAATTACACATGGCCGCTTCTAAGGATTCTTCGATTGGCCAAATTTTTCCATTATGTAGTCTTCCTCTGCCCTCTGGTGGCTAGAATATGCTACAACATTCCACTTCAAAGAACTATGGCCTCTGGTAGTAGGAACAATTAAGAGGTATGCAACTTTGGAATACATTATCTGAGCCTATTTGTCCTTTTGCATTGCAATTTTCTGGAAAGATTAAATGATAAGGAGTAAAACGGTTCTTGGTATATAATAGGCAATAATTCTTAGCTTCTTTCCTTTTTAATGAAAGAACCCATCTTAAGAACAGGACAAAGAAAACTTGAATTTTATCTAATGATTAGGCTGGGTGGTTCCAGAACACTAAACCCCAAGATCTGTTAGTGAAAAAAAGGTCTGGCAAGGGAGGTCCCTGCCTCTAAAAAGTACCTGTAAAGTTCCGAATAGGGATGGAAACTAATGACCATAGATAGCATTTATAAAATACATAGTCTGGGCCAGGTATACTTTATCCTCTTAACAGCTCAGCTGAGGTAGGTGCCTAGTTCCAGAATATTGGCCTACAGAGTGGATTGGTCAACTGGGGTAAAATAAATCCTCAAGTTGGGGACGAGGGACAGGAGGGTCAGGGAGAAATCATGGCCTGATAAAGACAGCAGACTCAAAAGGGATAATATTAGATTCTTTTAGTTTAAAAAGCAAAGCATCAAACAAAAACCCTAATGTCCAACAGGATCAAAGGTTTATCCAGTGTAAACCAGACCGCAAAAGTTCTGCTTTAGATATGATTTCTATCTAATAGGATCTAATTCATATGATACATTAGAGTCAAGAATGTGAGATTTAAAAAAAATGTTTATTTTTGAGAGAGAGAGAGAGTGGGGGAGAGGCAGAGAGAGAGGGAGACAGAGGATCCAAAGCAGGCTCTACACTGACAGCAGAAAGCCCGATGTGGTGTTTGAACCCACAAACCATGAGATCATGACTGATCTGAAGTCAGACACTTAACCAGTTGAGCCACCCAGGTGCCCTCTCTCTCTCTTATTTTTTAAAACAAGTTTAAGCACATATTTACTCAATACTACTATATGCAAGGCACTTAAATAAAGCCTTTCATACCAAAGTCTTGTGTGTGTAAATTCTGCAATACCTTTGTATGGAAGGAAACAGTTGAAATTCTTCATTATCAAAGAACAGATGATAACCTGGAATAATATATTTGAGGCAAAGATACTCATGGAAAACCTTTGCAAATTCTTTTAAATAGACGACAGCCCCACCCTATCTTCAAGTCATTTTCTGGTAGAATCAATGCTTCAAACAGCTTTTTTTAAAGGTGGCATTGACACATTACACGTGTATATCAATTTATACACAAATGTTTATTGAAGTGCCTATGAATGCCCAGCACAGTGCTAGGCACCATTAAGGTTACAAGGGTCCCTGCTCCCATGGAGCTTACAGTCTAGTCAAAGAGCCACAGAACATTGATAAACATTTAAGTGTTTGAGTGGTAGAGACAAAAATTGCCAAGGACCTGAGAGACAGAAGGGTGCTTAATTCCTCAAGAAAGGCTGGGAGAAAGAGGACTCCAGTTAGTTCTTGAAGGGCCTTATGTTCAGGGCCTACCTAGGGAGCAGGGCAAGACATTCAGGTAAAGGCACACCAGCAGACATGGGGTTGGAGTGGAAGAAAACGGCCTATCCAGGAGCAGCACATACACTGAATTGTAGGGAACAAGCAAGCTAGAAACGTAGGTTGTAGCTAACTCTAGAGGGTGCTAAAACTCAACTGAATGATCTAGTCTTTTTTTTTTTTTTTTTTTTTTAAGGCATTTAGGAGACACCAAAGACACGTGGGCAGGGGCCATCGCATGATGTCAATAGATCTGACATGTGCAAAGTGGACTTCAGGAGAAGAAACGTGAGGGAAGAAACTCAAAATCATGTCAGTAACCCTGACACAAAATGGTGACCACAGGTAAGGTGCTGACAGTGAGATGGAACCCCAAGACTCAGCCAGAGGGCACTGTTTTCCTCTCCTAAGTATTAAGGATTTAAAAAGATGTATAGTGCTTTTGGGGCGCCTGGATGGTTCAGTTGGTTAAGCGTCCAACTCCTGGTCTTGGCTCAGGTCATGATCTCGTGGTTCATGTGACTGAGCCCCATGTCAGGCTCTGTTCTGACAGCATGGACCTGCATGGGATTCTCTCTCCCTCTGTCTCTAAAAATAAATAAACTTTAAAAAAATTTTAAATAACGGGGCACCTGGGTGGTTCAGTTGGTTAAGCGTCCAACTTCGGCTCAGGTCATGATTTCACAGTTTGTGAGTTCAAGCCCCGCAACAGGCTCTGTGCTGACAGCTCGGAGCCTAGAGCCTGCTCCAGATTCTGTCTCCCTTTCTTTCTGCCGCTTCCCCATTCACACTCTCTGTCTTTCTCAAAAATAAATAAACATTAAAAAAAAATTTTAAATTATGTATAGTACTTTTAATTATACTAGTTTGTTGAGAAGAAAAATATCCAAAACCAGGTTTTAAAAATCCATTTAAGCATTTTTTTTTGTGATTGTTGTTGTTTTGTTCAACATGGAAGCAATACTTTCTATAATTAATCTGCTTTATGTGTGTTTCGATTAAAATGACTACAGAAATAAAAATTACTGAATTGCCATGGGTTTTTGAAGTAACCACAAAATTAAGCTGTGTGTGTAGGCCGGGGGAGGGGGTGGGCACGGGGGGGAATCTACCCGACAACACTGACAGGTATTGTACATACCTTCTAAAAATGAAACAGATGTCTCACATATTAGGAATAGATACCAGGGTTATAAAGGGTATCAAGGATATTAATAATATCCTCCTTTATGGGAAAGCAACTTTAATATTATAAATGTGGTCATAAGTTTATACAGTCCTAAATCACTTAAAATCAACTCAGCTCTAGCAGATATCTCTGAAGAACAAACATAAAGGCATAAAAGTGAAGTAATTTCAGTAAAGGTAAACATAGTGTGCCTTCATCTTAATCATAAAGTCCAGGCTGGATTATCCACAGGTGTGGAGAACAGTGCAAATGATCCAAATAGAGGATGAGCCAAACCCTGTCACACATGTTCTCGCTCCCACAAACTTCCCTCTCACTTTGTCTGGAAAGTGAGAGGTACACTGGGCCGTATGTTCTCTCCCGTGATCCTGATTAGCAGGATTTTCTGATATTATACCATGCCTCCTGCTTTGTATCGTATCTCCTCTTTAATGCACCTCGTATTCCCCTGTGCCCCAGCTCCCTATAAGCAATAAGCCTCAAGTATTACAAGATGTGTCAATATGCTAGGTGACTCCTGTTAATTCTTTGGGCACAGACAGATGTACCTCTACTGAATACCTGGCTAACTTGTGGGGCATATAGGAGAAAAGCTAGGAAGGTTGTAGATTACCAAATCAGCAGAAAGGAGTCAACAGATCTGGAATAAGAACAGCTAAGGCTTTTCTTTTTTTTCTTTTTTGCTAGTTAGTGAGTGGGAGTTTTCAGATGGCCAGACGAAAAGAGAAGTACTAGAATCCAGCTAAACCAGTGGTTCTCAAAGTATGGATCCTGGACCACATCAATATCAGCATAACCTAGGAACTTGTTAGGATTGCAAATTTGGGGGCCCCACCTAAGACCCACTGAATCAGAAAATATGGAGGTGGAACCCAGCAATCTGGGTTTTAGCAAGCCTTCCACGTGATTCTAAAGGGAGCTAGCATTTGGAAAACACTGAGCTAGACTTACTGGGAAAAGGTTGGCTCTAGCCCCACAGCGTGTTTGACTTTCCTGTGGCCAATCCAATAATCTTTTCTGCACATCGGAATTACCTGGGGAGCTCCACAAACTAATGCCTGTGACCCACCACCAGTGATTGTGATTTAATTGGTTTGGGATAAGGCCTGGGCTTTGCAAATTTCTTTGAAGATCCTCAAGAGACCCTAAGGTGCAGACAACTTGGGGAACCATCTGATGAATCAAAAGATAACACACATAGTAGTCAAATTTCATTTCCAAATACCATTCAAGGAAGTTTCCTGATTATTTCAGAGGACTGGAACGTTGTCATCAAAATCTTAAAATTTAAGTTCCGTATCCTATCTTTAAAAAAAAACCAAAACTCACTTTATTCTTGTAAACTACATTTTCTAAATTAAAAGGGACAGTTAATTCCTACATTATTTTGTTTGGAGAAAATCTGTAAGTTTGGAGTCAACAAGAGTTTGTGTCACTTTTCTCATTAAATATTCATCTATGCCATTTAGTTGTCCAAAAACGGCATCAGGAACACCTGCACAAGTGGAAAGGAACTGTCTGAGTTTCTGTACACTTGAGATGGCCTCTGTGATGGTGATTTTTGGCTGCTGTGGTGAAGATGCCTCTCCCTCATCCTCACTTCCAGCTTCATCTGTATTTTCACCAGCCTCCGTGCCCTGGATGACCTCTGTGTCCATCAGATCTTGAGAGATGATAAGGTCATCATCTGCAGTGACAAAGTCCTGGAAATTTATTTCATTTGGGACACAGGTGGCAATAGCCACGGAGTGCCACAACTCTTCAGTGGCTATCTCTGGTTCACTGGCTGCTGCTTCTGGGCCGGAATCTGTCAGTTCCATAGGGATGATGCCCGCCTTCTGCCAGCATCTCACCACCGTGGACTGCTTGACTGACCACCATGCTGCAGCGATCATGTCAATGGCCTGCCTCATGTCCACTTTTTCTTGATCCTCACTGTTGTGGCGCTTGAGGAGGATCTGTTTCAGGAGGTGGCTTCTATATAGCACTTTCATGGTGTGAATTATGCCAAGATTCAGGGGCTGCAGAACGGCAGTACAGTTGGAGGGCAGGTACCCCACCTGAATCCTTTCCAAGCGTGGCAGCATATTGTGAGCCGAGCAGTTGTCAATCAGCAGGAGGATGCGGCGTTCTGCCCGCTTCATCCTGGCATCCACTTGCATCAGCCACTCGTTAAACAGGTCCTGCGTCATCCATGCCCACCGGTTGGCTCGGTAATCACAAGGGAGGGAATGGACATTCTTGAGACAGCGTGGGTTGGCTGACCTACCAACAATCAATGGTTTCATTTTTTCAGTCCCCGAAGCATTGCAACAAAAGAGTGCTGTCAACCGCTGCTTTGCTTTCTTGCCCCCTCTACAATGGTCCCCTTTAGCAGCAAGCGTGTGCTGGGGAAGCAACTGGAAAAACACTCCTGTCTCGTCAGCATTAAAGATATCATCTGGGCTGTAGTCAGCAATCAGTTTTATAATTTCCCCTGCATGCCACTCATTAACCTTATCTATTCCTAGACCATTCATTAATCTGTCACTATCCTCTCTACAGACTGCTTTCAAAGCAATTCCGTGGCGATCCCTAAATCTGTTCAGCCAGCCCACACTTGCTTGAAAGTTGTCATAGCCAAGCATGTTGGCCAAGTTTAGTGCTTTTTTCCGAATGACAGAACCAGTCACAAGAATGTTTTTGGCATGGATTTCTCGAAACCAAGCAAAAACAGCCTTATCGATGTCGTCATAGAGAGCGTTTCTCATCCTTTTCCGCTGGGGTCCTACGGATGCCTCCCGGACCTTCTCTTCAAACTTGGCGCGGTCCTTTAAGAATGTAGACAAGGTGGAAGGAGTGATACCGAATTCTTTTGCCACGTCGCCTTTCCTCTTTCCCGAGTCTACAGCTTCCACGACTTTCATTTTCTCCTCCAGGGAGAACTGCCGACGTTTCTTGTTCCCCTTGTTTGCCATGTCCGCAGAATGAGGGCCGGGCCACGATTACCAGGGCTGTGTGTGTCCCTCCTCCTGGCTTGTATTCTCACAAGTGTAGAAAGCTGAGGAGACAAAATGGAGGACCTGTCGGGAACCAAAGATCACAGATTGCCCCTAAACGATGGGTCAGATTTTTCAAAATCCTACTAGGAAATGATAACATAAGGCCCAAATCAAGAGAAAACGGGATTCATACTACTGCTTTTGGTAGGGATTACTTATTTAGACTCGTAGCGTGTTTGAAATAGAAGAGATCTTACAGAGGATCTAGTTCACTTACACTTTCCGAGCTTCTGTAGAAATAATAATGTCTGCTCTGATATGAGAGTAGATTGAAATAATAGACGGTGAAGAGGTTTGCAAATAGCAGTGTGCCGTATAAATTCAACGGATTATTTTCTGACTCATTTTAAAAACAGAAACTAAGGCCAAGAGAAGGGCCTACCCAAGTTCATACAGCTCAGATTTCTTGATTCCGAATTCGTGGCATTTCTTCTACTCCATAGTCCTGCTTGAAATGCCAACAAAATGAGATCTTCAAAGCTCTACCCCTGTTTGGCTTGGAAGGATTTTCACTGTGAGGATGTTTGTGGTAGCCACACATTCATTTAGTGAATATTTATCGGTGCCAAGTGGCAAGGATATCGGGAAGAACAACACAGTCAAGGTCCCCGCCCTTATGGAATATACAGTATGGTGGAGGAAGATCAACAGTAACTGAACAGATAAATAAGAGAATGATAGAGTGTGATATGGCTATGAAAAAAATAAACATGATCAGGCAGTAGCAGTTTTGCTAATTGCCTGTGCAGACAGTTTATCATGAGAGGCCTCACAAGACAGGGGGCTGTGACCTTCTACTGTGACTGCAACTTTCCAAGCGCTGACTTCTATCACCACCTCCACACTTATCTATTCATTCTTGGCATCCTCTACGTGCTAAGCACTGTGCTCGATGCCAGCCATACAGAGATGGATGGAACATAGTGCTCACCATTGAGGAGCGCATCAGGGACTCAGAGAAGACAAGCACTACAGTGTATGGAAAACTATAAAAGAGGTTACAGAGTACTATGAGCTAGAACACAGAAGTGGGGATGATCAACTGGGTGGGGCATGGGCAGTGCACTTCAAAGAGGAAACCACTGATGTTGGGTCTGAAAGTATAAACAACTAGGAATTCATGAAATAGAAGGAAATGGGTGTAAAGGCAATGAAGTACTATATAAAACAAGATGGCATGGTCAGGAAAAAAAGTCTCTGGAGAAGAAAGCAAGAGCCAAATCATAGAAATTCTAGCTTGATCCTGGGACAATAAGAGGCCAGAGAGGTCTGTTTATTTGAATGACATGATCATATTTGCATTTTTTAAATGTTTATTTATTTTTAGAGAGAGAGCCAGTGTGAGCGGGGGATGGCAGAAAGAGAGAGAGAGAGAGAGAGAGAGAGAGAGAGAGAATCCCAAGCAGGCTCCATGCTGTCAGCACAGAGCCCTACGCAAGGCTTGATCCCACAAACTGTGAGATCATGACCTGAGCCAAAATCAAGAGTCAGACGCTTAACCGGCTGAGCCACCCAGGTGCCCCAGATTTGCGCTTTAGAGAGTCCTTTGGTTGCAAAGTGGAGAACCTGATGGTTAAAATCATTTCCCCAAGAGGTGGCCCTAACTCTGAAGATGAAAGCAAGCTAGTCTAATAGGCCATAGACGGTTGGGATATGTTAATTTGAATGTAAAGGGAAGCTACTGAAGGATTTTAAGTGAGGAGAAAGATGACTGTTAGGTAAAGAATGGAACTGAAGGGGGTCAGAGAAAAGGCAGGGGAGACTAGTTAGGAGGCTGCTGTGTGAGTCCCAAAGTGAGAGAATGGTGACTGGGATTACAGGAATAGTGGATATGGTGAGAAATAGTCAGTTTGGGTCTATGTTTTTGTAGATCTTGCTGATGGACTGCATGTGAGGTGCAGGGGGAGTCAAAAGGTAACTCCCAGATTTCTGGCTGGAGCACTGAGCAATCCCATGGATGGTGGTACCATTTACTGAGATGAGAACTGATTACCGAGGAGATGGAAACCAATTACTGACGATCTACTTCATAAACGTAACTTGTTACTTTGCATGCTTTACACAGCTTACACACGACAGGACTGGGATTCAACTCCTGGGAGACTCAGCACGAAGTCAGTGTTCTGAACACTTACAGAGTGCTACATACCCTGTTCTGGGAACTACCAGTATCGAGAGGAGACACGGAAAGAGAATGAAGCAAGAGCCAAGCCAAAGTCTCGTAGGTCAAGCTAAGTGTGAATTTTATTCTAAGTGAATGAAAAGACACTAAGTGATCTTAAGCAGAAAGTGACCGAATCAGACTTAACAGTGCAAAAAGATCACTCCGCCTGTTGTGTGGAGAGCAGATGGCAGAGCTACAGGAGAGGAGGTGCGAAGAGACTGCATCAGTCCAGGAGGAAACAATGGTGACCAGGATGTTGGTGACAGTGGTACATGGAGAAAAGTATGCAGATTGGAAATACATTTGCAAGACAGTGAGGGTCGTGCAGGGACTTGTACAAATGTGGAACATTCTGTGACACTGGCGGGAAAGTAGTATACCATTCTTGTCTGATTCCAGACCGTCTCCACTTGGGTCATTCGGCTAGGTTTCACTTCAGGAATTCACTATCATAACTGTGTGTGGGGCAGAAGGACGGATTGGGGGCAGATCACCCGGGTGAGAAGGACAGCTTGATGCGGCACTAACAAGTAAGCATCCTATCCTGAAAAAGCAGGGACAGACTGGGCAAGGCTGGGGTCAGGCCTTGAACACCGTGCTGAAAGGGAGGTGCTGGGGCTCCGGAGGGCCCGACGTGGCTTTGAGAGGTGAGGCGTGGCCTCGACCTCTCACGCTCGGCACAGCCCCGCCCCAGTTACCTGAGCACCCTACGGCAACGCCCGAGGGCTAAGCGGCCCCGGCGTCCCACCGCGGGCGGCCGCAGCTTCCTCCTCCTCCCGGAACTTCTAGCCGGAAGCAGTCCGTCCGCCTTACCAAGCCCCCTCTAAGCATCTAAGGAGTTCCTATGGGCCCGCCTCTCGACTAGGGCTGGACTGTTGCGCTTGCGCAAAGGATCGCACGCAGTCACGCGCAGGTGGCCGCTTCCGGCGCGCCGCGAGGGCCGCCGGGAAGGGTCTCCCTGGCGATCCGAGGTGTGCTGCTGCCGCTGCTGCCGCCGCCGCCGCGGAACCGGTGCTGCGGCGACGCCCGCGTCCCTGCTGTCTTCCTCGGGTTCCCCGGGGCTTGACCCCCGGGGCCCTCGGCAGGCGTCGGTGAAGAGCCTGCGGAGCGAACCTGTGCTCCCGTACCCGCCTTCCACGACCTCATATCGCGACTCCGAGGAGGGGGAGCGAGAGGAGCTGTCGCGACTCCGCGCCGTGTGTCGCCGGGCGGGGCCGCGGGGCCGGGGCTCCTCCAGCCCCCGGGATGCGCGCGCGAGCCCTCGCCTCCACTTCCTTGTTGCCGCTGTCACGACTGGAGCCGCTTCTCGCCGACAGCGGGGAGCGCGAGTGCGCCGGCCAGCCCCCTCGTCGAGCCCTCGGGCCGGACGCCTCCGGGAATGTGAGCCGCGCGGCGTGCACGCTCCTCCGGGTAAGTCCCGCCCTCGGGCACCTCGCTGCACTGTGCCACCGACCCGCTGGGCCACCTCGAGTCGGGTCCTGCGGCTCTCGGAGCCCTGTTGCCACTTCCACAGAATAGGTGCAGTAAGCCTTAGTGTTCTTCCGCATTCGGAAGGGACGTCTGAGACCCCGAGAGGGGAAAGAACTAGCTCAAAGGCAAGCCATGGCCCCTAGTCGAACCGTCAAAGGCCATCTCGTGAGGTTATGAGGAGCATCTGAAAGAACAAAGTGTCTCAGATTTCACGTATTGCCCTTAATCCTGTTTTACAGATGAGAACAGTGAGGCTGAGAGAGTAAGTAGGTTTCTCAAGGTCATAGAGCTCTGTGTGGATGCCGTTAAAATGGGTAACTTAGAATCCTGATCTTTTGCCTTCTAGAGCCCTTGGTTTTAACCTTTATATTATCCTGCCTTTTTTTGCACTGGTGTATTGAGGCCTAGGGTCTGAAAATCATCTTAGACCCAGGTTAAAATGGGGTAGTCAAACAAGCAAAAACCCAGGGCAATCTATTCCTGCCCCCACCCCAAGGTGGTTGTAATGACTCTGTTTCCTAAATTGTTTTTGCTCTGGGTGCTAAAACCTTATATGGCATTCTCTACAGATGCTTTCCTGCAGTTACTGCTTTTCTTTGCAAGACTCTCAAGGGCTGAAAAGTCAATTGATGAAGGGCAAAAAAAGGACAGTACCTACATAGCCTTGATTTGAATTCTAGCTACCCTTACCCTGTGAAGGCACTGGTCTGTTAACTTACCCAACCAAGTTGTGGGTTATATTCTCTTCCTGGGTTGCACTGTGACAGAATGCAGGGTTTATTTGTTTTAATGGGAAGGGAAATCATTAAAGTGACACAGAATGAGAAAGAACCTTGGGAATAATGTGTTTTTGACTGGGGGTGTCTTTAAAGTTATAGGTGACACATTGTTTGTCTGCATTTTCTAGGGGAGGGTTTTTAGCTTTCATAGCATTCTCAAAGGTATTCTTGCCTTCCCCAAATTTAGCAGCTTACCTGTTTCAGCTTTTTCATCGCACATAAGGAACAACTGAAATTCGGGGTGGAGTATCGACTTGTCTGAGATCACATGGTTAGAGTTGAGCCTTGAAGCCAGGTCTTCGTGCGCTGCTCAACATGCAGTGCTCTTTTTCTCGTTATACCTTAACCAGGTAACCTCGTCATTTGCTGAGTGAGGTTTAAATGAGATGTGAGTGGGCTTTGTAATACACAGATGTCTCCTGTGTTTTCTGCTCTGACTCCCTCCTCCCAGAAACCTAAGTTCTCTTCTGACAGATTTTCAGGAGCAACAACAGTGTATCATTTCTGTCTCATAAAATTGAAGTGGTTTCTGGAAACCTTTCTCCCTCTAAGGATGGAGTCTTTTGGGTAAAACTCCTACTAAGAACGTAGCCACAGATATACTAGCTCTTGTGGCCACAAATATACTAGCTCTTCTTGAACTCGTCATTCAGGTTTTTTTGTGCCTTTCTTTTTCTAGCAAAATCTGTTCATAGATTTTCTGTTTCTTAGGCCGGACAGTAATGTTGGTCTGTCAGATTGCCGTTTAAACCTAAGCTGTCCAATACTCTAGCCATATATGTGGCTAATTTCAATTCATTACAGTTAAACAAAACCAAATTAATTTGGTTCCTCAATCATACTAGTCATATTTCAGGTGCTTAGTAGCCGTATTGGAGAGCACAGATACAGAACATTCCCATCATTTGCAGAAAGTGTACTGAACAGTGCTGGTTTAGAGGATTGCCAGTGGAGATGGGGAGCGGTGTAGTATAATGAAAGAAGGCTCGGAGAGTTGGCTTTTTCAATTAAAAAAAAAAATCTGTTAAGTCCCTATTTGGGTGTGGTGGCCTTAGGCATGTCATGAAACCACAGATTATTAATCTTTACTAATGAACCCTTTATTTTGTGTAGCACTTGACTATTCTCAAATAGACTTACTTCTATGGTATCCTTTGAGCCTTATCACTGTAAATCTATAGCAAAGGTGGATGAGACATCTTTCTTTTTATATGTGAAAGACTCGAACCTGAACTAGCTGAAGGACCTACCTGCTCAAAGTCACACAAGCTGGCAGAGTGTAAAGAAATCTATTACATACAGCCACTTACTGCGTGTCTGAATGAATCATTGAAGCAGTTTGCTTAAGGTAATGAAACATGAGAGAGGGTCCAGAACTTCTGACTCCTGGCTAAGTATTCTTTTTACCTGTTACCATATGGAATTCTTATAATGTGGGGGCTATTCTTTGAGTTGAAGAATTATTACGTCCCATGAATGATTATAAGCAAATGGGCTGTCTAAGCTAGTGATCCTAAATTTGCCTAGTCAAAGGAATCACCTGGGACACTTGTTAAGCATGCAGATTTCCATACCCTCTTGGAGATTTCGGATTCTGAAAAGCTGAGGTGGAACCCTGGAATCTGTATGTTTGTTAAGTACTCCGCCCGCCCCCCCTCCTCCTCCCAGTGCTTCCTAGGATCTGCTGAGTTTGGGAAATGACTGAACCTTAAGGCCTGGCAGAGATAGGGGATCACTGGATCAAGTGCCTGCTGTCCTTTTTAGGATAGATTCTTGAAACTTGTTTGTGTTTGCCTTTGCTCTAGCCATGGATGCATCATATGATGGTACTGAGGTAACTGTCGTGATGGAGGAAATTGAGGAAGCCTACTGTTATACCTCTCCTGGGCCACCCAAGAAGAAGAAAAAGTATAAAATACATGGAGAAAAGGCCAAGAAACCCAGGTTAGCCAACACGTTTAGGTAGCTGACATTTATAAACACAAGCTGCTTGGAAAACTGTGTTGAGGAAGACCTTGGGCTGTGTCCAGATTCTTTGAGAGTGCCATGTCTGTTATTGAACGGGTGTGGTGTTGTGGGGAGAAGGGGATGGGAAGTAGGAAGTGATACCAGCAATTGCCATTCCTGGCCAGATTATGATCATGTTTTCCTGTCACTGGAAATTGTACTATACAAATGGTGGAAGCTATGTACAAATGAACTGTGTTATTTATTATTGTCATTGTCGATACTGAAGCATTTAAAATGGGGCATTAATAAAAATACAGAATCATAAACAGTATCAGCGATGTCTATAAAGACTATCCATACTGTAGCTCTAATCTCCCTCTTAACTAAACACTCCAAACTTCTTGCTGAAGTTACCAGTTTCAGGTTACTTTGGTAGTTCATTTACTTCCCTTTCTCAACTCTGGGGAGGTGCTGTTCACCAGTGAGATGGCCAGAGGCTGTGTAGAGGAGTAAAGCATGTGAGTGATAACCAGATTGCGATCAGCCCCCTAAGTAACCTTTCCCTGAGAGAGGAGTGACAGGGCACTTGTATATCTTTGCTCATACTGGCCTTTAAAGCCAGTCATTCCTGTAGAAAATGCGGTCCATTGAAAAGTGAATCAGACAAGCTTCTGCTTCCAGCTTTCTGGAGGGAGAAACCTGTACACCATCTGGGGCTGTTATTTAAATGTTTGTTTGCTTCAGTCCCTGTTTGGTTAAATCCTTTGAAATAAAAAGCTAGGTTTTTGCCTCCTTACTGTCAAACCCTAACACTGCAGTATTTACTGGTTGAATGAGGGAAAATCTGAAGAAGTCACTGCTTCCTTTAGGTCGGCTTACCTTCTCTACTATTACGACATCTACTTGAAAGTGCAGCAGGAGCTCCCCCACCTCCCTCAATCCGAGATCAATAAGAAGATTAGTGAAAGTTGGAGGCTCCTGAGTGTGGCTGAGAGGAGTTATTATCTGGAGAAAGCCAAACTAGAGAAAGAAGGTTTGGATCCTGTAAGTAATTTTGTTTTCCAACTAATTTCTCCACTGGGGCAATGGTGAAGGGCTTGGGAAGACCAGCCTCCTATTCTCTTGTTTCCTTTTCTTGGGAAAACTTTGAGTCCGTTTTAGCTTTTTTTAGTTTTTCTTTTTTAAGGTCTATTCATTTATTTTGAGAGAGAGAGCATGCACGTGCAAGGGAGGGGCTGGGGGGGGGGGGTGCGGAATGAATCCCAAGCAGACTTTGTGCTGTCAGTGCAGAGCTCAGCACAGGGCTCAGTCCCATGAACAGTGAGATCAAGACCTGAGCTGAAACCAAGAGTTGGATGCTTAACCGACTGAGCCACCCGGGTGCCCCAAGTTTTGTCTTCATGTAGTAGCTTATATAGGCATTTCTCCTGCACAGTGTTCATGTTACTCATTGAACGTAATGAATATGTGTCGTGCTGGTTGCTATCAGTTATAACATAATCAGCAGTTGGGCTTGCAGAGTTTAGAAGTAGATATAGCTGCTTTGTATAATGTCACATTCTTCTGTTACCCGCTGGTGGTTGTGCACTGTGCCAGAAGCAGAAATGCAAGGTTAAAGCTGAAGATGATGGAGGAGACTGAGGCTTGAATTAAAGAATACTCTAGAGTGCCTTCCAGTTTGTGCCTGTCAGCCATTGTGTATTTCTAGTTCATAGTAACAAAACACACTGGCAACTATTAATAGGGCTGGCTTATTTTTGTTTGTTTTTACTCTTTTTTAAGAGAAAGAGCTAGAGAGCACGAGTAGGTGAGAGGGGCAAAGGGAGAAAGAAAGAAAGGAAAGAGAAAATCTTAAGCAGGCTCAAAAGAAAAGAAAAGCGAAAATCTTAAGCAAGCTCCATGCTCAGTGTGGAGCCCAATGTGGGGCTTGATCCCATGACCTACGCCAAAATTAGAGTCTGGATGTTCAACCAACTGAGCCATCCGGGTGCCCCAGGGCTGTTTTTTGTTCTGTTCTGTTTGTTTTTAACAAATTCCTGCAGGAAAAATATCCTTGTTACTGCAGGGTTAACCTTAACTCTTTTTTTCAGTTGAAACATTGTTTCTGCTTTCTATTTCAGTAATATAGAGCAAAGGTTCTTCAGGAATGCAACAACTGTGTTACAGCAGAAGAGGTTGTGTTTTCCCTTAGTGGAGCCGTCTGCCAATGCCATTTAGATTATATTGTCCTTATTGGCTTGGCATTCTTCTTCTGGAAGAGTTTTGTGCTGTCTACGGTCTTGGAGATACCACTTTGTATCCCCTCCTTTAGATGATTTGTTTATAAATGATCTGGGAGACAATTCCTGTTGGAGATGGAAAGTGGAATTTAGGAATTAAGTGCATATACCCCTGTGGTTTCCCCATTATAAATTCAGCAACCTTTTGCCCTGATACGAGAAAATTTTCCCTATTCCCAGAGTGATAATAGCATTTAAAGGTAGACAGTAATATAGGTCCTTATTAAGACTTTAAAAAAAATTTTGTTTTTGAATGTTTGTTTATTTATTTTGAGAGAGAGAGAGATGGAGAGCGAGCAGGGCAGAGCCACAGAGAGAAGGAGACAGAGAATCCGAAGCAGGTTCTGCACTGTCAGGGCAGAGCCCAACGTGGAGCTCAAACTCACAAACTGTGAGATCATGACCTGAGCTGAAATCGAGTTGGACTGAGCCATCCAGGCACCCCTTGTCCTTATTAAGACTTTAAATTTTTTTTTTTTAAGTAAATCATCTGCAGTATCCACATGGGATTTTATATATTTACCGTCATCTCTGCCACTACTGCCAAGAACATGAATAGATTATCTCTGATATTAACTAGCTGTGACCTTGGAAGAATCACTTAATCTTTGAGTCTTAGTTTCCTCATTTATAAAGTGGGGAGTAATAGTAACTGCTGACAGTGTTTAAAATAGATAACATAAAGCATCTAGCTGAGTCCTTGGCACACACTGCCTTGGTCAATAAATATCACTCTTTACTAGGTTAAGTGTCCAGTGGCCACATAATAAGAAAAGGTGGTATTTCATGAGCATCTGAACGTGCCAAGACTGGGGAAGGCTTTAGGTGCTGTGTTTGAACTCTCCCATGTTGCCTGGTGTGAAGGTGAGACCCTCCTGCCTGCATACTTTGAAAGCCTGTCAGAGACTTTGTGGCAGCTCGTCGTCTCGGCAGCCCTTCCTGTGTATTGCCAAGTGGCAAGACCCGTGGTTCCAGCGTCATTCAGGCCGGCCTGGTTTCTCTGTGCTCGGATTTGTTGATTAAGTCCAGATCATTCTTTGCATTTGCTACCACTTAATCTTGTTCTCCTGACCTGTCTGCTTCAAAGGGTGACTTGAGAATGTCATTTCTCCATTATCTCTCCAGTAAAGGCTCCATAAAGGATTTGGCCTGTCTGCTTTTATGTTTCATCTGAGTGCTTCTTTTAACTTTCATCTCTGAGTGCTTCCTTTGTACCTTAAGTAGTCTCATCGACTTCTTGCTTTTGATTTATTTAAGGATCCTTTTGTAATGGACTTAGTGTTCCTTTTAAAAGATGCATCTGAAATTATTTCCATTTAATTTCAGTTCTCACTTAACTGTTGACTTTGAACTTTTCTGTTTTACTTATTGGGTAACTTTCAGTTTAATTTGAAAAAAGAAAACAAAAGCACCTTTTTCTTGGGTACCAATTAGCCATGAAGGGTTGTGCTTTTAATACCTGGTTTCCTTGCTCCTTAGAAGAGCTGGCTTAGAGTCCTAGCTTTATTACTTTCTAATTTTGTATTTTAAGAAAATTTACCTCCCTAAGTTTTGGTAGGAATAATAATAGTACCCAACTTGATAGTGTTGTTTTTAAGGTCGGGAAAGTGTTTTCTAAACTTTAAGATCCTAGTCAGTGTTCATATTTCTATCTGGCCCACTCCCCCACCCCCACCAGTATATTCAGGTCCTTGTCAGATATCCCCATCCACACACACTTTGTCTCATGATGTGATCGGTTCATCTTTGTAAGTCTGGGAGAAACCAGTGTTATCAGAATCCTTGCTTGCTGCCTTGAGTTCCAGTTTGACCTGTTGACTTGTATTTTAGGCTTTTTGGGATTTTACTGAACATTGTACATTCTCATGTTTCAATCTTCTGCCACTTTGGAATCCTAAAGTACCAGAGCTGGGAAGAACTCATAAATAGCTAAATTCCGCTTCTTCATTTTATAGATGGGGCAGCAAGACCTAAAAAGTGGAAAGTATTTGCTCAAAACTCTGCAGATCTGGGATTCCAGCTCACAGTTGCAAATGCCAAGATCAGTGCCCTTTCAGAGTCTGATCTATTTTATCTGTCTGTCTCCTGTGTGACTGAGCAAGTAAGCTACATTGGTAGCTTCAGATGAGGGTTTCATCTGAATCTGTGATTCAGATGAGGGTGACATTGCTGTTGACGGAGGCTGACCCTAACTAAGTCTTGGGGTCAAGAGAGGAGTCTTTCTGGTACCCTTTTACAGGGGGGAAAAAAAATCATCATACATGTATGTCCATGCGGTCTCATGCCATTTATCTCTGCTTGTCTTCCCCTTCCTGGCTTACTCATCCTCAGAACTCTAAGCTCTCTGCACTGACTGCTGTGGTTCCGGACATCCCAGGTTTCCGCAAGATCCTCCCCCGCTCAGATTACATCATCATCCCCAAGAGCAGCCTACAGGAGGATCGGAACTGCCCTCAGCTAGAGCTTTGTGTGGCCCAGAACCAGATATCCCCTAAAGGGCCATCTCTTGTGTCCAGTGCTGCCCCGGAGGCAGTGCCCAGCCATGCAGGCATGGCAGAGCAGTGCCTGGCTGTGGAGGCCCTAGCTGAGGAGGTGGGAGCCCTTGCCCAGCCAGGTGCTGTACAAGAGATCGCTACCTCAGAGATCCTCAGCCAGGATGTGCTCCTGGAGGAGGCTTCCCTGGAGGTAGGAGAGAGCCACCAACCGTACCAGACAAGCCTGGTGATTGAAGAGACCTTAGTGAATGGCTCACCAGACCTCCCCACCGGAAGCCTGGCTGTGCCCCACCCCCAGGTTGGGGAGAGCATGTCAGTGGTAACTGTCATGAGGGTAAGTGACTTTGGTATTGATGTCTCTATTGCTTTATCTGAAATTCCTCCAAAGGCAGCAAGTGCCATGCGGTGGTAATTAAGAGTACTGGTGTGGACTTATAGTAGGACTACAGTCCTCTTGAACCTTTTTGCCCCCGGGCTTACTCTAAAGTTCTCTTCAGTTTCTTAGGCACTCTTACCAACTCCTCTTGCCCAATGTAGTTAGGGTTTTCTTCACATGAGATAGTCCAGAGGTACATTAACAGCATTTAAATGATATGGGCTATCCATGAATCGAAGCCAGGATCTGTCAAGCTGTTAGGATTTTATGTTCCCTGAAGATTGTTTTGGCAAACACAACAGTACCTTGAACTGTTGAGGAGAGTTTTCAGATGGTCTTCCTGGGCATAGAGTGTGTAGGAAAAAGGAAGCTCTACTTAAGGCCAGATCGATGGGACTTACAGTTAAGAGGAGTCTCTCCAGTGGCATAAGTGTCATGCCCAGCTGAGGGGAAAGAGCAGCTTCAGTGATCCCACTGCGTGGCTCCCCTCTATTACCCTGGGTAGTGTTGCATCCTTAGAGAGTAGGAGTTCTGCTTAGGCTGAGAGGAATGTAGGATGGCCTACATGTATGAGAGGAGAGCAGGTACCCCCTTGCGGAGGAATCTATGGTAGGCCTAAGTCCATTTTGTTTGTTGCCTCCCTGCTATTTATGATAATGAAGCATGCCACCTGCCTGCTTAAGGCAGATTGATAGGGTGTTAAGAACATGTGACAGGGTCAGAAGAGTTGGATTCTTTCACTAAGTGCTTATGTGATTTTAGGAATCCTAAGTCTGTTAGAACCTCAGTTTTCTCATCTGTGAAATGAGGATAGCACATTCTCTGCAGTAACAGTTTTCTCTTTATTCTAAATTAAAGTTTTGAGATGATCATAGATTCGTTTTTTTGGGCAAGCACATTGTTGTTATTGGACTTGATCAGTCTTTCAGTGTTGTGGGTGGCCCTGGGTGTTTGTTCTTTATTCCATCTCAGTAAAACCGTCCTTCTCTCCGTGTGCCCACAGGATCCCAGTGAGAGTAGCTCCTCTGCGCCAGCCACGCAATTCATCATGTTGCCTCTTCCTGCCTACTCAGTTGTGGAGAACCCCACCTCCATCAAACTGGTCAGTGTGTGGGGAGCTGATGGAGATTAGGGCTCCGTAAGAATTCTCTTCCAGGTAGTTTTGTAAAAGTCCTAGTAACGTTAAGACAGTAGTACCACTGGCAAACTCAAATTATCTGGTCCAGGTATTTACTGGGCAGAGGGGTATGGGGAGGGTCTGTGAATGGGGTGCTGCAGGACCCTTAAACTCCTCAAGTTACATACGAACTTTTCTTCTTAAGAGCATTTACCTAGGATAGGTTCAGTACCTCTTTCCAAATTCTCAGAAGCATACATGATATAGAAAAATTGAGGGGCCACTGATCTGATTCAATCTTATTACTGTACCGATTAGAAAAAAGGGCCAGAGAAGAGAAAGGACTTGTTCTCCTAAGTATTCAAAACCACTGGGCTGCAAAACAAGCCAGAACCAGGACCCTAGTCTTTTGATTCTCAGTTAATGTTATTTTCCATCACATACTGCAGCATATGGGCTGAGATTTATCCCTAAATATTTCATGTTTTTTTATGCTATTGTAATGTTATTCCAAAGCTTTTTTCTTTTTTTTTTTTAAGTTTACCTATTTATTTTGAGAGAGACAGCGAGAGTGAGGGAGGAGCAGAGAGAAGGAGAGAGAGAATCCCAAGCAGGCTCTGTGCTGTCAGCACAGAGCCCAATGTGGGGTTCAAGCTCACAAAACTGCAAGATCATGACCTGAGCCAAAATCAAGAGTCAGACACTTAACTGACTGAGCCACCCAGGCACCCCAAAACTGTTTTCAGTATCTGATTGTTCACTACTAGTATATGATAATATAATTGATTTTTTTTGTATTTTGCAACTTTGTTAAACTCATGTTTCCAGGTAGCCTTTTTGTAGTTTCTGTTGCATTTTCTACATAGATGATCATGTTGTCTGTGAATAAGGACAGTTTTATTTCCTCCTTTCTGATCTGGATTCCTTATTTCTTATCACCCTGTCTAGGACCTCCAGTATAATTGAATAGAAATGGTGAGAGCAGATATCTTTGTCTTGTTCCTTGTCTTATGAGGAAAGCATTCAGTCTTTCACCACTAGGTGTAATATTAGTTATAGGTTTTTCAAAGATACCCTAATCAAATTTAAGAAGTTCTCTTATATTCCTAATTTGCTGGGAGCTTTTATCGGGAATGGATGTTGGATTGTGTCAAATGTTTTTCCTATGTTTGTTGAGATGGTTGTAGGAATTTTCTTTTTTAGTTTGTTAACGTGGTTAATTTCATTGTTTTTCAAATGTTAAACCAACCCTACATTCCTGGAATAAACCCCACTTGGCATTGAGGTGTTATTCTTCCAGCATATCGTTGGATTTGTTTTGCTGAAGTTTTGCGCAGAAATTTTGTGTCTATATTCATGAAGGATGTTCTCTAATTTTCTTGTATATTGCTTATCTGGCTTTAGTATCAGGGTAATGCTTACCTAATAGAGCTAGGAAGTACTTTTTCCTCTTCATTTTTCTGGAAGAGTTTGTATAGTATTGGCATTATTTCTTCTTTAAACATTTGGTAATTGCTGGTGAAGTCATTCTGGACCTGGAGACTTCTTTGTGGGAAGATTTTTAACTGCAAGTCCAATTTTTAAAATATGTATTGGACTATTTCGATTATTTTTTTTAAATGTTTGTTTATTTTGATAGCGCGTCCATGAGTGGGGAAGAGGGGCAGAGAGAGAGAGGAAGAGAGAGAATCCCAGACAGGCCCCATGCTCAGTGCAGAGTCTGATTTGGGCTCTGAGGTCGTGACCTGAGCGGAAATCAAGAGTCGGATGCTCACCCGACTGAGCCACCCAGGCACCCCTAAATTATCTGTTTTTGAGTGAGCTTTGGTAGTTCGTCTTTCAGGGAATTTGTTCATCTCAAAAAAGTTGTGAAATTTATTGATGTAAAATTGTTCGAAACATTCCTTTATTTTTTTTTTAAACTGTGGTAAAGTAGGCATAACATAAAATTTATCATTTTATCCATTTTTAAGGGTATAATTCGGTGTCATTAAGTATATTGACATTGTTGTGGAGTCATTACCAGTATCTATTTCCAGAAGTTTCATCATCCCAAACAGAAACCTTGTACCTATTAAACTATAACTCTCCTTTCTTCCCTCCCGCGACCCCTGGTAACCTCTATTTTATTTTCTGTCTCTGAATTTGCATGGTTTAGGTACCTCATATAATTGGAGTCATGCAAATATTGTCCTCATGGTCTCTCCTTTTTTCACTTAGCATAATGTTGTCAAGGTTCACCTATCTTGTACCATGTATCAGAATTTCATTCCTTTTTATGGCTGAATGATATTCCATTGTGTGTATATGCTATATTTATCCATTCTTAAACATTGATGGACATCTAGTGTGTTTTCACCTTTCGGCTGTTGTGAATATTGCTCCTATGAACTTTAGTGGATAAGTGTCTGCTTGAGTCCTTGATTTCAGTTGTTTTGGGTATATACCTAAGAGTGGAATTGCTGGATCATGTGGTAATTCTGTGTTTAAAATGCTGAAGAATGCTTATCCTTCTAATATCTATAGACTCTACTGCTTTTACTTCTCTCATCACTGGTAGCAGAAATTTGGGTCTCTCTCTCTCCGCCCCGCCCCCCCCCCCAACAAGCCTGACTAGAGGTTATCAATTTTATTGACCTTCGAAGAACCAGCTTTTAGTTTCATTGATTTTCTCTATTGTTTTTTCTATGTTCTGTTTCACTGATTTTTGCCCAGGTCTTTATTATCTTTCTTCTTACTTTGGGTTTCATTTATTCTTTTCTAGTTTCTTAAGATAGAAGCTGAGGTCATTGATTTGAGACCTTTTTTTTCTAATATAGGTGCTTAGTGTTATAAGTTTCCCTCTAAGCACTACTTTAGTGGCATCCCACAAATTTTGATATACTTTCATTTTCATTTTGTTCAAAATACTTCTAACTTATTCTTTGACCCAGAAGTTACTTAAAAGTTTTTTTAATGTTTATTTATTTTTGAGACAGAGACAGAGCATGAGCGGGGGAGGGGCAGAGAAAGGGCGACACAGAATCTGAAGCAGGCTCCAGGCTCCGAGCTGTCAACACAGAGCCCGACGCGGGGCTCGAACTCGCCAACTGCGAGATCATGACCTGAGCCGAAGTCAGACGCTCAACCGACTGAGCGACCCAGGTGCCCTGACCCAGAAGTTATTTAAAAGTATATTATTTGCTTTCCAAATATTTGGGAGTTTTCAGATATCTTGTCTTTTATTGATTTCTGATTTAATTCCATTATAGTCAGAACTTTGTAGTTTGTAAGACAATCCTTTTAAATTTATTGAGACTTATTTTATGGCCCAGGTTATGGTTTGTCTTGATAAATGTTCTGTGTGCACTTGAAAAGAATGCGTATTTTGCTTTTGAGTGGAATATTATACACAGATTAGGTCACATTGATTGATAGTATTCAACTCTTACATCCTTAATGATTTTCTGTTGCCTTGTTTCATCAGTTATTAAGAGAAGACATCCACCTATCACTATAAATAGTATTTATTTCTTTTTCCATCTTTATTAATTTTTGTGTCATATGTTGACTCTTTTATTAAGTACTTAAACTTTTAGGATTGTTATGTCTTCTTGGTAAATTGACCCCTTCATCATTATGAAATGACCTTCTTTATCTCTGGCAATATTGTCTGCTATGAAATTTACTTTTTTTTAATGTTTGTTTATTTTGAGAGAGAGAGAGAGAGAGAGTGTGTGTGTGTGTGTGTGTGTGTGTGTGTGCACACATGAGCAGTGGTGGGTAGGGAGGAAGAGGGGGAGGGAGAGAATCCCAAGCAGGCCCCACACTGTCAGTGTGAAGCCCGACAGAGGGCTCGATCTCAGGAACCATGGGGTCATGACCTGAGCTGAAATCAAGAGTCAGATGCTTAACTGAGCCACCCAGATGCCTTGTCAGTCTGAAATTTGAATATTGAGCTTTCTTTGCATTGTTGTTATTAGCAAGTTTTACCTTTTTCCAGCATTTTACTTTTAACCTATTTATCTTTGTATTTAAAGTACTTTTTTTTTTTTGCAGCAGTATATAGTTTGGCTCTAAGAGCAAGACTTTATGACAACCTTCTATTTTTTAATTGTGGTATTTGGGCCATATACATTTAATGTGATTAATTATATGTTTAAGTTTAAATTTGTCATTTTACTGTTTTTTTATTCTGTTTAATTTTGCTTTATTTTGAATTGGATGTTTTTGATGAATCCATTTTATCTCCTTTATTGGCTTACTAGCCGTTAACTTTGTATTAGTTATTATGGTGGCTTTTTAGGATTAATATTGTACATTGTAACTTATCACGGTCTATCTTCTAAAACCTTGGATAAACAATATATTTTTAGATGAGAAAGTTGTATCTTAAACAGGAACAACCCCTGCAACCCAATTCAAAGGCCTGAGCCTTTGCTTTCCTGGAAATTGTTATTCTCTCATAATTTAATAAGTGTCAGCCAGACTCTTCCAGAAAAGCTTTTATAGATAATACTTAAGAATGAAACACCAGCCTTGAAAACTAGCATTTTTTTCCTAAAGTTCTTTCTATAAGCTGCTGTTTAGGAGTCTTTCCAAGTTCATGGGAATTTATTTATAGAACTGACCTAACTTAGATTTTTACTCTGCTTTCTGGTGGTATTCAGAATGAATATTCTGTATGGAGCCACAGTCGGAGTGAAGATCAGAGAAGTTTTATATCCCAGTAATAATAATTTCTCACAAACCTATAGAATCTTCTACAGTTTACTGAGCGACATGTTTCCTTATTTCTTACCTCATTTGTTTTTCAAGAGATATCCATGAAATAGGAAGAATAGGAAGGGCTGGTGATTTTACAGAAGAGGGGATAAGGTGACTTACCCCCAGGTCATCCCGTGTGTCAGTAGTGGAGTTGGAACTTGAAACCCGGTCTCTTTCCCTCTTACCACACTACTTCACCCTCAGCCTTGACTTGCTACTATTAGAATCACCTTTTCCCTAGGCATTCTGGCACAGGTAGCCTAGTGGCAGCTTGGTGTTTCTCCAAGGGAGGTTTTTGCTTTTTGGCCAGGCTAGGAAAAATGGGATTAATATCTTGAGTAAACATCTGTAAGACACAACAAATCTGACAGGAAAATGTCTCCTTTGCGGCATTAATCAAGAAATGGAGCTTGGCTAATTTCTATTTGTAGCCGAAAATAAAAACCCATTGTAAGCATTCTGTTCAAAGGGAAATCATTGGAGATGGTGAGAGCCAGTAGCTGAATATATTCGTATGCCGATAATTAAATTCAGTTGCATATCAAAGGACTTGATTTCTGTTGGAATTCCCTTTTTTTTTTTTTAAGTGGCCATACTCTATTTTTATATCTCTGAACCCTAAGTCCTAGGTTCTCTGATTTTTAACTAACAGGAACGAAGAGGAAGCAAATTCTTCGAAGTATTTAGGGCTGTAGTGTGCAGCCAAGTGCGTGGAAGGAATCTAGGACCAAGAATCAAAGACCTCTGGGTTCTAAGTCTAGGTGTGCCCTAGATTCACTATACAACTTGAGGTAAAGCATTTAACTGCTCTGAACCTCAGTAGTTACAAATACCTACTTCATAGAATTGCTGAAAGCGTTAAATGAGATATTGGTAAAGTGTTCAGCGCTGTGTGGTGCTTCATTAATTAGTAGCAGTTATTGCTGTGTCTATTCTTCTGATACCTGTGTAATCCTAGGCAGCTGTCTTTCCTCATTTGAACCCAGTTTCTTCATTTCTCAAAAGTGAACTAATTGTATCTTAGAGCCTTTCCAATTCTGACCTTTTAAGATACCACGAATTGGCTATTCTTCTACAAACTGGTATCCTCCTGGCAGTTTTGTGCTTATAATGGTCTTCAGGATCTGAGAGGGCTTGCACTGTGGTGTTGATTCTGACCCACTCTTTTCCTTACAGACCACTACATACACCCGCCGGGGCCATGGGACATGCACCAGCCCAGGTTGCTCCTTTACCTATGTCACCAGGCACAAACCACCCAAGTGCCCTATCTGTGGTAACTTCCTAGGAGGGAAGTGGATCCCAAAGGTAAGGTCCATTGGCCATTGCTGCTTTGGAAACCCCATAAAGTAGGCTCCCTGTTCCCCTTTAGAGCAAAGGACTTAAAAAATAAATATTTGTTTTTACTTTCTGACTATACAAGTAAGTCATTTTCATAAAATGTCATCCATAATCTTACACCATCCAAAGAAAAGTCATTATTAACATTTTGTTGTATCTTCTTCTAGTCTTTTTTCTGTGAATACACAAGTTCTGTAGCTTGACCTTTTTTTTTTTTTTACTTCACATATCATGCCATTAAATATTCAAGACCATTATCTTTAATTGCTTTATAACTTCCTATGAATGACTACACTATGTCAGTTTATTCATTTCCTGTTAAATTTTTAACAATCCACCCTCCACACTGACTGCTTAGTTACTCAGATGCGTAGCTCACATCTGCTCACTTTTTAGCTCAAAGTCCTTTCAGTATCCTATAGCTGCTATTAAAAGTAGAGGTCCTTAACCAGATATCTAGGTCTTTCATAGTTAACTCTCCAAATGTATACTTCTGTCTCTGTTTCTAAGTAATTGATGCTTGATAAATAAATGAGCATCAGAGCTATGCCCCTGTGAAGTTCAGTTCAACACATTGTTACTTGTTTTATACTTCACATTGACTATATAAATCATACATAACTTGTCACATTTTTGTATGAGACTGTAAATTGTTTAGGGTCAAAAGAACTAGAATCGTCCAGGATGGGATATAGAGGAGATGGTCTTGAAGGATCAGTGGAATTTGGGTAGGTAGAAAAGGAAAGAGAGATCATTGTTTTTGTGACAATAACTTAGGCTAGGTTTGTGTTTGTTAGGTGTCTAGCTCAGCAGGGTCCACGTTTATCTGTATAGAGAAAACTTCTATAGTGCCATACCTTTTAAGTTCCTTGGGGGCAGTTTCCATAGAACATCTCTGAAAAATACTGGGATGGTGACTTTTGCCCTCTGGCTGAATGTTGGGAGTTCAGGGCATCACTAATTCCAGGAGACAGAATAAGTTAATACTTAAAAATACACTTCTGGGGGTGCCTGGCTGGCTCATTTGGGAGAGCATGAGACTCTTGATCTCGGGGTCGTGAGTTTGAGCCCTACATTGGGTGTGGAGACTATGTATGTATGTATATACATACATAAATACATAAGTAAACGCATAAATACATAAACTTCTAAAGGGAAAGAAAGAAAGAGGTATTTGATCTCTGTACCGGATTCCTGGCACTGAGTTCCTAAAACCCTAGAAATTTCCAGAGTGTTAGGAGAGAGAAGAGTGTCTTTGGGAGGATAAGAAAAAAAAAGTACACTTCTGGAGTCTGCTTTTCTCCGTTTGAACTTCTGTCTCTCAAGGATTTTAGCTATATAATCTTGGGCAAGTCATTTTATGTCTATTCTTGATTTGGTTTTTCTTTCATTTGTAAATGGAAATGAACAATAGTGCCTACCTCATTAGGGCTTTTGGATGGATCAAATGAGATTATCCCTGTAAAGTGGATGGTGCATTCCTAGTATAGATTAAATCCTCAGCGAGAGGTCACTGCTATCATTATTGGCAGTAATAGAATTACAGTCTCTATGACTGCTTTTTACACTACCAGTTCTCAGGGCAGGAAGGGCCCAGTGCTTGTGTGTTTCAGATTTTGTTGAGTTTCTTGTGCTCACCATCTGTCTTGTGCTGCTGTGCAGCCATTCAGTTTCCTCCCATCCTAATTATCCTCCCCAAAATGTACTTCCTCATCTGCAGTAGGGAGATTGAATAGGGTAGTTGGACTCCTCCTTGACCCTTCTTTACAGATGCACAGCAGGTTTGTCACATGACCTTATTTCTGATGCTTTTTTATGGAAGAGTCTAACTCATTCTGTAGCCTTGTCTCCTTCAGGTTCTCTTTTTACTTTGGCTTTCTTTTTTTCTTTTTCATTTATGTCTTTTTCCCTCCTTTGATTGAAATAACTTGAGCCATGGTTCTCTTTCTGAGAGCAAATTCACGTTGTGAAATCAAATTTTTTTTATTAGCTACTTGTCCCCCATCTTTAAAAAAAAAATTTTTTTTAATGGTTATTTTTGAGAGAGAGAGACAGAGACAGAGTGTGAGCAGGGGAGGAGCAGAGAGAAAGGGAGACTCAGAATCTGAAGCAGGTTTCAGGCTCTGAACCATCAGTACAGAGCCTGATGCAGGGCTCAAACCCACGAACTGTGAAATCATGACCTGAGTCGAGGTTGGACGCTTAACCGATTGAGCCACCCGGGCGCCCGTAGGTACTTGTCCCCCATCTTGATTTGTTAAGTCAGATTCTTTTCTCCAGAGGTTTTTATAGAATTGCCATGTAAAGAGTAAATACTATGATTTCAGAATTTCATAGGATCAGAGTGAGTGAGTGTAAGAAAAAAAAGGGTAACATTTTAGCATCAGTGCACTTGGAATTTTAGGGAAAAAAGTGACTTTGGTTATCAGGCAGTTCAATTTCCAAGTCTCTAGTTCAGGAAAGATAGATTCAAGAGAAGTGACTTGTTAAGTTCATGTAGCTAATTATGTCAGTGCTTTTCCACTAAATCACATTTCTCAGGCATTGCTATGCTGTTTAGCTGCAGAATTTTAAGATTTCTGGAGTTCTGATTTTTGAAGCTGCAAGTATAAATAGTTTCTAAAAGCTCCAAATGTGTTCATGCCTGTCAGGAAATGACTCACCTTTTCTTGTATTGTTCCAGAGTTTCATACTGGCTAAAATTAGCCCAAGAAACGTTTGGCACAGTTCCCAATGAGTTGGATGGAACAAAAGATAGTATATAAAGCTCTGTAGCCCAAGGCCTCACTCCTTTGGCTCTCTGATGGTGGTAATTGAGGTCTCTGAGCAGGCAACTGGTGGTATTTACCTTCTATCTTGAAAGAAAGTGAAATCTCAAAAGGGTAGGCTGAGTTAAGGAAATGTGAGCTCATTAGCTAGTTATTTTGCTCTGATTCCTTAAATTATTCAGTCTCCCTGAAGAGAATTTTTATCTGCAACAGCCTACTTAGTGGGCAGTGTTTTGCTCAGAGATTTCATTGCAGAGATTTAGCTTGTCTCCTGTTTTTCTACCAACTTTTCCCTCTCCAACAGTCAGTAAGCTCAGTGCAGTTTACTAGGAATTTTTCTCTGTATTTAACTTGTCTTCACGGACTTATTAAAGTCTAATAAGTCTAATAAAGTCACACTTATTGTGTATTAGAATCGGAGAATGCTTTACAGGAGATTTCTTAGGTCATCTATGTTGGTTCTTAACCAGAGGCAGTGTGCTGCCCAGGCCCCTTTGGAAGTGAAGGCGTTTTGGTAGTCTGTGACTGGGAGAGAATACTAAACGGTAATAACATCAGCCACAGATGCTAGACTTCTGCAGCATGCAGGGGAATCCTGCACCATGAATTGAGCCCCCCGAAAGACTGTTGTACTGCTGTTGACGAATGGTGAGAGGCCGACCCTCTTGTTTCTTGGTAGCAAAGTGAGAGTTCAGGTGAAGGTTGTCTGAGGTGACATAAGTCATTAGATGTGGAGCACAACCTAGATAGAACCCAGCTTCTATGTTTATATCTCTTCATTTATAGCACTTTTCACTATTCACATGGAGTTAAAAGAACCTTCCTGAGACAATCGCGGTTTTAAAAAAATTGCTTGTGTATGTAGGTAAATGTATGTGTATGTACGTACGTGTGTGTATAAATAATAGTATATTTCCACAGCATAAAAGCTAAGGCACCAAGGAATTTTTAAAGTAGGCTGACCTGAAATAGTGGCTGGGACTTATAGTGAGTTTGAATATTTTCTAGTAAGTAATTAATATACGTATGAGTTAATTTGACTGAGTGAGAAGTTTGTGGCGTGTGTGTAAGCCAGCCTTAAGACTCACCTGAAAGAATCTGGGACAAAAGATAGAGTTTTCCCTAACAGAATTGGAATTTTTGAGTCTCATCACGTGAGATGTGACTGCATTGGGATAAAGGGAACACCAAGATAAAGAGCTTGGGACTTCTGGGCCCAAATATGGCAACATATCAGCTTCTTTCTAGACCTAGAGAAGCAGGCTTTGAACAAAGGTCAGGTTCAAAATGCCAACTTCATTTGCTGAAACCTAAAGAGGCTATCAATGAGAAATTTGTTAGAACAGCTGTGTGCTAACCTGGGTGTTGAATACTATAGTGAAGGGGACCTGAAGTCTGAAGACTTGGATTCTGGCCAGCTTTGTCTTGACACCTGACATTAGCCTGTTCCTGCCTCTGGGTCTCAGTTTCCTAGTCTGTTGCCCATACGTTGTTGTTGTGAGGAGCGAACGAGAAAAGATTTGTGATGTGTTGTCCATTGTAAAATGCCAGATGCCTACAGGCATTCTTATTTTTTTTAGGAAAAGCCAGCCAAAGTCAAAGTGGAATTGGCTCCTGGTGTCTCCTCCAAAGGTTCGGTGGTTAAAAGAAATCAGCAGCCTGTCACCACTGAGCAAAACTCCTCTAAGGAAAATGCCTCCAAACTGACTCTGGAGAACTCAGAAGCTGTAAGCCAGCTCCTAAGTGTAGCTCCTCCGAGAGAAGTGGGTGAGGAGAATGAGTGGGAGGAAGTGATCATCTCAGATGCCCATGTTTTGGTCAAGGAAGCTCCTGGGAATCGTGGTACGGCAGCCACGAAGACGCCGGTGGTCAAGAATGGTGTGCCGCCTGAGGTCTCTCTGGGGACAACTGAGAATGACAGTCCAGGACCAGACATACCACCACCAGCTGAGAGGACCAGCACCTCCAGTCCTCTCCCTGCTCCCAAAAAGCCTGCAGGGTAAATGTGTTTATATGTTACAGGATTGTTTTTAGAATAGCAGGTTGGGAAATGTTCCTTGTTTTGTTTTATGTCGTTATTAGCATTACTGAGAGAGGCAGCAGAGCCCAATTAATGTTTCCTATTTTAGAGATATGGAAACTAAGGCCCAGAGCCACAGAATGATTTGCCTTTCCTCTTACACTCTGCTGTCTGTGCGTTGCTGGCACATTCCTGTGCATCCCTTCTTGTCATTTTCCCAGAAGCACTTGCTAGGATCCTGTTGGTACAGGCTGAGGCCAGTGTTAGAAGCTAGTATCCAATCCTGGATAGTAGATTTGGAAAGAGAAGCCTTATCAAGGTATAGAAAGATTCTTGTCCTGGTGATCAGAGAATTCAGTTCTGGTTGTAATCTGTCTCTGACTTCTGTTTGACCTTGCGCATAGTCACCTCATGCCCGTTCTTTCCTCTGAAAAATCTTGAGTTGGATATTAGAAAAATCTAATCCTTAATGGCTGACCTCATAGACTTTAGATTGTGTGTGAAGCATGCATAGCCCAGTGCATTGCAGATAGGAGGTGGTCCATAAATATGGGCTATTTTTCCTCCCCATGCCCTCCCTAAAGGCTTGACTGCATTTTTCATGTGGCCCCTTCCCAGAGGCAGTTGTGGTCTTGTAACTAAAGGTCCTTATTTGTTTATATTAGTGGTTCTCAGTGGGGAGCAGTTTGCCCCCAGGGGACATTGTGGCAATGTTTAGAGACATTTTTGGTTGTTAACAACTGTGGGGGAGAAGGGTGCTGCAGGCATCTAGTTGGTAGAGGCCAGAGATACTGCTAAACATTCACAGGACAGGCTCCTACAAAGAATTACCCAGCCCAAAATGTCGATAGTGCCAAGGCTTAGAAATTCTGGTTTCTGTTATTTGATTTAAAATTGTTTATTGTTGAATAGGAGATATATTCACGTGATTCAAACTCAAAGGGTGTAAGGAATATACACTGAAAAAAAATCTCTTCTAGCCTATCCTTAAGTCATCCATTTCCATTTTCCAGACAATCCGTTTTCTCAAATTTCTGTTTTCAGAGATAATTTTAGACATATACTACAAATATGTGTATGTGTATATATATTTTTTCCTACCTTTTTTTATACAAATGGTAGCATAACTTATGTATCTCTACATCTTGCCTGTTTTTATTTATAGTATACTTTGGGATGGTTCTGTATCTTTAGAGCATGAAGCTGTGTAGTGTCGACTGTTCGTTTTAGGCAAGCGTGTCACTTGACAAGAGCCTTCTGTGATGTAGGCTCTCTGCTCAGCATTGGAGCTGCAAGAAAATGTGGATTTTGTTCTGCGGGTGTTTTAGCCTCCCTCATCTGGGAGACTGATATACTTTAAATACTAATTAGAGGCAGATCAGATATTATAACTACACTAGCTGTTTGTATTCCTCACAGTGGGCGCTATTTTGTATTTATCTTCGTAATGACCCCTGAAATAATCTACCCTGAGTTTACTACACTATCCCTCTGCTAAAATGCTATTTGGAGATTGTGCTTTGGTTTCTTCCACTTGGTCCAGAATTTTTAGGTTTCCCTTCTTTTTTTTTTTTTTTTTTTTTTTTTTTTCCAGAGTTGACCCGCTCACCCCTGGGCTCAGAGCCCCTGAGCTTAAGGGCAAAGCTCGGGGCAAGCCCTCATTACTGGCTGCGGCAAGACCCATGAGAGCAATTCTCCCAGCCCCATCTAATGTGGGCCGAGGCAACAGCATGGGACTGTCCAGGGCCAGGCAGGCCTTTCCCCTGAGTGGTAAGGGCTGGGACAAACCCGGGAGCGGGGAGCTGTCAGATAGGAAGGGGACAGCAGTGGGGTTGTTGAGAACGGAGATGAGAGAATGAGGGGGACTCTGAATGCATTTAAGTCACCAGTTTGACTTCTGATTGTCTCAGATAAAACGCCCTCTGTGAGGACTTGTGGCCTGAAGCCAAGCACGCTGAAGCAGCTGGGCCAGCCAATCCAACAGTCATCACACAGCAACGAAGTGAAGGTAAGACCCGTTTTCCAGAGGTAGGGCATCCTGGGGGCAGGCCTGCTGCTCCGAGAACAGGGCTTCTATTTAGTGTCTCAGAGCCATAGGCAGAAGCCTATTACATTGGAAAGTGACCTCTGGAATGAAGTTGAGCATGAATGAGTTACTTATTTTTACTTACTTTTTTTCTTATTATAAAATGAATGCACGTTTAAACTTTTGACTTGGAAATAATTTTTTTAAGTTTATTTTGTGAGAGAGTGTGCAGAAGGGATAGAAAGAGAAGGACAGAGAGAGAGGGGGAGAGAGAATCCCAAGGAGGCTCTGCACCCTCAGCAAGGAGTCCAATGTAAGGCTCTAACTCATGAACTGTGAGATCATGACCTGAGTTGAAGTTGGATACTTAACCCACTGAGCCACCCAGGCGTCCCTTAATTTAGAAACAATTTAAAATTTAGGAAAATAATTGCAAGAGTGAAGACAGTACAAAGAAAGTACCCATGTACTTTTCACTCATAGTTGCTTATTGGTAAGGTATCACCCATTTTGCTTCATCATTTGTGCTCATGTATGTTTCAAAAGTACATGTAATTTAAGGGAAAGTTACATGGCCTTTTGCTTCTTAATACTTCAGTGTGCATTTTCTAAGAATAAGGATATTCTGTTACTGAAACATTGATACAATACTTAAGTCTGTCATTTGTATTCCAGTTTTGACAATTTTACCCAGTTATGTTCTTTATAGCATTTTTGCACTCCAGTACAGGGTTCATTGTAGGATTAGATACTGCATTTAGTTGTCTTGTTTTTTTAGCCTCTTGAGAAAATGAACGCGCAGTTGTTGTAGAAAATACAGAGAATTCAGTAAGGCAGAAAGAAAGTCAGTCTCTTGTAATCCTGCCACCCAGAACTATTATTTGCGTTCTGTGCCCATTCAGCCTCTGAGGCTTTTCCTAGGTTTGTGGGCATTTTTTTAATATAATTTTTTAAAACCAAAACCATGGCTCTTCACGTTCTAGTTTGTAGCCAGTACAGTCCATTCATATTAATGACAGAGGGGTTTTTTTGGTTTTTTATCGATATGTGACCAGAATAGTTACTATCAAAATTCCCTAAATCAGCATTTTTTTACTAGACCTCTTTTTTTGGGCCATGACCCTCAATAACACATTTTTACATCACAGCCCAGTAAACATCCATACCTGTATACATGAAAAGAATAAGGAAGCTATGCCCTTACTATATGTGGTTATTTTGGTATTTTCCATTTTGCAAATGGAAATGGTTTCAACTCATTAAATTAATTTCATGACCTGTCAGTGGATTTTGTGGCCTGTAGTTCAAAAACCCTGTTAGACCAAAATGGAATAGGAAACTCGGGCTGCCTTCTCCCTTGCAGGGTGTTCTGCCAGGCAACTCCCTTTGTTCCAAATTTGCCCCAAATAGAGTATCAACTGGCTTTTACTTTGAAGGCTGATCTGTCACCCAGATGTGGTGTCAGCACTGGATGCATGTGTGATTTAGATCTAGAAGGATCTAGTCTGCTTTTCTGCTTTGTAGATTTCCAGCCTTTAGAGTCCCTTTACTTGGGTAAACTCCCAGTCTTCTCTGTAAATAGTTTCCTTTTGACTGGTAACATTGGGTATTTGTTAAAAGTTGCAAGTCCTTTTGCTAGTCTTAGGCCGGTTAAGTTACATGAAATTTTATGTTCTGAATATCAACTTAAATTCGGTATTACAGAATAATTACTAATGCTGTCTTCATCTTTTTTTTCTTTAATAGTATAGAACATTTGAAAAGTTCATAGATAGTGGTGAAAGGGGAAAAAGTCACGATCTTCCTCTCAACCTGTGACATTTTAGTGAACAATCTTTTCGAGTTCTTTCTATGCCAACATTATTCAACCACATATTTGTGTGGTATATGACTATTATAAGTTTTTCTCACTTGGTAGCAGTTGTAAATCTGATTCAGTGTTTCTGGTATGCAGTGTTAGAAGCTGCACAGAAGAATGTGGCAACCCTGGACTTGAAAGTGACATTTAAACTTTTGGCGGGCTGGTGACTGCTGACTAGCATCCTAGAGCTCACATGGAGTGTGGCTCTACAAAGTCCCTGGGAAACTGTTTCCTCAAGCTCTTTCAGGACACAGGCCCTCAGGAGTGTGAGGTTTTATAGAAAAGCACTAAATCACTGGTTCTGATCCACAGCTAACAAATGGCCCGGGCAGTCGGACGTCACAAGTAAAAGTTGTAGAAGTCAAGCCTGATCTGTTTCCTCCATACAAGTACAGCTGCACTGTAACGCTGGTAAGTGTGGCCAGGTGATGGGTTGACAGGGACATGGGTTTTGGTTTTAGGTGGAGGGCGAGTAGAAGTCTGAGGGAGGTGGGGAGTGGTAGTTAGGAGTGAGAGTAGGGTCAGGGATAGATCATTGGTTCTGAAGATCCCTTCACTGATCCAGATGGTAGCCGCTGGGTGAATTAGCTAGGTGTTTTGCAGGTGAGATCTATAGTGTGTAGGCCAGCTGAGACCTGGATGTTTCTTGGAGTAATTGGACATGAGAATCCAGTCCAGCTGTAGCATTCAACAGTCTTTGGACCTTTTAGCCTCAAAAGTCTGTTATCCACTGGTAAGTGTGAGAAAGGTCTATTTTTCCTCCTCAAAATAGAGTCACAGTCAGTACTGGCCTCTTAAAGGATTTGAGAAATGCTTTGGTAAAGCATCTTTGTTTAGCCTCGCATTTCCCACAAACCTTTTCCCTCCCCACCCACCTTTTATTTTTATCCTTATTTACTTATTTTATATATCTTTTTAAAAAAAAATTTTTTTTTTAACGTTTATTTATTTTTGAGACAGAGAGACAAAGCATGAACGGGGGAGGGTCAGAGAGAGGGAGACACAGAATCCGAAACAGGCTCCAGGCTCTGAGCTGTCAGCACAGAGCCCGACACGGGGCTTGAATTCACGGACCGCGAGACCATGACCCGAGCCGAAGTCGGCTGCTTAACCGACTGAGCCACCCAGGCGCCCCTTATATATCTTTTAATGCTTGTTTGTTTTTGACAGAGACAGAGCAGGAGTGGGGGAGGGGCAGAGAGAGGGAGGGATAGAGAATCCCAAGCAGGCTCCAGGCTCTGAGCTGTCAGCACAGCGCCGCAGGGGCTCGAACTCACGGACTGCGAGATCATGACCTGAGCCGAAGTTGGACACCTAACCGTCTGAGCGACCCAGGCACCTCATCACCTTTTATTTTTAACACAGCATATATTAACATCCCAATAAACATCCCAGTAAACAAACAGAGTGGGACTCTGGAGTCATCCTTTTACAGGGGAAGCCACATGGAGCAGTGGAATAAGCACTCAAAGGACTTAGTCCCAAAGTGGTTCTGGCTCTGCTGCCAGCATGCACATGACTTGGGGCAAGTAGGCATCTTTGCTTCTCTGGTCCTCAGTTTTCACCGTCTGTAAAATGCTGCATCAGTTTAGATATCATGTTGGGGCTCTTTTTTTGCTTCTAGCATTCTCTAATTTTATTGATCCTTAGATACCGATTAACCAGGTAACTTTTGGCAGGTTCTCTGCCTGAATTGAGTAAGATACACAGATTTTGAGAGAGCAGCTGGATTTTTAAAAACTCTTACCTGATAAAGGCAGACAGGTACAGAACCATTCATTCCTTCATTCAGAAAATATTTACTGAGAGCCTGCTCTGGCCAGACCCTCTGCTAGGGATTCTGTAGTAACAAGACAGGACAGTATGGTGGACTAGTGCATAGACTGGCCTGATCCTTAAGGAGAATATCTCCTTTATCCTGAATATCTGCTCAGGTTTCTTTTCTCGGAGACTAATTACTACCTTCTCCATGCCATCTATACCGTCACCTCCCTGTCCCTTTGACTACAGAAGGCCACTAGGGTTACTATCTGGGGGGAGCTTCCCAGGACCTTCTCTTTTTTGATTAGATAGCAGCATGTCACAGGAGCCTAGATGCCAGAGATTTGAGCTTAGGTAGTCCAGAGGTCCTGATTGCCTTCAGGAAGGGTGTGGATGCTTGTTCACCACAGTCTTCAGCCTTCTGCTAGAATAGGCCTGCTTCTCTCTGCCAGTAGTCTGGACCCTGAGGGCATTTGAATTTCTAACATTTTTTAAAAATATTGATTTATTTATTTTTTTGAGAGAGTGAGTGAATGTATAGGAGCATGTGTGAAATTGTGTGGGGGGGGGGGGCGGGGGGAGAGAGAGAGAGAGACAGAGACAGAGAGAGAGAGAGAGAGAAAGGGAGGGAGAGAGAAAGAGAAATCAGTCCCAAGCAGGCTCGGCACTGACAGCACAGAGCTGGACCCGGGGCTTGAACTCACAAACCATGAGATCATGACTTGAACTGAAACCGGGAGTCAGACACTTAGCTGACTGAGCCACCCAGGTGTTCCATGGCATTTGAATTTCTGACACTAAAGAGTCAGCTCACTTGTTTCACAGATGGGGAGGGACTTGCCAAAATTATACAGGCTGTATTAAGATTGAAAGGAGGTAACCGCAGAGTAAGGATCTTGCATCAAGGCTCTTTGGAAGTTAGTCTAAATCTGGTTTTGCCATTGTCACTTTCTTCTCTGGTTTACTGATAGCTGGTCATCCTGGTTTTTGACTCTGCCCAGGTGTAACTTTTGTGGAATTGAATATTGGTTTTCCTTTTTTAGGATTTGGGCCTCGCTACTTCAAGAGGCCGGGGAAAGTGCAAGAATCCCTCTTGTAACTACGTCTACACCAACCGACATAAACCGCGGATTTGTCCCAGCTGTGGTTTTAACCTTGCTAAAGACCGGACTGAGAAAACCACCAAGGCTCTTGTGAGTTCCTCCCCTAAACACATCCCCTAGCCTTGTGTTGGGCTTTGTTAGTGGACCTATTTTAGTAGAAATAAAATGATTTCTTGGTACATGATCATAATTAGAATACCACAACTGGAACCAGTTTTAAATTCTGGACCTCCCCTTCTCTTTGGGCTTCCTTGTCCTCATTATTAAGTTGAGAGAATTGGAGAACGTTCTAGCCCAGTGGATCAAGAGTTCATTCACCAAAGAGAATGGGAATACAGGCTTTACAGAGGATTCTTAAGGGGTGCCTCGTGGCTCAGTTGGTTAAGCATCCCCTCTTGATTTCAGGTCAGGTCATGATCTCACAGTTTATGAGTTTGACCCCGGCTGGTTGCACGGAGCCTGCTTGGGATTCTTTCGCTCCCTCTCTTTCTGCCTCTCTCCCTCTCCTGTCTCTAAAAACTAAATAAACTTAAAAAAGTTTTTTCTTTAAATAGGATTTTGAAGAGAGGGACGGAAGAGTTACATTCTTTTAGTTCTGAGACCTGGTGGAGCACTGGTAAATAGTATTTTGGTAAACAGAGAATGCCAGTCCTAAGACTTTGTAGATTAGATCACTGCCTCTCAGGTTCCTTATAGAGCTTTTGGCTCAATACAAAGCTTCACTTCTAGCAGTTTTGGCAAATCTCTGAAGTTGGACCAAACTGTTTGGAGTGTAAAACACATTCCATTTGCCTCATTAGGGCTCATTTTTTATTTATTAGAACCAGGAAAAAATTGGTATTTTCAGAGGTCCTCAGACTTTACACGTGAATTTTTTTTTTTTTAATGTTTATTTTGAGAGTGTGTACATGCATGTTCTAGTCGGGGAAAGGGAGAGAGAATCCCAAGCAGGGTCCACACTGTCAGCGCAGAGCCCAGCATGAAGCAGAGCCCAGCATGACGCTTAATCCCACAAACTGTGAGATCATGACCTGAGTTGAAATCAAGAGTCGGGCGCTTAACCGACTGAGCCATCCAGGCGCCCCTCCACGTGTGAATTTCTTTAAGTGTATAGAACGTTACAGTACCTCAGGCAGCAGATGGAATGACTAGGTTGAAGGTAAGAAGATAGATCTCCCTGATCTGCCTTGGGAGGAAAGAGGATGGCGTACAGAACAGGTCAGGATCCAAGGTGGAGTCTGGCCACTCCAGATCTAAGCTGGACTTTGCAGGGTGGATACGATTTGGATGGAAGAGGAAGGCATGCCATACTCCAGGATAAGCATGGGTACAAGCGAAACGCTAGGGAGCCTGGTGCTCTAATCACCTAGAAGAGAAAGGTGTATATATATATATATGTGTGTGTGTATATATATATATATATATATATGTATATATATATATATATATACACACACACACACACATATATATACGTATATATATATGTATATATAGGGAGGAGTATGCAAAATAAGCTGCTTGAAAGGCATATTGTGGCCATATTGTGGAAGATCTTTAACATTAGACCAGACAATTTGTATTTTAGGCGATGAGGTCACATTGAATGTCCTTCATTCATTGTGAGGGCTAGAAGGTTGTGTCAGGAAGGAGGCATATGGGGGTTTGGGAATGGACAGGACTACCGAGGTGGTGAGAACCATTTCAAGCTAAGTTTTCTATGGATATGGCGGGCAGGGCAGGGGAGCTCCTGGCAGATAAATCTCACCCCCTGGTCCCAGGTTTGTTTCCATACTTGAGGTGGTGTTCTGAGGTTATCCTTGTGAGAAAGGGAAATAGAACTAAAGTATGTGGGCACTGATGGCTTAGTGGAAAACACATGGGGACTGGGAATAGACAGCTGGGAGGACCCTCAGCTGGATGCCATCCCTCTTCTGAGTTTTAGTTTCTTCAGTGACAAAAGCGGGCCAGGTAGATTGTATCTGGACATTTTATTCTCAGGGCCGTGAACCCCAGAGAAGACTCAGAATTGAGCTTCAAATAATCTGTAAATCCCTGAAATAGCATGTAAAATGGGTCCATAGCTTCCATCACATTCTGTTCCATTGGCTGCTCTCTGCTGGCAGTCAGCTTCCTGGATCTTCTATGCCTTTAATGGGAGGAAAGAGGAGGTTTTCACTTAGTGTTGACCATATTCTGCCTTGACTCTGTCTTAGCTCCCTGTGACACCGTAATCTCTTTTAGGACAGGTGTATCTGTTCCCCCATGCCTTCTGACCTTGGAGTGTGCATACTCAATGTATTGATCATGATCATGGAATGGAATTGAGTCCTGTATAAGTAGATGCTATGAACATTCCTTTCTCCTATTTGATTGTAGCAATTGGTGTGGTTTGCAGAGTGGAAATGGATGTTGGTTCCCTGGATCGAGGATGATGAGGTGAACTAACTTTCCAGGTCAGACAGGAATTGTTCAGGGACTTCTAGCCAATTGATTTCAAATCCTACTCTTGGAATTTTATATTCTTTTGTCTTTGGTTGACAGCTGCCTACCTCCAGTATCCTTCTGACATTATGTCACCTTTCAACTTCCTAAGTTTTAGAGAAATAAAATGTAATTACTATTTTTCTGTAAACTAAAACAATGGTCTGAGACCCAAGGACCTTAGTGTGTAATGCTCTCTGGAGCCCCCTGGTGGCCATATGCTTCCTGCGCCGTTTGTCATTGGTAGCTGTAATTAAGACTGCAGCAACTCTGGGCTGGAATGGTCTTCATTCCTGTCTTTCACTGTGGTTCAGAGTAGAAGGATAGTATCCCTGCCAGCTACTCTTCCAGCCCATAGTTCAACATAGACAGGGCTGGGAACACACTGTCTCCCAGGGCAACTCATTCTAGTGTCAGTCAGCTCTCTGCAGTTGTTCTTTTTCTTCCAGCAAGCATGCATTTGAATGCCTACTGTAGGTCAGGCCTTTGGAGATACAAAGATAAATAGAACATGGTCCCTTCCCTTGAGGAACACACAGTCTCGTGGGGGAGAAAAGTAAGTAGCCAAACTACAGATAAATGAGATGAGAGCTGTAGGTGTGCAGAGTTCATAGAAAGTTCCTTCTTGTTATTAGGCAATTAACTTCTGCAAAGCAACATATTATATGTCCAGCAAATAGGAATTAGAATCTTTAGTGTGCTCTCATGCTGGTTTTGGGAATCAGCAAATAAACAGGAACCTTATACTCACTGAAAATAGGGGAACAGTCTCACCAGCTGTGAGACAGTGAATTCTGCAGTAAAAGGATGGACTCTGGAAACACGAGGGAGGGAGTGATTCCTGTTGCATTTATGTAAGGGATCTCGGAGGAACCTCCATTTTTTAATGAGCATTTCAGGACCTTAGTCCTGAAAGCCTTTAATTGATATATGAAATAGTTCCCTTGTACCCAGAAGATAAAAGTGTTAAAGACAAATACCTTAAGTAGTACAGATATTTGGTGACATATCAAAACTACCATTTGTAGAGCTTTCATTGTCTACCAGGTACTAGGCTAAGTGCTTTACTTGCAATATTTTGTTTACTCTGCATGATAACTCTAGGAGATTACTAGTACTTCATCCTTCATTTCATAGATAAGAAAATTGAGGCTCAGAAAGATTCAGTAGATTGCTTTGGGTCCCAAATGTATGGCTATTAAGTGGCATATCCAGGATTGAGACCCGGGTCTGTTATTCTCTAAACCTGGTGAATGGGAGCTTACCTCTGAAACCATTTCTGAGTGATGTGTATAATCCTCTCCTTTTACTGGTAGAGAACTTTGTGCCAGAGAGAGAACACCTGCCTCGAGTCACGCAGCGAGTTACTAACTGAGGTGGTTTGGAAACTAGGTTTCCTACCCTCAGCCACGGATGGGCCCATCCCTCTGCCGCTTGCAGCCTCTCAGCATTTTAGACCAAGGCTGGCGGTGCCCTGGCTGTTTGCTGATCATTCAATCTGCTCCTTTCCCAGGAGGTCAGCTCACCGCTCCCAGATGTGCTGAGTGCCACAGAGCCCCTGAGCCTGGCCCAGAGGGAGGTCCAGCGCCAGTCCACTCTGCAGCTGCTGCGCAAAGTCCTGCAGATTCCTGAGAACGAGTCTGAGCTGGCTGAGGTCTTCGCCTTGATTCACGAACTCAACAGCTCTCGACTCATTCTGTCCAACGTGAGTGAAGAGACGGTCACCATCGAGCAGACCTCTTGGTCGAATTATTATGAGTCTCCATCCACGCAGTGCCTACTCTGTAGCAGCCCATTATTCAAAGGGGGACAAAAGTAAGCACCCCTTTCAGATTTACCCTGTCCCTAGCTGCCATATCTTACTTGGCCCATCTTGCCCCTTTTTCCAAACTTCTGTAAAGCTATATCCTTTGAAGATGTTATTATTCTCTGCTTCTCTTAGGTTTCCTTTGCTTTTTCAATTGCCTAAAGTAAAATCATAGTGATTAGTAATGATCCATTATTTCTATTGAAAATGCCTGAAAGTTGTTGTCACCAAGTTAGGATTTCATTTACATCTGGACTGCCCGGCACAGTGCTTGGATTTGGGAGTTCAGGGGGATTGGTTAAAGTAGGTAATGAATCCAGAGTAGTATTAACTTAAGGGGTGATTCCACAGACCACATGCCACCAGAGCAGACACCCACCTAGAAAACCTTGGAACACGAGCTCCAGCATCTTCGTTTGCCTACTTCATTAAAATCTTGAGAACTTTGCCGTTGATCACTGAGCCCTGGAACTGCATAAGTTGATTTCCTTTATGTTTTTCTGTCGGTGATGTTTTGGTACTAGCTCCCTGGCCGGGCCCCAGGAGTGCTGGCTGCTGACAGCCAGCCGGCTACAGGTGGTGACTGCCCAGGTGAAGATGTGTCTGAACCCTCATTGTCTGGCCCTGCACAGCTTCACGGACATCTATGCAGGTGGGTGTCATTGTCTGGCCCTGCACAGCTTCACGGACATCTATGTAGGTGGTATCAGCCTTTCTTCCTTCAAAGGGCCCCAAAACAGGCTTGGGAACAGCCTCTGTTGGTCAGACCTCTGGCTCTTTGAGCACTGCACCTTCCCTCAGATGTGGCTTCTGAGAAAGAGGGGATTTTTTCTCGTGGATGTCTTGGTGCCAGAAGATTACTTCTGGGCTCTTATATTAGGGCTCTTGTATCTTGGATCTTTAGACAAAGTTAATTTTTAAATAACAGATCTTCATTGTGGAAAAAAATAGAAAATGCTGACAGGTACAAGGAAGAAAATAAAAGGGAATATGGGATTTATGGGTTTATGGTTTTTCTTTCAGCAAAAGTGGGGTCGTGCCAGATATTGTTTTGGGATATTCTTATTTTTTTTATGTTTATTTTCAGAGAGAGAAAGCGTGAGCCTGAGTGGGGGAGAGGAACAGAGGGGGTGAAAGAATCCCAAGCAAGCTTCACACGGGGCTTGATCTCATGACCATGAGATTGTGACATGAACCAAAATCAAGAGTTAGATGCTTGGGGCGCCTGCGTGGCTCAGTCGGTAGAGCGTCTGACTTCGGCTCGGGTCATGATCTCATGGCTCGTGACTTCGAGCCCCGCGTCGGGCTCTGTGCTGACAGCTCAGAGCCTGGAGTCTGCTTCCGATTCTGTATCTCCCTCTCTCTGCCCCTAACCCACTCGCATTCTGTCTCTGTCTCTCTCAAAAATAATTAAAAACATTAAAAAACAAATTTTTTAAAAAAGAGTTAGATGCTTAACCGACTGAGCCACCCACATGCCCCGGAATATTCTTTTTAAGTTTGGCAGTGTACCATGGGCATCTTCCTGTGCCAGCAAGTGGGGAAATACATGACCATAATTAGAGAGTGTATGGGACTCCATTTTAGAATTCTCATTATAATTAACTCTTTGTGTATAGCCTTAATTATTTCCTTTGGACAAGTGCTCAAAACGGAATTGCTGCGTGTTCACCCATTCTCCCTGTATGTTCATCAGCATCAGACATTTCTGGAACATTCACCATGTACCACCGTTGTAAGAATTTGGAATTTGAATTTCATACGTACACTTGAGTGCCAAAGATTAGAGTATTTGTGATTTATTCTTGTCTTCAGAGCCTTACACTGCCTTGTTTCGTATTCACGCTCTCAATGTCTTGTATTGCCCAACTGAGTTTGTATTATTTTATGCTTTTGCCAGTAGATAATGAGAGTGCCATTTCCCTGCAGTCTATCTGGGTCAGTAGTACCTAGGATTATATATATTTTTGATTTTAGCTTTAATTTTAAATTTACATCAACAATAACATTTACTTCATTGTCGTACAGTCACATGAGTTCTGACAGGTGCACCGAGTTGTGTACCTGCCACCACAATCCGTATATAGGACAGTTCCATGGCCTAAAACATTCCTCCTGTGTGTAATCACCCCTGACCTCTAGCAGCCATCTGATCTCTTCTTCATTCCTATAGCTCCATCTTTCTAGAATGTCATTTAATCCAATCATAGTATGTAGTATTTTTTAAAAATATGTTTTAAAGATTAAAATTCTTTTGAGTGTAGTTGATACACAATGTATGCAGTATTTTAAGTGAGTCTGGCTTCTTTCGTTAAACATCATGCCTTTGAAAGTCATCCACGTTGTTGCATGTATCAGCAGTTTGTTCCTCCTTCTTGTTGAGTAGTTTTGCATTGTGTGAAGTACCACAGTTAGTTTATCTGTTCACTTTTTGAAGGACATTTGTGTTGTTACCAGTTTTGGGCACTTTTGAAGAGAGCTGCTATGAACACTCATGTACGGGCTTTTGTGTAAACACAAATTTCCATCTTTTGGATGAATACCGAGGAGTCAGACTGCTGGGCCATATGCTAAGTGTATCTTTATTTTTGTAAAGGAATTGCCAAACTGTTTACTTAAATGTTTGTACCATTTTGCATTATGTCCAACAGGGAATAGGAGGGTTTTTTTGTTCTTGTTTTTCTTAGCCATTCTGATGGCTGTGTGTAGTGGTATTTCTTTGTGGTTTTAATTTGTGTCTCCTCAATGACTAGTGATGTTGAGCATCTTTTCATGGGTTTATTTGCCATCCACATGTCGTCTTTGGTGAAGTATCTGTTCCATCTTTGGTCTGTTGGAGTAGATTGTTTTCTTACTGTTAAATTCTTTATAATTCTGGACCCATAAGTCCTTTGTCAGATAAGTGATTTACAAGTGTTTTCTCATGATTTTTGGCTTGATTTTTCATTCTTTTAAAGAAATCATCCACAGAGCAGAAGTTCTTAATTATGACAAAGACTACTTCATCAGTTGTTTCTTTTAGGGATTATGCTTTTCACAGTCTACGGTCTCTCTACGTCGGTGAAGACCATATATATTTTTCTGTGTTTTCTTCTAATTTTTATAAGTTTATGGATTACATTTAAGTTTGTAATTCATTTTGAGTTAATTTTTATATAAAGTGTGAGTATAACGTGTGAGGCCCAGATTGAGTTCTTTCTTTCTTTTTTTTTTTTTTTTTTTTTTTTTGCTTGTGGACATCCAGTTGTACCACCATTTGTTGAAAGATAGTCTTTTCTCCATTGAATTGCCTTTGCTTCTTTGTTGAAAAACAGTTGATCATATGTACGGGTTTATTTCTGTTCTCTGTTCTCTTACGTTGTTTTATGTTGTCTGTCCTTTTGCCAATACCACACTGGTCTTGATTACTACAGCTGGATAGTAGGTCTTAAAATCAGTTAGTGTGAGTCCTCCAACCTTGTTCTTCCTAGTTGTTTTGGCTATTTTAGTTCCTTTGCATTTCCTTTTTTTTCTTTTTTTTTAAATTATTTTTTTAATTTTTATTTTGAGAGAGAGCGCGTGCCAGTTGGAGAGGGGCAGAGGGAGGGAGAATTCCAAGCAGGCTCCGCACTGTCAGCACAGAGTTCTGGGCTCAAACCCACTTACCATGAGATCATGACCTGAGCCGAAATGAAGAGTTGGACACTCAACAGACTGAGCCACCCAGGTGCCCCTCCTTTGCATTTCCATGTAAATTTTAGAATCAGCTTCTCAGTATCTGCAGAGTCCTACTGGAATTTTAATTGGCATTACATTGAATCTATAGATCAATTTGAAAGTTTAACACGGTTAAAAATATTGAGTCTTCCAATCCGTAAACATGTCAATCTGTCTTATTAGGGTTTCTTTTATTTCTTTCATCAGTGTTTCGTAGTTTTCAGCGTGTAGATCCTGCACATATTTTGTTAAGTATTTCATTTTGTTCAATTCTAAATGACATGGTTTTAATTTCTGACTGTTCAGTGTTAGTGTAGAAATACTGTTGGGTTTTGTCTATTGAGTTTTTACCCAGTGACCTTGCTAAATTTCCTTACCAGCTTTAGGAACTTTTTGCAGATTGGTATTATAATTTTTTAAAGTTTTGCCAATTTGATAGGTAAAAACTGGTGTATCATTTCCTAATTTGTTGCACTTCTTTGATTCTTAAGAGGATTGTATGTGGTTTTTTCTTAAATCTCTTTTGTGAATTTCTTTTGTTTCCATCCTTCATTTGAATATTTTGTTGTTGACAGAGTTGTTCCCCAGTTTATCAGTTGTCTTTTAATTGTGGTTAAATTTGTGGTTTTTTGGGTTTTGTTTTATTTTGGGACACAAAGGTGTTTTTTTGTTTTTTGTGGTTTTTTTTTCTTTTTTTAATTTTTATGTAACCAGATTTGGTATTCTCCTTTATGGATTCAGCCTTTGGTATCATGCTCAGAAGAGCCTTCCCCACTCCTTTATACCCTTCTGTAATGAGAACACATATTCTAGAACTTGCTTTTGTGCAAATTTATGCTTTATGTTTTGTGCAAATATAAAATCACCCTCTTTTATTTGTCTTCAATTGATTGTATTTAAATTTTTCTGACTCTTTCATCTTCGGATTTTGTTAGGGGTGATTTTATAGTTTTTGTTACATCCCTGGGCTAGAGGGTACTCCTGGCCTTCCCCCACAGTGTGGCTGTTGAGAAGTAGAGGAAGGGCAGCCCCGCTGGTAATGAAGACTGAGCTGGGCCACAGGGATGGGTTTCTGTTTTTATGAAAATATTCTCTACACATTTAATTGCGTGCTTTTTTCATTTAACTGTGTATTACGGACGGCTCCCATGTCAGAGCATTTAGGTTTACCTTACTCCTTCTAATGCATAATTTTCTATTTGAGAAATGTACCATAATTAATTTAGCTCTTACGCTATTGCTGGACATTTAGTTTGTTTCTAATTTTTTGCCATTGTAGATGTTTTACCATGAGTTTCTGTGTTGCTTCTTTTTAACTCTGCAGGTCTCTTTAATGTGGGGAACAAGCTACTAGTGAGCCTGGACTTGCTCTTTGCAATCCGAAACCAGATCAAGTTGGGGGAGGACCCCAGAGTGTCCATCAGCACTGTTCTGAAGTCAGTGCAGGAGCAGACAGGTACAGGTTGTCGTTCTCCCTTTTCCGTGCTAGTTCTGAGTTCCCTGGGAATTTTCAGCGCTGGGCTTCGGTTGAAAGAATCATCTTGCAGAAGAATCTGATAGTTCGGAAAGGAGACATTCTTGACTTCCCTGGTACTCTCCTCCTCTTGAATTTTACGAATGCCAAATTAACTTTGGGAAGAATGAGTCTTTCCATCCAGCCAGGGACCCCCAGCACGAGGTTAAGCTGACTCTTTAGAAGTTCATCCTCTGATCATATGGGTAGACAAGGCCTCACTGCATATTGATCAGACTCACTCTGAGTACATAGCTTCTGGAGGTCTGCTACCGGTCCCAGGGCTCATGTTGAGACCTGAGGGTGGTGACCACCCTCCTTATTATTAGCAATTATTTTCTCCCTTGCTTTCCTTCTCTCTGTTGGTGCTTTTCCCTTCCTATCCCTGCAGTTTCCGTACCCTTGCACCTTGCTTGCTAGGAGGTCATATAGAGTACTGCAGAGGTTCTGGGGTCAAACAGGCTTGTGTTTGAGTCTTGGCACTGCTACTTAGTGGCAGTGTATTTTTGAGCAAGTTATTCTCTGTGCCTCAGTTTCTCCAGTTGTAAAATGAGGATGAGAATAGCTTCTATTTCATAAAGATGTGAGAGTTAAATGAGTAACGTATTTGAAGTTGTTTGCACTGTGTTTAGTGCCTAGTAGGTACTTAGTGCGAGGTGGTTACAACTCTGATTGGAATTGCCCTTTGGGGTTGCCACCCGAGCCCTTAGGGCCAGGGTGCTTGACCCTGGGGTGTTCTTAGGGGAGAAGCAGTCTTGCAGAGTTGCTGTTCTTGCTGGCCATTGGCTCGTGCCCAGTGGCCTCACGGTCTTTTGCTGTGACTTCTCAGAACTCTTGCTCTCCTTGCAGAAAAGACCCTGACCTTGGAGGAGCTGAGCCAGCTGCAGGAGCTGCTGTGCAATGGCTATTGGGCTTTCGAGTGCCTCACTGTCCGAGACTACAATGACATGATCTGTGGCATCTGTGGTGTGGCTCCCAAAGTGGAAATGGCCCAGAGGAATGAAGAAAATGTGTTGGCACTGAAGAGTGTGGAAGTAAGTATCTCCTGCCGCCTTTAGAACTGTCCTCACACTTCGGCAGCCACCTTCTTCATGCTGTCCCAGGCACAGATGGCTCCAGTCCTGCCTGAGAGAGGGGAGTGGCATTTTTATCTAAGGAAGGCTGGATGGAAATTACGGCATTTGTTACTTGCCAACAAATTTATTAAACATGAACCAGGTACACTTTTTAGACACTTGGGACATGGCAGTAAAAAACCTATAAAGTTCCTGTGCTCATGGGGCTCAAATCCTGCTTTGGGAATGTGGGAAATCCCCAAATTTGAGAATTTAACAGGAAACAAACATTGTTAATAATTGTACGTTATATCAGTCAGTGTCTATATTATATGTAGTAAGTAGTAATTAAAAGTAGCATAGTGACAGTAAAGCAGGTGAGGAGAAGAGAGCAGTTTGGTGGAGAGCGGGATTCCTGTTTTCTAGAGGGTAGTAGGGGGAGGCGTCTCTGATATGGTGGCATTTGAGGAGAGATCTGAAGCCCACGTAGCTCTCAGGGGAGGAATATTCCAGGCAGAGAGAGCAGCAAAACATGGTCTGAGGTGGGCTTCCTCTGCCTGGTTGAGGAATGGCAAGGAGGCTGGTGGAGAGCGGTGGAGAGAGTGGTGGGATGTGTGAGTTCAAGAGGCTTTGGGAGGCCAGACTCCATGGGGGCACATGGGCCCCTGTGAGGACTTACACCAAGTGAGATGAGAGCCATGGAAAGAAAGTGTGGAAAAGAGTGACCTGATCGGGGACTTAGGTCCTTAAATAAAAAGCGTTCGCAGAGGTAATACTAAACTCAGATGGGTTTTATACAATTCTAACATCTCCAAGAAATCTATGATTCTGATCAGAGAATGGTAAAAGCAGATGTATTTCTCCACCTCATTGTATAAGACCAAATAACCTTGAAAATAAAACCAGCCATTTACTATAAGAACAAATCGGAGCTGATTGTATTCATGAATATAGATGACACAGTGCTCTATAGGATAATAACAGTGAGTAGAGTAACACATCATGACTAAGCGTATCCCGGGAAACCAAGATTGTTTCAACGTTAGAAAATATACTAATGTAATTTGCTGCCATACAGGTAAAAGGTAGAAACCCATATGATCATTTCATTAGATGTAAAAAAGGCTTTCATTATTATTTAACACCAGTTTTTTTTTTATATTTTTATATTTTTTAATGTTTGTTTATTTTTGAGATAGAGACAGAGCATGAGTGGGGGAGGGGCAGGGAGAGAGGGTGATACAGAATCTGAAGCAGGCTCCAGGCTCTGAGCTGTCAGCACAGAGCCTGATGTGGGGCTCAAACCCACACACCGCGAGATCATGACCTGAACCAAAGTCAGATGCTTAACTGAGCCACCCAGGCGCCCCAACCCCAATTTCTGATAAAACTCTAAGTAAACTCAGAAGAATAGGAATTTTTCTTAACCTGGTTACATGGTGTTTCAAAAAATCCCATAGGTTCCTGAACTCTCTCCCACGATCATGCTGAGAGGTCTGGTCTGCATGCCTGTGAGTAGGCTAGCAGTAGTGTAGTGGTGGGGTGTGAGCTCCCCATCCCTGAACTTGCAACATGAAGTGTCTCTTGAGGCGCTGGACCTTCAGCTCATCTGTTCTCTACCAGGGGTGGGTGCGGGCCCTCTAGAGAAAAGCTTGGGTGCATTTTGGCATGGCCAGCTGAGCCTATTAGGGATTTAATGCACATGCCTCTGTTTCTTCCCAATTAAAAAAAAAAAAACAAAAACAACATATATTTTGATAACGTATTCCTTTGAAGGATGGTGGTACATAACAAGACATGTGAACGTAAGCATAGTGCTTTTTGGAGTCTTGTAAGTGTTGTTTGTAGATAAAGTAAACTATAAAAAAATTTTTGCTGTTGTGTGTTATGTCATCAAGAGGCTATTGCCAAACTTCTTCAGATCTGTTCATCTCATGGTTTTATAGTGTAGTGTTAATAGTAATGCAGCTAGGGTTTATTGAGCATGTTACTGCATTTGCCAAGTTCTTTGGCTCTGCTCAGTGCTTTATTATAGGACTTACTTCTCCAAGCCTGTGAGATTTTTATAGATGAAGGGACTGAAGCCCAGGGGTTTTGTCCAAGCTCACCCTGCCAGGAGGGGTAGAACTGGACCTTGGTGTTGGCTGTCTGACTCCAGAGTCTGAGTTTGTAAGTACTGCTGTGCTCACTCCTGGGACCCTGAGCTCCAATTTTTGTTGTTGTTGTTGTTGTTGTTCTTGTTTTTTGTTTTTAAACACATCTGGCTTCGGAGACCATTTGGTTTCCAGAAGTAAACAGATGTCCACCTCCCTGCAGAGCTTAAGTCTCGTAGACCTGCCTGGTACCTGCTTGGTCAGATCAAGGCTTTTTCTCAGAGAATGGCGTAGAATTCCCTTCACTCTCAGTATAGGCATCTCTTCTGTGGTACTTTCTAGAGACCAGGACTTACTTTATTCCCTCCCTTTTGTGTGTGCAGGGTGGTGTGACGGATGTGTGAGGGAAGCAGGTGGAGGCTCTTCTGATGTCAGGGAAATGGAACAAGAAGTTTCTGAACAGAACTTAAATTTGCATTTGTCCCTGAGGAGACTGTCTGGTGGCCTCTCCCCTCAGGGACCGTATAGAGGAAGACCGTTTGGACTGATGACAGTCACCACATCAGTTTGCACACACAGCAGCACAGTCAGCTGGCATTTCTCACCCCCTTGTTTTGTGGAGAGGGTGTGCTCAGTAGCTGTAAAGTGTGGTGGGACATCTGTGCTCTTTGCTCACAGCGTGCACTAGCGCCCTGGGTGGCAGGAACACAAGGCTTAGGCTTTGGAACTGGACCTTTGTTCGCATTCTTACTCTGTCCCTTACTGCACTAGTGTCACCTCAGACAGACTCCCAGACTTACAGAGCAGTAATCAGTGTCCAGCACATAGCGGGTAGTCAGTGGTAGTCCCCCTTTCCTTGCGAGTCACGGAGAGGACTAGACTATAGATGGATGCAGAAGGGACATAGGATTGTTCGGGTGTTGGGGAGTGCTGTAGTATGGGAGAGAGGAATGCGGCCAAAAGGCAGTTGGGTACTAAGATGTCAGGTCTGGGGGTGCCCTGGCCGTGCATGGCCGTCAGATGCCCCCCCCCCCCGCCCCCCACTTTTGTTGTCCGGAGTGTATCAAGAAGGGGGGCTGTTCTGTTGCTAATACTCTGTGGCTCCTACAGTTTGATCGTTTTTATCCTTATCTTTTAGTTCACCTGGCCCGAGTTCTTGGGCCCTAGTGAGGTAAACGTGGAGGACTTTTGGGCCACAATGGAGACAGAGGTGATTGAGCAGGTGGCCTTCCCTGCCAGCATCCCTATCACCAAGTTTGATGCGTCTGTTATTGCCCCCTTCTTTCCACCGCTCATGAGAGGAGCTGTGGTCGTCAACACTGAGAAAGACAAAAACCTGGATGTGCAGCCAGTACCTGGTGAGATCACCTGACTCAGGTCAGGGGAGGGCCCAGTCCAGAGTCTGGGACATTTTCATGGCCAGACCGCATAAGTGGGGGGCGGGGCGGTGCGATGGGCAGGCTCGCCTAGAGGGCTCTTTGGAGAAAGATAGTGACAATCTGTGACAAAATTCCCTAGAGATTAAAGTCATGGTGCAGAATTTTGGAGAGCTGCCAGCCAACTTTCACAAAACGGTACTTTTCCTTACCAAGTGGAATACATTTCCTATTTTATTTCATTTTTTAAATTCTGGACGTGACCTCAGATGATCTTAAAAGTATTTTAATACGTTGTGATCGGCTGGTTCTCAAACAGTGCTTCCTAACATTAGTTGCTGAGGTCTCACCTCATGTTTACTGTTTCAAGACCCAGAAACTGGTTTTCTTTTCTAAGACCTCCACATAGTTCTCTGTTGGCCAGGCAGGTTCAGGAACACAGTGTACAGAGAGTGTTCTTGAAATGAGCGCTACTGCTCATCTGCTGCTGCCCTTGTGGTAAGCATCCGAGATCTTGGTTCTTAAATACCCATTTTGGGGTTCTTTGAGGACACTCTACTGGATCTCTTCCCTAGATGTTCAAGGGTAGAAAGCCGGTTCTGAGAGACTTCAGGTATCTGCAGAAGTTAGAAGACCTTCTTTGAGTCTACCTCCTCCAGCACCCGGGGCAGTGCTTGGGGCAGAGCCTGCTTCCACCGCCTGCTGTACTTAGGCCTCGTTCCCCCCCCGCTTCTCATCCTCACACATGAGGGGCTACCTGTGACGTCTGTTGGCTGGCAGCAGCCCCCCCCCCCCCCCCCCCCCCACTTCAACAGGGCTGTCTCTTGCAGGCCATGGCAGTGCCTTGGTGAGGCTACTCCACGAGGGCACCTGCAAGCTTGAGGAGATTGGCTCCTACAGTGAGGAGGAGCTACGGCACTTGCTGAGGCAGTGTGGCATTCCCTTTGGGACAGAAGACTCCAAGGTGAGTGTCGGGGGTGGCAGTGCAGATAGGGACTTTGCGAGCAGGCTGGCTGCCCTTTCTGGGCAAGGATACGAGCACCCGTGACAAGTGCCTTCACCGGACAGAAGGTGCGGGCAGTCAGGGAGGCCTGGGATGTGGTTCGCAGCCAGAGCATAACAGGAATGGGAGGCCTTTGCCTCCAGTCAGTTCCTCTGTGGGCCCAGACTCTGGGGTCAGGAATCCTGGCTCTCCCACTTACTGGGCATGATCTTGGATAAGCTCCCCTACGTTTCTCAGCCTCATTTTCCTGGTTTACAAAGTGGCAATAACCAAACTACCAACCCATGAAATTGTTGTAAGGGAGGCACTTTGCAGTATGTGGTTATCACCTCTCCTGGCTCTTAGAAAGTGAATGCTGTTACATGCATGAAGAGAGACAGTGTGTGTATGCATGTGTGCGTGCGTGCACACGTGTATGTGAATGTGTGTGTTTTACGCATATACTATTTCCTTTTTTTTATACTAATAATGCTGTTGAAAATGTTACGCTTTCTTCAAGTTCAGACTCACATGTTAGCTTTTTTTGAAGCATTCCCTGCCCTGTAAAAAGTAGGAAGACCCCAGGCTTCAAGAGTCTGGCACTTTGGTCATTCTGGCTGGCTCTGTGACCTGGTCCTTTCACGGCCCTCAGAGGACTTTGGGCTAGTGAGGCTCCAAGGCCCACTCTGGCCTTGACAGTTTAGTCTTTTGCTTTGGATATTGAAGTGAGCATTTGGTGCTGCACACCAGGCCTGGTCCCTTAGCATTTACTGCTCTGTTTTTAATCTTGTCTTGCTCCAGGAACAGCTCTGCTTCTCCTTGTTGGCCCTCTATGAATCTGTACAGAATGGAACCAGAGTTAGACAGCCCCCACCTCATCTCACGGGGGGTAAAATCTACAAGGTGTGCCCCCATCAGGTAAGAGGATAAGAAAAATACTGTGAATTTGTCCACACCAGATTGTCCACACAGGGAATCTGGTTGATCCAGCTCATCCTGTGGGAGCTGGCACTTAGGTCACTGGGCAGCCTGCGGAGTAGCTCCTTAGGGGTCAGTTGCCAGCGTTTGCACTAGGAAGGGAGCCTGCATTGTCACCAGTGAGGATTAATCCCCTTTCCACATGCTGGTGGCCCTGCATAGCCGTTGAGGATTCAGAGGTGAGCGCTGAAGATGTCATTCCTCCACTAGATGATCTCATTCTAGAGTGGAAATAAAGCCACCATGGCTTATGGCGCTAACTCTGAAGGAACTAGATGAGACCTGAGATAGAAGATAACAGAGAGGGACCTGCTGTCTGGAGCAGCCAGTGATAAGCTGTGGAAGTAATGTTCCAGCAGAGGGAGGGGTTGACCACTAAGTCCTGAGTGGGGAAGCCTAGTGAGCCCAGAGGAGGAAGGTTGGAAGGGTCACCAGAGGCCAGATCATGTAGAGCTTTGTAGGCCACAGTAGCAGTCTGGGTTTCCTTCTGAGAGTGATGAAGGGCCCACTGGACAGTTCTGAGTGGGAACTGGGGAGGCCGTAGTACAGATTTTGGTTTAAGAAGAGCACGCCTTATGTCAGTAGAGCCTGAACAGGGTAGACACTGGGATGACTCTGGGAAGGTTGCGCGCCGTATGACAAAGCAGGCCAAGGAAGACGCTGGGGTTGAAAACCCCTTGAATGAGTATTTAAACAGGGCAGAGATTGCCAGCACAGCCTTCCGTTAATTCAGGTGTGTGAGCGGACATGGCGACTGGCTAGCCAAAGAGAATCTGATTATCAGCTTCTTTGACAAAAGCTGCGTCTGAAGGACAGACTTGGTGTCTCTCCCTGGCAGAACAGAGCCTGCTCAGAGGACTGTGCTCATGTGACTGGGGACTGTCTCGTGGGAAGCATTTGACCACACAGGGCTGTGAGAGCTGCAGAGCTCAGGGCTGTGATAGGCGAGCAGGGTTACTAGGAGGTGATAGCCAGGACTGGTAGGGGTGAAGGTAGGGAGGTGGAGGCAGATGCAGGATTCCCCACTGTACACAGAGTTCCTCAGCAATGAAGTGGCATCTGGGGGCGGGGGGCCCTGTTGGTGGAGGTGTTTCCTGGTTAACATTGGGCAACATATCCGGGTCTGCCGGAGAGCTGCTCAAAATACAGATGCTCAGGCCCCACCCCCAGAGGTTAATTCCTTAGGTTTGGAGTGGGGCCCTGGAACCTCCATCTTGAACCAGCTGTTAGCTGGCGGTGCTGTGTGGCTGGGAATCGGAGCCACTGGACTCGACAGTGCTTGTTAGTGTGGAGGGTGGGGTTTGGAGCAGATGCCCTTGGGGCCTCTCAGCCTCAGTTGAAGACCAAACGGTCCCAGCTATTCTCTCAGAAAGTCGGGGACGAACTAACAACTTCAATTAGGGACAGAAGTAGGAAGCAGGATGTGACGGGCTCTGGCAGGACGGCCATGGCTTTAGTCACAAAACCTGATTATTCCTGGGAAGAAGGCAGTGAAGACTCAACTCAGTCTGTCTGCTGATTGGCTGTGCTGTGTCCTCCCATCTCCCTGCCCAGGTGATCTGTGGCTCCAAGTATCTCGTGCGGGGCGAAAGTGCCCGCGACCATGTGGATCTGCTGGTCTCTTCCCGCCATTGGCCACCTGTCTACGTGGTAGACATGGCCACACCAGTGGCCCTGTGTGCTGACCTCTGCTACCCAGAGCTGACCAACCAGATGTGGGGGAGGAACCAGGGCTGCTTCTCTAGTCCTGCGGAGCCACCTGTGGTGAGTTCCCTTCTGAGGAACTGGAATAAATCCCACAGACTCACCATGTTTCACCTCCTGGTTCTTTGGGAAGGCCTTACGGGAACCATCTCCAGCATCCTTTGTCTCTGCTACTATTTTGTCTTGATGCTCTGAACCAGCATGTACTCCACAAATTTTTACTGACCAATCCCTGTACGTGTGAGGCCACAGCATGTCACTGAAGAGTGCCCAGGATGTCCCAAACACAGATATTTTGGAGTCAAAGGAGTTGCCCTCCAGATAAGCCTAGAAAATTGCCGCTTTTTGGAGACATCATGCGTGTTGGTGTACTAAAGACCCAGACCAGCCAGGTGTTGGATTTGACCATGAATATACCGCATGGCATACCTGTTATGATCTAGAGGTACAGAGGCTTAGAAAACACCGGTCGTATCCAATCTACTCTTCTTACTAAAAGGGTAGAGTAAGGTCCAGAGAAGGGAGGTGGACTTATCCAGTGTCACAAAAGGAGATTAGAGGCAGAGCCCTTGTCTCTGCTTTTTGGTGCTTTGAACCAGGCAGTGATTCTTACCAGACACATTTGCCCTTTGCTGGAAGACATGTTAGGACCGGCAACAGGAAAAAGGGGGACATCATTGTCATCATTCATCTTTTCCTTATTCCCTGGACTCACTGGCTCTGCGAGCTTGTGCTGGGCACTGCCGAAAGGCGAGTGAGCCTCAGCGAGGGCCCCCTTCTCCCCACTCCCCGCAGCCCCAGCCTGAATTGACTAGGCACAGTAGTAAGTGATAACAGCTCAGGATATCCAACATCTGTTCTGGGAGGTGGCCTCTGTTGCTGTCCCCGTCCTCACGAGGAGACAGAGGCACCGAGGAAGAAGAGAGGGGACTTGCCCCAGGAGATGTAGGCATATGTGGAGACGTGAGGGTTTACTGGGCTGACTGACCCCACAGCCTTCATTCTCCCCCACCACACAGCTTATGCCTCAGTCATTCCCTCATGTCAGAGTGGTTTCTTCTCTCTCCTCTAGAGCGTATCCTGCCCAGAGCTCTTGGACCAGCATTATACTGTGGACGTGATGGAGGCTGAGCACTCCGTCCAGCACCCGGCCACCAAGACTGCCGCACGGCATATTGTCCATATAGACACACAGTCCAGTCTTGGTGACCCCAGTACCGGGCACCACTCTTCAGCCCTATGCCCTGAGTTAGCACCCTACGCAGCCATCCTGGCCTCCATTGCAGACAGCAAACCAAACAGTGTCCGCCAGCGGCCCATTGCCTTTGACAATGCCACCCACTATTACCTCTACAACCGCCTCATGGACTTCCTCACCAGCCGCGAAATCGTCAACCGGCAGATCCATGACATCGTGCAGAGCTGCCAGCCTGGCGAGGTGGTCATCCGCGACACCCTCTACCGCCTTGGGGTTGCTCAGATCAAGACAGAGGCTGAGGAAGAGGGTGAGGAAGAGGAGGTGGCTGCAGTGACAGTATAAGCCAGGCTCTTGCACCGGGACTGGGACTGCACCATCTCAAGCCATAGTGAGGTCTTTGCCCGAGGCAGATCCATCCAGGGAACCAGCGGGAATGTTCACCTTTGGGGAGGCCTCTGATGCTGGGACTGACCAAAGAGCTTCCCTTTCTGAGCATGGTGGGGCACGGGAGCCATGGTTCTCAATCTCCTGGGGGTCAGGAGAAGCACCAGGACACTCCTTACTAGCCCCAGAGAGCACTTAGGGGATATAGGATGTTCAACAGAGGGGAACGGAGGCTGAGAGAATGCTGGTAGCGGATGGCTTCCCTGGGGCCTGCTGCGGGTCCGGGTCGAGGTCCTGGGGTGGGCTGAAGCGGAGTCCGGCCTTCCGGGGGGGAAGGCCACTGAGGTAGCTCTTCCCACCCCAGGGAACACTCTTTCCAGCCCCTGTGGCCACACAACTTCCTTTTAGCCTGTTGCCTTTGACTTGGGGGCCTTTGGGGCCTCATTAGCTCTAGGGGTCCCTTTGGGCTCTTGATTTTCCCAGAGGGGGGATGCATTTCCTTCCTACTCTTCCTGCACCCAGATTTGGGGGAAGCTGAGGAAGGAGAAACAGCCACCGCTCTCTTCCAGGACTGTCTTCTCTGCCCTGAGCTTTAAGGAAGAGGACCCCCTTCCTCCTTTCCCTGGCCACTGCTGCTGCACCCCACATCTTTTCTGGGCCCTGGATCCTCACCACAGAAGGGATGTGGCCCACTGGCATGACATAACCTGGCGGCAGTAGGAAAAACTCCCTTCTGTGAAGGGGAAGCAGACTGGGCCATAAGGAAACAGCGGGACTGGCTCAAGTGCCTAAGGTTTGCTTAGGGCACGGGAATTGGCCGTGTGTTATTTAATTTATTGAGAGGAGTGGAGTAGGTGGCTTTTTTCCCCTCCTTCCCCTGCCAAGAATAAAATTTATTAAATTATCTGTTTTGGTGAAGCAAGAATCAATTCCACGCTCCTTGTGTGGGGCACAGTGTGGTTGAATGGCCAAGGTGCTGAGCTGGTCACTGGACATGAAGAAGGATGGAAGGAGGTCCCAGGGAATCCGCAGGCCCTCGTGTGGCGCAAAGAACCAGAGGCCAGCTGTGTTAATGCTGTTAGTTTAATGACAGAGACGTCCTGCAGTGTGACTGTTAGTTAAGAGGAGTCAGCTTGTCGGAGTGTGTGCTGCTTGCTTGGTGTGGCCAGCCACACGGGTCCCCTGCCTTCCAGCTCAGAACGACAGGGTGGGGGGGGGCAGAACCCCGAACTTTTAGCTGCCACCTGGCTCGTTCTAGGGACCAGATCCAGGGAGGGTGGGGCTGTAGAGAGAAGGCCAAAGGGCAGGGACTAGGAGGTACAGTTCATTCTTAAAAAAGAGCCCCCCCCTGCTCTCAGGCACTGGGCCAGGCACAGTCTCTGAGCACCTGTCTGCTCTTGCCGTTTCACTTGGCTACAGGGGGGGGTCCTCTGCCAAGGCCTAAGGAGCCTTGTCTTCTCAATGTTAGGGCACTTCATGGCCGTAAAATCAGTCCATTTCCAGTGAGACAAGGGAGTTAGGGAAAGGGGTTCCTGGAAGTGAGAACAAGGTTAAGAGTGAGCTGGGGGTTCTCCCAGTCGGCATAACAAACATGAGGCCATAGCATTGAGAACAGTGGGCGGGGTGGGGGGCTCAGCCGTAGCCCCTGATTGGCAGTGATGGCCCAGGCCCTGGAAGCGGGGTCCTCCCGAGACCCCCGTGGATCTCACGTTCCTGAGTTTCAGAGCTGGGCTGGGCTGTTGAGTGAAATGACCAAGGGCAGAGTCTGTAGGTTCTCCCCGTGGTGCCCCATCCACGGAGGAGTTGAAGCTTGGAGGAAGGGGAAAGCGGCGCTTCCCTGTTGTCCCCTCAGCAGAACTGGTAGTTGTTGGGCTGCAGCAGGGGCTGGGCGATATCCCCCTGCTCACAGCAGGCCAGGTGCTCGCTAGAGCTCTCCTCCTCGGGCTCACTACTGCTGCCACCGCCACTGCCAGTGCGGCAGCTGCTGCTGCTGCTGCTGCTGCTGCTGCTGCTGCTGCTTGGTAAGTTGGTGTAGTTCTGAGGGTGGGAGAGTCGGGGGTGGTCAGTCCTGACCTCTCAGGCCCAGCCCGGCCCTGCTGGAGCCAGCCACCCACCCTGAGGCCAGCCCCACTCACCGGCACTCTCCTGTCCTCTTGGGCCTGCTTCTGGAGGAGGGAGCAGATCTGCTGGAACGTGGGTCTGCGGGTGGGCTCCAGGGCCCAGCAGGCCTGCATGATGCTATATCTAAGGTAGGACAGAAGCTGCCCGTGGGTCTGGGGATCCAATATGCACACATGCACACGTGGGCACATGCACACATACCCTTAAAGTCTTGCCCAGCAGAGGTCCTGAAACCTAGTGAAAAGTGTGCCTGACACAAGGCCTGTGCTAAGTTCTTGATATGCATTATCTCATTTAATCTCCCCAGTAACCCTTGGAAGCTATTTTCATCACGCCCATTTGACAGCTGAGGGGAGAAAAAGCTCAGAGATGCTATCTTGCCCAGGCTCCTAGAACTGAGAAGGGGCACTCCCACTGCCTGCAGGTAGGTCTGAGAGGCGGGCTGAGATGACTGTAACAAAAGACGAACATGGCAGTGAGCCGGCCACAAGTGCCTGGCCAGACACGGGAGCGGCTCTGTCGAGAGTGGCTGGGGAAAGGTGTGCTGGGCGAGTTCATGGCCTGCCAGCCCACGGGAAGGCCATGGAGAGGGTAGGGAGGCGGCAATTCTCGGTGGGCCAGCTGTAGTGAGATGGTTAGGAGGCTGCATTGCAGGCTGGCTGGTTACACAGTGAAGGAGTGGCTGACACCACAGAGAGCCAAGATAAGAAATGAGAAGAGTCTGCCTCGACATAATAATAGAGTCTGACTTCAAAGTCTATCATTTGAGTTAGCACCAGTCCCATTTCAGAGACCTCTGAGAACAGCTACTTGGAAACCAGCGGAAATCCTGCACTCCCTAAAATGGGCTTGTTTTGGCCCACTGTGGGGGAGATGAAGCCTGGCCCTGGAACACTGTGGACAGGGAGAGACTAGGACCACACACCTTTCCATCCCCTTCAGCCAAAGCCTGGGGAGTCCTCTCTCCTCCCTGGGGTCCCTCACTTACATGTTCTTTGGGGCGAATGCAGGCTGGGCCATTTGGTATCCATCCTTCACCAGTTTGTAGAACTTGCTGTTCACCAGGATGCCAGGGTAGGGGTTCAGCCCTGCAAAGGCCAAGAGCACGTAGGAGCCCATGCTCGGGGCTCATATTCACCTGCCCCCACACCCACACCTACATAAGAGTTACAGTAGGCATAGGCTTCAGTGAAATTTGGGAATTTCAGTGAAATTCACCCCGGCCTCATCACACCACACAAAGAATTCCAGCACAGGCTTGGAATAAGAGGTTACAGGAGCTCGCTGAAGGGCTTAGCCCAAGTCTCTGTGCCTAGCACTCCAGAAGTGAGATGTGCACACTTCAGACAAGGAGGGAAAACTTCATCTGAGGAAGCAGCAACTGCACTGGCAGGCAGATGAAGGAACAGCCCAGAGGGAATGCCTGGCAGCATGGAGCATCTGCCCGGCCCACACGGGAGCTGCACTGCTTGGTTTTCAGACGTTTTGCCCGTCACTTCACTCCCACCAGCCTTTCCTCTGCCCTGGGCAGCAAACACCCTTGGCTGGCATCCTTCGTGAGGTATAGGACACCATGGTAACCAAACACGGGTCAGCCCCAGCCTGAGCCTGCACTGGCCCAGTGGCTTACCGAGTGAGAAGATTTCCCAGAGCAAGATGCCATAGGACCAGACGTCGCTCTGAACCGTGTAGACACAGTCGAAGATGCTCTCCGGAGCCATCCACTTCACAGGCAGGCGGGCCTGGCACGGAAGACCCCGGTCACCTCGGACCCTGGCTCACTGCCCCCTCCCCAGCCCAGCCCACCCTCCCCAGCACTCACATTGCCCTTGACGATGTAGTTGGAGTCATTCATGATGTCCCTAGCCAGCCCGAAGTCCCCAATCTTGGCCACACGCCCACTGGTCAGCAGGACGTTTCGGGCTGCCACGTCCCGGTGGATGCACTGACAGAAAGTACTTACAGAGTTAGTCTCGGCCCGTCCCCCACTTGAGCCTGAGGTGCAGGGGGAACAGCCAGGGTCCCCCCAGAATGCCTTGGGCTCCTCGTCGAGGGAGTGAGCATCAGTTTTGGTCCTGTACCCTGGCTCCCGTCCCTACCTGCTACCAAGATCCAGGTCTGAGGAAGTTTCATATGGCTGGAAAGTTGGGTGTTTAGAAACCACCATCACTGTGGCCCACTGGGCCTGAGCAGTGGGAGCTGACTCAGAGCCAGGCGACCCGCTTGTGCTCAGCAGCTATGAGCCCTGGTGCTGGAAACAGCCTCTGAGCCCACCGGCTGTTGATAATAGCAGCTGCCACTTCAGGGCCCAACCGTGCCAGGCTTTTCCCTAAGCATCTGCACACACCGTAACCCTGTTTTGCCCTCCCAAATCTGCTGTGAGGGGGGCGGTCACAGCCCCCACCTGCTGGGAACCTCCTGAGTTGGGCCTATTGTACACATCATCTCCTACCCTCACGACAACTCAGGGAGCTTCCTTTATGGGCCCCACGAGACCGTGTGCTTCACAAGAGGACATAGTCGTCTTGTTCACGCTGTTGACCAAAACTGAAGGAACAAGGCCTGTTCTTGGAAACGGGGTCCTCCGTGGCCTGCTGCACCCCAGGGAAACAGGTCTGCTCAGGCTGGGGCCCTCACCGTCCTGAGTTTGAGGAACTCTTCAGGCATGGGTTTCTCCCACTCACCCCTAGAGGCTGTGTGGCCGCTGCCCACTTGCTCTCTGGCACCCTGGCTCCTCCTTGCCTTCACCACGTGCTCCCCTTTCCTCCCCTTCATCCTTAATCACCCAGCCTCACGGGAGATGTGGGGGTTCAGCCACCTCCCACCTCCCTGGATGACCACATTTGGACCCAGTTTCCAACTCACGTTCTTAGAGGCAAGGAAGGCCATCCCCTGGGCCACCTGGCTCGAGAAGTGGAGCAGGTCCCGTAGCTCCAGTGGCCTCCCGTCCTCCTTGCCCAGGTCTGGTGTGGGGAGAGGTGTCAGGGCAGCCCCACCACACCCCAGCCCCCAGCGGCCCCTGTCCTCCGCCCTCCGCACCTGCCACCCAGCGCCTCCTCACCTTCTTCAGAGAAGGAGTCGTTTGAAGAAGAAGTGGAGACAGGCCTCATCTCCACATAGGTGTCTACACCCTGACTGGAGAAACCGCTGTCTCTATATAGGAAAAAGGATGTGGGGGCGGGTAGGTCCCCATTGCTATACTAACCAGCGCGGGCCTTGGCCTCCAGCTCCCCGTGTCCTCTCCAATCAGCAGGGAAGGGCAGGGACCTCAAGGTCAACTTGAACATCCCTTTCTGACAAGGAACCCCCCCAACCCTAACTGCCACCACATTCTGTGTAAGCGATCATTGATCCCTGCTTGGCCATCCCAGGGAGGAAGCTTACAATTTGTTCTGTCGTTGGGCAGCTCTCTGCCTATTACAAAGTTCTGCACTTTTCCTAATGCCAGTCTGCCCCTGGGGTTTTCCTCCTGCTGGTCCTTGCTCTGCCCTCAAGGGCCACACAGAAGTAGGCTCCCTTTTCCCGTAACAGCCCTGCAGGGATTTGAGGATATTCTAGGGCCCCTTCTTTGAGCTTTCCCCACCTGGACAGTGGCTCTCACCACTGGCCAGCTTCACATTCAATCACCTGGGGAGTTGTCAACTCTCCCCATGCCCAGAACACCTCAGAAATTAGGGGTGAAACCCAGTCATTCACACTTTGAAACCTCTCCAGGCAGTTCCTGTGTGCAGCCTGAGTGGAGGCCTCTGGTCTAGAGGAGGGCTTCCTAAACTGTAACTCATGAGTGTAGGAGTCACCTGGGCAGTCTCATCTAAATGCTGATTCTGATTCAGCAGGTCTGGCGGGCCCGAGCTGTGTCTCTAACAGCTCTTAGGTGATGGCTGTGAGCATAGGCTTTCAGTTGTAGGTAGGTTGGAGAAACACTTCTCTAGATTGAATAGCCACTACTGTTTCTAGTATTCTAACAGGTGTGATTTCTGGCCGTCTCCCCTTCCTGTCCCCTCTGCGATGGAGATGCACACCTTGACCATGCCCATACTCTAGTGTTCCCAGAAAGAGAAGGGAGTGTCTTGTCTATGCTCTGACCGTGGCAAAACCATCCCCTCCCCTGGTCTAGAAACTATACTTCTAGCCTGGGAACCCGTTGGCAGGATTGGTTCCCATGCCATTTGCCCTTGAAGTGACCCCACTGTATGAAACCTTTCCCCATCTGCACATTTGAAGATAAGAAGTTAATACTTCACTTTAGTTCTCATTTTGATTTGACCTGGCCTGAGGTTCCAGCCTGCAGAGGCCCAGTGTGAGCCGCCCTTTCAGAGGGGTGTCAGAGAACCAGAAGAGGAAGCAGATCCTGCCAGCCCTCCTATTCGAGGATACTGGATGGAGTTAAATGGCCTCCTTCCCCTTTTGCCTCCCCGGGCTTGGCAGCTGACAGTGGCTAAAATAGGGGTTCATTGTACACCCTTCTTGTTCTGATCCTGTCTCAGCAGCCTGGCCCTGAGGCCCCACAACCCCCAAGACTGAGACTTCCAGGACACCACTGTGGCTTAGGTGAGCACTGGACCAGGAGTCAAGGGAGCAGAATCCGAGCCCAGGCTCCACCCCTGCCCCTGACTCATGTGTGACATGAAACTGGCCACTTCCTCTCTCTGGTTCCCCATGTGGCTTTGTCCATTTGTCTCCGAGTGGCTTCCAGGAATCACAGCAGTACAGAATAACAGAGACGGAAAGTCTCTGAGAGGCTCAACCCCCCAATGGCTTGCCTGGGGAAACCGAGGCCCAAGTAGATCAGGGACCTGGCCACAGACTGTTTTGCCCCTTCTCACCCAACAACAAACAGACTCTGTCCAGGTGCTCTGCAGCCCCTGACGGCATGGGAAAAACAGGGCCATTACCCCCAAGATCTGCCCATCTCTTGCTAGAGCCCTGAACGGATCTTGGCTGACCTTTTACGTACATTCAAGTGACGATACCATTAACGCCTGTCTCCACCAGACCATGAGCCCCCCATCTTTGCCCAACATGCTCCTAGAATATAGTAGGTCCTCAATTATTTGTTGGATGACAGAAATAAGTAGTAGAAAAACTGAGTTAGCCCACAGAAGCTGGGGTGACTACTCCCCGTGGAACGTGAGGGCCACACAGCCACCGAAGCCTGAGTTCACTTTAGGGACAGACCCTGGGGCTTCCTCCCAGTCCCAGCCTCTTTCCTGTCCTTTGCCAGGGTACTACCTGCGAACATATTTCTTCTCCAGGTGGATGTTCTTGTAGCCAGCGCCTGCCTCGGGGTCCTGGCCCACACTCAGGCTGGGGCCCAGCATGGCCTCAGCCTGCCTTCGCAGGAAGTTGAGCAGGTCGCCGTAGCAACAGTACTCAGTGATGACCAGAACAGGGCCTAGAGCAGCCAAGAGAGTGGGGTAAGTGCACTCCTTATCCCCCCCACCCCCGTGTGAACAGACATGGGGTAGGGCAACAGGACACCCTGGAATGGGGATTCAAGAGCCCTGAGTTCTAATCCTGACTGACTGTGAGCAGCTTTTTCTGCTTTCTGTGCCTCAGTAACCCCATCTGTCTAAAGCAGAGGAACCTCAAAAAACCGTAGTAGCATTCCTTCTTCAAAGGATATCTGTGACAGTTCCGTAGAGGTCAAGGCCCTGGGGTACCTCTGTGGACCCTGTGGTGAATGTCCAAGTGTCTTTGGGTGGGATCTTCCCTCCGGACCCCCGGAATCAGACTCCCTGCAGCAGGGCCTGGGGACCTGCACTCTTATTCCCCTCTCTGGCTGACTCTGATACCCACCAAAGTCTGAGAGCCACTGATCAGAGCTCCCAGAACTATCTATCATTCATAAACAGCTTCTGACCCATCCAGGCACCTGGTGTGGGAATTTGAGGAATGCTGAGATAGATAGGGATCCTTCCAGAACTTGGGGGAGATGGGAAGATGGGGTGGGGTGGCCATGGGCCCCGATGCCTGCCAGGACCCCTCACCTCCGTGGGTACAGGCTCCCAGAAGGTTGACTATGTTCTCGTGTTGGCCCAGGTGACTCATGATCTTCAGTTCTGACATGAGGGCCTCCTTCTCATCTGCATGAGCAGTGGCTGGGAGATGGAGCCACAGGTCCCATCGATGGGGAAGGGCAGGACATACAGAGCCACACGGACAGATGGGAGACACCCAGGAGAGCAAGCAGGGCGTACCCAGGGCCCCAGAGTGACCAGGGACCAAAAGAGGGAAGAGGAGAAATGCGGGCACACAGATAGGAGTTAGGGAGGGAGAGAGGAGAGATGGCCTGTCACTGAGCTGCTCTCGAGTGGCAGGCAGCCAAGCTGTGGGCAGGCCATGGCCCAGGGTGGCCTCTGTGCACCCCAGCCTCTTTGGGGCTCCAAAGAGCCCCTCCACACCCAGGAGCTAAGGGGAGGCTGGGGCTCACTCAAGAAGCCAAGAGTCCTTGCCCCCAATCCCAGGCCCTGTCCCCCAGGCTGTGATGGGCCGAAAATGTGTCTCTCATGGCAGGGCAGCCCCTCCCCTAGGTACCTGGGCTCCTACCCACTCCCCCAGATTCCCGAAGCCCCTGCCCCTCACTCACACTTCAGCATCTTCACAGCCACCTTCAGGACGGCATCTTCCTTGCCCAGACCAAAGGCTGTGGCCTCTACCACCTTCCCGAAGGCACCGGCTCCAAGAGTCTTACCTGCCACACACACACACATGTACACACACACACACAGAGTCTCCTTAGGTCCCCGCCGACAAAGGGCCCATAGGCTCCTGCAATGTATGCATGGGGGGTGCCAAGACCTCATCTCACCAAACTGCAGGTTGTTTCGGGGGAACTCCCACTTCTCATTGTAGGGCAGCTGGGTGGGGTCGATGAAGGTGTAGCTGTTGCCCTCGTAGCTCTCGATGATCTTCCAGCGCACCTGGTACTTGGGCTTCTGCAGAGGAAGTGGGGGGAAAGTCAACCAGGCCTGCAGGCAGATGTGGGATCTCATCCCCAACCCCCAAGAGCAGGGGGTGTGGGCAGTCCCAAGGCATGGTGGGAGGAGGCAGGGGTGGCCTGAGATGTGGTGAGAGGGCCCGGGTCATCCCATGTCCAAGGCACTGAGAGCCCCGTCCTTGACTGGTTTGGCCTCACCATGTGACCTGCCCTTCTCTAAGCCTTGGTTTTCCCCACCTGTGCACTGAAAGATGTGAGCAGGGTCACCTCTGAGAGCCTTGACAGCTCTGAGAACTTGGTAATTCTCGAGCCAGGAGGGTGGGGGGACCTTGAAGTATGTCCGTCTGTCCATGCATCCATCCCCCCATCCTCCCATCCAAATAGTGTCTGGGTTTATTTTTAATTGTGGCAAGATGCATACAACAGAAAATTTATCATCTCAAATTTCTCAGTCTCATTATTTGAGTGTACAGTTATGTTCATTCCCATTGTTATGCAACCAGTCTCCAGAATTCTTTTCACCTTGCACGACTAAAACTCCTTACTCATTAAGCAGCTCCCCTTTCCTACCTCCCCTGAGCCCCGGGCCACGTATCCCTTGAATCTGCCTACTCTAGGTACCTCATTTAGTTGGAATCACACAGTATGTGTCCTTTTGTGACTGGCTTATTTCACTTAGTATAATGTCTTCAAGGCTCCTCCGTGTGTCAGAACTTCCTGCCTTTCTAAGGCTGAATAACATTTCCAGACAAATATTTCACCAAACTCCTATTTGTGCCAGACGCCACGGATTCAGAATTAAAGAAGAGAAAGCCCTGCCCCCGTGGCGTTTGCATTCAGGGGGCTAAGACAGGCATTCAACTCAAATTAAACAGATAAATAGATAAATAGATAAATAAATAAATAAATAAATAAATAAAGAGAGGACATTTTCAACTAGTGCCGTGAAAAAAATAAAGCAAAGTGATGGAACAGAGAGAGCCAGGTGCAACTGAAGGTGTAGGGCAGGGAAGGCCTGAGGAGGAACCAGCCAGGTGACTGGCAGACGAAGCACTTTGCAGGTAAAGCCAATAGCAGATGCATTGGCCTGCAGGTGGGCAAAGTCCTGGCAAGTCCGAGGGACTGGCCGGTGCCCGTGTGGCTGGAGGGAGGTGAGGGCTGTTCCAGAGACAGGAAGGTCTTGAGCGCTAGGATGAGCGGATTCCCTCCTAGCTGCAATGAGAAGCCCTCGAGGGCTTGACGCCGGTCTTTACACGGACTTTGCACTGCGTTTGTTTTAAGCTAGAGGGAGAGGGAGAGGGCAGAGCCAGATCTAGGAGGAGGAGGGACTGCCTCTCTCTTTCCTGCCCAGGGTGGCAGCTGCTTGGGGGCATCATGCCAGGGGGTGGTGCCCAGGAGAAGTGCTGATGGAAGATGGGCTTTAGGTGGAAAGTGGAAGCTGGGCTTGGGCGGTGGAGGACACTGAGGCCTTGGGTCAGCAGTCCACCTCTTTCCGGTCAGCCCTAGGGGACAAGGACCAGCTGGGCTGTGCTTAGCCGCTGGGCTCCTTCTCGGGTCACCCAGCCCAGGGGAGCTAAAGGGTATGTGAGTGGGTGTTGGGGAGGAAGGCAGCCTGTGGCTGTAAGTTGTGTCAGGTTAAGAGAAAAGACTCCAGATAGCTGTAGGGGAGAGCTTCCAGATGGTAGTTTGGGAGACGAGACTGCAGTTAGACATAAGGAAGAACTTCCAGGTTCTGATTCAGGAGAGAGACTATAGCTAAACTTAACATCCATGCTGTGACTTGGGAGGAGAGTCTGAAACGGGACAAAAGGAGGAACCTCCTGAGGCACAGAGGATTCAGGACCTGCGTGTGGGTGCCTCCCCAAACCAAAACATGGAGAGAAAGCCGGGAAGGGATTCTTTGACCTCCCCTGGCCACTTCCGTCCCCAGGGGGCTTCTGTGGCCAAAGCTGTTTTTCCTCCTCACCACTTCTCCTTCTTCTGGCCCATGCAGCTGGGCCTGAGTCAGCCCCCTCCCCAGAGCTGCTCTCCTTTCCCCACCCCCAGCCAGGCAGGGGATATTGGGGAAAGGGAGGGGGATCACAGGAGGAAGAGATTGTCTGGCTGGATCTCACAGATCTCTGAATCCCAGACTCTACCAGGAGGAAGACACAGCTCTCTCCCCGCCACAACTCAGGCATCCCTATCCCTTCCTCTTCTTCTGTGCCACCTTGGCTCCCCAGGGCTTCTATGTAGAGGGTCTCCTCGGAGGGAGAGCCCTTACAGGGAAGGTGGGATGGGCCACCTCAACCAGGTTTGCTAACAGGAGTAGTTCCAAAGAGAGTAGGGAGTGCTCCTTGAGCACCCCTGTGAGCTGCGTTCAGCCAAGCTGAACACTCAGTGTGCTCCATGTTTCTTATTCCTCGCGGCGGGCCCAGGCCCAGGCTCACCCCCACTGCCCCTCGGCGACTGAGATGGGCAGGGAGACATCAAAGTCCTGTGGCCCTCCCTGTCTAGGCCTGCTGTTTCTGGGCTGGTGGATGGTCTCTGTCTTAGGAAGGTAGTGACCTCAACATGTCCCACTGGAAACCTTGGAGACCCTCCTGTCCGGCCCCAATAGGCCTCCAGTCCCCAGAGGTCGGTTCTGACTCCAGAATCCCAGCTTGCACTCCTCCCTATCTCATCCTTTCCTCTTTGAGTCCCTCCTACCAGCCTGCTGACTCCTGACCTTTTCTCCTCCCCCTTTGGCCCCCCTGTGGTCTGGCTGGGGACAGAAAGGCATGACTCAGCCCTGAGGCAGAAACAGCCCTTCCCCCCACCCCCAGCTAGAGCCACCCCTTAGTCCAGGCTGAATTCTCAGTGCAGAGGCAAATCTCAGAACCCCAGGGGGCAAAGCAGAGGGGAATTGGGTGGAAGGCCCTGAGGCAAGGCCAAGGCCATCTTGACCCCTCAAGGTCTTGTCTCATGGGATGCCCTCCTTTTCTTGGCCTTGGATGGGCTCAGGGGGCAGCTGAGTTTCTTGGATGGGAAATGAGGTGTTTCCACATTCCAAAAATGGTCCCATGGAGAGAAGATAAGGTGCCCTCAAACCAACACTGGGCAAGGGCTGGACAGCTCAAGGTAGAAAGGGCTGGAGAGGGAACTGGACCCTTCTCTGGAATCTCAGCAGGGGTGTCATGGGCTGAGGAGGCAGCTCTGTGGGGCACTGGGAGCAGTTTTCAGCTCCGTATAAAGAAGAAGTTGGCAATAATCAGAGCTGCTCAGAGAAGGAACAGGCAGCCACAAGAGTGAGTTAAGTCCTGTCCATAGAGGTGGACGAGCAGGGCCCGCTGTGTGTGTGTAGTCAAGGAGATGCCCAACCTCAGACACCCCTCCAGTCCCAAGATGCGTGAGCTAACTCAGGTTCCCCAGTCAGCTTCCTCCTGGGACAAGGGCGGGCAGCTTCCGTCCGCTTCCGTCCTGAGCTCTGTCTGTGCCCAGCACCCTGCTAAGTCCCCTACCTACATTCCGTTGTTGAATCCTCACGACAGCCTGGTAGGCTGGCTGCCATTATTAACCCCATTTCACGGTTGGAGAAACAGAGACAGAGACACTCCCAACTTCCCCAGAGTTCTAATAGCTGGAGACTGGCAGAGACAGGACCCACATCTATCCAACTCCCAACCCCAGACTCTCAGGAGGCTCTTGGAATGTCAAAGGAAGAAGACGTTACCATGGTACAGGTGGGGAAACTGAGGACAAGAGTGGGCAGTGAGTCAGCCAAGGTCTCATGGCAAAACAGTTTTGGAGCTGGACGCAGGTCCCTGAAGTCTTGGTCT